>NC_085139.1:228087661-228834801 GCF_024139115.2 Armigeres subalbatus
ATGATTGCTGCGTCGCAGCAAAGCCAAAATGAGGAATGATAAGTAAAAAATGAAAAGTGAGAAATAAGAATTTTGAAGCGTGAAGTGAGAAGAAGGAAGCGATAAGTTGAAAGAAAAAAGTGAGAAATGAGAAGTAAGAATAAAAAAGTAAGAAGTGAGAATTGAAAAGTGAAAAGTACGGAGTGAGAAGTGCGGAGTGAGGGCTGAGAGGTGAGAACTGCAATGTGAGAAATGAGAAGTGATAAGTAAGATTTGAGAACTGAGGACCGAGGAGTGAAAAGTGAGAAGTGGGATATGACTGGTAAAAAATGTGATGTTAGAATTAAAAATAAATGAAATTTATTGAAATTAGTGAAATTATTCCTTATTGCTTTGCTCCATTCTTCCTTCTTTATTCTTCTTTTAACTATTTGCTTCTTTCTTCTTATTTATTCCCTATTCCCTATACTTTCTCTCATTTTACTTTTTCTTTACCCTTTCCCATAGTTCTTCTTCTTTATTCCCTCTTCCTACTATTTTCTTCCGCTTTCTTTTTTTTATTTTTTCAAGGCTTCAAATCTGGCATTCATCGCTACAAACCACCACGTGGCGGTCAAATTTTCAAAATTATTAAAGTAGTTTTTTTGCTACAGGTATGTTTTTCTTAGGCGACTATCTGGCGCTTATTTTTGGTTGCGTCGAAGATAAGCGGATGAGTAGATATTTTTATGCGCTGTACAATATGTTTGAAAGATTAATTGTTGCTTTAGACTGTGATTGATTACTGGCGACGGTATTTTTCGGCTCTTTCAGTCTTCATGATAAGCTAAAACGGGTTTTCTTCCTTCTTCCTCATTTTCTCTTAGAAAGAAGTGAAAGGTAAGAATTTAGAAGTGGGTATCAAGAATTGAGACGTGGGTAGTGAGCAGTGAGAAGAGGGAGAACTGAGAAATGCGAAATTCGAAGCCAAGCGTGAAAAATGAGAAGCAGAAAATGAGAAGTAGGAAATAAGAAGTAAGATGTGAGAAGTAAGAAGTGAAAAGTAATAAGTGAGAATTGAGAAACGATAAGCGAGAAGTGCTAAATGGGAAGTGAGTAATGAGTAGTATGAAGTGATAGGTAAAATGTGAGGAGTGAGGGGTGGGAGGTGAGAATTGAGAAGTGGGAAGTGAGAAACGAGAAGACCAAGGAGTGAGAAGTAAGAAGTGTGATGTGACTGGTGAAAAGTGAGATGTGGGAATTGAAAATTGTGTAATTATTCCTTATTCTTTCTAATTTCCTTCAATCCTCTTTCCGCTTCCTTTTTCCTTTTTCTTCTTTCTTCTTCCTTTACCTAATTCCTTCTTTTTTCTTTTTTATTTCATCTTCCTTTTACTTTCTTCCTTCTACTTTTCCTTTGCTATTTTCCCTTATTTCTTTCTTCCTTTTACTTTCTTCCGTTTCTTCCTTCTTCCTCTTTCTAACTTCTCTACTATTTCTTTCAGCTTTCTTCTTACTTCGTCCTTTTTACTACTTTTTTCCTTCTTTCTTTGTCTTTTTTCAACTTCTTCCTTCTTACTCCTACCTCATTTTATCTTGCTTCTTCTTTTTGTTCTATATCTTACCACTCACTACTCACTTCTCTACATCTCACTTCTCACACCCAAATTATCGCATCACACCTCTTGCTTCTGTTTTCGTCGATACTCAGCTCTCACTTTTTCAATTCGCATCTCACTTCTCACGTCTCATTTCTCACTTCCCAATAATCCCTTCTCACTTCCATTTCTCAGTACTCACTTCTCACTACTCTGTACTCACTTCGAACATCTCACTTCTCAGTTTTCACTTCTCACTGTTCTCTTCGAACATCTTACTGCTCCCTTAATTTGATAAGGAAATAATTTTAACTAGGGTAAAGTGCCCAATAGTGGACCCTCCAGCCATTTTTCCATTATTACAGCACAATGCAAACATTTTGCAATGAAATTCCAACGGGAGAACCTACCTTACAGTCCTATGATTTGATTATTTGCATTGGAAATGCCATGGAAAGCAAATTTAGATATTCGGAGACGAGTCAGCCTCGGGCTGAAAGTCTCCTTAATAAAGAAACAAAAAAACGAGCAATGGGTAATGTTTTCAACATAACCGCGAGTAGACGTAGGACTTGTATAAACGTAACGTATTTACATTTAATTTTAATTTAATTTAATTTAATCTAAATTTAATTTAATTTAGTTTAAATTTAATTTTACTTTTAACTTTTGGATCTATAGAGTTTGATTAATCATATATAATTAATCACCTATAATTATAGGTATTGATATTGGAAACGACAACTTCCATGCAGTGTAGAATTATTAGCAATTTGTTTATTCAAAACTTCTGGAAATAAAACTAATAATTAAATACATAATTAGAATTGCTTTGTTTCTAATTATTAAGCCCTTATTTACTCAAGCAAATGTAGGGCATCTATAGATTTCTTATTGATGATAGTATTTGAAGTTTAAAAATTTTATTTATAAAACTTCCAGACTTGGGCAAAATGTGCTATTTTAGGGGAACTGTCCCGTTTTCCAAACAAAGAAATACAGCACCAATTTCGTTGCTTCTTTTTGCTAACATGCGTGCTTACTGCTGAAAAAAAATCACAACAATAAGAAACAAGTCAAGGAGCAGTAACCCTACTAAAATAGAGGAGGTACTGCTAATACGTCAACGAAAAATTATTAGATATGTTGATCCCAAACTCCGAGTCTACGTCAAGTTTAATAATACAATTTCTCAGAAAATGAAAAACAAAAAATAAGATAAAGTTTATTTAAATATTCTTCTGGAAATTATTGTTTACGGACTTTTTTAAAACATTTACATGTAAGACAGCAAAATTTTCTAATCTAAAATGGATATTAACACTATTGCTGATTGTGCATCTTTAATTGCTAATGCCTTTTGCAAATAAATGAAAGTAATTATTTTAATCGAATTTTTATTTTCATCAGCGTACTTATTTTTTTTTTCTAGGGAATCAGAACTGTTATAGTATAACCATGTTTCAATGTACGTGTGGTTCAGTACCAAGCACAACTACATATGGTCAGTCATATGACATGACTCATACCCATCCCGGGATCATATGGATTATGAAACCCATCACCTGGATGAGCAGACCAAATCTCTCTAACTTTATTCTTCCTCATCCACCACCGCTGCCCTCGCTGCCACAGCCATCATCGGCCTGTAGCCGTGAACCCCGAGCGATGCGATGGGCGATTGCATCCATCGCAACCGACACCACTGCATCCGACCATCATCAAGCACAGAATGACAAAAAATGCGCCCACTTCTTTTATGCATATTCGCAGACCCATCCACCGGCAGTTCTATCGCTGGTGACTGTATGCTGTCGCTGTGTAGGTAAACACAGCGAACGAACGAACGAACGAAACGAAAATGCGGGAGCAAAAAGCACGTCAGTACGCGCTGCTGTCACAAATTGTAATGACTCGCACACGGCAGGCACTGCTTCTTTTATACACAAAGAAAATCTTCCGGTAGACCCGAACATACCGTGACATACCGCATTCTGATGTCCGTGTTAGGAATGCACGGGATTGGTTACATATGAAATTTTGACTGGCTTTGACAAGAATTGAAATTCTCAGTAGCTGATCGTTAATAATCTTAAGTTTCAATAAAATAGGTAAAATGGTGGAGAGTGTCCAAGATTGATATATAATTCTTAAAAATCCATCGAAAGATAAAGGCGATAGAAACGTTCAAAATCTTCCCTTCCAGCGTAACGCTCTCGATTTCCAAAAATCTAAATGACACCCAGTATAGTAAAGAAAGACGTAAGTCCTACGTCAAAAAAAGCAAATTTAGATGATTTTTACAATTCTATAGAATAAACACGAGAGTGACCATTATAGCAATATTTTGGGGGGTTTCATAATTCGGAAGAAGAACGTCCCGAAACGTCGGACAGTAACCCGGTGAAAATGGTTCTCGACAACGATCCGACGGGCACAAGAAGGCGAGGTGCGCAGCGGGCAAGGTGGATCGATCAGGTGGAAGATGACTGGCGGACCCTCCGTAGACTGCGTGGTTGCCGACGTGTAGCCATGGACCGAGCCGAATGGAGAAGACTCTTATATACCGCACAGGCCACTTCGGCCTTAGTCTGAATAAATGAAATGAACGTCCCGAAATGGAACATAAAAATCAAATGAAGTGTCGACTAAAGGGAAGACATTTTCTATTATGGGCCCCCAGAGAGTCTACTATAGGTTGAATTCAGTCGAACCTTAAAATGTTAATTGCAACGAATAACGTCGTGTCGAGAAGATGCAGAATTTGGTATTAGAAAGAGTATTAGAGTATTAGAGTATTAGAAAGAAAAAAAATAGATAGCGGAATGAATAAGAAAGAAAAGGAAAAAAAGGTGATTGAAAAGGAAAGAAGAAAGAAGGAAGAAGAAAAATTAAGGTGAAATATAAAATAATAAAATAATACAAAAGAAGGAAAAAATAGAAAAAAAGAAAGAGAAAAACAGAAAGCAGATAGAAAAATGAAGAAGAAAGAAATAAGGAAAAGAAGGAAGAAGAACAACTCCAGGAAAGCAGTAGGGGAAATCCAAGTAAACTTTGGTTATATTAATTCAGCTCCAGGCTGGAGGGGTGGGGACTTATAACCTTGGAGTAAACCAAAGAATACCCGAAAGCCTCCTGCTGTGGGGATTTACTCCCGAGATTGATTTCGGGATGCCTGTGAAGCTGTTTGTGTTAAATTAGTTTATATAGGCCCCATTTTCTGACAACTCTGGCAACTGAACTTAATCGATATTGTGAGAAAATATACTTCAATTTAGAACCTGGGGTGGCATTGCGCATCTCGAATCGAATCACTCCCCATGTAACCATTAGCAATATATTTCGCCTTTTCGGGCTATTATAGAGCCAGTCTTAATCTTCTTAGTTCCGTGGTAGCGTTATAGTCGCACGTAGGGCCTATTTGAATGTTACCTGGGTCGATTCGTACGTTTTTGCATTCGTTTCGAAAAAAATGCGGCATTATGTATTTCGTTCGACTTCATTCAGTCGCAGTACAAGATTTCGAATGGTGCTGTACTAGCTCAATCGAGTATGTTCTGTTAAACGAAATGTAAACAGAGAGAATAAGAGATAGCTATCTCCGTGTATGGTATGCCGCCCACTGGAGAGACAACCTTCAGCAGCGCATGGCGAATGTGAGTAAACAGAGAGAATAAAAGTAATTTCAGCTGCGTGTAGCATGTTAGCATCTTTCGGCGCATGGATTGACAGTTAATTTATAAACAAGCAAATTGTGCTCAATGACTATGGTATATTATTTATTGAGCAGTTGCAACCGATTAAAACATTATGCCGATACGACATGTTTTGTAAATTGAGATATTGTTATGACACAAATTATAAGTTTTATGTTTATTCGAGTTTATGCCACAGATCCAATTTTGAGCTAAATAATTTAAAGCTAAAGAAGGATTCAATAATAAATTACTTTGATGTTTCCATGTGTTTTAGTTAAATGCACTTGGGCCATCTCTTGCGCGTTTTTTTATTTAACTCAACTATTTTTACGTAGATTTTTTCCATAGATTTTTCACGCGGTTTATCGAAATCGTCAAGAAATACGTGAAAACAGCAAAAAACGATTTTAGTTGAAGTCGTTTTTACGTGGATTTCGGGATAATAAAAGATTGCATATTGTTTGGAAACTATAAAAGTAGGTATACTAATGACATTCTTTCCTTCAAGATACAATAATGAAACATTTATTCTCTTCCCGTAGAGAAATAATAACAAATATAATTAAAAACTTTCAGCAAGAAATGACTCTCGAACAACATTCGAAAGCAATAAAGGTGACGAGTGTTTTTCATTCGACTTGAGTCGTTTTTCAGTGTGCTATCAAGCTTCCACAATGCCAAAACATCTCGCCATTCTTGTACCTCGCCGAGCATACTCGAACGATGAGTCGTTTTCGAGATCGAATCGAAAGCCGTAATGCCAAACATGTTCGACTCGATAGAATTACGTTCGAATCGAGATGCACAATGCCACCCCAGTTCTCTATCATGACAGCTTGCGAAAAAAGTCGTATATGTATACAAAGATGATAAGTGAGAGACTTGTTCTTTCTCTTTAGGATTCAATCCCTGATGATCCCACTCAATAAATGAGAGCATCAATCGGTGAGTGGGCTGTAATTTTAGAAACTGGAGTGTTCTCAAGCTGAACTACATGCAGTCAGTTTATTTCCCCGAATGACTGGCAGATGACGTTAATAGTAAGCTGTATATTTAAATGTTTAAGGCAAAGGCCGACTGACTACTCGGACTCAATTAATCGTTACAAATGATTATCAAATTGTCACTGTTAACTACGCCCCGTCGATTGGTAGCAAAGCCCCTACTGGCAACGCACGCTACTGATGTAGAAACCACATCGGCCTGCTTGCGCAGGAACGATTCGCGAAGATGAAATGTAAACAAAACGACTACATGGTATTACAAACGTGAATTGGATCAAGGGATCGCGCTAAATCTAAAATAATAGTTAAAAACGCTCTTATATCTCTTATAATTATTATTGCTAGTGTTCTTATTAACTAACTATATCCTAATCTTAATTACTATTCATGCATTAGAAGGTAGGGATACAATGAATTCTAAGTTACTAGTGGAAAAAGTCATTAAATCTGCTATAACCTCCAAATATATATATACAGATTGTTAGGGAACACATATAGAAGAACTGCATTATCATCCACTTCCATAAATCACCTGCGGCTCGGAAAAAAGGTTCCTAAGATTGCGACAGACAACAGAGCACAAGCTGATTTCTAGTGTTCGTTACCGTCAATAGGTGAGATATTGTGCACAACATGTAGAACTAGTAAACATTACAATAAAAACTTTAACTGATTCTACAGATATTTGCTCCTTACTGAGCTAGAATCATAGGATTTATCCCCTACAATAACAGCAAGAATCACTAAAAGTAAGCCTAATAATTTAAACATTAAAAAACAATGTCTAATCGAATATTATTCTAGGAATTTTATAACTTTGCTGAATAAAGTTTATGGAATTTTGATTCTTTCCCCTGTTAATCGGCCTGCGAGTAACAGTCACGTTTACGATTGCTTCGAAGCAGGGTTATTTTTAATCAAGAAGAAAATAGCTAACGACCATAGAAATTTAACTGAAAAACTGAACAAATTCATGATATTCGCGTTTCTGTAGTAGAATAGAACATTTTTTCCATTATTAATAACATACTTAATATTCAATAACATAACATTATTCGTAAAAGATATAATTTTAGTAGAATTTGTGTCCATTTAATTGCCATCATGCGTGCTTTCTACTAAAAAAAATACAAAAACCAGAAACAAAGAAATTTACGCTAACTGTTTATTTTACTTGTCATAAGACTAGTCGACTAGTCGAGTCAAGTACGAGACACTGAAGACGGCCTTACTGTTGAGGTCGAAATACGTATCTGTCAAGATACAATTAAGTGGTGGAATTCAATGGGATTGTATTAACTCGTCTTATGACAAGTGAAGACATTCCACTAAAAAGCTCAAAATAATTTTGTTTATTTTAGTTTTTTACGTTGATGAATGTTATGAAATCAGTTTAAATTTGATTTAGAATTGACCTATCCCGTCAAAAATTGTATCTCGTTTTATTGCCTCAATTATTTAGGATTATTTAAGGTCAACTTTCTCAAAGAACCCATATTTTTTAAAGCCTCTATCTATTTTTTAAATCGAAAACAAAAAAAGCGAAAAAGTGCGGCACGTGTGAACCGGCCTGAAAAATGATGTTCGTTCAAAATCGGGCAAATCTTAAAAAAAAGCACTTTTTCGATTTTTGTTTTAAATTTTAACAATACTTAGAGGCGTCAAAAAATATGGGTTCTTTGGGAAAGTTGACCTTAAATGAGCCAAAGAATCTATAGAGCGAATAAAAAAATTTGACGGCAAAGGTCAATTGTGCAGTTTTGTAGCGATATTCTAGTTACCAAATAGGGGAACTGCTTGACACTTCATCTTATAGGTCCGATGTTTATCCCACCAAACATGAAGCAATGAAAAGTAATTTGATTTGTTTTTTATTTTTGTATTTTTTTGTCGCAGTGAGGTGAGCACGCATATTCGCAAAAGGAGGCGACGAGATTGGTTCTGTATTTCTTTGTTTTGCGATAAGATTAAAAAATGTTCAGTGAAATGGAAAACGGAACAGTATATACACATCAAGGTTTGGAATCGATTTTTCTCCGACATTTTAATGGCATTTGTAGGGGACTCAGCATCCCTCACTGCTTATGGTGCAAAACCCTAACAAAAATTATATATTTTCATTTAGGCGAGATGAGCATGACATTTGTCAAGCAATTCAAATGTTGATTTAATAATGGTTTGCTTGGCGTATTTTTTTTTTTTCAAACAAATCGAATTCGTTCTGAAACTTCCGTCGACCGCAAAAATAAGGGAAATCGTGGATAATAAATTGCTATAAATTGTTTAGGAATGTTTATTGTCCCATTTTGATATAGGTATGCTTAACCGAATAGCAATCCATTAACGCCAGTCAGGACCGAACCAATCACCGATGAAGTTTCCGTTGCAACGGTCAAGGTAAGACTGTTCAGATTTGCGGTAGCGTTGACCAATTCGGTGATCAAATCGCTCGATACAGAGTCTCCAACTGCGACAATTTGGCTGATGATGGTGTTTACATCGACAGTGGCGGCCGCTAACTGGGCAGTAGCGGCAGACAGGTCCGAGGTTAGGCTGGAACGCACAGACGTCAATCCGTTGAAAACGACGGTGTTCAAGGCCGATTGGGCATTCTGGATGGCTGTTTCGGCGTTTGTCAGAGCCGCAGTCAAAGTAGGAGCCAGAGAACTGGAAGAACTGGCAGCATTGGTCAAAGCGGTTTCGACTGAGCTGACCAAGCTCGATAGTTGGCTTTGCACATTGCTGACAAGAGTTAAAAGAGTGCTGCTCAGACCGGAGAGCAACGAAGATTGAGCGATGGTAACCTGTCATTGGTAGAAAGAATAAAAATCAGTTAAAAAAGGATGATTATACCATTCATGAATACTTACACCCAAAAGGCACAAACAGAAACTAATAATCAGCAAGCTTTTCATATTGGAAGTTTACTTTCAAACCTGGAACTTATAAAAAAAATCAATTTTGCGTTGAATATTTATAGCAGTTTTGAATCTCTGAACTGACACCATCTCATACCATTGAGGAATCTTCCGACATCTGAACATTGCTTGTTCCGAAAGCATTAGTCACATTGTTCTAATGTAACTAATCCATTTTCAAATGAGAAACAGTTTATAACCATTGTACTTTATCAATTGGGGCCCTCCTTAGTCATGCGGTAAGATGCGTGGCTACAAAGCAAGACCATGATGAGGGTGACTGGGTTCAATTCCCGGTGCCGATCTGTGCAATTTTCGGTTTGGAAATTGTCTCGACTTTCCTGGGCATAAAAGTATCATCGTCAGAAAAAATATTTTAAGCTCTTTTTAGTGGAATGTATTCAACCGTCTAAGACGAGTTTAGTACTCTCCATTGAATTCCAGTTCGTTTTGTTATCTTTGCAGATACGTATTTCGACCTCAACTGTGAGGTCGTCTTCAGTGTCTTGTACTTGTCAAGTCGAGTCAAGTACAAGCCACTGAAAACGACCTCACAATTGAGGTCGAAATACGTATCTGCAAAGATAACAAAATGAACTGGAATTCAATGGAGAGTACTAAACTAGTCTTGAACGGTTGAGTATCACCGTGTTAGCCTTATGGTAACTTGGCTTAGAAACTTCGCAGTTAATAACTGTGGAAGTGCTCAATGAACACTAATCTGCGAGGCAGCAATGTCCCATTGGGGGATGTAATGCCAATTAAGAAGAAGATTTTATCAATTGTTTTAACGTCTTCGACACTGTATGAAGAAACTTGTTCAATGACAGTCGCTGATAATGTGGTCATGTGTACAGAGGCGCGAGCACGTTCCGAGACGTGGGTGGGACAAATAATAATATTTATCCAATAGTTTTTCAGAAAGCGCAAATATGCGCATGCAAATCATTCACTGTAAGGTGGTACTAGAGTTGTGTTTCATTCCCCCATTTATTGTTTTTTTATTGTTGTTGTTGCATCAACAGACAACATTAAGCCCCTATGTTGTGGAGTATTTTATTTAAAAAAAAAAGTGTATATAAAAAGATGATGGAAAGCACAATGATTGTCTTGGTCTATTAATGCTTGCGAAGAAAGGTAAAAACCTTCGGCCACCTTTGTACGAGGCCGTCTAAACATTTGGCTGTTCCAAAGCGTACGTGGTTGGACGTTCAAGTCTGTCTGTTTCAGCATAACTCCATAATCCAAGCAGGGTATCGGCCAGGGCCGGATTTATGAGGGGGGGGGGGACGTTGGGCCGTGGCCCCGGGCCCCCACAAATCTTATGTACCAAAACCAACCTTTTTTGTACATTTTGGGGCCCCCACATACCGTCGGCCCCGGGGCCCCGTTCCGGCTAAATCCGGCCCTGGTATCGGCGATCATCATGGCGTTATCGACATCTCTCCTTGAGCGAAGTAGCTCCAGATTGATCACCTCTCGGATTTCTTAGCTCGGTAGATGAAACGGATCCTGCCAAGGTAGCCTACGAAGCGCGAATCAAAGGAAACTAGTCTAGTCTAGTCTACACATACACAGCCAGCTCATGGAAGAATCTTGGTAAGTGACAGAATCGACTATCTATCATTTTTGTCATTATTTATATTTGAAACACATCATGAATCGCATAGTCGCTTGGGGTCTGTCGGTCTGAGCGACAGTCGCCAGTTTGATCAGTTTGGCTATCGTCGGCAGAAAGTGAACTTTTATGGAAAGACTATTTGGCTTTGTTTCTGTTATTTGGTTTTGTTTCTGTTAGTCATTGGAAATGAAATTAATTTTATCCATGTTCCACCATTTTTTACAAAAGAAGGTTGATCCGACATGAATTTCCTTTAAAGTGCAAAACCTAATCGACCGAATGGCCCGACATCGTACATATCCAGCTTTTTACGCTAGCTATAATCTTCATGAGGGATGATTCAATCATGACAGATACTGTGTACAAATTTAATAATAGTATCCTAGTAGCCTTGAACCTTGCCTTGAAGTTATTTATTTATTTATTTATTTTTTTCGTCTTGAAATATAAAAACTCCTCATACTGCTTCTTATATAATATTTCTAATTTTTTTCTAAAAAACTAGTTTCGACACATTAAAATCAAAAACGGTACTTGTACTATTGAACGATTGAAAACATATTTCCAGCGGGTTGTTAAAACCATATGACGTCCTGTGACGCTGAATCATAATAATGCTGTCCAATGAGCAGCTCGAAGTAGCTCGAAGTTGTTCCCGTCCTGCTCGTTCTTTTTTGTCAACAAATGGGCATGAGCAGGACAGGAAGAAACTTCGAGTTGCTTCAAGCTCTCATTGGACAGCACTAATAAGATCGCGTTCACGCAGATGCCGAGAAGGAGCGTAAAACGTAACGTTTTGCAATAAATATGGACACTGCACGACATTTTTTAAAATATCAAAAACAAACAGCCTTTGCAGATTAGTCCGACGAAGCGCAAGTGTCTCCAGCCCTATAAGTTTGCAGCGGCTGGAATAGTCCGGGAGGTTTACAGGATCATTCCAGGGAAGCCGACGGAGGGCGAATCTGATGTTTTTGTTTTTCTATCTGTCATCAATTTTCACTCACTCGTTGATGAATGATTCCAAATGTCGGTAAATCTATTTTTATTCTCAGCAATAAATATTATTTCTATTCTAGTATTTAGAAGGATATTTAACTGGAAAGCACCTAAACGATACCCTAAATCTGAAATCTCTAAACCCAGAAGAAGATCAGTAGAAACCTAGTGGCATCCAACGAGGTGGGCGCAAAAAGCCTCTTTTTGGGTTGCTAATGGAGATACTCAAATCGTATGCTGGTAATGGGAATACGTTCGTTGTGTTTTAATGACGGATTTGGAGCATAGTTTTAGAAATGCTTATTAGGAAATGTTCCCCAGTATTGGGCTTTAGGTAAAAAAAATCCACAATTTGTAACAGTGTCCCCCTGGTACCCTGCTTCAGTATGATAATATATATCTGAGTTTCTATTCTCTGAGTAATAAAATTCATAATTTGAAATAACTTTTCCACTTCTATTATATTGTAGATGTTAAAACGCATCAGTGGAAGATGTTTTGACTCTACAAATAAATTCCACTAAATAACGTTTCAAATATTACTTAGTTTTTGTTGGTATATATTTTTGTCAGCTAAAAAACGTGTAATCAAAGTCTGTTTAACGACGTATAAGATCTGCAATGATGGTTAACTCACATGCAAATCCTTATTGTCTGGATCTGAGTCACACATTGAAGTAGGTATCGTATCACAATTGGTATCTCACTTAACGCTACGGTATACATGTTTTACGTAGTTGGTTGAAGCATTTTCAAATAAACTGAAGCATAAAAAATCTGACCATTACTTCTAAGTTCATTGCGATTCATTTTTGGAAATGGCCATTCTAGTCTAAAACTGACCGCGTTGTTCCTAGTAGGTCCAAAACTACTCATTGAAACCATTTTTTATGAGAAAACTAAAGGTTCGGCTATTTCTATACAGCATTCAATTGACCGTTTGGTATATATTGTAAATTTGTCCATCCGGGCTACAATAGTGTAGATTGTAATAATGATCCTTGAAGCTTTTCGGTTGCCCAATTGTAGAGTAAATAACGTTCAGCCATCGGCAGCGCTTAGAACGCGGTCAAAAGCTAGAAAATATGGAAAAAAAATGAAATAGTATTACAAGTATTACAAGGCATACTTTGATCCAACTACAAAAATTATAGTGGACACAGCAGATGTCAAAAGGGGTGATTCAAATTTTATAGCATGGCCTGCGTAAAAAGCTGGATATATTGTGCATGTGAACTGATTCTGACAACATCGAGTTTGCGAGATAAAAATGCTTTGGAAAATTACTTCGACTTAAAGAATATCGAGAAAGAGAGGTATCGACATACGGAGGTAACACAGTATGCAAAATTCTAGGGACTTTGAATTTCGTCGAGTAAGAGAAAATATCGAGTTACAGAACATCGAGTTGGAGAAAGTTCACTGTAGTACTAAGCACTGCAGTGTTGGTAAAATCATTCATAAATCTCAATGATTGAGCACTCCCGCTAAATAACTCGTTTGCGAGTTCAGTGGAATGCATCACGTCTTAGTTTTTCATGCTAAAACGGATGATTCTTCAAAGGAATTTCTGGAAGAATTCCTGGAAAAATCTAGGAATTACTCCAAAAATACCAGTAAACATTTCCTCTAAAATTCAATAAGGAATTTCTTCATAAATTCCTTTGAAAATTCCTTCGGAAATTCCTTCAAAAATCCGTTTATGGATTTCTCTGGAAATTCCTTGAGGAATTCTTTTGGGAAATCTTTTAGAAATACCTTCAAAAACTCTTTTAGCAGTTCCAACGGGAATTATTTTCGAAAATCCATTCAGGCTTTCTTTTAAAAATGCATTCGAAAATTCATTTGGAAATTCCTGTAAAAAATCATTTGAGAACTCGTCAGGATTTTTTTTCTGGAAAACTACGCCAAGAATTTCTTCTGATGTTTCTACAGAGATGTCTTTTCAAGTTTCTTCAAAACCCTTTAAGATTCCTTCGTAGATCTTTCGGAAAGGAATTCCTTCCTGAATATTTTTTTGTAAGCATTTCATAAGGAAGGACGTTCGTAAAGGATTTTCTAAAGAAATCCGTAGTGGAAATTCTGAAGGAATTTTCGGAGTAATTTCGTTAAAAATTCCCGGAAGAATTCCTAAAGTAATCTTCTTTTTCCGAGGAATATCTGGAGGAATTTACAAGGAAATATTCCAAGTGGTTTTATCAATCATATTCAAAAATTCATTTCAAAATAAAAATTGATTCTTGGCGAATAAAGGTTGCGTGAAGAAGAAGAAGTCGAAGGATGATATTTGAAAAAATTGCACGGGGAAGCATACGGGAAGTTTTTTAAAACTCTTCTCAAAAATTCTAGAAGCAATTTAAATAAAAACGGTTAGCAGTACGGGGTTGGACTTTCCTTCTACTGCATAATTAACGAAATTTTTCGATTTCAAATTTTATTTTGTGATATAACAATTGATACACATTATAAGCAAAGTCCAACACCGTACTGCTTTCCCATTTTATTTAAATTGCTTCAAGAATTTTTGAGAAGAGTTTAAAAAAAACCGTATGCTTCCCCGTGCATTTTTTTTCCAAATATCATCCTTCGACTTCTTCTTCTTCTTCTTCTTCTTCTTCTTCTTCTTCTTCTTCTTCTTCTTCTTCTTCTTCTTCTTCTTCTTCTTCTTCATGCAACCTTTAATCGCCAATATAGGGCTAAAAATGGGAAAAGCATTCACAGTAGGGATTTAAATATTTTGCTAAATTGGTTTACCAAATAAGTCAACTGTTCTAATAGCACAAATAAAAAAACAAAGAAAACTGATTAAATAAGTGGCCTTGTTGATTTCAATAAATAAATAAATCAGATGGTTAATTGCCTGTTTCCGGGGATTAAACCACCCGACTTGGACGTTAATTTACAATGTTGTGAAAACTCATATGTGAATATGTACATTATGCGGAAGATATTGATTTGGAAAATGTATTGGAGGTAACCACTTTCCCTTCGATGGGACTCGAACCCATGACCCTACAGTACGCTAGACTGGTGCTTTAACCAACTAAGCTACGAAGGACCTCCGTCGGCCTTCGCAGCCTAGAGGCTACTGAACGAGCTCGAGATTCCCAAATTGGACGCTTAGTCAAATCACTCGCAATCCATTTCTCAAGTCAATACTTCCACATGCGTATAGTACACGTCCACATTAGAGGAGCGTGAGTATTAAGAATGTCTGGCGGCTATACACATTCTTCATCAGCAACTGTACTGATCAAGTGAGGTTGTGTAAGCTATTTCCCAGTCGGTCGTCAGTTGACGACCTGAGTTGCGTGCTCTTGCCTACGCAATGCGGTCGGGTCTGAGCTTTTCTTTACACTCACCAAAGCGTTCATGTAATGTTTTTATTCCGGCCAGACGGTGGACCTCGGATGTTCTTGTCCTGGGAGGGGTGTTGAGGATCATCCTCAGGAATTTGTTTTGGACCCGTTGAAGTTTGAGGTGGTGGGTTTTAGCGCAGCTCTCCCAGACCGGCATGCCATATTCGATCACAGGGAGGATGATTTGCTTGTAGACAGCAAGCTTATTTTTCAGGGACAATGATGACCGGCGGTTGATCAAAGGGTACAGTAGTTTCAACAAGACGTTACACTTTGTCACCGTTTTGTCAACCTGTTGCCTGAAAATAAGCTTGCTGTCGAGGGTCAAGCCAAGGTAGTCGGCCTCATTGGCCCATTCCACCGTCGTGCCATTGAGGATGATTTTACAGTCCCCAGGCGGAACAAGTTTAGGGGATTTGGAGTGGGGGAAAATGATGACCTGGGTCTTCGCCGCATTGATACAGATCTTCCAGCTGGTGAGGTACTCTGTCAGGGCATCCAGGCCTCGTTGGAGTTTTGCCACTAGCGCTCTGATTACTCTACCGTTGTAGACGATGGAGGTGTCATCTGCGAACAGAGACAGAATGCCGCCTTCTGGAGGTTCTGGCATGTCGGAGGTGAACAGATTGAAAAGCAGGGGTCCGAGGATACTGCCCTGGGGGACGCCTTGTTTTTTTTTCTTTTTTTTTTGTTGCTAGTTATCTAATACATGCATTTATCTCTTAGACTAGGTGTTCCGTGTCTTCTTAACACTATCATCCTTATTTGCTATGTTACTTTGACAGTTATAATTTTTCCTTTGGTTGAAATAAACCATGTAGGAATTACAATATTTTCAACTTAAACTAAACTTAACCTAATTAATACTAAGGGTTCAAGGAGTTAATCGTTGCAATAGAAGATTGCAACGATTTTTGTTTAAAATTGGAAATTATTTTGTTGGACATTTGTTGCAATGTCTCAATATTAGAAATTCTGTGAAGTTCATTGGTACTATACCACGGAGGCGACTTCAGAATCATTTTGATGATGATGATGGTCCCGCCACATATCCCTACAAAGGTAGGGCACAGCATACAACATGGCTGGTCTAAAAATTTGTTTGTAAATCAAAAGTTTGTTCTTAAGACAAAGTTTTGATTTTCTGTTTATAAGTGGATATAGACACTTAATATATTTGTTACATTTGGCTTGAAGGCCTTCAATGTGATTTTTAAAAGTTAATTTTTGATCTAGCAGAAGTCCTCAATATTTAGCTTTGCTAGACCAATTAATAGGAACCCCATTCATAGTGACAATATGTCTGCTAGAAGGTTTCAAATAAGAAGCTCTCGGCTTATGTGGGAAAATTATAAGCTGAGTTTTGGAAGCATTCGGTGAAATTTTCCATTTTTGCAAGTAAGTGAAGAAAATATCCAAACTTTTTTGCAATCTACTACAAATGACACGAAGGCTTCGCCCTTTGGCTGAGAGACCTGTGTCATCTGCAAACAAAGATTTTTGACACCCTGGTGGTAAGTCAGAAGTAAAAATGTTATACAATATGGGCCCCAGTATGCTTCCTTGGGGGACACCAGCCCTTACAGGAAGTCTATCAGATTTGGAATTCTGATAGTTTACCTGCAGTGAGCGATCTGATAAATAATTTTGGATCAGTTTAATGATGTACAGAGAAAAATTAAAATTCATCAATTTTACAATCAAACCTTCATGCCAAACACTGTCAAATGCTTTCTCTATATCAAGAAGAGCAACTCCAGTCGAATATCCTTCAGATTTGTTGAGCCGAATTAAATTCGTTACTCTTAATAACTGATGGGTGGTTGAATGCCCATGGCGAAAACCAAATTGCTCATCAGCAAAAATAGAATTGTCATTAATATGAACCATCATTCTATTTAAAATAATCTTTTCAAACAGTTTGCTTATTGAAGAAAGCAAACTGATTGGGCGATAACTAGAAGCCTCAGCTGGATTTTTGTCCGGCTTCAAAATAGGGACAACTTTGGCGTTTTTCCATTTATCTGGGGCCCTGGGGGACGCCTGTTGACGATGTTGTGCGCACTGGAACTCGCTCCGCTGATTGAGACCCGGAATGTCCTTGCCGACAGGTAATTGTTGATGATTTTCACCAGGTAGCTGGGAAGATTGTAGCGTTGTAGTTTGTACACCAGGCCATCATGCTATACATTGTCAAATGTCTTCTCGACATCGAGTAAGGCCATGGCGGATGTTTTCGAGACAAACTTGTTCCGCCTGAGGACGTTGGTAACTCGGGTCAGTTGGTGTACAGTTGACCGACCGCGTCGGAAACCAAACTGTTCCTCGAGCAAGATGTTGAGATTTTCGGCAAACTCAAGTAACCGATGATGAATAGCTTTTTCGAATAGCTTGGATAACCCTGAGAGAAGGCTGATGGGTCGATAACTTTTGGGGGAGGAAGGATCCTTCCCAGGCTTCCGGATGGGGATGACTTTCGCTGACTTCCAGGACGATGGGAAGTAGCTGAGCCGGAGACACTGATTAAAGATCAGCGAGAGGTGCTCAAAGAACGGGGCACTCATGTGTTTGAGCTCGAGATTCAGGATGCTGTCGAAGCCTGGGGCCTTCATGTTCTTCGACGATTTGATATAGGCCGTCAATTCGTCAGCTGAGATCTCCAACTCCTCCGAGAAGTCGTTGGGAATCAAATGGATGTTGTTAGCATGCTCGTTGACGGCTGCTTCGTGTGGACTGACGATGTTCTGCCCAAGATTGTGTGAGCTGACGAAATGACGACCTCTTTCAGCGACCTTCTCTGCAGGAGTTATCAAGCGATCCTTAGAGCCATTATTGTCTAGTGGGATCAAAGGTGGAATGGGCCGAGGCTTGGATTTTAGAATTTTGGTAACCCTGAGAGCAACTATCAAGCTCTGCTTGGAGCTCTTCTTCCTTCATGTCGTGAAGCCCTCGCAGCAAAGCCTTGAGCGGCTTCGTGCCGGGGTGGTCATGAGTGTAGTACTCATACTTCTGGACCTCGAGGAACTCCACGACGGATTGATGATGGTCCCTGATGGCCGGCATCACTTTCACGCCCTCGCTGCAGAGCCGAAAAGTACATTTCAGCCCCTTAGCGATCAGCTGGCGAATTTTTGGGCGTAAATCCGGCGGATCGCCCTTCACAAACATCGCCCTTCCGCTCCGGTTGCACCTGCGGCAGCTGCGATTGCTGCTTCTTCCTCTTTTTCGGCGGATTGCCGGCGTCATCAAGCGGCATCGGCGAGAACACGTTGCTCTGCAAAAGCTGCTTGGAGGGGTTACCCGCGCCTCCAAGAGCAGTGCGCTTAGGCACTTTTCCAGCGACCGAATCGGCCACCGAGTCTCCCATGACGGGTCCGGGAGAAAATAACGCCAACGCGACAAGCGAAAACGTAAACAGCGAAAGAACGAGAAAAAAAACACTTGGGAAAAATGCGCGAGCAAAAAACACGTCCGTACGTGTTGCTGTCTCGAGCTGGAATGG
The DNA here is from genome assembly GCF_024139115.2 of Armigeres subalbatus. Lineage (NCBI taxonomy): Eukaryota > Metazoa > Arthropoda > Insecta > Diptera > Culicidae > Armigeres > Armigeres subalbatus. Next base: position 228,106,319 of record NC_085139.1, read on the forward strand.
ATCAGCTTACAGAAATCATGGGCCTCCTTATAAATCTCACATGATTTCGTTACGATCCCCAATTTTAGATTCTGATTTAACACTCAGTACCTTCGGGTAAGACGTTGTCCAACGTCAAAAAAAAATCATAGAATTTCTAATATTGAGACAAAAAAAAATGTCCAAAAAAATAATTTCCAATTTTTGACAAAAATCGTTGCAATCTTCTATTGCAACGATTAGCTCCTTGTACCCTTAGTATAAATTATGTTAAGTTTAGTTTAAGTTTAAAACATTGCAATTCCTACATGGTTCAACTAAAACAGTGAAAAAAAGTGCCAGAAGCAATTGAAATGTATTAATGATAACTAAAAATGTATCATAGCAAATAAGGATGATAGTGTTAAGAGAGGACACGGAAAACCTAGTCTAAGTGATGAATACATGTATAAAATAATTAGCAAATAAAATTAGTTTAAAAAAAATGAGGAGAACAGCTTTCCCGGGAAGCTTACGGGACTGATCAAAGCAACGATGGATGGTGTGCAAAGTTGTGTAAAAATTTCGGGCGAACATTCCAGTTTGTTATAATCCCGCCGGGGACTAAGGTGATGGTCTTTCGTACCTGTTGATCAACATTGCGCTAGAAGGTGTCATGCCGGGTGTGACAGCCACATGTTAACTAAATAAATGAAATGAAATATGTATAACAAAGATCGCTGTGCTTTTCTTGTTGAACAAAATTATTTGTATAATCATTCTCTCTGATGATGTATCTTAATTCAACGAGTACTTATAAACAATCAACCTGACTGTAGTGGCGGGTGGCAAAAGACACAACGTAAAACAAGAATAATCGGAAACAATCGATGATAATATTTCCAAGCACTTCCTTCGTCCCTCGGACCAATCAATATGTTCGTTGCCTGCGGTTGTACGCTTTCCTAAAGGGATGATGTGACCAAGCTTACAACGTTCAGGTAAAGTGCATGGCTCTGCTTCCTACGATTTGTTACAACAATATCAACGCCGCAAAAGTGCCATCATCCTTAGGCAAACCATCGGCAACCGGTCGTCCGATGCGAATCAGAAAGGACCGACACCGGCTCCCATCAGCGCGCCTCCTTTCAAAGTATGAAAATGTTGATTCTTGACGGTTAAAGTCCTTTGCCGTTCCACTTCTTCCTGTGTTCGTTCGCGCGCCAAGGACTTTCCCAAGAACCGTGTGAAAGGACAACCCACTTGTGTGTGATGAAAGCGGGATAATAAGATTGTTATCATTTAGCCTAGATTTTTGAAGGGTTTATTTTTCATTATTGCTCTGCTTTGTTTTCTGTCGCCAGCGCCAGCGACGTCGTCGTTTGCGTTCTTTGCTGGGCAAAGGATATTGATTTTTCCACCGCTTTCGCTCAACGTTCAACGATGTCGCAGCATCCTTCCCTAAGGTAATGGGATACTGGAGGTGCTTCTTTGTTTATCATTTTCCCGGGAACAAGACAAGTCTTATCTGATAACGAATCTTGTGTTCTACCCTCAGGGGAAAATGTTTTTAATCTCAAGTGTTGTGTATTTCGAAGAATGGATGAACCTTGTATTGATTCCAGCCAAGTGGGGGAATAATCTAGGTCAAACGCTTTTGAAAGTTTGGTAGGTCAGGAAAATGGTTAAGCAGCCACTTCAAACGACGTAGCGTTTTTGTGACGACGTGTAAACAAATTTCTGGCTAATCTTTAAAGTCCTCTTAAACATTCGGAAAATTCTTGACTGTTTCCCATTGGGAAAAAGAATCGAGACTGACGAGTAAAAATGGATCTCTCCACTTCTACGCTCCTACTAACTAATTAACAGCAATCTTCCCCCTAAATGTTCTTGAGATAGTCTCAAGCGACGGGTCTGGTTCTATGAATGAATTAATTTATCTCCTTCACTGGGGCACATGTTTCCACTTCTTCAAACTGGATGGCAGAAGTGAGCATCGTGAAACAAAGAAACGCACCGCCCAAACACTTTCCCAGTTTCCCGCTAATAGATGCCGACTCATTTGGACGGTGCAAGACTTCCCGTCTTCTATGGCGAGCGCGGCGAACAAGAAGCGAACATGAACTCCTAAATGTCACGAGATCAAATTGAGTGATGCGTTAAAGCTTTTAATTCGGGAAATTTTTCACCGAGCCGTAAATTTGTAGCACCAGTGTAGGGCATTAATTTTCCAATTTTCGCGTCTGACAGTTGAGATTTTGCCATTCAGTCACTGCCGCTCGGCCGGCAGATTCGGAAAGGGCGAATGAATTTATAAATATGTCACTAGGAGTCTCACTCACGGTGATTCATGTTTTCGCGTGTGGGAATGCTGAACATGGTCGAATCGTTTTCTATAATTAGTGCGTATGACTCCAATGAAATTTATTCGAATGAGCATGATGAAGATTGTATGTCCACAAAACAAATTCGAAATTTGCTGGCCGTTCATGAGAGATTTCATACAAAAAATGTATGTAAAAAGTTGACAGAAAAAAATCACAATAGGTAGAAGATAAAATTCACTTATTGAAATAATTAAAAAATAACTCTGTGAAATTAAAACTTATTACAAGACAAAAATTCTACTTAATTTCTCATTTTAGGTGATACTACTTAAAATTAACCAATTCCTCATTTAGTCCTCGTCAAGAGGGATTTTCTGTTTCTTGCCACCTCGAATTTCCGATAAACCTCATTTAATCGCAACAATTCTTTTTTCTCTCCTTCATCTCAAGTTGCAGCCATCAACATTGGAAACACAGCTAAAAGCAGTCCCTATTGCTGCTTTGTCGGCGTCGGCTTTCGAGTGATCCGGTGCTCAACCATATCATCAGAATAAATATAATTACCCACCACGATTGAATCCCTTTCCCTTCGTGTTGGCTCGAGTGCCGTATTGATGAACAGCGTCGGCGGCTGCCTAATTTTTATTTCCAGACCTGGACAACAAGCGTACAGGTTTCGTACATTAGCAATTGACTTATGAACCGGAACGCGCAGCCAAATGAACCCTCCCGTATTGATTTGTGGTGCCTCCTTTTTGCTACCTTGTGGGCTCCCTGTTCCGCAAAGGCCTTCGCCTGCACCACAATAGTTGCAGCTTGGGCCAACCAAAAGCCCCAGTAATTAATCGCCGCATATGATCAACACCATCAACGGCATATGCCGATGCTGAAACACATTAACAGCTTCGAGCTTCGGATAGATTGAGAGATTTTCGAATTAGTTTGAATTATGACCATGACGGATGGCGCGAACCGTACCGACGTGAACTGATTGCAGCTAATGGCTGTTCAAGAGCGGACTAATGTAAGTGGATTATAGGAGCTGCAAGGTTCATGTGTACGCTTCTCGTGCACCTGACAACTAATTTCATATTTTATAGATTTGATAGAATGTTCATATAGCACAAGTCTGCGAAGATAACCAATGTAGCAGTTGCAGTTTCAAGTCTGGTCGAGAGCGTTTTTCAGGTTGTAAATTTTAGACAAATGACCATAGATATACAAATTTTAATCTATTTAAAACAGTAACGACATCCAGCGCGAAGCTAAACACATATTAGAATAAGTAACGCTTCAACCATAGTCCATTCCATTCAAAAAATTGGCACAATTTGCAAATGAGGCACACCGCATAAGCCTTGCTCAGTGCCAGCGGTTGAACCCTGGAACCTAGTATGCAGAACCGGAATTGCAGATGAAATATAAATTTCGATCAGTACAACTAGGATAATTCACGATCTTTAATTTCTCATTATTTCAGTTTTCTAGGGTCTCTAGTTCGAGTTCGATTCTTGGTCCGGTCTAGGATGTTTTCGGGTGGGAAACATTCTCGACTCCCTGGGCATACTGTATCCATTGTACTTGCCACACAAGATGCATACTCTTTACTCATGCAATGGCGGGCGAAGAAAATCTTTTAATTAATAACTGAGGAAATGCTAATAGAGAAGTTGAAAAGCAGGCCAAGTTCCAGTTGGAATGTAGAGCCATAGAAGAAAAAGAAGAAGATTTCAGTTTTTAGGCTAAGTTCTAGGTTAGCTAGCCTGTTGATGTTATTTAGCGGTCTAGAATCGTAGTACTTTAAGATAAATATTGTTATAAGTTTTAAGTTTTAGTTAGGTATACTCACTAGATAACAATTGAATAATAATTAATTTTATATTATTCGGTAACTTGGCCGTACGAAAATCTTTTTTTTTTTGTTAAAAATATTTCCTGTGCATATGCACAGCACATGTTTCAAAATGGACAAATTGTTATGAAATTTGCGAAGAAGAATTCACGTGTAGGAGAAAATTTCAACAGGCTCTTCACATTTGCCAAGCTACACCTTCCAGATGGGCAAAGGTAAGTTAGCCGGCCCCGACGACCTGGGCTACCCCTTGATTAAGCACAGGCGGAAAAATTACCCTCCTCAAAACCATCAATAAGGAGTGGCAAGAAGGAGCGCTTCCGACTGAATGGAAGTCCAGCTTCGTCGTACCCATCCCGAAAGGTCACGGCTCTCCCAACGACGTCGAGGACAACAAGCCCATCGCCCTCACCAGCGTCCGTCGGCCAATCGGAGGCTTATCGAATTCCTGGAAAACGGTAGCCACCTGGACAACAGGCAGCATGCGTTCCGGCCAGGCAGAGGAACCAACACCTATTTTGCCGCACTTGGGCAAATGTTGGATGACGCACGAAGAAAAAGGCACCACATCGATATGGTTGCTCTAGACCTCTCGAAGGCATACAACCGCACATGGACACCAGATGTACTAAAAAAAACTGAAGTCGTGTGGGATCACTGGTAATATGTTACAGTTCCTCAAGAATTTCCTATCAGACTGAACCTTTAGGATTCTTGTAGGAAACCAAACATCAAGATCAATAAAGGAATAAACCGGAGCCGCCCAGGGCTCCATCATCGCCGTTACCTTCTTCCTAATTGCGATGGAAGGACGACGTCCTTCTGCTGGCCACGGGAAGGCGCCCCAAGACCACACGACGAAAACTTAATGTCAGCGGGTAAATGTTCCAGAACCCACATCTGCAACCTCAGCCATAGACCCCCAACCCAACCCATAGCCATCGATAAAGTCCCCATCCCCACATAAAAAACTTGCAAAATCCATGGCGTCACAGTTGACTGGAACATAGTGTAGGAGTATGTAGGAGTTCTAAAGAAACACGTCAGGTAGTTATGGTGGTTATCTTGAAAGTAAGTCCTTTATTTCCAATAGCCTACTCTGGTATTCTAGATATTGGTAGCCTACTACATCTCTCCTATATTTTAATGATAGTTTAACAACATAAAGCAAATTATAGTAATATAAATAATAGGTTACATAAATTATAATTTAAGGTATTCTAGCTTGTAATTCGTAATCCATAATTCAAAAATTGAAATGAAACATTTTCTGACACTATATCTAAAGCGGTCTAGGGCATTTGTATACAACATAATCTTTCAGATATTCAGGCTTCCTTCTCTCACGATTCAATCGAGTACACGGTGCAAGTGGTTTCATAGTGTTTGATGATTCGTTCTCCGTTGTCTCCGGATGAGCATTGTTTGGGTTTACATCTGACCATTCATTATTTCTGAAAGGATTGTTAGATATTAAACATATGGCGTGGTTTATATGACGGTCCACTATGACACCGCTCGCTAGGTTTTTCACGGTTAGCCTTGTCCCAGTTTTCTTCACAACAAGGAATGGTTGTGGATTGAAGTTTGTAGTGAGTTTGTTTCTTTTCGTGAAGTTTCTCAGAATAACGTGATCACCGACGTCGATCGTGGAGTGCTTGGCTCTGCGTGTTTTATCACCATATTCTTTCCCTTTCTCTTTCCTTGTTTTGTCCAACAGTTTCAGATCGTTCGAACTGCATTGTCCTTTTGTACTGTCTGATTCTGGAAGATTGTCCTTCAGTGTCCTACCGAACATCAATTTGGATGGGCATATATTGGTTGTTGAATGGGGAGTGTTACGGTATGCCAACAAATAATCGTATAAATCGTTTTTCCAATCCCTGCCCATAGCGAAACTTATCCTTATTGTTTTTAGTAGCGATCGATTGTATCTTTCCACAAGCCCATTTTGAAATGGAGCATACGGGACGGAATGATTTAAACTAATTGCATTTATTCTACAGAAGTTTACAAATTCTTCTGAACAGAATGGTGGACCATTATCGCATACTATTTGTTCTGGGTACCGTCAACTGGGGGGAAGATGATCATTTTTAAGACAAAACATGCAATAACAATGTGTGTTTACATTTTAAATCGAAGCAAATATTTTCAAAACATGTACTGCTTTATGTTGCAATAATCAACAACTTTAGTTTTCTGAAATGCATTCGCATTTATTGAAATAAATTAAAGTATCACACCTTTTTTGAGTAATCTGGTTTGGGGTGAAGTTGATCAAGACAGCTCTACTAAAATAATTATGACATAGTAGTCAAAATACACTAGGTTATTTGTATGAATGTTGAATTTACTACGTAAAGAAGTCTACGAAGTCAATATTTGAAACGAAAATAGCGTCATTTATGACTATCTCTCTCTTTCTGCCAAAAAATACATTTTCATGATTATAATCGAAAAACTTGGATTTCTACCTAGTGGTAACATTACTTGAACGGAGAATATTGTTGACTACCGTTTCATTAAAAAAATTGGCGCTTTTGACTGACACATCAAATGATCATCTTCACCTCAATGATCATCTTCCCCCCAGTTGACGGTATCCAAATCGGGCAAAAATCATCCTCAACTTGAATATTGTTGATTTCGCAGTTGTTGAAGACATAATTTCCACTTCAGGATATCTGGAGTAGTAATCTACTAATACTAATAGGTGTATTCCGCTTGTTACTTCAGTGAAGTCTAATGCCAATTTACACCATGGCTCATCCGGAATCTGTGTTCTACAGATTGGCTCAACATTTGGCTCTGACACAAGCAGACAACCTTTACAAGACTTCACGTATGAATCTACCATTTTGTCAATCTGAGCCCACCATACTTTTTCTCTAAGACGCTTCTTCATGGCATCGATCCCTAAGTGCGGCTCATGAGCAAGCTGTAGCACCCGTTGCTGTAAAATTCTTGGAATTACAATCTTGTGTCCTTCAAGTACAGTTTCACCATCTGTCGATAAATCTACCGCAATGGCTTTATATTGACGCAACGTTTGGGGCCATCGTTTTACGGGAAACGGTAACCATTTCACTAGTTCTGAAATTTCAATGTCCTTTTTGCTTGCGTCAATTATTTCTGATAAAGAGATAGCGATTGGACATGAATCTAGTGCAACCTGGTATATGATTCTTTCACTTTCTTCGTCGTAACTCTTTACAGTTGAGCCATTTCCCGCGCATAGTCTCGAGAACGGATCGGCAATATTTGCTTTTCCCGGACGATATATGACCTTATAGTCATAAGACATTAAACGAAGTTTCCACCTTTCAATCCTAGCACATGGCTTTGCGTTGTCCCCAAAAATCGACACTAATGGCTTGTGGTCCGTTAATAGCCAAAAGAACTTTCCATAGAGATAAAAGTGAAATTTTTCTGGTGCCCAAACTAAAGCCAATGCTTCTTTTTCGGTTTGTGCATATCTCTTTTCTACTTCTGATAACGTTTTAGATACATAGCTAATAACCTTATATACCCCTTCATTCGATTTCTGGAACAAGACCGCCCCAAGACCAACCGGGCTGGCATCAGCTTCTAAAAAGGTTTCTAATTCCGGATCGAAAAAGGCCAAAGTTTCGTTTTTAGCTAAACTTGATTTTAAGGTTTCGAAAGCTTGTGTATGCTCTTCGTTCCAAATAAATGTTGTTCCTTTTCTTGTGAGAGCATTTAGAGGTTTTGAAATGGTGGACAAGTTGGGTATATACCGGTTGACGAAAGTGACCAAACCAAGGAAACTTCGAAGCTCCTCGGCTGATTTTGGTTGTCGGAACTTAGTTACAGCTTGAAGCTTTTCGTCAGATACTCTGACGCCTTCTGATGATAAATGATACCCAAGAAAATCAATCTGGCTGACATTTTCAATAGTTTTTGCATTGTTCAAAATCACATTTTTCTGCTTCAGACGCTTTCTAACTAGTTCCGTACGGAGCTATAACATGTTTGATAGTGTTATTAAAAAGTTCTATAATGTAAATTTTATGTAATAATGTGTGTACCTTAAGTTCTTCGACGTTCGGAGCAAAAATCAATACATCATCGATAAAAACGATGAGCCACGGAAAATCACCAAGGATTGTTTCCATACATTTTTGGAATAACTCAGGCGCAGCAGACAGCCCAAAAACCAATCGTTTATACCGCATTAAACCAAACGGTGAAATAAACGTTGTGATGTACCGGCAATCTTCTCGGAGCATCAGTTGATAAAAAGCTTGCTTTACATCAAACTTTGTAAACCTTGTACTTCCTTTAAGTTTACTTATCATTTGTTCCATTGTCGGTAAAGGATGGATTTCCTGATAATGGCCATATTTGCTTCACGCAAGTCAATAATAATCCTAACTTCATCAGAGCTTTTCCTTTTTACTAACATTGGTGAAACCCACTCTGAGGCTTCGTGTACTCTTTCAATAATTCCTTGAGATTCTAACTCCTTTAATTTAAGCAGAGTAATCTCTTCCAAAGGTATGGGTATACGTCGATAAGCTTGTCTAACGGGAGAGACCGATTTGTCTATTTTTATAGATGCGCACATATCTGTATTTTAATTATATTTGATACTTTAATATGGAATAAAATTGGACAAATATTTTTTTTCAAAAGTCTTACCTTTGATGCAGGGCAGTTCATCAGAGGAGAGAGCATGAAGGAACTTCACGACTCCAAGTTTCTCTGCAGAATTTCCACACAACAGCGAGCATCTACCGTTTTGGATCACATGCAGCGTAGTAATGCAGCTTGTAGAACCAATCTTTATTTCAACATCCACTTCGCCGAGGACCACTAGCGGCTTCTGAGATCCATATGCTTGAAAAATCTTCTTACTGCCTTTTCGCACATCGAAAGCAGCAAATCCAGTTCGTTTCAGCATCTTCCAGTCATCTTCGCTAAGCACATCTTCATCGGCGCCAGTATCAACCACAAAACGCACATTCACGGCGCCGACAGATACTGTGATACTTCTCTTTGCACTGAGGTGAAATAATTCTCGGACTTCCACCTTGTCAGTAACGTCATCCACTTCGCGAACAAATTTCAGTTTCCTATTGGGACTCACCCGGTAATCACGTGATTTCTTGAATTTTCGCTCGAATGGTTTCTTCATATTTTACGGCAGCATCGCGCATAATGGCCTGGCATTTTACACCGATTACAATGCGAATCGCGTGCTGGGCAACGATTATTTTCTCCATGATTTCCTCGCACATCGCTTCTGAAATTCCTATTTCTCAATAATATTTACCTCCTCCGTTGTTTCGAATCCTTGTTTTTGTGCACCCCTGAATGCTTTGATTTGAAATTTCACAGACTCGTAGGTTCGGCCAATTTTCAACATTTCGTCCAGCGAGGTATCCGCTTCAAGATATTTAGCTCTAAGCTTGTCATCACTCGTAGTTGCGAACACGATTTGGTCCATCATCATTTCCTCAATTTGCTCTCCATAACCGCATAGCGAAGCCTGGGAACGCAAACGCATCGTGAACTGGTCTAACTTTTCGTTGGGGTTGAACTGCATCTGACGAAATTTAAATCTTTCGTAGCGTATAGACATTCGGGGAGCATAATAGTTATCCAGAGTTTCCATGGCCGCATGATATGGGTTATCCAGTACACAATGTTCATCAGCACAAACGTTTTGGGCTACCTTCCTGACATCCGAGCCTCCAAAACACATGAGCGCGCGATGCATTTCATCATGGTCATCGATGCCTTTCAACGCCAAATATGAAACAACTCTCCCACCGGGCAGACGTCGGACCATCGCCGATTTCTACGAAAGGAGTTATGTTGAAATGTAACTGAAATTCAAACAAGTAGACATTAAATTAAGCGAAAGTCATTTGCCTTGTAACGGCGGTTATGGTTCGTACTGAGGTAAATCGTGGTTACCATGGCAGCCAATCAAAATTTTCAAACATTTTTATTTTTTTTTTTCATTTTAGGTCCTAACTGCGACAAGAAAAAAAAACTTATTCTCTTAATGAACTTTGAACGAAAAGATCTCTTTCTTTTTTAACATCAAATGCGGACTGGAATTCTAAATTCCCTGCGCCGGTATACCAGGTAAACGGTCTGGTTTTTTTTATTTTTTTTTCTACGTTATCCTGGATTTCATTTGCGGACTGGAATTCTGCATTCCCTTCGCCATTGCACCAGTTATACGGACTGGAATAATTTGTATTCCCTTCGTTTTCCTGGATATTATGTGCGGACTTGAATTCAACATTCTCTACGCAAACGAACCAGGTTCACGGACTAGAATCGACTTCTCTTCGTCATCCTGGACGTTTTAAATTTGTCAAATTAGATCATGTGATTTGCTTTAAAATAAAATTGTACGCTATTTTTTCTGCCACAAATTTGCCCAATTAGCATAGCATAGCATAGCATATCTGACCGCACACTATCCTGGGTTGGCTGTCGATAGGGACGTTAGATGCGCCAGAAAAACAGCCTGGGGCTTGGCATGTTTTTCATTCAACGATCCCTTTGTTCAACACCTGGCCAGGTCCTTACGATCAGTGGGGATTTGGGTGGGTGTTGATTAGATACCTACTTAAGAAGATGCGGAGAACCCGCGCGACCTTCATAGGTATCTGGAGTTGAATTTGGATGGGTTATTAAGGGGTGCTTTTCTTGGCGAAAAAGCTTGAATATTATATTTTTATTGGTATTGATATTGTAAAAGGTGATGATTTGTTCTTGAATGTAATATGAATGAATAGATTTTGGCAAAACAATTCCATTGATTTTGCATTCTGCAGCATTTTTCTGGAATAATAAATTGTAGTAATATTAGAGTGTGATGTAGTGGATGCGTCTCCAGAATCTACATCAGCATCCAATGTTTCTGAAAGTGAAGATAATTGTCATTTGGTTAGGTAAATCGTTTATGACAAGATGATTGTTTATAAATGTTTATGCGAGTTTATTTAAAATATATGGAGCTCCATGGTAATTTGAGAAAATGTATGGGAATATTAAGAATATCTAAGTGTATAAAAAACGTTGAAATTTATGAAAATCAAAGGAGAGCAGATTGATCCTTGGTGTGAAACAAACTTCACCAAGGAAATATAAATATTTAGATTGGGATTACATTATTTGAAAAATAGTTCACAGTGTCCCTGACCGAAGGACCTCAGCTTCAAGAAATCAGCGTCACTAGATCACCGTGTGTCAAAAATTATAAAAATACAAATGGTAAAAATTATTAAAATAAATATGTTTCTTCTATTGTATTGAAAATGTTACCTTTCCTTTGTATCTTGTCAGCTCCTCCCGTTTTTCTAAAGTTTGATCATCGAACGTATTAAAATTTTGTCAGATAATAACGTCTTAGGCAAATGATGCCCTCTCGATCTTCCCGATTTTTTTTTAGTAAATTTTTAATAAATATTTTAATAAAAATGTGGAAAAATAGATATTAGAAAATGTGACAATATGAAGGGATTAAAATATGTATATATGAAAATATGAGAATATGAAAATATTAAATATTAAATTAATATGAACATTTGAAAATATAAATATAGTAAATAAAAATATCAAAATATGACAATATGGATATATGAAAATATAAATCATGAATATATGGAAATATGTTATATAACTGAAATATGAAATATAAGAAGTATACATTGAAACAATCAAAATTATGAGAATATAACACATGAAAGCATAAGAATAAGAAAGTGTGAAATATGAAAATAACTTCATACTTTCGCACTATTATATTCACATGCTATAAAAATGAAAATATGAGAAAACGAAAGTATGAAAATATAAATGTATATGAATAAATTAATATATGAAAATAAAAATATATGAAAATAAAGATATATGAAAATATAAATAAATGAAAACATATAATATAAACATATAAAAATATGAACGCACGAAGCAACGAAAATATGAAAACAAGATAAAATAGAAATATAAAAATTTGAACATAGGAAAATATGAATAAATTATAAAATGAGAACGTGATAGTATGAATACATATTTGAAAAATATATAAATAGAAATATGAAAATATATAAGTCAAAAATATAGTTCCTTATCAGCAGTGTATGGCAGCATAAAATACAATATAATGAAATTATGAAAGCATAAAAATAAAAATAAAAAATATGGAGATAAAAAAATAGCAAAATTTGATAATATGGGAGTATAAAACATGACATTATGAAATTAATTAAATATAGAACATATAAATATGGAAAAGTGAGGTAATAAATATACGGAAATAAGAAATTAATCAAATTCCAAATTAATGAAAAAATGAAAGTGGAGTAAAACTCAAGTTTCTTTTGAAATTACTGTCCAGATTGCTATCAGAAATCAAGGTGACGAGCTCGGTGGTCTAGTGGCTACCGCTTCTGCCTTATATGCAGGAGGTCGTTGGTTCAATTCCAGGCTCGTCCCTTTCTTACTTTGTATTTCTATCTTAGTTCTTTCTGTGTTTCACGTTCTACCAGAACGATTCCTACTGTTAAACCTTCAACACTAACAATCCAAAAACCTCCCGTGGTACCTATGAGAGGTCGTAGAGTTCTCTGCATCTTTCTTAAGTAGGTGTTCAACTAACCATCCTTCCCCTTCCACAGCATTCGCAAGGACGTGGCCAGGACAGATCTTGACTATTGGAGAGTGCATTGCTTCCATCTAAGAGATAGCGATTAGTCCCAAATCAATATCTGTGGTAACGGATGAAAGTGTTGCTATTCTCATACAATAGTCTTGGCTTGTACCACCTTCGAATTTGTGCGAAATGCTCAATGCTAATGCTAATGCTAATGCTATCAGAAATCAAAGTAGGTGTAGTCCTTGATTTTAATCTAAGACAAAAATTACAAAAAAACGTGAGGATTACTATTTCTGACTACGCCCATTTGTACCGCAGCTAGGGAAGGGAAAGGAAATGTTGATGTGATACTTAAAGAGAAGCTCTTCCCTCAGCGACACCCTCATAAGTACCACAGAGTTGGATATTGGGAAGGTATTCGTTGGGTCAGGATTTGCCTGTAGCTGGCAATGTGACCGTGGTAGATCTTACCCCGTAACACACCACGTAAAGGTGTCTACCCAGCGTTACGGGCAATTCTGCCACAAATTTGCCCAATTGTCTATAATTACCGTAGCCATTTTCCTCAGTTAATCCAGATCTTAGTTCTTCTGTGTAATGGATTCTTGATAACCCGCGGCCTTTTCTTGAAAATCCAGTTCACCTCGTCGCCAATGTAGGAGTTCTAAAGAAACACGTCAGGTAGTTATGGTGGTTATCTTGAAAGTAATCCTTTATTTCCAATAGCCTACTCTGGTATTCTAGATATTGGTAGCCTACTACACTTAGCTTCCGTGATCACTGCAACCGAGCCTGCAGTGATTGTGCATCCAGAATCAACATCATTAAAAGCATATCGAATAGAAGATCCAGAAACGACCGCCCAGCGCGACTCCGAGTTGCAAAGGCAATCAACAGCAGCTGACTCCTTTATAGTATCGAGCTGTGAAGCCTCAACGTCGACAACCTCATCGGCCTACTAGGAGCAACCCAAGGAGCTAGACTTTACTAAGGTGGCGCAGATCAGCGCTGCGTGCCACTAGTTTTCTCTTTTACACTCCCACTGATCTCATGCAACGCAAATAGTGACGTCACTCTCTGCGTTGCATAAGAACAGCGGTAGAGTGAAAGAGATAACTAGTGGCACGCAACGCTGATCTGCGCCACCTTTGTAAAGTCTAGCTCATTGGGAGCAACCTACAATAGAACCATCCGGATAGTCTCCGGTATACTCTCGTCGACCCCGGCGGAAATAGCCTGTGCCGAGACCGGTGTGCTACCTTTCCGGTTCCTAGCCACCGCCGCCCTCTACATTAGAGCTATTGGTTACTCCGAACGCACAAAAGCCAGCCAAAACCCCGGACACCTCAACGACAACGGCCTTCCACAACCTTTGTGAAAACCACATCCCCAAGATTGCCGGTCTCCTACGTCTTGGTCCGAGAAACTGGCAAACCACACCTCCCTGTCATAAGACGAGTTTAGCACAATTCCATTTAATTTCACCACCTCGTAATACTTTTACATATACGTATTTCGACCTCAACTGTAAGGTCGTCTTCAGTGTCTCGTACTTGACTCGACTTTACGAGACACTGAAGTCGACCTAACATTCCACTAAAAAAGAGCTAAATAATTTTTCACCTCCCACCTCCCAAAGTAGACCTCAAGCTAAAAAGACACCTGAAAATAAACCCGAACTCAACCGAAGCCCAGAAAAGCTTCAAGAGCAACACCTGGGAAGAGTACCCGAATCATGACATCCGGTCCACGGATGGTTCCAAGGCCGCCAGCAAAGTCGGCATCGGAATCTATTCCTCTACCATCGACGAATGGTTTGCATGGTTGCATGGTTTTTCAGCCGAAGCAGCTGCCATCTTCAGGGCCATGGCCATACCCAGCACCCTACCAATCCTGATCGTATCGGACTCGGCTAGTGTCTTAGCGGCCCACAGTGCTTCGAACGTATGGAGCTACGGGACAAAAATCATAACTTACATTCTACACGTTCTAACTCAATAGTGTCTTTGGGAAAATTTTTGTAAACTAGTTTTTCTACTAGTTGCATTACTGACCTATGTTCAATTGATAATTGCATAAGTGGCGCAAACGCCAAATTTCATAACAAATAATACGCTTCGTATAATCGATATCCATTTGGGAAAATTGTCACTTATAATAAAAACTAATATGTATTTGCCAGATTTTACGATATGCAAAGAATCAGGATCTTTTTACGAAAAATATGAGGTATGATAACAGTTTCTATTACAATAATTGACCAATTTCCAATTGATCATCTCATAAGTGACGTAAACGCCAGCTCTAATGTTTTATACTATAGAATCAGGATATCGTTAGAAATGATTTGAGGAATTGTATCGGTATCAGAAATCATTGGAATTTGTTAAAAAAAATTTCCAAGTTCGTTTATTTTGTAGGCTCAGGCGTGTATAACACTTTACGGAGCCATGGTTATTGATACGTACAATCAGTATCATCTTATAAAGTTAGTAACAGAGGGGTAGAAGCCAGCGTATTCGTGGTGACTCGAGGTTAAGATTACAATGTTTAAGAATGGATGGGGATTAGGATTCGGGAATCATGGAATCATCATAATCAAGGAATTTCTGCTGCTCATCCGGTCATTTGGCATCAGGGACGATGTGGCGTGTCGTCCTTCTCGAGGAATGGTTCGACTGGGAACATCTTCCGGATGACCAGAAAATGAAGGATGTCGGACATGGTCGCGGATTTGACCAGAGGATAGTGTTGTTTTTAATGTAGATAATTTTTGATGGAACTAGAGCCACGACAAGTAAGCTCCCATTTGAGCTCCCAGCCTTTGGCAATTTTTGTATGTAGGTGCTATGTCCTGAGCTTCCATAAAAAGCCCATTTGCATACAAGTTTTACCGTCCTACCGAAAGTTGCTGCATAATGCTTAGCGAGGTACAAATCATACCCGAGTAGCACACATGTTGTATAGATCAGTTTCTGTAAATCCTATGCGACCGAATTGGGTTGCATATGGGTTGCTGCAACTACATCAGCTCGAACTGTGCTACTAGGGTAAGGTCTTGCAAGTCAACCTCAGCGTACGTTTCAACGCGTAAAGACTAGGAAGCAGATTTGCATGTACCTCGTTTAAAGTACTTCGAAGCAGATTGTCTTTTCTCTCGGATAAATCCAAGTTAATGTACAACGCCAGTGCTTGTGCCGCTGTCATAACCTTATCCTGATTTGCGCTTGAACTACTTGATATATTGGCCGCAAATGCTAGCTCCTCAGGTTCATTATTATTGATGAGGTCTTCAACACGTTGTTTCTTTGTTATATTTGGACATTCCTGAAACGGTTTTTGAGGTCTTCCCTACGCGATGTTGAATGAAGACTCGGCAATTCCTTCAATAATTATATTCGGATAGCGAGGAAGATTTACCAACGAAGACAACCAGCGAGAGTTTTGCTTCTCAAATTTCTCGGATGATCGAAAACTCTGTGATCATTTTTGATCAATTCTCAAACATAAGAATTTACAAAACTGCTTTAATTCTTTTTCAAGTTCCTCGGAGAAATTATCTGGGTTATAAAAATCCGACAGAAACTTCAACACATGACCTTATTGTTGGGATGGATCAATGGAAGCTATTGTTTGTATATATTAGAGTGCGGCGCAGTTGTATGGAAAAACGCAAACTTCGTCCGATCAAGTGAGATCAAGGTTTTTCTGAATCGTTTTGGGACCCCAATCAACTGTGCAAAATATGGGTTCGATTCGTTGCAACCTCGCATGCCGCATCGCGTTTTAAATTTACATGAAGATTAGTATGGGAAAACACACTTTTTTACATTTGTGCTTTTAGCGGCTTCAATTTATCAATTATCACGTGACTCAATACGTTAGCATATAGTCTGAAAGATGCCGAAAGACTTTGCCGAAGAAAGTACGTAGCTGGAAGGTCTACAAAAAATGTTATTACGTTTCGAAAATTGATTGTTCAAACCATTTGCAAGAAATCAATGTTTCTGCCAGCACTAGCGGACAACCTATGGTTATCGAAGGGCAAAACCCATCTTCCTTCTTGTCGGATTTTTTTCTTTGTGAAATAATTCCGAATAGCTGCCATTAGCTCTACAGCACTATAAGATCAATTATTTTGAACTAACACTCAGTTAAATTATTGGTCTATGTAGTACGGCAGTGCTGGCAGAATAAATGATTTTTTGCATATGGTTTGAACACTCAATGTTCGAAGCGTAATAACTTTTTTCGTGGGCGTTCCAGCAACGTGCCTTCTTCAGCAAAGTTTTTCGGAATCCTTTGGGTTATACTTTAACGCAATGTGCCACTTGGTTTACGATGAACTGAAACATCTAGTAGTAGAAATGCAAAAATATACGTTCTCCCATACTAATTTCCATACAAACTTCAAACGCGATGCGGAAAGCGAGGAAGCAACCAACTGGTCCCAAATTCTGCACAGTTGTTCAGGACCCAGAATGGCTTCGAAAAACCATTGATTTGGAAAAATGACCATGACGCCCCGCTCTAGTATATATCTATGTTATTGAGCGCAAGAGTATCACCTAGAACATCGTTAACATGATCGAAATATGTCCAACTGAAACACATTAAATTGGATCTTACTTACTTGATTTTACGCTTTCCATATCGATTTTCACAGTAAAAGGTACCGTTCGAAAACTTAGGCAATGCAAAATATGCTTTTCACTAACAGGTGATGAATCATTCACTTCCAGCGATGGAAATTATTACAAATATGAATTGTTTTGATCGTCCCAGTGACCTCAAAAAGATACTAATGCTCATACAGCATAATTGAAACATATGTTAATATCATGGCCTACTTGATTCGACTAAATACGAGAGTCGATTTTTCCATTTTTGTCCAAGGGACAAAGCACTGTGGGTCCTGGCGTCTCCAGCTATCAGGCATCCATGGATTCAAGCGATGGAGTCCGTAGGCAACTGCAACATAACGCTCCTCTGGGTACATGGCCATGCAGGAATATCAGGCAACGAATACGCATACGCACTAGCTAAATTCGGAAAGAACGACGGTTTTCTGAGCAGAGAAGTCCCGGCAGCGGACGACAAACTATGGGTAAAGGCAGAGATCGCCACGGCATGGGCAAACGACTGGCGACGGCAGAGAAATGCCTGTTTGTAAGGTAGAACGAATTTCAAGTTGTAGGCTGTCTTCTTTTGTCTGTTATTGTGTCTTGTCCGATTGCTCACCTGTTCAATGTCATACCTGTCTATATCAACCGTCCCGTTTGAGCTAAATCGTTATAAATTTGATACTTTCTCAACTAGATTTTATTGCTTGTTTTAAATTAGAAGTATGACATGTATACCACATTCAAATAATGAAAATTACTCTGTTTATTGATGATTTCTCGCTCTACTTTTCAAAAAGACCTAAGTAACATTTTTTCATAGATTAATTTGAGTATGGAAGTACCGTAGACCCCCGATAATTTGAACGATACCTCATTCAATTTAACGGGGTTCATTTTTAATTTGAACTTCTGGATTTGCATCAGAAAAACTGGTTTCTGGCTGCTCTCTTTGCTAGTTTGTTTTGATTCTGCGTCCCCCTTTTCACGATGTTCCATTTTTCTTTTCTCGATTCCACGTGCTAAATGGCGTTTGAACCATTTTTAAGTTGAACGATGTTCAAACGAACGGGGCTCAATTTAAAATGTGTTCAGATTAAAAGCAGTCATATTACCGGGGGTCCACGGTATTGGCGGCCGTTGATTTAGAGTATATGAACCTTATCTTACCTATAACCTATTCTTTGTGTGCCCCACGTCTATAGCATTTGCCCTTAAAAATGTGCTCTTCTTTTCGTTGTCTCCCGTGTTTTTTGTATGCCAAAATTCACCATCAAACCAAGTCATCGCAATCAATAATTTGAAACCCCTCCTTTTCCTATTGTATATTCATGATCCCTATCCTCGGGTCAGGAGGAGGAGGCGAATGAACCACGAATTGCATCAGCTGTTGGGAGAACCATCCATCGTACACACCGCGAAAATCGGACGACTGCGATGGGCCGGGCACGTAGCCAGAATGTCGGACAGTAACCCGGTGAAAATGGTTCTCGACAACGATCCGACGGGCACAAGAAGGCGAGGTGCGCAGCGGGCAAGGTGGATCGATCAGGTGGAAGATGACTTGCGGACCCTCCGTAGACTGCGTGGTTGGCGACGTGTAGCCATGGACCGAGCCGAATGGAGAAGACTCTTATATACCGCACAGGCCACTTCGGCCTTAGTCTGAATAAATAAATAATCCTCGGGTCAGTCGCGTGTACGTCGGCAACCCAAACTAGCTCTAGTTGTAGGAATAATCACAAAAATTGTGAAATGAATAATTGTACAAAAAATACATATATCCGGTTCCATAACGCCAAATGGCAAATGACCCTTCTAATAAAAGCAAGATTTAAAAAAAAAATTTGAGTACTGCTCTTAAAAACATTCATGTTGGTCTGATGCATTACCGCCATCGGGGGTGACAATGGGTCTGAGGGTGAGAATGGGTTATCGCTCTCACCGGCAGTTTGGAGGTCGTAGAGCACAATCGTTCAAAAAGGTCTCTTATATTTTAGCCTTCTTGCCCTCAGATACATCCAATCTGTTCTACAGGCATTCTAAGTAGTTGAAACAGTGACCCATTCTCACTCCCATCCGACCCATTGTCACCCCCAGTGACGGTATTCAAATTCATTAAAAAAAAATGTTACTTAGGAAAAATTACGCGAGATTCATTGCAATACATGGCCGAAATGCCATGATGATCTAATTTTTGATGTTTGATTTTTAATGAAGCTTTTATAACAGAAATCCCCATGATCCTCAGAGATCTTCTAAGTGTATTCAAAGATTATGCATGGGTGGAATTGGTGATTTATATCAAAATTCTATTTTTTAGAATTTTCCAAGAAATATGATCATGGTGGGGTAAAACGGACATGTTCTGGTGGGAATAATATGGACTGTCTAAAGAACATACTTTTTTCATCAATATTATTTTTTTTATAGATTTGTAAACAGTCGAAAGCTCCCAGCCATACGCTTTAAAACAGCAAATATGCTTCATGGGGCAAGTGAGAGTTCAAAAGTAAGAAGTGAGAAGTGAGATGCTCGATTTTTATATTGAAAATTCTGAATTGAATAATAAGATTGAAGTAGTGAGATGTGAGAAATGAAATGTTCGAAAAAGAAATGGGTCGAAACATCATTTAGAACAGTAATATTTTTCACTTATCTTATTAGATTCTTCAGTTCAATTTCTTACATCCCATTTAAAATTCCTCTATTCTCAATGACATCTTCAATTTTGGTTCCTGCTTATTTCTGTGGCTTTCATCAGTGGCAAAAAACAATTGAATTGAATTAAGTTTAACAAAAGAGGTGCACAAAATGGCTATTTGATCAAATGAAAAAACTCATTGTCCGGACCCGGGGGACAGCTACCGGATACGGAAATTGATTTTTCACTTTAGATACATTACACATATATTTATTTATTTATTATTTGATTATTATAGAGTTTTGGCACTTCCAAGCTTCACGAAACTATTTTCCAGAACCGGGACAGGCACATATTTGTAGTAGGCGACAAACTGGTTAACCAAGTTGTGCTTTAAAGCAAGCTGTTGGTGCACAATCTTGGCTACTTCGTTATGACGACCGAGATAAGCTGAATCAGCTCAGGCTGAACACCCGGACACGATATGTTCGATCGTCTCTCCTACTGAATTGTACCTCCTGCAGCGGTCCTCCACGTTTTCGTGCAATATATAGTACCGATAGTTCTTCGTCGCAATTACCCGGTCCTGGATGGCTACCATGAATCCTTCTGTTTCCGAGAAGAGTTCACCCCGCACCAGCCACGTATTCGCCGCCGCTTTGTCGATATATTCCAGCTCCAGTTGATGGGGGTGCGTCCCATGCAACTCCTTCTGCTTCCACGATACGATCATCTCGTCGACAGATTTGATGTCGCAATTCAGCTGATAGTCCTCCTGCGCCAGGTGCAAGGCACTGAATCCGTGGTCAGCTTCACACACAGCGCGATAGATTTCGTGGCGGTTCTGGCTTTCCATTAAGTATCTTCGCAACTGCTGGATCTGGGAAACACATAGTGTTTGTATATCGGTGACACCTCTTCCTCCTACTGTACGTGGCAGGGTGACTCTCTCAATGGACGATTTTGGATGGCGCATGCGATGCTTAGTGAACGCCACTCGTACTGCTCGTTCTAACGCCTCCAAGTCAGTCTTGGTCCACTTCACCACCCCGAAACTGTATGTCAGCAAGGGCACAGCAAACGTGTTTTCACCTTGTTGCCGGCCGACAAGAGGCTCTTCAAAATACCGTTGACACGATGCAAGAACTTTTCCTGCAGCTCTTTCTTGATCGTCGTATGGCGAATTCCTTTCAGTTGCAGGAAACCTAGGAACTTGTACGTTTCGCCTTCAGCCATGTTTCGAATCTCCTCCTGTTCGTTGACGCGGAAACTGTCGGCATCCACCAGGTGACCCCGATGTAGATGTATGGATCGACATTTATCGATACCAAACTCCATCCGGATGTCGTTGCTGAATACCGTTACAAGCCGCAGAAATCGGTGCAGCTTCTCCACAGATTCCGTAAACAGCTTCAAGTCGTCCATAAAGAAGGTGTGGGTAATGTTTGTACTCCTTTCCCCACTCTTCAAATGATAGCCATAGTTGTGTTGGTTGAGTGCTCTGCTAAGACGGTTCATGGCAAGACAAAACCATAGCGGACTAAAGGTATCGCCTTGGAATATGCCCCTCCTGATGCTTAGAGTCCTGGACCGAAACACCTTTTCTCCATCGGTAATGTGTAGGGATGTGCTCCACATCCCCATAGCGTGCTGCATTAGCCTGATGACGTTACCGTCTATCTTATACAACTGCAGTACCTTAAGAAGGTACGAGTGAGGTACTGAGTCGTATGCCTTTTTATAGTCGATATACGCCATGCTCAGGTTTCTTTGCTTGTGTGTAAGTGTTCGTAGTTCAGTGTTGAGTGTTTTTGATACTTTGTGAACTTTAAGTCGTGAAATGTTTAACAGAACAAGTAGTGCCCGCATATGTAGTCCAGTTTTCTCCGTATTATGGTGTTTTGTCCCCCCACTGTGCAGTACGCAGCCAACGCCACCTGAAGGGTTTAAAACCCCACCACCAGAGTTCGCTCCCGACTTCAGCTTGGTAGCAAAGAGGACGCCATGATTATCGTTTCTTGAAAGAGAAAAAAAAGAGAGGAAAAAACGAAGAGTAACACGGTGATGGCGAAAGGTAGAGGATCGTCCTCCTGAATCTACCGAACGAAATAGTAAATTCCGGAACTGTAGAGTGCGCCGCCCCCTTCGGTGGTACAAAACCAAGTTGATGACCCGCCACCACTCTTTCCATTGGGGACAGTTCCGGAGATACAGGCCCGCGACCGAGTCCGTCAACATACTCGGAGAGGCTTCAGGATGGTGTATGAGTCTGCAGAGGACGCCATTGCATCCCATCACCAAGTCATTACGGGAAGAAGTGTCAACCGCTAAGTGGCGGGAAGAAATCCCCTTTCTTATTGCACCGTAGTCACACCAAGCCGTAGCGTGGAGGAAAGCCAGCCGCTGATTGGCGGGAAAGAAGCGATTACCGGAAAATAAGGTTAGCGTAGGCTAAGAAGGTGGGACGGTGTGGAAGTGAGTCGGAAAAGTCCGAATAAATGTTGTCAGCAATACCATAAATGTGAGTTTTTCTGTGCTTCCGTGCGGTCATTCCTTGCGTCTCGAAATAGTCCTTTAAGCATGCCGACCCTGTGGTGTATTGTAGTCAGGGAGTTTCAGGAAGGCTCCCCGCTGAGCAACCGGCAGTTACATGTGGGTGGCCTGCCCAACAACGACTGCATCAATGATGACCTGATCCTTGCAGCCTCGTGTGTTGCGTCGACAACCTTTTTGTTCCTCGGTCATCAGGTTGTTGACGTCGCAATGGTTCTGCACCCTCCTCGCTACTATCCGATGACAGCACTTTGTACAGACTCGAAAGGCACGTTATTGGTCTATACTTGGCTGGGTTCAAAGTGTTCCGATTCTTCGTCAGAAGATAAGTGACACCCCTAGCGATGAATTCCGGTAGCTGCCCGGGGTTATCTAGTACCGTGTTGAAGCATTCCGCCATCCGCCCGTGGACCGTTGAGAGTTTTTTATACCAGAAATTATGCACAAAATCGGGTCCTGGTGCAGCCCAATTCCTGGTATACCGGGAAGCCTCACGTATGTCTTGGGCGGTCACGTTGATAGCGGTCATGTCTCCAATTCCACCACAATATTGCTCTTCTTCTGCCATCCACACCCCATCGCCGTTGTGTATGACGGGGTTCTCCCATAGATTGGACCAAAACTGCGTGACTTCTCCAATCTCCGGAAGGCCCTCGCCAAAATCGGCTTTGTCGTTTCGGATGTGGTTGTAGAACTCCCGTTCGTTGATGTTGAACATTCGATTTTGCTCCTTTCTCTTCGAACATTCTCCATAACGTCGCAATCGTTTAGCAAGAGCACTCAATCGCTGTACATGGGTGTCAAGGATCTCAGTTATGTTCGCCTCGGTGAGATCACGGAGTTCTGTGGGTTTCACAATTTCAGCAACATTCCGCACTAGCCTGGTTGATCGATTCCCCTGCTTGTACTGTGTTAATCGACCAACCTTTGACCGCAGTGAGGCGATGCGGATCTCCAGACGTCGCATCCACGCGGGTTTTCGTGCTTTGGGGCGTGCGCGTCCATCACTCTCACCTTGTGGACTCGTTCGCAATCCCAACGTTCTTACAACAGCCACTGCAGCCGAATACACGATAAATTGCAGCTCCTCAAGGTTCTCCACGGTTTCCAAGTACTGTGGCAAAATATCCTGGTTAAGGATGCTTACTATACTCGTCAACCGATAGGAGTACTGCAACTTGGGTATCCGGTGTCGGGACATGGGGTCTGTCCCACGGAACTGTGTAACTGCTGTGCCCATATGATTAGCTAGTTCGTCCTTCAATTGCTGTCGTTGCAATTCCACTGTTGGTCCTGGAGCGGCGAGTGCAATCGAATCGCGACGGTTACTTGCGATTGATGCATCCAACCCAACAGAGCTCCTTCTCGACGTATCGCTCGATCTTGCCTCCTCCTCCTCTCCTAGTTCCCTCTGCATTTCCCGCTTGATGTACTCTACGTCTTCTGGAGTCAGCATATTATGTGACATAATAGCTCTCTGGCGTGTGTACAACTTGTTCTGGTCAAGCTGGGGTGCAAACCGAGGGAACCTCTCATTGAACATCTCCAGCATCGCCGGTCTGCTGGACATATCCGTCTCCATCCTGGTGCAAACGTAGTAGCAACGGATCACGTACTGATTCATCTCCCTTGTCCACATGATCCGTTGCCGTCGGCGGCCCGCTAACGTGAGTGATTGACGTCGATCAACCACAGCGACATCAGCAGGTGCAGCATTGCCTTGGTGATTTCTTCTGCTGCCGTTTCTGTTTTGCCTTGTCGGCACGGGCTAAGCCCGATGACTAGAGGGTCGCTGTTGCACCTCTCCTTCCTCTAGCCGCTGGCCGCTCGCTCTGTCCCCCGTTCCAGGACCAGCTCCAGTAGGGGCTCCCTCCTCGGGCAATCGCATGGGTGGTATTCTTCTTGAGCGTAACTCCATATCTGGGTGTGCTTTCATTCCCGGAAGCTACGGGTTCTGTAAAGTTATTTAATTCTTTACAGTGCTAATTAGCTAGGGTCAAGCGCCAGTGCGCGCCCGAGGGTGGTTTTTCATTGGTGCTTAGGAATTGGGCCTTCAGCTCCCACCTACTCGAAATGGTGGTTTTTCATGGACGCCCAGGGTATTTCACCTGAGCTCCCACCTACTTATTTGATTTATTATTATTATTATTATTTATTATTTGATTTATGACTAATATTGACCATCTCGACATAATCAGAATTCATTCGTTTGATTTTAATATTTAATATTCAAAACTTCTAAAATAAGGCGAAACATTTTTGTTCAATTTCAAATTCTGTACAAAGTTTACAACATGAGGATCTGATATTCCATGCAGGCAAAGAACTTTTCAATAGCTTTCTTTTGTACTACATAAGACGATGGAGGGATCTTTTTTTTCCTTGTTGGGTATTTTAATCACTGCGACCATTTGATAGATCTATTGTGATATATGTCCCATTTGATCTAGCTTAGTCAAGTTGACGCATCATTACTATTTAGAGCAATTGCATTACCTTGACTACCAGCATTATCCCAATGCGGTATTATGGTTCTGATGAATCGTACTACCATATTGGGACTTGTTCTCCAAACTTCTGAGGGTTCTATCAGCCCCTTGTTGAAGAACTGTAATCTCTTTCTAAAAATTGCCGGACAATTGCATAACAGATGTTCCGAGTCTTCTACATGTATGTCGCAGAAACGACATACATCATCTTGAAGTTTTCCTAACAGCTTCAAGTGATATCGGCTCGGGCAATGGCCTGTTATAAGGCTTGTGTATGTGTTAAGATCTTTTTTTGAAAGATCAAAAATTTTGCGAGTGATAGATACGTTTGGTGTGATGAAACGTTTAGACTGCCTCGCAATCAATGTGTTTTGCCAAATGTCCTCTATTTTAGTTCCCAAGATTTGAGTTCCATTCGAAGAGAACACGCAGATACACCACAAAATGGTTCGGGACCTATGAATTGTCGAGATGAACCAAGTCTGGCCAGCATATCAGCTTGTTCATTGCCTTCAATGCCACAATGACCAGGAACCAATACAGGTTCACTTTGTTACGACTACCCAAGGTTTGGGGTGACTGAACACATTCCCAAACGAGTTTAGATCTACATATTGCTGATTTCAAAGCATTCAATGCTGCTTGACTGTCAGACATTATGCAAATATTTGAATGCCTATAATTTCTGCGCAAGCATAATTTAGAGCATTCAAGAGTGCGTGCTGGCTCTTGTTTCGGACGGCAGAACGATCGCGCGATTTGCCGAAATTTTGTGTTCTGCATTGCGCGGCCGGTAATAAAGTTAATTAGTTCAGTGCGTGCTGGCTCTTGTTTCGGACGGCCGAACGATCGCGCGATTTGCCGAAATTTTGTGTTCTGCATTGCGCGGCCGGTAATAAAGTTAATTAGTTCAGTGCGTGCTGGCTCTTGATTCGGATGGCAGAACGATCGCGCGATTTGCCGAAATTTTGTGTTTTGCATTGTGCGGCCGGTAATAAAGTTAATTAGTTCAGTGCGTGCTGGCTCTTGTTTCGGATGGCAGAACGATCGCGCGATTTGCCGAAATTTTGTGTTTTGCATTGCGCGGCCGGTAATAAAGTTAATTAGTTCAGTGCGTGCTGGCTCTTGTTTCGGATGGCAGAACGATCGCGCGATTTGCCGAAATTTTGTGTATTGCATTGCGCGGCAGGGAATGGAGTTAATTAGTTCAGTGCGTGCTGGCTCTTGTTTCGGACGGCAGAACGATCGCGCGATTTGCCGAAATTTTGTGTTTTGTTATGTTTTTCCCTTAGGACGGTTCGTAAGTAAATTGATGAATATATTTTATTATTTTTACAGCATATACTGTTATTGACAAACGCTCTATATTGTCGAATAGAGCTCTCTATTATTCACCTTTCCCACTAACACAAATTTTCCTTCCCGAGACATCTATGAAGGTAGTATGGGTTCCCTGCATCTTCACTAGTAGATGTTGAACTAACATTCCTTCCCTTCCTTCCGTGATTGTAAGGACGTGGCCAGGTGTACAACTGCTACTGTATAGGAAAAGGTACTAATCCCAAGTACCAATTTGCGACAATATACAGTAGATTGCTCAATTCAAGCTCTGTCTGGTAAGGGGGCGGGTGTCGCGGGAGGGGGTTCTCTTCGTCGACTTCCCCTCATTTGAATGGAGGTGACAGGCGAGGGGTTTCTTTGCGGTTTATCGCCTCAGAATGCAAGTTCGCATTGTTTTCTTTCGTTCTGAAGTGATGAACCGCAGAGAGATCAGCTGCTTGTCACTTTTGTTTAGGGGAGGGGGGGTCGACGGCGAGAGTCCTCTCTTGCGACATTCGCCCTTATTCCAGATGAAGCTTGAATTGAGCATTGTATAGCCACCCACGATTTGTACAATCACATATGCTATGCTATGCTATGCTATAAGCATAATTTAGAGCATTCAAGAATAGCCTGAACTTCAGCTTGGAAAACAGTTGGCCATTTGCCCATGGGAATCGAAATATTTATCCCTGGGCCAGTCATGCCTGCCCCAACCTGATTGTTCAGCTTTGAACCATCGGTGTAAAATACAATTGATCCTGAGCGAAGATTTGGTTCACCGTTTGCCCATGTATTTCGCTCAAGATTAATTACATCAAAACAACGACAAAAGTTGTATCTTCTCCTCATCCAGTCATCATTGTTTGTGATAAGTGAGTTGATATTTATTTTGTTTAGAATACTAAGATGTCCTTTTTGGTCAGGTTTGAATCTCTTTTGATCTCCAAAGTACTCTTCTCTGCTTCTAACTGAATAAATTGATCCAATGGTAGCACGTGGAGCAAAGCGTCTAGCGCTTTATTGGGCGTGCTTCTCATTGCACCCGTTATTGAAAGAGTAGCCAATCTTTGAAGTTTTTTCAACTTTTTCTGAACCATCCTTTCTTTTGTTTTTGGCCACCATATTAATGCGGCATATGAGATTCTGGGTTTCACAATCGCCGTATAAATCCATTGAATCATTTTTGGCTTCAGTCCCCACTTTTTACCGAATGTCGCCTTACTTATCCATAAAGCATTTGTAGTCTTACTCGAACAAAAAAGAAGAAGGATGAAGGATAAAGAAGAAGAAAGAAGAAAGGAAGAAGAAGAACCAAACAAGAAGGAAGAAGGAAGACAGAATACAAAAAGAAAAAGGAAAGAAAGAAAAAAATGAAGTATGAATAAGAAAGAAACAAAATAGAAAGAAGAAGGTATAAGAATGAAGAAGTGAGAAAAGATAAGTAAGAAAAAAAGAAAAACAGAAGGAATAAAAAAGAAAGTAGAAGGAAGAATACAGAAGGAAGAAAAATAAAGAAGAAGAAAATAGAAGAAAGAAGAAATAAGTAGGAAGAACGTAGAAGGTGAAAGGAAGAAATAAGAAGAAAGAAGGAAGAAACAAAACGCAAAGGGAAGAGGGAAGAGAGAAAAGCAAAAGGAAAGGAAGAAAAAGAAGAGATAATGTAGAAAAAGAAAAAAATGTGGAATAAATAAAAATGTAAGAAGAAAAAAAGGAAAGATTAAAGGTCAATTTTATACTTTTAATTCTCTTCTCACATTTGTCACTACTCATTCCTTACCACTACTAACTACTCACACCTCATTCTTAATTCAGCATTTCGCACTTCACACTTCTAAGTTTCCTTTTCTTTTAAGCTCTCGATTCTAACTTCTCATTAATCATTTCTCTCATCTCGCTTCTTGCTTCTTACATCTCACTACCCACTTCTCATGTCTCACTTCACACTTCTCCATTCACACTTCTACGCTACCAAATTTGGTCACCTGTCAGTCGCGCTACTGTCATAGCAGCGCGTTTAGTAGCGACCGGTAAAGTGTCAAGTAATGATACTGCGCTGCCAAACGGCTTAAACTCACCACCGGTAATCTTGCTCTAACTCATGCTTTCGTGCGCCTTTTGACGAATTGCTTTGAATATTTTTATTGTTCAGAATTGAAAAAAGGTTTCTTTTTGATGAATAATATAATTTCAATGCATTTCAATGAAGTTTTGAGTGCATTTTCAAAATTTTACAAATTTATAAAATAATATTGAAGATTGGGTATTTTTGTTCCTTGCACTTTTGTTTTGGATACATTTGAAGTGTGAAATATATGCTTGGTATGTTTCCACAGCAGCCTAATATTTGAAATATTTGCAAACATGTAGCACTGGAAGCACTTGAAAATAAAAAAGATGATGAATTGAAGAAATTATTGAGCGAAAACAAAAGTTTAGGTCTTAGAGAATTAAAATATTTCGAATCTGTGTATGTCAAAATTTAATACGGAATTGGCAAGGTTTTTATACAGAACTGTATTAAAATCGGACATCCACTGGTTTCGGTTTATGGTTTCCGAATGGGGATAGCTTTCGCAGATTCCCAGGTCGATGGCAAGTAGCTAAATCGGAGGCACTGATTAAAAATCAGCGATAGGTGCTCAAAAATTCAACATTTATGTGAAGAGTTACAAATTCTAAATGTTATTGGAGACTGGGTCGATCATATAGAAGTATATGTTTTGTTAAAATAAAAAAAATGATGATTTAATTCCAAATCATTTTGCTTTTAGTTATTTTTTTGCAGTGTGCATAGAAGATAAAAGTTCCGCGAAAATATGAATGTATGTACTATGAACATGGTGCAACAACAGTGTTTATTGATCAGCAGATACAATATCTAGGCAGTTCCAGCAAAAGAATTTGCTGTAATACAAAATTGAACATCTACAGACCGGTAGAGTGCGGAGGACTTTCTCGGGAAAAAATGTTACATACTTGGTTTCTAGGCCAAGGTATTGCAATGAACAGTATTGTAGTCAAAGCAAATCTTTGAAAATATGTCCACAAACTCTCTACGACCATAGTCTTGTATTCTAAATTGACTCAGTATTCAATGCATGTGAAATGGCATTCACATCCATCACTTTCCGGTGCAGCATCTTCACGCTCTAGAAATGCCAACTTGCTTGAAGAAGCTTATACAAGCGGTAGCCAAAACGCTCGGAATAAATCATAAATATAGCTCTCTAAATTAATTACATTAAATTTTTGCAATCCATATTTCTGACTCTCATCCTCATCGGTGCCGAAGGCACCGTATGACGGATGCTGTCCGGGTCTGGTACTATGCCAGCAGATTCGCCAAACCACTCATAAAGTGCATGAAGAAGTACAAGCCATGAATGCAGTGTACTTCTTCTCGCACATATGCGACTAATCTAATTTTATAAATTATTTTGCACAATTCTGTGCTGATTCTCGGTCTCGGAGAGCACATTCTTGGCCACTGGATTCGAGCACATTGATGCCCCACCAAACATCCGACGAGGGGGATCGAAGGACGAACACTGAAGGGGTATATCGTATTTATATTTATACGAGAAAAAAAATGGAACATATTTTCCGACACAATTTTAAGCGCTGCTAATAGTGATTGTCTCGCTTGGAGTGGAAAATCGTACCCAAGAGCCGGGACATCGTTGTCGTCGTCGTCGTCGTCGTCATCGCAGTGGAGAAAAGCCGAAATGCGCAATCAAATAACAATAACAACAAATAAGAGCGGAGACAAACATGCCATGAAATACGATAAGTAGCTGCGCTCGAAGTTTTTTGGAGCGTTACCAACCTGGCAAAAGATGCCCTTTTGTTAGATTGCACGTGATTGGATGAGAACATAGTCCTGCTGGGTACTATTATTGATATTATGTTTTCAATTAGATTCATCCGGAAATCTAGCATGTTTCAGAACTTGTATTGCGTTTACTTTGAATTTGCTTTGAATTCTATTTTTACTTGCTTGGAATATGCATTGTATTTGCATTGCATTTGTATTGCTTTGCATTGTATTTTCCCTTTTTCCTTCCGTTTTTCTTCTTTCTTCTTCCTTTTTCCTTTCCTTTCCATCCTTTTCTTCCTTCTCCCTTCTTCCTCGTACCTTCATCCTTCTTCCTTCTTCCTTCTTCCTTCTTCCTTCTTCCTTCTTCCTTCTTCCTTCTTCCTTCTTCCTTCTTCCTTCTTCCTTCTTCCTTCTTCCTTCTTCCTTCTTCCTTCTTCCTTCTTCCTTCTTCCTTCTTCCTTCTTCCTTCTTCCTTCTTCCTTCTTCCTTCTTCCTTCTTCCTTCTTCCTTCTTCCTTTTCCCTTCTTCCTTCTTCCTTCTTCCTCCTTCCTCCTTCCTTCTTCCTTCTTCCTTCTTCTTTCTTCTTTCTTCCTTCTTCATTTTTCCTTCTTCCTTATTCCTCTTTCCTTCCCTTCTCCCTACATCTCTCTATCTACATATCCTTTTACTCATCCAAATCGAAGGAGTTACTGTCGACTATAAAAGATTGGAAGAATTTATTCATATGTACATATTTATATTCACATCTGTGATTCAGAATGGTCATAAGGAAACCATTATTAATCTGCAGAATGTGTGAAAGATAAAAGGAACAGAATAACTAATTAGAAATTTATTGGCGCATGTTCACCTACATTTCTTTCAATAAGCGTTTACTAATGCCTTATCAACAAGCTTCGCCGTTAGAAGTCGAGTGGAAGCATTCTGATGCTTCTAACGTTTCGATTATCATCGTCACTATCATTCTCTATTGTAGCCAGTCCAGCTTTCCATTGTGCGTGGATGTTCCGAACAAGTGGTTCGCTTTATTTCCTTCAGTTGCGATATCTATCTTCATCTTCACACATAAAGCGGCAATTCATTATGAGGTCCTGGAGCTAGCGACAAAGACGACGACGATGATGGAGAATCATCTCCTTGATTCTGCTGACCTCTCCTCATTCACTAGTTAGTTCGAAGAAATGCTATGCTCCCTATCAGCGCTGTTTGGGAAGATGGGTCGAAATACACCCGTAATAGGTCTAGATAGAGTTCATAAATATTTTTTACTGAATAATATACTTTTAACCTTCTTGTTACTGAGTTTTATTCGCATATTAGTTAAATGTGATGCATATTTTGAAATTATGAAAAATATCGACAGAATTTACTTAACAGATCACAGCAACTCGAAATTAATTAAAATTCCATTGTTTGTCTGCTTATTGAAATAGTAACTCAGTTTTGGGAGTCTCCTTTCATAACTTCCAAATTTGACACAATTTCGAATATATTATACTTAGAGAGAGCACGATTTATACATTTGTGGCGGTATGATTTGTACCGTCTTCCCCAATAAGAATTCCGGCGAAAGTGTACAAATATTACGTCGAAAGAGTCACCCAAATTTATGGCTTCCCGTGCAAAAGGTCGCTTCCTATACTTCCTCCATCAGCCTTTACCGAAAATTCGGAGGAAGTCGTGTGTACGAAAATTAGATCCGAAATTTGTCACTTCATTTGGGAAGGCTCATTCCAACATTCGGCGCGACGATGTTGAATAAAGAGTATGTAGGCACCACAAAGAATGGCTGCTGGTGGAAGTCAGAAATCACCAGCTCAGGCTCAGGAAAAATAGAAACACGCGACGGCAGTGTGTATTTTGTGCGTGTGATCGGAATTGATTAACGTCGGGAATGTGATGAAGCGTTTTCATTTGCGGAATAGTAGAAGGCAATTTCCGCCGCACTTTCATTAGTGGCTTCTGTTGGGCGAATATCAGAAGCGAGAGCTACGATCAAACGTGTGCTAATTGTATAGATATGACCGAATAATGTGTGAACGACTTTTTTATTCCTTCTTTGGCCTTCCATCTTCCACGTTTTCATTTTTTCTTTCTTCTCTTTTCATCCTTATTTTTTATTTCTTCGTTCTTCTTCCTCATGCTTTTACATTTTTTTTCCTATTTCTTTATTTCTTCACTGCATATATGTTGATCCTATTTCTAAGAATCACCCAACAAATCGCCCCACCACAGTTTTCGCCCACCTATTTTAAAATATTTATTTCTCGAAAACTAGTTGTTGGAAAAAGTTAAAGCTCAAGCTTTTCCATACAATTATCAACCAATTTATTATAGAAAACTTGAACTTCAACTGTATCCAACAACTATTTTTTGAGAAACTTAATTTAAAATAGGTGGGCGAAAACTGTGGTGGGGACAACGAAAAATTGAGGTGTTTGTAATCAAAATTATCCTATAAGTTTTTCATTATCAGCATTGAGTGAGCATCAAAATACTTCTAATTCCAATTAGAATGGATAATTCCATTGTGCTCCGCCTACTGAGACGCACCAAAAGATTCGTTCCGTGTATCACTTGAAGCATACCCACCAGGCGCAACTAATCTTCTTTTAATAGGGTATTTGCATGCATTTAATTTCTGTCGAGCAGCATCCAGTCTAGCCCTTCCGTTCGCAAGAAACATCTATGAAATCAAAAGTACAATACCGAAACGTGCTTCCCCATGCGTAATTTAGCACTCGAAGATTAAAATATACAACATCCTGCTGCATATTGTACATGAAATAAAAGCTGAAACTCACTCCGAATCTTGGTTGATGTTGTGCTGACAATGGAGCATTCTGAGAAGCAGTGTGGTATGTGAACTCACCACTCTCCTCGCCCAACGAATGCATAGAATCGTCTTCACCCGTCGAAGCGAGCAGTGGAAATCAAAATTTTGTATTCAACCTACAACATGAGTACGCATATCGCCGATGATTTCTTGCAATTAGAAAATTCAAATATCCCTCTATTGCACTTACTTAGTTAAGACTATAAAATCGTTCAGATGGAGTAAAATCAAATAACAGAATTTTTGCACTGAGTATGTAGTTTGACGAATTGACTGTTGTTCTGAAGGTCGAGTTTGTTCTTGATCGTGTACGTTCCATAATGGAACGTACACACGGTCAAGCAGTTTGACCAACATTGACTCCACATCTCGTTTATTCAAACATCCATCATGTTTTACCAACAGCGGTACGAACAATCAATTTATTCGACCAACAATATCACACACGAACGACCAATGTGACAACTTGAGCACCAACCATCAAAAAATATATTGGGGGTTTGTGCAACTTCACTACAAATGCTCAAACATGTTCGGCGAACCTTGGCTCCGCCCCCGACAACTCAAACCAAAATCAAACTGTTTTATTTTTTTCCAACCGATCCGCCAACTGTCAAATGGTTGTTCGAACAACTTCACACACGTTCAAACAAAGCAGCAACCGAAGCGTTTTCGTGGGGGCGGAGTCAATGTTCGTCAAACTGCTTGACTGGTGTGTACGTAGCATAAGACAACACTACACACACTTAACTCATTTCACCGTATTCGGTAAATTTTACCGAAATCTCAACAGCAGAACTGTCCGGTAATTTATTTTACAGATTTTTTGTAATTTTTTCCATTGCTCAACTGTCAAAATCACCGAAAATCAGTTAAATTATTTACCGAACAGTTCTGCTGTTGAGATTTCGGTAAAATTTTACCGAATTCGGTGATTTATTTTAAGTGTGCATATTTCAAACGCTCAAAATCCGCAATCATTTGCCGGTCGAGCAATTCATACCCACCACAAACAACGAACAAATTTTGCTCCTACCTCTCATCGAGTAACGAGCAAGCATCGCTGCAGGCAGGTAAAATTACATTTCTGAAAATTTACCGAAGGTTTTCATACCAATTCTCCAACGGGAAATAGCGTTCGTTCTGACGACTCATGTATCATGTCTGCTTCCGACTTTGATTTTCTAAATGAACAATTGCATCACATGATCGATGCAATGTTCAAAGCAAATACCAAAACTGAAGCTGTTCAGGTTTGTATCGAATTTACTCAAAAAATTGTTATTGGACTTCGTTTTAATGAATCCATATATTTTTTTGAAAATTTTAAATTGGAATGCCCGCTCTTTAATGGAACGTACACACGGTCAAGCAGTTTGACCAACATTGACTCCACCTCTCGTTTATTCAAACATCCATCAAGTTTTACCAACAGCGGCACGAACAATCAATTTATTCGACCAACAATATCACACACGAACGATCGAAGCGCCAACTTGAGCACCAACCATCAAAAAATATATGGGGGTTTGTGCAACTTCACTACAAATGCTCAAACATGTTCGGCGAACCTTGACTCCACCCCCGACAACTTAAACCAAAATCAAACCGTTTTAATTTTTTCCAACCGAGCTGCCAACTTTCAAATGGTTGTTCGAACAACTTCACACACGTTCAAACAAAACAGCAACCGAAGCGTTTTCTTGGGGCGGAGTCAATGTTCGTCAAACTGCTTGACTGGTGTGTACGTTGCATAAAGGGTAATGGAACGTACACACGGTCAAGCAGTTCGACCAACATTGACTCCACCTCTCGTTTATTCAAACATCCATCAAGTTTTACCAACAGCGACACGAACAATCAATTTATTCGACCAACAATATCACACACGAACGACCGAAGCACCAACTCGAGCACCAACCATCAAAAAATATATGGGGGTTTGTGCAACTTCACTACAAATGCTCAAACATGTTCGGCGAACCTTGACTCCACCCCCGCCAACTCAAACCAAAATCAAACCGTTTTAATTTTTTCCAACCGAGCCGCCAACTGTCAAATGGTTGTTCGAACAACTTCACACACGTTCAAACAAAGCAGCAACCGAAGCGATTTCTTGGGGGCGGAGTCAATGTTCGTCAAACTGCTTGACTGGTGTGTACGTTGCATAAGGAAGATGAATTATTCAACTTCCTTTCAGTTCATAATGTGCACATTGCCATTATAACTGAAACATATTTAAAACCTGGTCTTTTCATCAAACGAGATCCAAATTATTTTATTTACCGAAATGATCGTCTTGACAGCGCCTGTGGTGGAGTCGCCATTGTCATTAATAGACGTATCAAACCGTTTGAAACCAAAGTTTTCGAACCCTTGGGAGTTTCTGTTTAAACACATTTTGGACAATTCTTTTTTATTGCTGCTTACTTGCCTTTCCGTTTACTTGGCAGCAAACGAATTTGTTGAGAGCTGATCTTCAAATTCTAACTAGCAACAAATCAAAAATTTTCATAATTGGTGACTTCAATACCAAAGGGGTCGTACACATATTACGTAAGCAATTTTTCCGGATTTTTCGATTCCCCCACCCTCCATGTAAGATTTTTTTCATACAGTCATCCTACAGATATGAATAGGCTAAGGTATACTGCACAACCAATCAACTCATGAAATAAGTGATAGTCACGTCATCACAGGTTTTGTGGCCGAAACAATAATAAAACAATATTGATTTTCAAGAAAATGTATTGTTTTTCCCAAATAATGAAGGTGAATTTTTTTTTTTCAAGTGTTCTCTCTTTGACCAATCCACAATTATGGATCAGCTCGATATATCGTCACAGTTATGAATCAAGTAGGCACAAATTATGAATCAACGTAAATGATCTTTGAAATTATCAATAAAATTGTTTGAAATGAAAAAAAAAGTTATTAACAAACAATCAATTCCGAAGCGTAACTTGAGAATCAGTTTTGCGATTGCTCTTTTTCTTATTTTTTTTCCTTTGGCATGAGTAGTTTTTGCTCTTTCAGTAGACGACATTTTTCCATTCGGGCAAGTTTTGCATTTTCTTTCTCTTTCTTATCATTTTCCTTTTTGTTGTGCCACTCTAGCCATTTGCTACTTGTAGCCACAGAGGGAATGTGCTCCACCTTCTTCCTCGGGCCTTTTCCTGCAGCATCGTTGATTTTTGGCCAAATTAGCACATCAACAAATGGATCGTCCTCGTTTGCTGTATTTGTAACTTGGCCATTCAAAGGAAGTTGCACTGAATCACAGTCAGGAGGCACATTTTCTGTATAAGCTTCGTCTGTAGAACAAAAATTAAAAGTTAAGTACCGTCCTTATGTGATAATGGGCCCATTGTCACCACCGTGACAATGTGATAATGGACCCATTGTCACCAACGATGACGGTAGTGAAAATCATTATAGTACTTACCGTTAATTACAATTGCATCTCCGGAAAACGACAGTACAGGTTCTGACGGCTCAGATGAAGTGAAGTTACAGGTAATTAAAGTGTATTGCTCCAAACGTCTTGTGAACATAAGTCCTTCGGATTTATCTTTAATGCTTTTCCAGAAGTTGAATAAAGCCAGTTCCTCATATGGACCGTAGCAGAAATCCTTGTCACGATTTTCGGCAAATACCTGGAGCTGAGTTTGATTTAGGCCCATTCCAACGTATTCAAGTTGTCGTACATAATCAATTACAGGTTCCTCAGTAACAGATGTATCAGTGCTGCGTTGTGAGTCATCGGCGTTTGCTGGCAGGGTACTAAAGTCGATGGCATCAACATTCCACGGAAAGAGACCACAAAGTTGGAAAGCTTTTTTGAGGCACTCCTTAGAATTTGTAAAATTTTGTAGTGCCGTATGCAGTAGACTACCAAAATTAGCCTTGTTCACACGTGCACTGCTGTTTCCCAACAAACGTTGCCGGAGCACCGGCTCCAAACGGGCCGAAAAAGTTTCTGTCCAGTGGCTGCAAAATTCGTGTCGCGTTCGGGTACAAAGAGATCAGAATCAATCCTTGATGTGCGCAGAACTCAACCCACTCAACGCTTACATGGCTCTTGTGCCCATCGACGAAAATCAGAACCGGAAATACAGTTCCTTTATCCTTCAACCATGCATACAAGTCATTGACAATGTATTCGTAAAAGGGTTTCGAAGTTTGTTATCCCTCGTCGGAGACTCCAACTTACCAACCTTTGGGTATGTTCTCAACCATTTCCTTGCTTATCCGTTTTCCCGGATAAAGGATCATTGGAGGTGTCAAATCACCAGCTGCTGTACTTCCAAACAAAGCAGTATAACTCTCCTTTTCCGAATTATTGGTCACAAGATACGAGTTCTCTACATCCGAACACAACGCCTTGTAGCGCTTTGGTACAAGTTGAAATCCAGATTCATCGAAATTCAAAACACGATCTGGATTATCAAAAATAGCCATATCGATGCCGTCCTCCAACAGTAATGTCTCTATCTCTGCGAACCAATTACGCAACTGAGGCTCAGTAACCTTTGCTGCCGCTTTCGACAGATTGTTGACCAGCTTTTTTTAATATCCGGATGTCGTGCCAAAAAACGACTGCTCCAGTTCTTGCCTGAAATTTAGTACAAAAATAAAAGAATCATTCATAATTTTTACTTGGGAAAGTATCTGGAATGGAACGGTGTTTCCTTATTTTGTCTGCGTAATCTTTAACCGTATGCTTCAGATCAACTTCACAAACAGGAAATCCAGCCTTCGCCATGTAAATCACCCAGTTTTTGATACGGTTTTCTTCCTCCGGCAGCAAGGTGGGGTCGAGACCAGGTAGCAGCTTTCTTTTCCCGTTTTTTACTCGTCGGAAAAGCGTCGTAAAGGGGATGTTGTATTTCTTCGATGTAGCTCTGATGTTGCTGATCCTCCTGGCTTCGCAAATTGCATCGAAAAGAGTCTGCGCGTCGTATTGCTTTCGGATCTTGACGATACGTCCCATTGTTCTGGTATGAAACGAAAGAGTTAGTCCACTTTTTACTTCGGATTCCCAGTACGACCACAGGTACGACCAAGCTAGTTTGCTTGATTCATAATTGTGGATCTTGGCTATTTTTCCCACAAATATGGATCAAATCAAATTCACTTTAAAAATAT
The DNA here is from genome assembly GCF_024139115.2 of Armigeres subalbatus. NCBI lineage: Eukaryota > Metazoa > Arthropoda > Insecta > Diptera > Culicidae > Armigeres > Armigeres subalbatus. Next base: position 228,144,532 of record NC_085139.1, read on the forward strand.
CTTTTTGTTCAAACAATTCGTGTTAGTACATCTGTTTTTGGTTTATATTACCTGTAGTTGATGATATGTGCAGATATTTTGAATAAGTTTCACAAATTGAAGCAGAAAATAACTTCTAATAGAAGAGCAGCACCTTTATCCAAGCTCAGCAAAATCAACAAAACAGTAAGCGCATCACTTCGCTTAACAAGTTTGACGTTTCGTGCAGCATTAACTGCAGTAATCATGAATAAAATTGATTTTTACTGATGTGTAGATAGTACATCTACACGGGGAAAATAATTCGGTTTATATTTTAACTAATTTCTCTTTAAAAAATGTTTTTTTATCAATGTTGATTCATAACTGTGGGCTATCCATAACTGTGGAGTGACTGTACAAATGATTTTTTATTTATATGGTGAGTAAGAAAATGACAGACTCTCCCTCCCTCCATAAGTGCTTACGTAATATGTGTACGGCCCCAAACGCCATTCATGAAATAATGCTCAAAGCAATTCCAATGGTAAAATTTTATTTGAAGATTGTTCTACGGGATATTATTCTATTCAATATCCTAATGGATCAACTTGTTTTTCTTCCAGTCGAAATCCTTCTACTATTGATTTAGTTTTAACGGATTCAAGTCAGCTGTGTGGCCAATTGGTAACTCATGATGACTTTGACTCTGATCACCTTCCTGTGACGTTTGAAATCTCACAAGAAGCCATTTATAATCCAATCAGCTCTACTTTTAATTATCATAGAGCTGACTGGGATTTATATAAAACGTATATCGATAGGAATTTTGATGTTAGTATTCCTCTCGATACCAAAAGTGATATTGATAATGCTCTCGTATCTTTGACAAATTTAATTGTCGAAGCCAGAGGCATTGCAATTCCTAAATGTGAAATTAAATTCAACTCCGTCAACAACATTATCATTGACGACGATCTTCAGCTACTGATCCATCTTAAAAATGTGAGGCGAAGGCAATACCAAAGAACTCGCGATCCCGCGTTGAAAGTTATTTGGCGAGATTTGCAAAATGAAATTAAAAAACATTTCGCTATTCTGAGAGATACCAACTTTGAGAATAATGTCTCGAAGTTGGATCCCAGTTCGAAACCCTTTTGGAAATTAACGAAAATTCTTTAAAAAAAACCTTAAAAGTGAATTCCAGCGCTTAAAGAGGAAAATAAAATGTTATTGACAAATGGCGAAAAGGCTCAAAAACTTGCTCAGCAGTTCGAGAGTGGCCATAATTTTAGTCTAGGTCTCACTAGTCCAATTGAGGATCAGGTTACGGAGCTTCGAAGACTTCGTTGGGAACTAATTTGGAAGAAGTGAGATCTATTACTAGAAAATATAAAAGTATGAAAGCACCGGGTGATGATGGTATTTTCTACATACTTATCAAAAAACTTCCTGAGAGCTCTTTATCCTTTCAGGGTAATTTATTTACCAAATGTTTTCAATTGGCATACTTTCCAGATAAATGGAAAAACGCCAAAATTGTTCCAATTTTGAAGCTGGACAAAAATCCAGCTGAGGCTTCTAGTTATCGCCCAATCAGTTTGCTTTCTTCAATAAGCAAACTGTTTGAAAATATTATTTTAAATAGAATGATGATTCATATTAATGACAATTCTATTTTTGCTGATGAGCAATTTGGTTTTCGCCATGGGCATTCAACCACTCATCAGTTATTAAGAGTTACGAACTTAATTCGGCTCAACAAATCTGAAAGATATTCGACTGGAGTTGCTCTTCTTGATATAACGAGGTGAACCGAGGTGACAGTGTTTGGTATGAAAGTTTGATTGTAAAATTGATGAATTTTAATTTTCCTCTGTACATTATTAAACTGATCCAAAATTATTTATCAGATCGCTCACCGCAGGGAAACCATTAAAATTCTAAATCTGATAGATTACCTGTAAGGGCTGGTGTCCCACAAGGCAGCATTCTGGGGCCCATATTGTATAACATTTTTTCTTCTGACTTGCCGCTTTTACCACCAGGGTGTCAAAAATCTTTGTTTGCAGATGACACGGGCCTTTCAGCCAAAGGGCGAAGCCTTCGTGTCATTTGTAGTAGATTGCAAAAAAAGTTTGGATATTTTCTCCACTTACTTGCAAATATGGAAAATTTCCCCGAATGCCTCCAAAACTCCAAATTTTCCCACATAAGCCGAGAGCTTCTTATTTGAAATCTTCTAGCAGACATATTGTCACTATGAATGGGGTTTCAATTAATTGGTATAGCGCAGCCAAATATTTAGGACTTCTGCTGGAGCAAAAATTAACTTTTAAAAATCACATTGAAGGCCATCAAGCCAAATGTAACAAATATATTAAGTGTCTATATCCACTTATAAACAGAAAATCAAAACTTTGTCTTTTTTATTGAGAAACAAATTTTTAGACCTGCCATGTTGTATGCTGTGCTAATATGGACTAGTTGCTGCAATACCAGAAAGAAGGCACTTCAGAGGATTCAAAATAAAATTTTGAAAATGATTCTGAAGTTGCCTCCGTGGTATAGTTATAGTACCAATGAACTTCATAGAGTTTTTAATATTGAGACATTGCAACAAATGTTCAACAAAATAATTTCCAATTTTAGACAAAAATCGTTGCAAACTTCTATTGCAACGATTAGCTCCTTGCACAATTAGTATAAATTAGGTTAAGTTGAAAACATTGTAATTCCCACATGGTTCAATTCAACCATAGGAAAAATCCTAACTGCCAGAGGCAATTGAAATGTATTAATAATAACTAAAAGTGTAACATAGCAAATAAAGATGATAGTGTTAAGAAAACACGGAACACCTAGTCTAAGAGATGAATGCATGTATTAGATAATTAGCAAATAAAATTAGTTCAAAAAAATAAAAAAATATAAAATAATGTGCTTGCCACATAAGATACATAACTCATGCAATGGCGGGCATAGAAAAGCTTTCAATTGATAACTGTGAAAGTGCTAATAGAATACTAAGTTGAAAAGCAGGCCAAGTTCCAGTTGGAATGTCGAGCCACAGAAGAAGAAGAAGAATGTATGCAGTCATGACTAAGTATTCAAGTTACACTCGGCGGCCATTGACACTAAAGAGTTGGGCGGTAACGTTAGACATGCCTTCCCAACAATCCTTTTTAATAGCACCATTTCACATCATTCATGCTATTGTCGTCATTTCAATATGGCACCCAGGATACCTCACGACAGCAGAACCCCTCAAGCAGAGCTCTGCATTTTTTCCGCTTTGCCGATGTGCACCACCAGGGGCATTCGTACATACATACCTACATAAGATTATGTATAATTCCGAGTGAATGCAACAAACGAGCCTATACATTTGTATACCAACCAGAAGCAGCGCAAAAACAGTGCATATGCACAAGGGCCAAATGTGCATCCCTTCAACCAACAGAAGAAGAACATCATCATCGTCAATATGTTCTACTCCGCGCACATCCTTTTTACAGCTCTCGAGAAGAATCACTGTACTACCTCTACTTCAATCCATCATTTGCAACGAATTCTCGCTTAGCTTTTCAAAAGGTCCTAAGTAACATTTTTTTCATGAATTAATTTGAGTAGCGCAATCAACAGACCAATATGAAAGCTTTTGATTGCACTACTCAAATTAATTCATGAAAAAAATGTTACTTAGGTCCTTTTGAAAAGTTAAGCGAGAATTTTTCTACTTTGTCAGACGTTTCCAAATATTTTTTCAAACCGGGTTTTACTTGAACTCATAAATTGCAAACCAAAAAGACTTATTCGCGTGATGTGCTGTTAGCGTTTAAGAGCTTGTGAAGCTCAGTGAAGCATGAGCAGCGAATATTGTCAGATTTTCTGGATATGATACACTGCGCGGCGTTTGTAATGTTCCCAAATGGGTACTTGCACAAAACTTCACGCGGCGAATGACTGTCGAAAGGCACGGCCGCGCCAAACGATACACCACAATGCTATTCACCCATAAGAATCAAGTAAACGGGGTGCAGAAAGCGCGGCGGTACCTTTCATGAAGGGATCGCCGCGTGCAATTTTGAGAAAATCAGGCAATATAATACCGTTTTGATTCAAATTCCAAACTCGTAACATAAAGATTTAGCTGAAACATTTCGTTATTATTGCATTAAACAAATTTTCTCGGCAGCCGTACATCTCATGGACACTATAAATTGTCTAACAATGAGAAAACGTTTTCGGTTAAGGAATTTTAGACAATTTTTGGAGTTATGCTATGTTCGCACTAGGGCCTTGTAACATGTTATTCGGCTATCTTGATGAGCTTTCTTTTGTCGATAATTTGAATAACATGTTATTCAGGCTGTAGTGCGAGCATAGTATTAGAAGCAGAGGGGTGTAAGTGAAATTTTGTCAAAATTGAGTTGACTACAGCAAAAAATGCTTTGATTCTCGAGCGTTGCGGCAATATATTGATATAGTTTGTACGATGTTCATAAAAAATGTGAAAATTCCTAGAAAATTATAAATTTTTTGAACTTCTACTAACTTAAACCTGGGAGCTGCGGATAGAGTCAAAACGATTGTCAAAAAATCTCCAAAGCAAGCTGTCAAAAAGTATCCATCGCATCGAGAGAGTTTGTGTGCCTTCTGAGCGCATCCAAGAGAGTACACGTGTAAATAAACTCATACTAATATTGTACTTTATTTCTAACAAAACTCAATTATTTGGTGTAATTCCAAACCTACCGAGGAATTTTTATAAGTAAACAGCATGATTTAATTTTACGATCGGCACAATAATTTATGCAATGCAGTAAATCGACGAAATCTTTGAAATTAATTTTTAAAAGATAAACATAATGATAATTCAATGTGAAAAAATCGTAGTGTGTACATTGAACACTGGGAGGAAATTTGTGGGTTTCAAGCAAAATATCTTGAAAATTAGAATCGATCGAGTCCGCAGCTCCCAGACTTATGCTACGTTTAGACGAGGCAAGTGAATTGAGCAAGTCGCTTGAATCGAACGCGAACTGAACGTGTAAACACCTTAATTCAATTCACTTGAACGAAAAGAAAGTTGAACATGTTCAACTTTTGGCAAGTCAATTGAATTCAACTGAGTTGTTCAATTCACTTGCCCTGTCAAAACGTAGCATTAAACTATCTTTTTGTCACTTACACCCCTTTGCTTTTAACCCCCTCAATTTTTACTTTGCGCATTATGCTACGTACACACAAGTCAAGCAGTTCGACGAACATTGACTCCACCCCCAAGAAAACGCTTCGGTTGCTGCTTTGTTGGAACGTGTGTGAAGTTGTTCGAACAACCATTTGACAGTTGGCGGCTCGGTTGGGAAAAATTAAAACGGTTTGATTTTGGTTTGAGTTGTCGGGGGTGGAGTCAAGGTTCGCCGAACATGTTTGAGCATTTGTAGTGAAGTTGCACAAACCCCCATATATTTTTTGATGGTTGGTGCTCGAGTTGGTGCTTCGGTCGTTCGTGTGTGATATTGTTGGTCGAATAAATTGATTGTTCGTGTCGGTGTTGATATAAATTGATGAATGTTTGAATAAACGGGAGGTGGAGTCAATGTTGGTCGAACTGCTTGACCGTGTGTACGTTCCATTAGGCATTTGAAGGTTCTATTCTTTCGCTACCCAATGAGAACAATAGATATATAAATATTTTTTTTTTTCTATATAGGCCTCCGAAGTGAAAAATTTAGCTTGAGGGTTCGTAATATAAATCAAAACGGTATAAGTAATATTACTCAGACGTGCGACATGCCAAGTAATCAACACGAGACGTGATGAGACAATGTTTGCTGAACAATTTACGAAGCATGCATGGTTGGGTAACACTGTCAAACGCAATTGCAAAAAAACTGCAAATTTCAGGTGTAAAAGAAACCCATGCCCGTGGTGGGAAGTAAAACAGAAGGCATTTTACATGGGTGCTCTTGCGCGGATCAAACGGGCAGGAGAAAATGGAGCGCGGATTGTACATTGTTTTCAGTTTCAGTCACCCAACCGGGGTCCGTAAAATCTTCCCAATGAAGTACTCGCTTCAAATTCTATACAGTGTGCTTTGATGAGGCTTTTCGAGAGTTTGATGTTTTACGCCATACATTACTCGCTTACAAATGGAAACTCATGCAGGATTCCTGTGTCAGGAAGGTATTGTATTGTTCTCGCGAAATGGAGTCTTAGCTGCTGAAGAGTCCTGTGAAGGGAGATCTAGGCAATGAAAAATCACGCTAATTATGATGCTAATGGAAGACAGCAACAATCTCAAAAGTGGAGGAGTGGCTAACATGAATCTTTCTTGTTATCATAAATATGTTGGTATATGATAAGTTGAAATGGTTAGTTTTGCAATAAGCTGCAAGAAGATGTTATAGCCTTTCGTGTACAAGTTATACCGAAAAGCTATTATCCTATTCAAATACAAACAATCTGTTTATGAAGACCCATAGACGAGTTTGAATAATGTTCACGATCACTTCGACATCTAGAGCTCGCAACAACAACCACAAAAGGTGTCGTTGGTAAAAAAAAAGTGCTTGTGTAACATAAGAAGCGCGTATTATTTTCGCGTTTTCTGGTTGAATCAATAACTTAAAAAGGTAAAAATAAACGCAGGCAGTTGTTTCACTCTTCTGACTGAACGTTGATTCTGCATTCAGCATGGTTCGAATAATGTGATCATAGAAACATTTGGGACGATCGCATAGAAGCAGCTTCGCTTGTCAGTCGAAAAATGGTAAAAAGGTCGAAGAAAGTCGTTTGAAATTCGCTCAGAAGAAACTGCCGTAAGAAGCAATAATGAATGGCATTGTTCATGGCGGAATTTTGCTTTGATCTGTTATGTTTCCCCCTTGTTGTACTTACTGGCTATCATGAAAAGGGGGCGACAAACGATCGTTATAATTGGTGCTCGATGGGTGTAATGTGATCCGTTTATAGTGCAAAACACAAATCCTTGCTGTGATATTGAAAATGAAATGCTTTAGCAACGACAAAAAAATTCAATGGGGTTCTAAAATTTGTAGTATAGATAAGGAAGCGAGATTAATTCACAAAAATGTATGAATGCCGTTCGCTAATTGGCAGGGGGAGAAGGCGGAGCACTGAATCCCTACCCCAACATGTGCGACATCTGGATTTGGTTCTAAACTGTAAACAACAGTGTTAATTCTCTACCACCTTTTTGTTATGGCGAGGCAATTTTTATGCACACTTTTGTTTTCGATATTTTATCAAAATTCAACACTCAATCATGCAGCAATTTAACGATGTGATATGCTTGAGATACCTGCTTGATTATAGGGACTCGAAAAAGAATTTATTTGCAGTAACTAACCGAACATAAAAATGTTCACATTAACGATTGCGCCCTAACACCGGTTCTAAGCTTCGATGCAGAGTACACGAGCTTTGTTCGCCAGTGACAGGCGTATGAGGCCCTTGCTAATTGGGGCTGTTTGACAGGCGTCAATGTTGTTTACTTTTAGCGTTGAACAAAAGAAAATGAAAAGTGCCCCAACTAGAAAAATCCCAATTAGCGAACGTTCACTGTACCACACACAGAAGCCTGTTCCAGTAACCCTCAATCTACAACCTAGATGTTTATAAAGAAGGTGTTCTAGATGGTGTAGTTTCGATACTACAAGAAGTAGTTCTCTTTATTTTTCTATTTCTGGTTTCTTTCCATTTCTTCCATATTCATTATGATTTGCTTCTTCTAATCTTTAAAAACTCTAAGGGGCCCCACAGACGCTCCGACATATTTTACAACTTTGACTCCGCCCCCAGCAAATTTGATTCGATCGGATATTAGATATTAGCAAACGTCACTTCCCTAGTAACTTTGTGCTTGCGCTGATGGTTTTGTTGCTTCCCAACGGAATTTCCGACCATCGACGACATGAACGAATGGACCATGGACCATTGTGGTCCCCTGAAAGATCCGGAACATCCGCAAACATGGTCATTTCGTAAATTTCATCGTAGAGCGGCGGGATTTTTTGTTTTAAACTTATTGTTATCGAACCCTGAGTATGAAATTGATGTTTTGACCACACAGGAACCATTGTGTCACCGGGGTGTCCCCTGGAAGATCCGGAACTTCGGTAAAAATGGTCAATTCGAAAATTTCATTGTAGAGCGACGGATTTTTTTTTATTCATTTATTGTCCTCCAGGAATTCTTTCGGAATTTCCTCCAGGAATTGCTTCGAAAGTTCCTCCAGTAATTCCTTTGGAAGTTCCTCCATGATTTCCTTCGGAAGAACTTCCAAGAAATCCTCCGGAATTCCCTCGCAAGTTCATCCAGGAATTCCTTCGGAAGTTCCACCGAATTTTTTTCGGAAGTTCCTCCAAGAATACCTCCAGGAGTTTCTCCAGGAATTCCTCCGGAAGTTCCTCCAGCAATAATTGCGGGGGTTCCTCAATGATTTCCTTCTAAAGTTCCTACAGTAATTCCTCCAAGAATTCGATTCGATTTGATTCGTAAATATTGGATTTGTATTTAAATTGGTTTTGGAATGTATTTAATTTTTTAGGGACCCCACACACGATCCGACATGTTGTACAACAATAGAGGTAATAAACTATAGAGGACGATTGTCGCTGCGGTTCCCTTTGTTATCGTTCCCAAACATGTTGGGTACCTATCTGTCAAAACGTTCTGATTTTTCCTTCGTTGACATTTAGTGCCCTATCTTCGCCAGCAAAAAATGTTACGCAAGTGACGACAGCGACAATCTTCCTCTATAGTTTATTACCTCTATTTGTACAACTGACGAACAGTTGTTCCAACCAAAACAACAACGAACAATAATATTAGCAAACGTCACTTCCCTAGTAACTTTGTGCTTGCGCTGATGGTTTTATTGGTTCCCAACGGAGTTTCCGACCATCGACGACATGAACGACCATTGTGGTCCTCTGAAAGATCCGGAACATCCGTAATCATGATCAATTCGTAAATTTCATCGTAGAGCGGCGGGATTTTTTTTAAACTTGTTGTTATCGAACCCTGCGTATGAAATTGATGCTCTGACCACACAGGAACCATTGTGTCACCATGGTGTCCCCTGGAAGATCCGGAACTTCGGTAAAAATGGTCAATTCGAAAACAGGAATTCTTTCGGAAGTTCCTCCAGGAATTCCTTCAAAAGTTCCTCCTGGAATTCCTTCGGAAGTTCCTCCAGTAATTCCTTCGGAAGTTCCTCCAGGAATTCCTTCGGGAGTTCCTCCAGGATTTCCCTCGGAAAAAATTCCAAGAACTTCTTCGGAAGTTCCTCAAGGAACTCCTTCGGAAGTTCCTCCAGGAATTCCTTCGGAAGTTCCTACTGGAATTCCTTCGGAAGTTCTTCCAGGAATTCCTTCGGGAGTTCCTCCAGGATTTCATTCGGAAGAACTTCCAAGAATTCCTTCGGAAGTTCCTCCAGGAATTCCGCAGGAAGTTCCCCCCGGAATTCTTTCGGAAATTCCTTCAATAATACCTCCGGAAGTTTCTCCAGAAATTCCTGCGAAAGTTCCTTCAGGAATAATTCCGGGAGTTCCTCCAGAAATTCTTCCGAAGGTTCTTCCAAGAATAATTCTGGGAGTTCCTCAACGATTTCCTTCTAAAGTTCCTCCAGGTATTCCTCCAGAAGTTCCTCCAGGATTTTTTTCGGAAGCTCCTCCAGGAATTCCTCCAGAAGCTCCTCCAACAATTCCTCCAGAAGTTCCTCCAGGAATTCTTGCACAAGTTCCTCCAGGAATTCTTGCACAAGTTTCTCCAGGATTAATTCCGGGAGTTCTTCAATGATTTCCTTCCAGGAACTTTCGAAGGAAATTCTGGAGGAACATTGGAAAAAAAATCTTGGAGGAATTTACGAAAGAATTTCTAAAGGAGCTCCTGATAGAATTCTTGGAGGAACTTGTGCAAGGAATTGTGGAGGAACTTCCGGAGGATTCTAGGAGGAAATTCTGGAGGAGTTCCTGGAGAAACCTGCAGAGGAATGCTAAGAAGAGCTTCTGGAGTAATTTTTAGAGCAGCTTCCGGAGGAACTTTCCAAAGAATTGCTGGTGTAACTTCCAACAGAATCTGGAGAAACTTCCTAGAGATTTTCTGGAGGAATTTCCGGAGGACTCTTATTTGTGTTTTTTATTGGAATTATGTAGAACATAACGGATAGCGACGAACTTCCGGAGGAATATGTAAAGAAACTATCGAATCGTTCCCCCTTAACTTCTCTTGGGGGAGGTGGGGGTTTGCAATAAAAAGAAATTTACGAATCGACCATTTTCACGAATGTTCCGGATCTTCCATGCATCCACCTAGTGGCTACGATGTCTGGGCCGTGTCTGGTCCTGGACAACAAATTGTTCTAAAAAATCTCGGCACTTAACGATGACGCATGTTCCGGATCTTCCTGCAGCCCACTTGGTGTATGGATCACAACATCACCACACTCAGGGTTCGACACGATATTATTCTAAAAAATCCTGGCGTTTCACGATGAAATTTACGAATTGTTAATTTTTACATCAATAAAGACTATTTTTACGGATATTCCGGATCTTCCAGGGGACCACCCAGTGGCCAAAATGGTCCGCATGTGGTCAAAACACCAATGTCATACGCAAGGTTCGACAACAAATAATTCGACGAACTTTCCAACTTCGAAACCGTGTGTCCAACAGTCGCACAACTTGCCCACAGACGGTCCGACATTACTCCGACCGTGCCAATTTTGCTAGGGGCAGAGTCACAGTTGTACAACATGTCGGAGCGTGTGTGGGGTCCCTAGAGTTCGTCGGATGAAATCAAAACTGTTTGATTTTGCTAAGACTTCTGGTAGAGGGAGTCAAGTGTTGTACAACCAAGTTGCATTGTGTGTAGTGTTGTTGTGGTAAATTCCTTCGTATTTCGAATCCTATTGTTCTCGTATGGAATTGATATTGTGACCCACACACCGACCTTTTTGTATACGCAGTTTAGTCAGCGCTCGGCCAGCATCTCTTCAGTCGGACAATACAGATAATAATTGATGGCTACATATCTGCTTCATATTCTTGACAAATGTAATTTGTCACAATATGTCTGGTCCGATGGCTGAGCTTCTCCAAATCCAGCATTTTGATGCAGCTTTGATTTTCTTCATGCATAGTAACGGTCGGTTATTCTTCTCCAAGGTTTTTCAGTAACCGCTGCAGCCAGAGTGCTTCCTGCGAAGCTTCCGGAAGCGCGACAAACTCTGCTTTGGCTGTGCAGAATGAGACACACGTCTGCTTACGGCACGCCCAGGAAATTGTTTCGCCGTTGTACTTGAACACGAATCCGCTGTTCGATTTGCGATCTTCACGGTCTTCCGCCCAATTTGCGTTCGCAAAACCGATTTATCCTAATTCTTTATCACGGTGGCTCAGTCGCAGCTTCAGATGGTGATGTAATATACAGTAGAGTTGTACTACCGTCTACCACTTTCTGATACTGCTTGTTGTCCGGAAAAGAAATGTAATTTCCGGTTTTGCTTACCGTATCTAGCGCGCGTCCAAAGGAATGTTCGACGGCTTAGCATCTTCCGGTCCAACAGATTTCACCACTTCGATGTTGTACTCGCGTTGACTTCTCCAGCTTCATCTCGCACCACTTCAATGTCCAGGTAATGTTGAACATCCCCAAGGCAACTGATTTCAGAGTTTCGCTTGACCGTTGCTTCCAAGGTTTTGATGATTCGGCCATGCTCGTTTACTACAATCAGGTCATTAACGTAAACGAGAACGTAATACCACCTTGCTCTAAACTACTTTCGATACAAGCAAGGATTTGCATCACATTATTAGAAACTAGCTAATTTGAGGACCTCTTGAAGAAGATGATTCCACGAGCTACAAACCATAAAGGCTTTTCTTAAATCGGCAGACCTTCCACTCAATACAGCAACTGCAAAGGCTGTCTTCACATTGTACAGACATCAGGATCCAGAACGTAATTTGACGGACCACCAGCGTGAACACCTCGTTGTAGGCTAAAACGTTGGCTAAAACCTTGAGCTATCAACCGCGCCTTAAACCGGAATACTTCCGTTCTCTTTCATCTTGAAAACCTACTTACTGCAGGAAGGTAAATCAGGTCCCAAATGTCGTTGGAGTTGATTAAGTCTATCTCCTCTAACATCGCTTTCTTCCACTGTACTGGTTGCTTTCGAAACTGGACATTGCTTCTTTGAAACTCTCCGGCTCCTCCTGAACCAGTAGCATACCTGTCCGGTGGCTCACCTCGATTTATCCTTTCAGACCTTCGGATTGGCAGATCATACTAACATGTCCCTTCGGGATAAAATTCATAAACATCCACTACTAAGAGCACCATTGAGAGATTCGAGTACATTTTCTGGAATTAAAACAGGCATGTTTGCAGTGATTGGTCCCATCTATTCGAACAAATTCAAATTACATTTTTGTTTTATTCGGGAATAAAGTGTAAATCATTACGAACTACTATTACTTCCTTCTGACGTTACTTAATATGCCGACCTGAATGTCCTCGATTAAACAATCGAACGTAGTTATTCACACAAAGTACGTTTATTTATTTTTCAGACTTAAGGCTCATTTCTTATCAAGCACTAAGAGCAATCACGTGTGACGCGAAACTTCTCTACCTGATTGTTATGTCTGAATAGGGTAAGGTTAACTTTGTACGTTTGATTGAAAACCAATGGAGGCACCATTTTTTTAGCTGTTACCTCACCGAACTGTGACACGGCGAAATGATTTGCACCATAATGACGCTTTTGCTCATTAGAAGAAAATACCTAACGTAAGCCTACCTGAACACCTCCCTCATCAACCATCAGCATTCCTTCTTTCATTAGTGGTATTGAAGAAAGAAGAAACGCTCTTCACTATAACTATATATGCGAGAAGTCTTACGGGTAGTAGGGCAGGAGTAGGGACAAGAGAAGCAATTAATTTCACTGGCACTGGTGTAAATACTCCAAAAAGTTGGAGCACCAAACACTTAAAGTGCGCGAAGGAATGCATCTTCTAAATTTCGAATGTTTAAGAACTGGAGAAACTGGAATAGGTGCACCAGATTTTGGAGATGCACATGAAATTTTCCAGAGCAATGAGGACACAGCGAGTAAAAATAAAAAACCTTCAACAATAATTGACAACAATGAATACAAACTACCAAGATGAAATTGTCAGAGAAAGAAAGGCTCGTTAATTAAAAACAATAATTTTAGATTTTTCGCATAGGTATTTAATTAATTTATTACATGAACATTGTTGATATGAAAATTATGTTTCAAGAATCGTTTACCGTTTGATATTTTGTTTAATTTTAAAACTATTTTTCTATTATTTCTAGATTTTTATATTAACGCTCATCTCCATTTCCAAAAGGTGATGGATGGAATTCTTATGTTGATGACGAAAATGAAAAGAACGTTCATTATTCTTAAGGTGAGTTACGGCGGCGTCCAAAAATGGCAGCCACAATGGCCGTGCTATCCCTCACCTCGCGTTTTTGCTCGCACAAATGTGAATATTTAGGCGGTTAGCACATCTGGAAACCATTTTTTCGTGTATGCTGCAAGTGAGCAAAGGTGAAAAACTACTTTCCGTTTATGTCTGTCGTTTACTTTTCGAGTTATGTGCCCTTCAAAGCGCTATGTAGAATTTTAATTGGACTCCAACGCGATTCACCTTAATACGGAGTAACCCCTCCTCGAAAACGGAAACGCCTCATCTCGTTCATATTCTCCTTCCTTAGTACGCCAGCCCTTTCCAGTATTCAACAAGCGAGCTAGTGGTACGGCAACCTGAAGTAGAGATTCTGCTTTGGGTTCTTTTGAATTTCAAAACCGTCTGCCATTAACTGTGGCAGAAAGGTGAGTCGCATTCCGCCATTACGCGAAAATGATATGCTTCCATATAGCTAACAGGGGGATGACTTCAGGACAAGCCTTCCGGAGCCTAAACTGAACCGACTCGCCTTTTCACAGGAGGAACAAACCTTTTTTTTAATGCGAAATAATAAAAATGATAGTTGTGCGTTGCATACCTTTTGAATAGTGTGCCCTTTAAAACGCGAGTCGATTTAGTTTTTGGATTGCGGGAGGCTTGTCCTTAAGGGTACAATACAGAAAGCAGCGTAAGAACAATAACAATTCTTAGTTGACTCGAAAGATGGAGGCTGTCTTAAGTTATGGAGCTTTGAGAATGATGAGGAATGGATTACAACAATATGAAAGCATTGTTTTAACTCCAGCAAAAATTGTAATTCCAAATCAACTTGCAAAATTCGTACAAATAAAAAGGTACACCACATTTTTTAAGGTAAACTTTACATTATATAAAAATTTCAAAATATTATAACATTTTTTATTTTAATATATCATGAACCAAGTTTATAACAAGGCCTCTGTTGAACTCAGCAATATCTCATGATTACGTTTCAACGTTAGGAATATTTGGAGATGTTCATAAGAGGGAACAATAACATCCCAAAACAGAACATTGGTCGACTACGGGAAAGTAATGTTCTTAGTACCCCAGGTGATCTATTATAGGCCGAATCCAGGCAAATTTTTCGATCTATGTTTCATGAACGAATTATACAAAAGAGATGTAGAGCTTTAGCTTAGCTTAGCTTTAGCTTAGCTTTAGCTTAGCTTTAGCTTAGCTTTAGCTTAGCTTTAGCTTAGCTTTAGCTTAGCTTTAGCTTAGCTTTAGCTTAGCTTTAAACAGCTTAAACAGCTTAACAGCTTTGAGCAGCTGAGCAGGCTGAGCAACAGGCAGCTTTAGCAGCTTTAGCTTAGCTGAGCAGCTAGCACAGCTTTAGCAGGCTTAGGCTGAGCAGGCTGGCAGGCTTTAAGCAGGCTGAGGCAGGCTGAGCAGCAGCTGAGCCCAGGCACAGGCAGGCTGAGCAGGCTGAGGCGGGCTGAGCTGGGCGGAGGCAGGCGGCTGAGCCCAGGCTGGGCAGGCTGAGCAGGCTGAGCCCAGGCTGAGGCGGGCTGAGCGGGGCTGAGCCCAGGCTGGGCAGGCTGGGCCAGGCTGAGGGGGCAGGCTGGGCGGGCTGAGCCCAGGGCTGGGCGGAGGCGGGCTGAGGGCTGGGGCCAGGGCTGGGGCAGGCTGAGGCCAGGCTGAGCGGGCTGAGAGGCTGGGGCAGGGCTGGGGCAGGCTGGGCAGGGCTGGGGCCAGGCTGGGCAGGCGGGGCTGAGCGGGCGGGCTGAGGCGGGCTGAGCCCAGGGCACAGACGGGGCTGGGGCCAGGCAGGGGCGGGCTGGGGCTGAGCTGAGCAGGCTGGGGGCTGGGCAGGCGGGCTGAGCCAGGCTGGGGGCCCAGGGCTGGGGCTGGCGGGGCTGGGGCAGGGCTGAGCCAGGCTGGGCGGGGCTGAGGGCCAGGGGCTGAGCAGGCGGGGGCTGAGCGGGCTGGGCGGGCTGAGGGGCTGGGGCCAGGCTGGGCAGGCTGGGCCAGGCTGGGCTGGGGGGCTGGGCAGGCTGGAGCGGGCTGGGGGGCAGGCAGGGCTGGCGGGGCAGCAACTCCAGGGCTGGGGCTTTAGCTAGCTTTAGCTTAGCTTTAACAGCTTTAGCTTAGCTTTAGCAACTTTAGCTTAACAGCTTTAGCTGGCTAGCTTTAGCTTAGCTTTAGCAACTGGCTTAGCTAGGCTTAGCTTTAGCTTAGCTTTAACAAGCTTTAGCTTAGCTTTAACAGCTTTAGCTTAGCTTTAGCTTAACAACTTTAGCTTAGCTTAGCTTTAGCTTAGCTTTAGCTTAGCTTTAGCTTAGCTTTAGCTTAGCTTTAGCTTAGCTTTAGCTTAGCTTTAGCTTAGCTTTAGCTTAGCTTTAGCTTAGCTTTAGCTTAGCTTTAGCTTAGCTTTAGCTTTTCGTTTGACAGTCGCATTTGGGCTGCGTTTTTCACAACAATGATCTCCAAATGATTGCATCCAATTTTAAATACACTTGAATTAACGGTTGTGAATTTTTACATACGTATCGGATCCCAGACTTAATATCTGTGATCTGTGGTATTACTTAAAGTTCAAACTAAAAGTAATAGTTGCATTTATTCACAAAAATGTTGATATTTCCTTAGAGAATCATGTTTTGTGACCTTAGAATTAATTTCATTGAGTTTGTCCAAAGGTCATGAATTACGCAATAGTTTATTCATCCCTAACGAACTGGAAAAGTAAATTTGCATTTCGAAAACACACAACTCCGAATAGAACTCAAACATCAAACATCTACTACTCATTTTGCCATTCGTACATAATGCTGATGATTATGATGGTAATCACCACCCGCTAGAGCCATATCTCAAGGATGTTGGATACTGTTGGTTGTTCGTTTCAACCTCGGTACTGTGCCGACTATATGAAGGCCGCGTACATACAACTGTCGATGGAAAAATCCTCTAAACTTATGCTTGCCTGCAATAATCACACTGGCTAGTTGGTTAGCTGCAATCACCGGGTCGCTCACTGTGCATATGAAATTAATCTACCCGCTCTGCTTCCGGAGCTGCATCAGACTGGCCGCTTTTTCATTTTCCGTCGAAAAGTTTCACTTACCCTGCATGCAGACATAAAGCCTCTATCCTCCAGCTTCCAAAACATGATCCGTCGTCGCGCCGTCGTTTGCTTATTACACAGGAGGGATATGCAACAGTCCCAACATGCAGTGCCCAGTTCGGAGCCGTCGGAAACTAAAAACCAACTTACCAAACTTTCAAACAGTAGCATACGAAAAATTGGAATTTTATTGCAGAGCGGATTTTTTTCCTTTTGCTTAACTTTGGAAAGCCGCGCGTTCGGTATACGTTTGCTAATGATTTTCCCCCTCATTAAGAACTATTTCAATATTGATGTTGAGTGGACTATCGCTAAAGTAAACAACGCATCGCCTTCCAAATTACAGGAAAACTGTGACCATCTCATATAAATTACTGGTTGTCTGTTTGTACTCTTGTTCTCTTATTCCCTCGTTTACTTAATAAGAAAATTATTTTGGACTATTAGTTAAGTCGAATCAAGTACAAGACAATGAAGACGGCCTGATGTCGACATACGTAGCTGTCAATGGTACAATCAAGTGAGGTAATTAAATGGGTACAAACTCGTTTTATGACTTCGTTTACTTGTTCTGTTAATCACCTGTTCTATTGCTTTCTTCCCTTCTTGTCTTTTATGTCTTAAACTAAAGAAACTTTCGGATCACGAATTTCTTCCTCTATATTCAACTTTGGCCGCAACCAAACATTTAAAGTTTAATAGAATCCCAAATCAGTAAAATTACGACCACATTGCAGGAACCTCTCATCAATTTACAAATGATTTTCCCCCTCATTTAGAACTTGTCTAATATTGATGTTGATACGGCTATTACTAATGTAATCAGCGAAACCGTTGCCGGTGCTTCGCCAATACCGGTTTCGATGGTATTCGCTTCGAATAGAAGCATTCGCCACCGGAGGAACCTCTTCCGTTGCCAGCCCTGCCGCATCCTCACCTTCCGGTTCCGCCCATCGCTGCAGGCTCGATTCACGACAAGGGAAAACTTTTGGCACCGCATGATAGCACAGCCGACTTTCCCGGGTCATAACGATAACGTCGCCGCTCCGCAGCAACAGTGCATCCGGTTTCTCGTCCCGACTAGGGCCACCGATCAGGAAAATTGCCGGTTGGCCAAAGCTGATGAAAAGAGTTTTTTTGTAAATGTGTTGTCCAGATCAAGATAACGTAAACATCCAACCTGAATGAAAACAATGGTGCCTCCAAGTTTTTCTCCGAGTGATCCGTATGACCTGCAAGGGTACTTCCGGTGGGATAGTAATTAACGATGGCCGCTTCCGGCCGAAAGCAGTGGAATCCCAATGATTCAGCAAAATGTCGACAAAGTTCTGCCAAATCCGGAGGAAACTCACTCCTCGCGGCTTCGTCGTAGACTTTGTTCGTCCAATCGTAATGATATCCTAGGGTGGTCCAGCGCAAAGCTTTCCATAGTTTGGCACGTTCTGCCGAATCTTCGATTGATTGAGCCACGGACCACCAATCGAAATGCTCCCGATCATCGTTGGAGTATGAGCCGTACTTGTCAATAATGGTTTCGGGAAGATTGGTTCTATTAGGATGTTTCGGATAGTCAAGAATACTTCGAGCCATCCAATGTCGTTGGGCACATTTGGTGAACGGATTTGCGATAAGAATAAGACCTGGACGATCAACCAATTCATAAATGTGCCATTGTTTCGTGGGAATTAAGCCAGCATATTGGTCATCTCGTGTAGTGTTAGGAGATATGATCTGAAAACGATAAAAGCACCCATTCCTGGATTGTTAATTAATTGAAGCGAAAAAAGGCAAGATGACAATGTTCAAATAATAATGAACTAATTTTTCAGCTTTCAGCTTTGTCAGTTGTGCGAGTAGCCAACCGCAAGCAGCTCAACTTGCTGGTCATCAAGATGACGGCTCATCCGATGAGCCATCTTAATAGTATAAGGCCGCCGACTCGTACGGGAAAACGCTGGTAGAAAGAAGACATTGTTTTAACCTTCCTAGTGCATTGGGGTCCATTTCTACCCCAGCATACCTAACACAACCCTGACTCTTTGTAACGCAACGAAATAAAAATCTGAAAATTATGACTTTTCCTAACTATTAAAAACTGAGATTCCCTGAGAAAATCAGCTCTCAGTGACATCTAGAAGAGGCGCCACAAAAAAGCGACACATTGTGCATTGGAATCCATTTTATCACGATCATAAAAAGTCAAATTTCAACCGATTTTTGATCTTTAGGTACCAAACAAAAGCTGTAGGTTCCTAGAGTAAGGTCCTGTGGTGATTCATCAAAATTGACCTCTCTTGTCCCCGGGAAACCTGTACTAAAGAGGTACTGTTTGAGCTACTTCATATGGCACCTGTATTTCAAGTCACGTGCTGAGAAACATAAAATTGCTTGCAAATATGTGCTTTGATGATTCCAACTGCATTTGCTATCTAGTATATGCGCAATTTCATCCATTGTGTGATCATCGGAAAGCCCTCTGGAAGACCCGGAAAATTCCTAAAAGTGGCCAATTCTAAAAGTTCATCATAGAGCCAATAGTGAAAGTTTTCTATGGCCTCCAAATTCCCTAGAAACGGTCCTTCGAAAGATCCGGAACATCCGTAAAAGTGGTCAATTGACCTTTCCCGTCAAAAATTGTATCTCATTTTATTGTCTCAGTCAATTTTTTGGCTTATTTAAGGTCAACTTTCACAAAAAAAAACCCATATTTTTGAAGCATCTAACTATTTTTAAAATCGGAAAAGTGTTGTTTTTTTAAGATTGGCCCGAATTTGAACGAACATCGGGTGAATTTTTCAGGCCGGTTCACACGTGCAGCATTTTTTCGGTTTTTGTTATCAATTTTAAAAATAGTTAGAGGCTTCAAAAAATATGGGTTCTTTCGAAAAGTTGACTTTAAATAAGCTAAAGAATCGATTGCGCGAAATTTTTTTTCGACGGGAAAGGTCAATTTTAAAAGTTCATCTCCGAACTTTGCGATTTTTTCCTAACCATACATTTGGCGAATTGTGGGTGTAATCAATAGTGAAAGTCTTCTGTGACCTTCAAATGCTTTTTTTGCTTGTTTTGACCCTTGGTCTTCTTGGAAAAGAAAAGGATCGTGCTTAGCGCATAGGCACGGCAAATGCTGGGTAAAGCGTACCATTGGTACTTCGCGTACCTGAAGGAATAAAATAGACCCCATCTCGTGGTCCTTAGCCTCTTACCCAGCAACTCCTATCCCTACCTCCCCGCGGTGCTGGCCGGGATACGAGCAACCTTAGGGAAGATCGGGTAACCAACCCCGGTGGGAACTATGGTCGCTGACAGGGAAGGGGGGGTTTGCTCCTCGCCGGAGGTGCAAATCAGTCTTCAAGGTGCAGCCTCGCACAGATGTTTATCCATGCTGCCGCACTTGAATGAACATTCGCTTCGGGCTCGAACGCGCACTCGTAGAAATGAACATGATCCCGAGCGCAGGCTGGATGCTCATGTTTAGCACCGCGCTCACAGCGGCGCTCGAACATTGATGTTTACAGCGCGGCTGTGAGCGCCGTTTTGAGCACGGTACAAAACATCGGTTCCAATCAAAAGACGTTAGTTTGAGCTTGGCTTAGTATTTTGGTATTCAATCGTTCAAAACGCGCTATCCTGGTACGCTCATGCAGGCTCGCTCTTGCTGTGTACTGCGAGCGATGATTTTTCGTTAGTGTTGTACAAAATACAACAGCGCGCTTGCTCGAGTGTTAAACTCTGGTTTAATACTAATAGAATTGAATTTCATTGGGTCTAGGTATGGTAATTTGTTCGCAAAAGTAAAAAGGAACTATGTCTTATCTTATTATGCGTATAGATATTTTGGTATATGTATCCTTACAGACAGAGTAGAGGAACATTACAATATTATTTATAATTATTTGGAACTTCTGCGAAAAACTAAACATTGCACGGTTTGGTTTGTCAAAACTTCAACGTCTTGTGTAGCATAAAGGAAAGCTATTTAAGGCTGTGAACCATTCCACCGATTCGTTTAACTTTTAGTTAAAATTTGACAGTTCGATGGTTATTTCGCCGTGGTTAAAAATAACCCTGCTCCGGAGCATGGTTAGATTTGACAGTTCGATAGTTAAACTTTGTTCGCGAGAAAATTGGCGCCAAATCCATTAGGCTTTCAGCGATCGTGTACGTACACGCACGTTTCACTCACACTTTTACTCGGTTTGTTTGCAACCACGAGCAGCTGTCACGGCAAAATCAAATGGGATTGTTTGCAACCACGAGCTTGCGTTCGTGTTGGTGATAAATGTCGGCGAGACCCTAATTTCGTTCTAAATAACTATCAATCTGTCAAAACTCAAATGAGTCGGCTTCGGAGTAAAATTTTAACCACGATGGGAAAATAACCATCGGAATGTCAAATTTTAACTAAAAGTTAAACGAATCGGTGGAATGGTTCACAGCCTAAATGTACTTTATCTTTACATAAGATAGTGTATTTTAGTCAAGTTTTAAATAACAATCTTTTCTTTTGTCTTCATTTAAGGGACTTAGCTGGCTCATCTTTATAACATTCATTGTTCGTGGCATTTCTTATATATTTTTGGTTAGAAATATATTTTGGTATCTGAGCATTAGTCGCCTAGTGCCGGACAGAAAGAGTTTGCAAATAATCGTTTTTTCGCATTCAAATATTTTTAAGCTCGCTCTTTTACTTTTACTCTAAGAGTAAAATCAGCAGTGATTCAAATCGTTCGGGGCTGTCAGTTTGAATATGAATCTGAAACATTAATTTTCCCAGCAGCTGTTCTAGATTCAGTTTTTATACCAGTCAACTGTCAAAAAAATAAAACTGGTATAACGCTCCGTTCTATTTTCTGCAGATTTGAACCACGATTGAATCACGAGATTCAAATATTTTTCAATTGTTTTGGTGTATGGATACGTCATTTTATCTACGGATCAATCCACTTTGCAATTCCGGCGCCTTTCTTGGCAGTAACATAATGATTTAAATTAATTGAAAATTTGAAAAACATGAATAGAACACTGCTGGGGAAACCAGCGAGTTTGTTCTATTTTGCTCCAGATTCAAACTAGAATAGTGGTCGAAAATTTAGAATGAAACTGAATCACTCCTGATTTCACCCTTATTCAATTGTTTCATATTGCTGAAGCATTGGCGTTTAAATGTTGCATGAAGAAGAAGAAGAAGAAGAAGCAGAAAGATGATCTCGACCTACTCCTGTCCTATAACGGTTACACTGTGGAGAATGTTGTACAGTTGAAAACCTCTACTGTCGTATTTAGAAACTATGTAAACGAAACCCTTTAACTCATCGGTTTTGAGTTGATTTAACGTTTCTATTGACAGAGATAATATGGTTAAAATAGTGAAATTTCAAATTAGCCTCAACTTAGCGATGGAAAATAAACTCAACATGAATGAGTTTCGCTGACACATATTCCAAAAAACGGAGTTTTAGGTTGTACATTTGAATAGATCACAAGTTGACAGTTGAAGAAGAACTTAAACTTTTTTTCATAGAAATTCCTTTATCCCATCCTAAATCCTAAATCACCATCAAATTGCCCGAAATTTTGCCATGAATCCTAAATTACCAAAAATAAGCTGATAAATATATGGGAGTTAGAATGAACTGCCAGTCGTACAATTATGAGTTTTTCACCCCCTCTCATCGTGATTTTTTTTTCATACAAATGATTTTTAATTAATATGGTGCATAAGAAAACGACAGACCCCCGATAGTGCTAACGTGGTATGTGTACGGTCCCTAATGTGTATCTTATGTGGCAAGTACATTGAATACACTATGCCCAGAATGTCGTTAATGTTTTCCAACCGAAAACATCCTAGACTAGACCGAAACATGTTGGTGGCTTTAGTGGGCTACAATCAATGACCGAATCCGTTTATTGAACATTTTTTACGCTTTTGTTTTTCTGGATAGATTGTATGTACATGTTTAAAACATTTTTCAATTGATTTTAATTGTTCAAGTTAAACGGAAAAAAATATTATGTGTATCTTTGCTGACACACTTAATTCTCATTTTAAAGTGAGTTTGCATAAAGCTTTGGTTTATTTTCTACAATCCTTAATAAGTAGAACGTAACACGCTTTCTTTTCACATACTAAAGGATTCACATCCAAGAAAAGAGTCAAAAAGAAAAACACAACCAATGGTTCCATATAGAACAGTTTTCGGAAGGTAATTTTCAAATTCTTCTGATAAATCTTTGGGAAAGTTAATTAAAATGCATGAAATGAATAATAAATCATAAATATTCGCGAAATTCTATACAGAATAAAAAATGGGATTTAGGGGATCTGTTCCATTATTAATAACATGCTCCTATATCAATAACATTTGCAAAACAGGCAATTTAAGCTTAATTTGTGTCGTGTTTTGTTGTTTTCCGACGTGCTCACTGCTGAAAAAATCACAAAAATGAGAAATAAAACAATTAGCGCACCATTTCTTTGTTTTCGAATGGTATTCGCGAAGTCGAAGCAAATTCTGCTATTCCCTCCTATGGGAAACCCCATTGCTATCTGTCAGATTTTGATTGCTTCGACTTCGCGAATTGATTTGGGTACATGGTATGAATTCAAGGAGCAGTTCCCCTATATTTGCGCAAATATTCCTATCACTTCTATCAAGGTCACATGCACACAGTTGAAAAATATTCACGTAATAAAATCTTGCATGTCTCTGCAAATACAAAACCCATAACTTGTTTTCATCTACAAACTCGGATTCGTTTTGCCCTCAACCTCAACTCTACCGAATATGAAACGTGCCGCATAATCATAAAGTTTCAGCACACAGCATGATGGATGAGCACACAGCCTGCACACACAGTCCAATGTTTTGAATTTGAGCTCGAGCCTGAGCTGAACCGCACCGCGTTCATTCTTCGCACCCATGTTCAATGTTGATGGTGAACACGAGCTTGAAGGAGAGCGCGAGCTCGGGATGAACATGCACTAGTAAAAACTGCACTCGAGCTCAGCGCCGCTCATGTTTTCGTGAAGACTGGTGCAAATCTTATTGAGCGTCTGTTCTCCATGTCAGGATCGGCTCACAACAGCGTCTGTTCTCCATGTTAGGGGCAGCTGATCATCGTCCGAGTGCCAGCGAGGGACTCTAAGTGAAACTGTGCACCATGGTCCACCGGAGATAAGGAGGAATGGTCCTCCGGAAATTTAGGGTGTTTGGTGTCAGGCCCTGCAAGTCAGCCAAAAAAAAACTCACGCAACGAACAATCAACAAGAGAGTACGGACCGGAACCATCGGCGAAGACCTCTGCGACGAAAAGGGTCTAGCGATTGGAAACTCGGTTCGTGGAACCGCAAATCTCTCAACTTCATCGGGAGCACACGCATACTCGCCGATGTGCTCAAGGACCGTGGATTCGGCATCGTAGCGCTGCAGGAGGTTTGTTGGAAGGGATCAATGGTGCGAACGTTTAGAGGTAATCATATCATCCACCAGAGCTGCGGTAACACACACGAACAGGGGACAGCTTTCATAGTGATGGGCGATATGTAAAGGCGCGTGATCGGGTGGTGGCCGATTAACGAGAGAATGTACAGGTCGAGAATCAAAGGCCGGTTCTTCAACGTCCATAGCCCACACTCCGGAAGCACTGATGATGATAAGGACGCATTCTACGCGCAGCTGGAACGTGAGTACGACAGCTGCCCAAGCCACGACGTCAAAATCATCATAGGAGATTTGAACGCTCAGGTTGGCCAAGAGGAGGAGTTTAGACCGACTATTGGAAAGTTCAGCGCTCACCGGCTGACGAACGAAAACGGCCTACGGCTAATTGATTTCGCCGCCTCCAAGAATATGGCCATTCGCAGCACCTACTTCCAACACAGCCTCCCGTATCGGTACACCTGGAGATCACCACTGCAGACAGAATCACAAATCGACCACATTCTGATTGATGGACGGCACTTCTCCGACATTATCGACGTCAGGACATATCGTGGCGCTAACATCGACTCTGACCACTATCTGGTGATGGTTTAACTGCGCCCAAAACTATCCGTCATCAACAATGTTCGGTACCGACGACCGCCGCGGTACGACCTAGAGCGACTGAAGCAACCTAATGTCGCCACTGCATACGCGCAGCATCTCGAGGCAGCGTTGCCGGAAGAGGGTGAGCTTGATGGGACCCCTCTTGAGGACTGCTGGAATACAGTAAAAGCAGCCATTAACGACGCAGCGGAGAACAACGTCGGGTATATGGGTCGAAATCGACGGAACGATTGGTTCGACGAAGAGTGCAGACAGATTCTGGAGGAGAAGGACGCAGCGCGGGCGGTCACGCTGCAGCAAGGTACCCGGCAGAGCGTGGAACGTTATAGACGGAAGCGGAGACAGCAGACCCGCCTTTTTCAGGAGAAGAAACGCCGCCTGGAAGAAGCGGAGTGCGAGGAGATGGAACAGCTGTGCCGTTCTCAAGATACACGCAAGTTCTATCAGAAGCTCAACGCATCCCGCAAAGGCTTCGTGCCGCGAGCCGAAATGTGCCGGGATAAGGATGGGAGCATCTTGACGGACGAACGTGTGGTGATCGAAAGGTGGAAGCAGCACTACGAGGAACATCTGAATGGCGCTGAAAGTACAGGCAGTGAAAGTCAAGGCAGCGGAGGAGATGACTACGTCAGTTCAGCGGACGATGGAAGCCAACCAGCCCCCACCTTGAGGGAAGTTAAGGATGCCATTCAACGGCTAAAGACTAATAAAGCAGCTGGTAAGGATGGTATCGGAGCTGAGCTCATCAAGATGGGCCCGGAAAAGCTGGCCACTTGCCTGCACAAACTGATAGTCAGAATCTGGGAAACCGAACAGCTACCGGAGGAGTGGAAGGAAGGGGTTATATGCCTCATCTACAAGAAAGGCGACAAACTGGAGTGTGAGAACTTTCGAGCGATCACCATCCTTAATGCCGCCTACAAAGTGATATCCCAGATCATCTTCCGTCGTCTGTCACCATTAGTGAACGAGTTCGTGGGAAGTTATCAAGCCGGCTTCGTTGACGGCCGCTCGATAACGGACCAGATCTTTACTGTACGGCAAATCCTTCAAAAATGCCGTGAATACAAGGTCCCAACGCACCATCTGTTCGTTGATTTCAAGGCGGCATACGACAGTATATACCGCGTAGAGCTATGGAAAATTATGGACGAGAACAGCTTCCCTGGGAAGCTTACCAGACTGATCAAAGCAACGGTGGATGGTGTGCAAAACTGTGTGAAGATTTCGGGCGAACACTCCAGTTCGCTCGAATCGCGCCGGGGACTAAGACAAGGTGATGGACTTTCGTGCCTGTTGTTCAACATTGCACTAGAAGGTATCATGCGGAGATCCGGGTGTAACAGCCGGGGTACGATTTTCAACAGATCCAGTCAATTTATTTGCTTCGCGGATGACATGGACATTGTCGGCCGAACATTTGCAAAGGTGGCAGAACTGTACACCCGCCTGAAACGTGAAGCAACAAAAGTTGGACTGGTGGTGAATGCGTCAAAGACAAAGTACATACTTGTGGGCGGAACCGAGCGCGACAGGGCCCGCCTGGGAAGCAGTGTTACGATAGACGGGGCTACCTTCGAGGTGGTCGAGGAATTCGTCTACCTCGGATCCTTGCTAACGGCTGACAACAACGTTAGTCGTGAAATACGAAGGCGCATCATCTGTGGAAGTCGGGCCTGCTACGGGCTCCAGAAGAAACTGCGGTCGAAAAAGATTCGCCACCGCACCAAATGTGTCATGTACAAGACGCTTATAAGACCGGTTGTCCTCTACGGACATGAAACATGGACAATGCTCGAGGAGGACTTGCAAGCACTCGGAGTATTCGAGAGACGGGTGCTTAGGACCATCTTTGGCGGTGTGCAAGAAGACGGTGTACGTCCAAGGGCTTTACGACCCCTCCCAACGGCCTCTACAAGTTAGGGGGTCTGCCTAGGACGTGGTGAGTATAGATAGTATAGTAGTGGAATATATAGATGAGCGAAGATAAATCCTCTGTCTCCAAACGAACTCTCAAACGTGTCTCCAAACGAACATGACGATTTCAATGGAAACGTTAAGGGCTGTGACGTCATATGCGCGTGTGTACGGACAAAAAAAACGACTCAGCCATGCTTTCGCTCATCTATAGATTCTACTATCTTTAGAAGTGAGGTATGGCAGTGGGTTCTGTCAAACCTCTACAAAAAGCTACATGTGTCTTCAAGCAGGCCCTATCAAAGTGAACGTGTGCCGCTCAAAGCACACATGAGCCCAGTGATTGCCAATCGGCAAGGGGAGTGTCCCTACTACGGTAGGGTAGTGCGTGTGCTGCTTCATCAGAGAGCGAGTGATCTGTCTGTATTGAGGCAGGAGTGTCATAGTTCGTCACCACTATTGTCACCTCGAAGCACGACAGAAGCTTAGTAAGATTTTGGTTTTATGCTGGTTTTATAACACTGCTGAGACAGGAGTGTCGAAGTGTAATATCGTCGATTGGTCCCTACATATCGCTAATGACACCTCGAGGCATGCCAGTTGAGTGTTGGGGTGAGCACCCAAATAAGACTCATTTTTGGAGAAGCTGCTTCGGCGGCAGGGTGGTAGTGGGATGAATCCACATACCCAAAGTGAGGAACACGTGGTGCACGAGGAGTGCCCCTACTTCGGTAGGGTAGCGCGTGGTCTGCTCCGGCAGAAGAGTGAGTGATCGGCCTGTGCTGAGGAAGGTGTGTTGTAGCGGGTAACCGCTATGGTCACCTCGAGCCATGGTGGAAATTTGTGTATAGACTACACACACATGCTGAGGTAGGAGTGCCTTATCGTAATATCTGTAGGCCCAGCCAGTTACCGCTAGACTCATTGAGGCATGGCAGTGGAGTTTTAGAGTGAACATGCAAGTAAGTCTCAAATGGTGTGAGTGCCTGTGTGAATGTGTACATTAAGTACAGCCTATCCTAT
Source organism: Armigeres subalbatus (assembly GCF_024139115.2). Taxonomy (NCBI): domain Eukaryota; kingdom Metazoa; phylum Arthropoda; class Insecta; order Diptera; family Culicidae; genus Armigeres; species Armigeres subalbatus. The sequence continues at coordinate 228,172,077 of NC_085139.1, forward strand.
AGAAGTAATGCTGAAAAGCTTTCCTGTGCTGAAACTGTGCACCAAGGTCCATCAGAAATAAGGAGCAGTGGTCCTCCGGAAATTTCAGAGGTTTTATGTCAGGCCCTGCAACCCAGCCTTTAAAAAAAACTCACGCAACGAATAATCAACAAGAGAGTACGGACCGGAACAATCGATTGGAAACTAGCGATTGGAAACTTGGATCGTGGAACTGTAAATCTCTCAACTTCATCGGGAGCACACGCATACTCGCCGATGTGCTCAAGGACCGTGGATTCGGCATCGTAGCCCTGCACTGCCGTAATCTGAAAAAGTGACGTATACGCCATTTTTCAAAAATGGTGTTAACGAGTACTACTCATCGAGCTCTTTAACAGAAAAATGGAAAACATGCATGTTGTAAAATTACGGTTACGTCACTTTGCCAGATTACGGCAGTGCAGTAGGTTTGTTGGAAGGGATCAATTACGCGAACGTTTAGAGGTAATCATACCATCTACCAGAGCTGCGGGAACACACACGAGCTGGGAACAGCTTTCATTATGATGGGTGATATGCAAAGGCGCGTGATCGGGTGGTGCCCGATCAATGGAAGAATGTACATGTTGAGGATCAAATGCCAGTTCTTCAACTTCAGCATAATCACCGCCCATAGTCCACACTCCGGAAGCACTGATGATGATAAAGACGTATTCTACGCGCAGCTTGAACCTGAGTACGACAGCTGCCCAAGCCACGACGTCAAAATCATCATAGGAGATTTGAACGCTCAGGTTGACCAAGACGAAAAGTTTAGACCTACTATTGGGAAGTTCAGCGCTCACCGGCTGACGCACGAAAACGGCCTACGATTAATTGATTTCGCCGCCTGCAAGAATATGACCATTCGCTGCACCTACTTCCAACACAGCCTCCCGTATCGGTGCACCTGGAGATCACCACTGCAGACAGAATCACAAATCGACCATGTTCTGATTGATGAACGGCACTTCTACCACATTATCGACGTCAGGACATATCGTGGCGTTAACATCGACTCTGACCACTAATTTGTGATGGTTTAACTGCGCCCAAAACTATCCGTCATCAACAATGTTCGGTAACGACGACCGCCGCGGTACGACCTAGAGTGACTGAAGCCATTGCATACGCGCAGTATCTCGAGGCAGCGTTGCCGGAAGAGGGTGAGCTCGATGGAGCCCCTCCGGAGGACTTCTGGAATACAGTTTAAGAAGCCATTAACTACGCAGCGGAGTATGTGGGACGAAGTCGACGGAACGATTGGTTCGACAGTATAGACCGCGTAGAGCTATGGAAAATTATGGACAAGCTTAGCAAACTGATAAAAACAACGGTGGATGGTGTGCAAAACTGTGTGAAGACTTCGGGCGAACACTCCAGTTCGTTCGAATCTCACCTGTGACTAAGACAAAGGTGATGGACTTTCGTGCCTGTTGTTCAACATTGCGCTGGAAGGTGTCATGCGGAGAGCCGGGTGTAACAGCCGGGGTACGATTTTCAACAGATCCAGTCAATTTATTTGTTTCGCGGATGACTTGGACATTGTCGACCGAACATTTGCAAAGGTGGCAGCACTGTACGCCCGCCTGAAACGTGAAGCAAGAAAAGTTGGACTGGTGGTGAATGCATCGAAGACAAAGTTAATGCTTGTGGGCAGAACATAGCGCGACAGAGCCTGCCTGGGAATCAGTGTTACGACAGACGGGTACTCAAGGTGGTCGAAGAATTCTTCTACCTTGGATCCATGCTGATAACAATGTTAGTCGAGAAATACGAAGGCGCATTATCTATGGAAGTCGAGCCTACTACCATGTACAAACCGCTGATAAGACCGGTAGTCCTCTACGGACATGAAACTTGGACCATGATCGAGGAGGACTTGCAAGCACTCGAAGTATTCGAGAGACGGGTGCTTAGGACCATCTTTGGCGGTATGCAGGAAGACGGTGTGTGGCGGCAAATAATGAACCACGAGCTCACCCAACTCTATGGCGAACCCAGTATCCAGAAGGTAGCTAAAGCCGGAAGGGTACGATGGGCAGGGCATGTTGCAATAATGCCGGTCAGCAATCCTGCAAAAATGGTGTTCGCTTTGGATCTGGTAGGTACGACGGCGTGGAGCGCAGCGAGCGAGGTGCGCTGACCAGGTAAAGAATGGCGAGCGTGGATCGCATTCGAGGATAGAGAGATGCGGCATCGAACCGTGTATTATGGCGTCAAATTGTTGCTTCAGTGTTATCTGTGTAGATGTAAGCCAAATAAATAATAATAATGAAAAACAATAAGTTTAACTATCATCTATGACACACACATACCACAGACTGTGTCTGTGCACACTATTAAATAAATTTAAACTCAGTTTCATTCAAGTTTCAAATCAAATAAAATCAAAACCAGTCGAGCAGTTGCAAATCAGTTCCAAAAAGTGCTTGAAAAATAAAACTACAACTCTGCGTTGCGAACTGATAGTTTCAGTTTTAAGGTTGGTATCGTGTTCAAAAGAAATTTCTTTTTCTATCTCAATTACATGTTAAATTCCGTCCACTGAATCGGAAAAGTAAAGAATCGAAACATAATTCTTACAACAGTATCCACATGAAAAGAACAAAAAACAAAATTGACATTTGTAAGGTTCCCACGCAAAGTAATGGGAGCTGTCACTTTACTTTCGGAAAAATATTCTGCTCGATTATTCCGTAAGTAAAATTGACAATTTGCTCCATGCAGATCAGTTGTCAAAATTCCTCTTGGTAATATTGAACAAAATTCTGTAACCTCTCTACTTTTTAAGTCGATACTGGCCTTTAGTTTGATTTCCAAACACGCCAAACACACTCAACAGCCTTGCTACCGGCGTATATTATAGATCAAGCTCTATCTGACGAAAAAGCAAATGTTGCAAGAGAAAATTCTCTTCGTCGACTTTCGATATTTTTAATGAAAGTGACAAGTTCAGTGTTACTTCACAATTCAAGCTCTATCTGGTAAAAGGGCGAATGTCGCAAGAGAGAATTCTCTTCGTCGATTTCCCCTCTTTTAAATAAAAGTGACAAGCAGCAGATTTCTTTGCAGTTTATCACCTCAGAATGCAAGTTCGCATTTTTTACTATCGTACTGAGGTGATAAAACACAAAGAAATTATTTATCACCTCAGAATGCAAGTTCGTATTGTTTTCAATCGTTCTGAGGTACTAAACCACAAAAAATCCGCTGCTTGTTACTTTTATTTAAAAGAGGGAAAAGCGACGAAGAGAATCCTCTTTGCCGACATTCGTTCATATTCCAGATAGAGCTTGAGATTGCTCAGTGGGGCATCCCCGCATAAATCCAAACGATAACCGAACCATTATTGGAACGGTTTACATTCCACGTTGTAGCATATTCGTACTGTAGTCTGACAACGTTTTAACCATAGTGACAACGGTTTTCGAAGATCGAACTGTATGAACAAGGAGTTGTTAAGAATGTTGACCGTACGAAAAAACGATTTTCTTCATACATTTTTTTAAGGAAACATTACCCGCAGTGGATATTTTCTACTTTTAATTTTTTTTCAAGCGTCAGTGGACGTGTGGTCTACATACCGGCCTCTCAATCCCCTTTTTAAAAACTCTCGAGGTAAATTAAATAAAAACGGTTATTAGCGAGGGGTTGGAATTTTTAATTTACATCCCGTAAAAGACTTATAATTTAAATTCCAAAATTTTATTTTACATGTGTACACCCCGTACACGGTTAGAAAGAAGTACCTAAAATTGAGTACTTTTCACTCAAATCGAGGGTTCAGTTTGGGAAGCCAAAATTAAGCATTTTTTTTAATTAAGTAAAATTTACTTAATATTAAGTCAAATATACCTCATTTCGAATAGAAACTGTCCAAAAGTTAGGTAAATTTTACTCAACTTTTGTAAACATGAGATTACTTAAAATTTGGTTCCCACACTTTACTGCCTTTGTTGGGTGGTTTAGCTCTTCATTGTATGACAACAAAGGGAAGAGGGAGGGTTATGCGAGAGAAAAAAATACCTTAAATTAAATAAGTACTTTTTTCTAACCGTGTACTGATAACCGTTTTTTAATAAATGACAAATGTTTTAAAATTTTCTTCCTATCATTTCCCGTGCTTATTATTTGAATGCGTAACATTCTGATTCTTTTCCTTGCAACGCCAAATCGCCAATCGGTCGATGGGAGAACTAAACGCAGTGGGGTGCGCCAAGGGGTGTGCAATCTATGTTAGATGGGGGGTATATCCTGGATTTTACTCACTATTCTGTTACCTTTAATCGATGATCTAGTCCGCTCGAACACAAATCTATTACGTTATCTAAACTAGGTGGTGGGTTTCGCGCTTTGTAATATTTGAATGCCTCTTGAAACATCCTTTGATATCCATGTGAATCAATGCTTTACCATGTTAATGTATTGACTAAACATATTTATTACACAATAATAATGTATTAAACTATTAAAACAAAATTTTCAAATCTTTTGAACACCGCACACGATTTTGTTTTTGTCTATTACTGCATTCATCATTCATCGATTTAGGTTCTGTCTCAATTGGATAATTAAACTGAAATTAAACTTAAAAGTGACATTTCAATAATTATCAAATAACCCTGCTCGCAGAGCAAGATTACTTTTGACAGAATCATTTTCCATGGATGTCCTATTGGAATTGCTGGGTAGCGCCAGCCATTCTTATAACGGGGTGATTTTTTAATTTTCGAACTGTCACTTTTAAGTTTAATTCTCCAAATGAGACAGATCCTTAGTTGTCATTCATGTCTCAATGCAGTACTAGATCGATAGCGAAACGAAGGCCAAACCAAAACAAACATCTGTCACCTTTTGTTGTGATTTTGCGAAAAAACTGCTGGTAAGTAATGTGTTCTCCGCAGAATTATACAAAATCATTCAAAATTCAAACAAATATTTCTGTAATTTTTATGCGGATCAGTGTTCGCACTATCACACAACAATGGACACTCTCGAAGTGGAGGATTTTGACTACGGAGAGTTGAAAAACGACACTGCTTTCATCAACAAGAATGAAACCCTGTCGCAATGTATCGAAAGGATCCGGCAAAATCTAGTCATTGCCCGAGAGGACTACAAAAACTATGAAAGTTTCACGCTGGAAGAAAAGGTCAAATATGATCTGCACATTTCGTACAGCATCAATTCGCTGTACTGGATGTACTACAAAATCATTGGATTGGATCCAAACAAGGTGGGTGTGAAGGTGGGCGTATTGTTCCAATAGATGAAATACAATTCGGGTTTCGTTTCAGCACGGAATCAAAGATGAACTGACACGCATCAAGGCGGCCATGGTGCGCGAGAAGGAAATATACGACCACCGATACAATCGGCCAACGCTGGACCAGGGAGCCGCCAAGCGGTTCGTTCGGGCCGGTCTGTACGACCACAAGAACCGGGATAAACCGATGGACAAGGCGGACCCTCCGCCGAACAAGAAGATCCGCTTCGAAGACTAGTGGGGCATGCAATGATATTGCTAAAAAAACACGCTTCCTGGGGGGTACAAATTTTCTATTTCTTGTAAATGTAAATGTAGCGTCTCTACACATATACGGTAGAGCGGATATACTGTTGTTAGATGTAGTTTATCCATTTTTGGCGTCAAAAATGGTTCCAATTATGCGTTTCTGCTATTTTGCTGAAATTTGATTTAAGGAGGTCTTAATAGTAAAACGAACCAGCCTTGGGCTGAGAGTTTCCTTAATGAAGCAAATAAATAAATGATCTTAATAGTAAATATATTATCTAAAAACATTGCGAGTTTGTTTTTAAGTCGATAATTGGTCAACAGTCGAAAAATCACAATCTATGCGATCTGAAAAGTTTATTTGATGGTAAACAAATCTTCATAACGGTTTAATCTCCGTCGCAAAAATCTGATAACTTGCGCATTTGATGATTACCATTTACTTTATACAATAACGAGTATCGCAAAATTCCAGACGAATCAATCATTGGTTGCCTCGAATTCTAGTCACAGTCATATATTGCCTTATACAGTTTACCTCTCTAATAGTCCAATAAAATGTCACTTTTACTCAACGTGTTTACAAAAAAAAACTTTCAATCTAAAAATGACCACTGTTTAAACGATAATTCGAACACCAACAATGAACATATTTCGACAGCTGCAAAACATTTGACTGCAATACTAACTTTGAACGATAAGGGAATTAGAATTAAAATCGACGAGCCGAAAATAGAAATTCATAACTTTCGTTAAAAATTATTTTCATTCCAATATTCCAGTGATATGCTTTGATTCCTTCCATAAATCAATATTCTTAATAAATCGCAAAACAGTTTTATCGACACCTGCTCCATAGACTAAGTCCCTGTAAACAAGCTCTGTGAACTATCAAACTACGTCATCATGCAGTACTTTATTCCACAGCATCAGAAAGATATGAAGTTCAATTACAGCTGCATCGCACTGCACAATTAGATATGTTTCAACATATAACCATTAGACTCTAGAATTCACACGGAATTCACCAATAAATGTAAACATTTTGCAATTATCAAACGACCAAAGTAGTGTCTTCTTGTCTGTGGTTCAACCAGCCTCAAATAATTTTCTAACTTTTCACTCATTACATATGTTTCGCATTATAAAACTCAATCGCAATATCGCGACACGTTCGTCGCAGAATCTTTCCCGAAGGAGTCATCGGAAACGAAGTCACAAAATAAACTCCTCCTCTCAAATGCTTAAAGTTCAACATATTTTTGGCAACTGTTTGTATGATCTTCTCTTCCGTCACTTCGGAGTTCAAAGCCTTTATCACCAATGCAACCGGGAGATCATTCCCCGGAACTGGAATGCCCGTGACACAAACCGCAACTACTCCGGGAATCTTCATAATAACGGTTTCAATCTCCGTCGGAGAAATCTGGTAACCTGCGTATTTGATGATATCTTTTTTGCGGTCTACTATGTAGAAAAAGCCATCCTCGTCCACTCGAGCAACGTCGCCAGTTCGCAGCCACCCATCTTCGGACAATATTTCCGCAGTTGACTCCGCATTTCCGTAATATCCCTGAAATCAATCTAGCAATAATCGAAATGATATCTTTTGGATCATTGTACACCAAACCATGAAAATGTGCTTCGCCTTGACGTACAGCTCTCCGTCTTGGTTGGAGGGAACCACATTTCCTTCATCATCAACCACCTTCGCCATGACTCCATTCGATAAAACTCCAACTGATCCATTTTTGTATGCCATTTCGCTAATGCAGCCTGCTCCACCCAACTCTGACAACCCATAGACCACGTGAAACCTACCCTTTGATAAATACATTTCAAATGAACGCTTCAAATCCGCCGAAACCGGTCCTCCTCCACAAAGCACCATTCGCAGGCTCGAAAAATCCACCATTCCTATGGTTGGATTTTTCAAAATCGCCAACGCATGCGAAGGAGGAAAAAAAATCACACTCACTCTGTGCTGTTCAATCAGATCTATAATCATTCCCGAACTAAACGGTTCTGTCGTGATAATTCTAGTTGCGCCTGCTGCTGTCGCCGCCACAAGCGTTCCAATTCCAGATATCCAATATAACGAACTCAAACATAGCACGCGATCCGACTCATAACATGTCCAAGTACCGGACATATTCGCCACGCAAAGACCATGCGAAAGACAGACGCCCTTCGATCTGCCCGTCGTTCCCGATGAACAAAGCACGATCGCTAGCGCATTGACTGGATCATCAATTTCCGCCGGCAGAAAGTGCTTCTCGGTGCCGGTCTCCACCAGCAAGTCATCGACCTTGCCGTATCCATTGATTCGCGTCCCGAAAACGATCAATTCCGGTGCAATACCAACCATTTCGCATCCTGCCACCACCTCATGCACCAGATCTCCTTCGCATATCACACACTTCGGTTTGGTAGTTTCAAACATGTGCGCAAAGTCATCTCGACGAAATCCCGGATCCAGCGTATTGATCGGAGTTCCCAACATGAAACATCCGAACACCACAGGTGCCACTTTCTCATTATTTCTTGACACGATGGTCACCATATCGCCCTTCTCGAGCCCCACAATCATTGCCAAGTTTTGCGCTGCCCGGATGGACCTCAGCCGCATCTCGCTGTACGTCACCCGAACTCCACTTTCTGCACTGATTTGGGCGATCTTCCAGGGAGCCCGATTCAATAGGCTCCATATAAGTTGTCCGATGCTTTGATTCGGATTGTAAATTTCCGGAATATCCCGTCCGCGCCACAATTGTTCGTCCTCGTCGTAGAAGGTGTAGACATCTCGGGGAAACATACTGTTGCTGCTTGCCCTGTTGACTGTCTCCGAGCGAATAATGGAATTCCTTTCGAAGGAAAGCCTAAAGATATCTTGACCAATCGATACGATGTCATTTAAATCGGGGAGACATAATTTGGCTCGTGTAGACGGTCAACCGTTAATTTTACCCCAGAATAATAAATGAGCGATTTTTCACCGGTGATTATTTTGATATCCACGTGCTACACGTGACCTATTATATATAGGCATTCTTTTTATTTATGTCCATAATCTAACGGTAGTGTAAATGGGTAAACCATTAGCAATAATTATTAAACCATATTTAATGAAAAAGATGTTCTCATTAAGATCTGGGTTATTATCATGTTTATAATAAATTGAAGAATTCCTTTCTCATTTGTAAGTAATTACTATTACTACAGGGTTCGTACTTTCCGTTTCGGTGAGATGAAAACAAGTGACTTACGGCTCGAAAGAAAATCGTTTTTCAAAGCATGTAGCAAGAAACCCAACAAACAATTTAAGTTGAATAAGCTAGTTTTTTAGCTGAACAAGCCAAATTGTGGCGAAATAAGCTCTTTATCAGCCTTGAATGCTTGTTGGGAACATCTTTCACTCGCTCCTTTCTTCACTAGAACAAACTTGAAAGATAAACAATAATCGTGCCTAGTTGATAAAATTCTTTTTTAGTTCCATCATTCTTACGCCTCACTCAATTTTAGCGAAAATTTTCGGTGTGCATTTGTACAAATTTTATAACCGCGATGGGATTCAAACCCAGAACACCAACAAAAATGACACTTGGTTGCGCTAACTCCACTACATCAACTGCTTATATTTGTCCCATAAAGGATTGTTAGCATTCATGAAGGTACAAATAGGATGAAAGAAGTGAGAAAACTGGCAAATAAACTTCCAGATAGCATCGTGCTTTCGTGCTGTGCGGTTCTTTTCTCTCTCTTTGCGGAAGGAAGTTTTTAATACTACCCGAAGCTATTTTAATTCCAACGGTGCTTCTTAGCGCTATTAGTACCCACTGGTCCCGTTACGATCTTTGCAAGGACCCGTGCCTTCGTTTTACGTTGGACCCGTTTGCGGAAGTCGAATTCCGACAAGCGGTGGTAATCATGCAGGGACACCGTTCTGGGGAAAAAAAACCTCTTAGAAGGTCACGTCTCCACGCTCAGCAATGAGCATTAATAAAAACAAGAGGAAGGGGGAGTCTCTGAATTCTCCACTTCCTTCAAAGAAACAAGGTTTCAAAACCGTCCTGCCCAAGCGCGGAAAAAATATAAGGAAACTGGAGACTTCAGATATTCCTTCTAACTCTAATATCGGAAATAATTCTTCTCCTATCGAACTGAACAATCAGTTCGATTTGATTAATAACGAATTTGAGGAAATCGAATCTACCTCTAGCCCAGGTGATTCGATTCATGCGAAGAAACAACGGATTCCGCCAATTGTGGTATCTGTTGCCGAGTTTTGTGGCTTTCGGAATGAAATCTTGAGTAACCTTCAGGGGATCAAGGTTTCCTTTCAGATTGCCAGGAAGGGTGACTGCCGCGTTTTGCCGGGATCCTTTGACGACCGCGTACGTCTTCTTCAGTATTTAACTGAGAAGCGCCATAAATTCTTCACATACGACGACAAAACTGAGCGATTGTTCAAAGTCGTCTTGAAAGGTCTCTCCAGTGATGATAAATCACTGGATGGGATTAAAATTGAAATTTTTTAATTTACTTGGATTTCCACCAGTCCAAGTAATTAAGATGAAAAAGAAATCCCACTCTGGTACTTCCCAAAGGGGCATTTCTCAAGAATTCTATTTAGTTCATTTCAACAAAAGTGAACTAAATAATATGAAAAGTTTGGAAAAGGCCTGTATTATGTCCCATGTCCGTGTTACATGGGAACATTTCCGCAGGCCTGGGGGAAATTTCCAAAACCCCACTCAGTGCCGTAAGTGCCAAAAGTGGGGTCATGGAACCAAACATTGTCACATGGATGCTAAATGTATGATTTGTGGTGGAACCTCTCACGCCAAAGACGCATGTCCTGTGAGAGAAGATTCCAATAAATTTAAATGTGCTAATTGTGGGGGCAATCATAAATCCAACTTCTGGGAATGCCCTTCGCGCAAAAAAGTGTTGAGTTCCCGTGCAAAATTGATGACGGCAAATTCCAATAGGATCCCAGATTCGCCAGGTAAACATACTTCGAACGCTCAACCTACTTCAAACTACCTCTCACCGGGTAACGAACAGTTCGTCAAATTCTATTTTTTCAAACTTGCCTACCTATACAAGCATCGCTGCAGGCAGGCAATATTCCATTTCTGTTCATACTCATTCATCAACGGAAAATATCGTTCGTTCTGACGACTCAGGTAGCATGTCTGCTTCCGACTTTGATTTTCTAAATGAACAATTGCATCACTTGATTGATGCAATGCTCAAAGCAAATACCAAAACTGGAGCTGTTCAGGTTGGTATCAAATTTACTCAAAAAATTGTTATTGGACTTCGTTTTAATGGATCCAAATAATTCTTTTAAAATTCTAGATTGGAATGCCCGCTCTTTAAAGGGTAAGGAAGATGAATTATTCAACTTCCTATCGATTCATAATGTACACATTGCCATTATAACTGAAACATATTTAAAACCTGGTCTTAAGAGATCCAAATTATTTTATTTACCGTCTTGACAGCGCCTGTGGTGGGGTCGCCATTGTAATTAATAGACGTATCAAACATAAATTATATTCTTCGTTTCAAACCAAAGTTTTCGAAACCTTGAAAGTTTCTGTTGAAACAATTCTCTTTTATTGCTGCCTACTTGGCTTTCCAGAGCAATGGGCAGCAAAAGAACTTGTTGAGAGCTGAGCTTCAAATTCTAACTCGCAACAAATCTAAATGTTTCATAACTGGTGATTTCAATGCCAAGCACCGTTCATGAAATAATGCTCAAAGCAATTCCAATGGTAAAATTTTATTTGAAGATTGTTCTGCGGAATATTATACTATTCAATATCCCAATGGACCAACTTGTTTTTCTTCCAGTCGAAATCCTTCTACAATTGATTTAGTTTTAACGGATTCAAGTCAGCTGTGTGGCCAATTGGTAACTCATGCTGACTTTGACTCTGATCACCTTCCTGTGACGTTTGAAATCTCACAAGAAGCAATTTATAATCCAATCAGCTCTACGTTTAATTATCATAGAGCTGATTGGGATTTATATAAAACGTATATCGATAGGAATTTTGATGTTGATATTCCTCTCGATACCAAAAGTGATATTGATAATGCTCTCGTATCTTTGACAAATTTAATTGTCGAAGCCAGAGGCATTGCAATTCCTAAATGTGAAATTAAATGCAACTCCATTATTATATTGACGACGATCTTCAGCTACTGATCCGTCTTAGAAATGTGAGGCGAAGGCACTACCAAAGAACTCGCGATCCCGCGTTGAAAGTTATTTGGCGAGATTTGCAAAATAAAATTATAAACACAGATCAATCCACCTAGCGTTGGTGGTACCTTTCTCGTGCAAAAAATACTAAAAAATATGAGTGAGTGTTTTTTAGCGTGTTTTGCGCATAGAAAATAGTATTTTAACCATAACTTCTGATCCTATAGTCCAATCTGGCCAATTTTCAATAGCAAACAATTAGCATTGGCCGAATTACTCGCAACAAGTTCCATTCGATGGGAAATCCTGTCCCATTGTTTGCTACTAAAAAGTCGATGTTGGACGCCAAGCTGGAGAGGGCGATCGGGACGGCCAAGTGTAAACCCTATTGTTTGCAATTTTCAATAGCAAACAATGGGACAGGATTTCCCATCGAATGGAACTTGTTGCGAGTAATTCGGCCAATGCTAAGCTCCAAAAAGTGTGTCTACAAAATTGTGTACACATACACACACACATACACACACACATACATACATACACGGGCTGCGAAATGGTGTGTTGACATCTTTTTTTTTTTTTTTTTTTTTTTATTGAGGGATGAAGGCAAATCTGCATACAGACACCTGAAATTATCACTCAGGGAGTGGGGTTGGCGCGGTTGGCAGAAGGCCAGACCGCCGGACCCACTAAACCCACCCAAGCAACAGAAGGTTACTTGAGTTACCCTCTCTTCTAATGCACAATTCCCCCCGGGACTACCTTTCAGTATTACTTCTGTGGGGAAAAGCAGTACTAAAAGTACTCCTCCCAAAACAACACCTTTCACAGTGCCTCTCTTCGATGTTTTGTCATACGTCTGAGCCCTTTGGCTCCCTTATTGGTGCCAGCAAGCACACAAAAGCGTGGGCCCTTAAGCCCTTTACTTTTTTTTTCCTTGTGCCATTCAGCAACGCATCTACTTTCCTTTTATTTTTAGAGCCATTTAGCTCTCAACGTGCTCGCAAGCTACTCAGATAGTCCCTGGCGGCGGATCTATCCTACTCTGACGGGGAGTCCCCTGGCGGCGGAAGCTCCCCCGATACCGACGACCCGCATTCGTGGATGGCTGTTACATTACCAACACTACACATTCACCTGGTATGCATGTTCATAGATCCGCTCAAGTCCTACGCACATTCTCACTTCAACGGGTGACCGGACGAGTGCCGAGGTCAGGCCAAAGATTCCGGGTGGAGATAGCTTCCGGTTCAGTGGTGCCCCGACGACCCGAAGCAGGTGCATTCACGCGGCACGATCTACTCAACTGGTCCCCGGCGGTGGACCTAGCCTACTCCGATTAACCGATTTCCCATGAACTGCGCCTTTCAGCTTCTTGCTTAACCGATGAGTCATTCAGCTCTCACCTTGGTCGCGGACTACTCGGATAGTCCCCGGCGGTGGATCAATCCTACTCCGACAGGGAGTTCCCCGACGTCGGAAGCTCCCCCGTAACCGACGACCCGTCTCAACGGGTGACCGGGCGAGTGCCGAGGTCAATCCAAAGATTCCGGGTGGAGATAACTTCCAGTTCAATGGTGCCCCGACGACCCGAAGCCGGTACATTCGCACGCCACGGTCTACTCAGCTGATCCCCGGCGGTGGACCTAGCCTACTCCGATAACCGAGTTTCATTTGCCTTGAGCCATTCAGCTCTCACCTTATTCATTGAGCCATTTAGCTCCCGCCTCGGTCGCGATCGCGAACGACTCGGATAGTCCCCGACGGCGGATCTAACCTACTCCGACGAGAAGTTCCCCGAAAGCGGGAGCTCCTCCGAACCCGGCCGTTTCGCCACGTTCTGCGGCTACGCGCTCGCCGCAAGCTGAATACAGTTGCGACGCTGTCGTTCCCATCCATTATCGACATATATATTCACAACTTCCACGACTCATGGTCCGCTATCCGTAACGGCTGCCTGCTGCTGCTCTATGCGCCAACTTCGTTGCAGGATGTCGGCTATCCTGGACGTCGCTCTTGCAACCGCTCTCCACTGTTCTGGGTTCTGGCACATTTTTATGACGATGTTATCGGTGTTGGTGTCCGTTCCGCATGCCCCCAACATCGCACTCCTCTCCGTTTCGAACCGAGGACATGTGAACAGGATGTGTTCAGCCGTTTCTGTCACGTCTGGGCATTGCGGACAGGTGGGAGAAGCCGCGTGACCAAACCTGTGTAGGTACCACTTGAAGCATCCATGGCCTGTTAAGAACTGGGTCAAGCCAAAGTTTAGCTCCCCATGAGGTCTGCTAATCCATGCCGACACACTTGGGACTTGGACTTGGGACTTGGGGCAGCAGGGACAGCAGGGACAGCATGATGTCCAAGGGCTTGACGACCCCTCCCCAGCTGTCTGCGAGTCAGGGAGAACTGCCTAGGGCGTGGTGGGATTTAGCAGTGGGCTCTGCTAAAATCCCTCCCAAAAAACCACAAGTGCCCGTAAGCGGACTCTATCAAAGCGACTGTGTGCCGCTTCAAAAGCACAAGCCCAGGGAGGGAGTGCCAACTGGCATGTGGAGTGTCCCTACTTCGGTAGGGTAGTGCGTGAGCTGCTTCGGCAGGGAGTGAGTGATCTGTTTGTGCTGAGGCAGGAGTGTCATAGCGAGTCGCCGCCGCTATGGCAGCCTCGAAGAGCAGCAGAAGTCTGAGTATGGACTGCACATGCTAAGGTAAGAGTGTCGTAGCGTTGCTACCGCTATCGACACCTCGAGGCATGGCAGTGGAGTGTTAGAATAAGTTGTGGAGTGTACCTACTTCGGTAGGGTAGCGCGTGAGCTGCTTCGGCAGGGAGTGAGTGATCTGGTTGTGCTGAGGCATGGAGTGTCATAGCGTGTCTCCGCCGCTATTGTCACCTCAAAGCGCAGCAGAAGTCTGAGTATGGACTGCACATGCTGAGGCAGGAGTCGAGGTATCCCATCGACACCTCGAGGCATTGCAGTGGAGTGTTAGAGTGAGCACCTGAAAAGGGTCACATGGAGCGAATGGTCTTTGGAGAAGCTGCTTCGGCGGCAGGGTAGCAGTGGGTTGTACCCACACACCTACAGTTGTGCACATGTGGTGCATGGGGAGTGTCCCTGCTTCGGCAGGGTAGCGTATGGTCTGCTTCGGCAGTGGTGTGATTGATCTGCTCGTGCTGAGGCAGAGTGTCGTAGCGCAATATCTGTAGGCCCAGGCAGTTACCGCTATTGACACCTCGAGGCATGGCAGCGGAGCGTCCGGGAGAGCATCCAAGTAAGACTCAAATGGAGTGAATGGGGTGCGAGTCAGTCTCGCGTGGGACGAGTGCCTGTGTGAGCGATAATGAGTGAGTACGCTTAGTACTGCCGTCCCCCCAGAAGTAGTACTGCGAGGTAGTTCCTGGGGAAACGATGGTGGAGCCCAAGGGAGTTTAGTCGGTATTACCGGTATGGTCGAGTCCGACACTCCAGTACACTTCCGTGTGGTAGTTTGGCAACTACAATGCACGTGTACTGGGTTAGTGTGTAAATGCATTCTCCCTTGTAAAAAAAAAAAAAAAAAAAAAAAGAAAAAAAACACTTGGGACTAAGCGATGGGTCCACCTTCCCTTAGGCGAGTTGTCCCACTCTCTCTGCCATTTGGCTACCGTTGCTGCCTTTATATTCCTTCGAGCGTTATCGGTGCCCCTGAGGGCGTAGCACTCCTCGTCTTCCTCTACCACCAGTTTGATAGGCATCATGCTCGCGAGTACACATGCCGCTTCGCGAGATACGGTGCGATATGCGCTGATAACTCTCAGGCACATTAGCCTATGAGTACTCTCCAGCTTTCGCACGTTGCAGTTTACGCTCAACGCTGACACCCAAGCTGGTCTTCCGTATCGTAGTATTGAAACCGCCACGCTTGCCAGCAGCTTGCGCTTGCTGGAGCACACCCTAGAGTTGTTCGCCATCATCCTCGATAGTGCCGCTATCGCCGTCGACGCGCGCTGGCAGGCGTAGTCGACATGACTTTTAAGCTCAACTTATCGTCGAGCATCACCCCAATTGTTTCAGAGATCTCTTGGAGGTGATGTCACAGCCGCCGACTCTAATTGTCGCCTCCTGAACCGATTTCCGATTGTTAACGACTATCATCTCCGTTTTATGATGCGCCAACTGTAGCTTCTTGCTGCGCAACCATTCCTCCACTAGGCTGATCGAATAGGCTGCAGTCAATTCGACCTCTTCGACGGATTCTCCGTACACGGTCATGGTTACGTCATCGGCGAATCCCACTAACTTGACTCCTGGCGGGAGCTTCAACCGCAGCACGCCATCGTACATCACGTTCCACAGCAGTGGACCCAAAATTGATCCCTGTGGAACACCTGCCGTGATGGGGGCGGTAGCCAAGCCTTCGTCTGTCTCGTAGATCAATAATCGATTCTGAAAGTAGCTTCCCAGAATCTTATACAGCCCTACCGGTACTCCCAGCCGAAGCAACGAGTTCGCGATCTCCATCCAGCACGCACTGTTGAATGCATTCCGCACGTCGAGTGTTATTACTGCGCAGTAACGTATACCGCGCCGCTTGCATTCGATGGCGACCTTTGCAGTGTCAACCACCGATTTAATGGCACCCAGAGTAGACCTTCCTCTCCGAAAGCCGAATTGCTCGCTCGATAATCCTCCTACCTCCTCGACGTACGGCGAAAGTCTGTTCAGGATCAACTTCTCCAGTAGCTTCCCTACCGTGTCTATAAGACAGATTGGTCTGTACGCTGAGGGGTCTCCTGGTGGCTTGCCAGGTTTCGGTAACAGGACCAAACGCCGTCTCTTCCATATATCCGGGAATGTCTTCTCGTCCAGACACTTCTGCATGGCCAACCTAAACATGTTCGGGTTAGTCGTTATGGCTGCCTTCAATGCCATATTCGGGATCCCGTCCGGACCAGGTGCTTTACTCGGGTCGAGGGACTTTGCCACCGTCAATATCTCTTCTACCGTCACCCTCTCCACCGCTTCATCATTTGCTCCCCTCGCTGCTGGCGGCCAGTGGGTTGGGCCGTGGTGCGGGAATAGTGCCTCGATTATAGTCTTCAGCCTCGTTGGACATCGCTCGGGAGGAGCCAGTGCTCCTCTTGTTTTGGCCATCACCACCCGATAGGCGTCTCCCCATGGGTTCGAGTTGGCGCTCTGGCACAGTCTGTCGAAGCAGGCTTTCTTGCTTACTTTGATGGCCTTGTTTAGAGCCAGTCTCGCTGCTTTGAATTGCTCGATGCGTTCCTCCCTCACTTCCGCCAAGCGTGTCCTTTGCGTTTTTCTTCTAGCCCGGAGACAGGCTGCTCGAAGGGCTGCAATTTCATCGCTCCACCAGTATACCTGTGGCCTGCAGTTCCGTGGTCGCACCTTCCTCGGCATGGTCGCGTCACAAGCTCGAGACAGGACCGCAACCAGTTCGTCGCCGCTTAAACTTCCCGTGTTTTCTTCCAGACCCATAGCTTCACTGAAGGTCCCACCGTCGAAGTGGGCGACCTTCCACGACCGGGTTGTGGGAGTAGCTCTCCGGCTTTCTCTTCTTGCCTCGCTGCCTATCCTGTACCGGATAGCTAGATGGTCACTGTGGGTGTAACCGTCGTCGACCATCCACTGCATATCACCGACCAAACTTGGACTGCAGAACGTTACGTCTATTATCGATTCCACTCCGTTTCGCTGGAAGGTACTATTGGAGCCTTCGTTGCACAGCACGACATCCAGCTTGGCGAAAGCCTCTAGCAGCGTTTGCCCTCTCCAGTTAGTAAAGCGACTTCCCCACTCTATCGCCCACGGGTTTGGGGTCATTTGGCCGAATGCCGTTTGGCCGAATGTCGTTTGGCCGAATGCCATTTGGCCGAAAGGGTCATTTGGCCGAACGCCATCTGGCCGAATGCCGTTTGGCCGAATAGTTGAAATTCTCTGAATGAAAAACAAATAAAGAAGAAGGAAAGAGAAAGAAGAAAGAATCAAGGAAGAAAAAAGAAAGAAGAAGCAAGAGGGAAGAAGGAAGAATGAAGAAGGAAGAAGGAAGAAGAAAGAAGAAGGAAAACGGAAAACGGAAGAAGGAAGAAGAAAAAAGGAAGAAGGAAGAAGAAAGAAGGAAAAAGGAAGAAGGAAGAAGGAAGAGGAAGAAAGAAAAAAGAAGAAAGAAGAAGGAAGAAGGAAGAAGGAAGAAGGCAGAAGGAAGAAGGAAGAGGAAGAAAGAAGAAGGAACAAGGAAGAAGGAAGAAGGAAGAAGGAAGAAGGAAGAAGGAAGAAGGAAGAAGGAAGAAGGAAGAAGGAAGAAAGAAGAAAGAAGAAGGAAGAAGGAAGAAGGAAGAAGGAAGAAGGAAGATGGAAGATGGAAGATGGAAGAAGGAAGAAGAAAAAAGAAAGGAAGAATAAAGAAGAAGGAAGAAGGCAGAAGGAAGAAGGAGAAAGGAAGAAGGAAGAAGCAGGAAGGAAGAAGGAAGAAAAAAGAAGGAAGAAGGACGAAGGAAGAAGGACGAAGGAAGAAGGAAGAAGCAAGAAGGAAAAAGGAAGAAGGAAGAAGAAAGAAGGGGAAGAAGGTAGAAGGAAGAAGGAAGAAGGAAAAAGGATGAAGATAGAAGGAGAAGGAAAAAAAAAGAAAGAATAAAGAAAGAAGAAGTAAGAAGGAATAAGGAAGAAGTAAGAAGGAAGAAGGAAGAAGAAAGAAGGTAGAAGGAAGAATATAGAAGAAGAAGGAAGAAGGAAGAAAGAAGAAGGAAGAAAGGGAAGAATGAAGAAGGAAGAAGGAAGAAAGAAGAAGGAAGAAGATAAAATAAGATAGAAGAAGAAGGTAGAAGAAAGAAAGAAGAAGAAAGAAGGAAGAAGAAAGAAGGAAGAAGTTAGAAGAAGAAGAAAGAAGGAAGGAGGAAGAAGGAAGTAGAAAAAAGAAAACAAGAAGAAGGAAGAAGGAAGAAAGAAGAAGGAAGAAGGAAGAAGGAAGAAAGAAGAAGGAAGAAGGAAGGAGGAAGAAGGAAGAAGGAAAAAATAAGAAGGAAGAAGAAGGAACAAGGAAGAAGGAAGAAGGAAGAAGGAAAAAGGAAGAAGGAAGAAGCAAGAAGGAAAAAGGAAGAAGGAAGAGGAAAGAAGAAGGAAGAAGGGGAAGAAGGTAGAAGGAAGAACGAAAAAGGAAGAAGATAGAAGGAGGAAGATAGAAGGAAGAAGATAGAAGGAGAAGGAAGAAGAAAGAAAGAAAAAAGAAAGAAGAAGTAAGAAAGAATAAGGAAGAAGGAAGAAGGAAGAAAAAAGAAGGAAGAAGGAAGAAGGAAGAAGGAAGAAAGAAGAGGGAAGAAGGAAGAAAAAAGAGGGAAGAAGGAAGAAGCGGAAGAAAGAAGACGGAAGAAGGAAGAAGATAAAAGAAGATAGAAGAAGAAGGTAGAAGAAAGAAAGAAGAAGAAAGAAGGAAGAAGGAAGAAAGAAAAAGGAAGAAGGAAGAAGGAAGAAGGAAGAAGGAAGAAAGAAGAAGGAAGAAGGAAGAAGGAAGAAGGAAGAAGGAAGAAGGAAGAAGTTAGAAGAAGAAGGAAGAAGGAAAGAGGAAGAAGAAAGTAGAAAAATGGTAACAAGAAGAAGGAAGAAGGAAGAAAGAAGGAAGAAGGAAGAAGGAAGAAGGAAGAATGAAGAAGAAAGAAGGAAGAAGGAAGAAGGAAGAAGGAAGAAGGAAGAAAGAAGAAGGATGAAGAAAGAAGGAAGAAAGAAGAAGGATGAAGGATGAAGGAAGAAGGAAGAAGAAAGAAGAAGAAGGAAGAAGGAAGCAGCAGGAAGGGGGAAGGAAGAAGGAATAAGAAAGAAGAAAGAAAGAGGAATGTAAAAGGAAGAAGGGAAAAGGGACAAGTACGAAGGAAAAAGAAAGAAGGAAAAATGAAGAAGGAGAAGGAAGAAGGAAAAATGAAGAAGGAAGGAGGAAGAAGGAGAAGGAAGAAGAAGGTAAAGGAAGAAGAATGAAGAAGGAAGAAGGAAAAGGAAGGAGAAGAAAAGAGGAGGAAGAAGAAGGAAAAAGTTCTCTTTTCACATCTCCCTTCTCACATCTTACTTCTCATTACTCACGTTTCATTTCTCACCCTTCGCTACTCGTAATTTGAGGTTAATTTTTTTTAACTATTCGGCCAAACGGCATTCGGCCAAACGACCCGTTCGGCCAAACGGCATTCGGCCAAATGGCGTTCGGCCAAACGGCATTCGGCCAGACGGCATTCGGCCAAATGGCCTGACACCCGCCCACGCATTGAAGTCTCCTGCAATTACTACTGGCTTGCTACCCACTAGGTCTGATGTTAGCCGATCGACCATCTCGGTGAATTGTTCTATCGGCCACCTTGGTGGGGCGTAGCAGCTGCAGTAGTACACTCCATTTATTTTCGCTATAACAGTACCCTCCGCTCTTGTGTTCAGCACTTCCTGGATCGGGTATCTTCCCGTCGTACAAATCGCCGCTGATTTGGATCTATCCGCTACCCAGTTCCCATTATCCGCGGGGATGCGGTACTGGTCCGACAAGATAGCGACGTCCGTTCTCGCTTCTACTACCGACTGCCACAGCAACTGCTGGGCGGCCGCACAATGGTTGAGGTTGAGCTGCGTTACTTGCACGGCTTCCTCGTATAACCACTCAACGGGCACGCAGGTCCACCCATAGCGTGGTTATGTTCCTGCTTCCTGCTCGCGCATAGCGTACACGATGGTGCTTTCTCGCACGTGTGCGCCTTATGGCCCTCTTCGCCGCATCGCCTACATAGGTTACTCCTATCCGGCCCTTTGCACGCCCACGATTTGTGTCCCGGTTCGAGGCAGCGGAAGCACTTGTCGACTACCGGTGGTTGGTAGAGGCTGACTGGACATACTGACCAGCCAACTTTCAGCTTACCAACTTTGATCACCTTGTTAGCGTCGATGGCCGGTAACTTCACCGTGGCAATCTGCGTCCCCTGCGGTCCTCTTCGCAGACGGATGGACGCATTTGCTACCACCACTCCACCTTGGTCCTTGATGGCCGAGGCGATCTCTTCCGATGTCGTGACCTCGTCCAGCTGCTTGCATTGGAGAGTCACTTCGTCGTGTAGAGCCCTCACTTCTACGCTCTCGCCTAGGACTTCCTGGGCTAGCGCTCCATATGAGGTACCGTTCGCCTGTGAGCCCTTCCTTAAGACAAGGATCATCTCGCCCGCTCTCGTCCGCCTTATGCTACAAACCTCTTTACCAAGGTCCGCCAGTTTCTCGGCGCTGCGCATCGCCTTGAGCACGTCGGCGTAGCGCTCTTTCTCTGTTTTAATGAGAAGTGCTTCACCCTTCTGTCTGGCTCTCGCCGGGCGCGTGATTGCCGCTTTCACCTTCGGTTTATTTACTACCGTTTGCCAGGGACCGTCCGACCGCAGGTTGTCTTGGTCGGGTTGGCTTCCCTCCTCCGGTGGCCGACTGGCTCGTTTCGTCCTCGCTTTCTTCTTACGCCGTTCTCCCATGTTTGCAACTTCCGTGGGCCCGCTCTTCTGATTTGCGTTCTCCCGACGCCTTTTGCGTTCTGTTTAAAGCGCTTAATGCCAGGCGAGTCCCTGGCTCGCTTATCTGTTCTCCTCTCTACCGCTCTGTCTCTGAGGGCAAAATCTAACGCCTCCTGTGCCATGGTTGTGGTACTATGGAAGGAGAAGGGAGCAGTCTGTGCACTCTTCTCCGCTTTACCACAGCCTTCCAGCCTGGCCGCAAGCACTTCCTGTTCTTGCTTGGCAGCAAGAACCAAATTGCGAAGCTTAAGCAATTTCAGCTTCAGCTCCCTCGACATATTGCCCCGTTCATTGGTGAAGTCGATAATGTCATCGAGTTGCACCATGACGACGGTCAAGCTCGGCAGGATGCCACTCGACCCTATCTCCACTGCATTGTGCTGCTGCTTATCGACTATTGGCGTATCGTTATCGCTCTCCACGACGACTACTTCGCTACTCGTGTCCTTCGTCTCCATTTCTCTCGCACCCGATGCGTTGGGTGGAGATCTCTCCAAACCTCTCCTTGCGAAGGGGTTCACTTCCGATGCTTGTTTGTTTACTTTAGCTTTATTCATGTTTGTTGGGTCCCCTTAGGGCTGCCCTCGAACCCAACTGGAATAGTCGCCTTCTTGATCCCATGGTTATCTTTGCAGATGCAGTGAGGCCATGCGGGGTTGACACCTCGGTGTTCAGAGCCGGATCGGCGTAAGCCAGGAAGGAATCAACTGGTCCTACTCCCATCTGGTTGGTTAAGCCAGACGGCTGGATTGGGACGGCGTGCCCCAAGGCCTGCCACGGTTTTACGGGACGGAAGGCAGCTGTGGCATTAGCCCACCCGCCATTTCAAGACGGTGTCACCCGGCTTTACTCAAGGAGTGGAATGACACAACTGTCAGCCCTAGAATCGTTGTATATCTCGATTTCCGCTCGTGTCCGTTGACGTTGCCGTTGTCGATGCCACTGGGTTGGGCTAGTGTGCTTTGAGCGGCGCACGGTCGCTTTGATAGGACCTGCTTACGGATACATGCAGCTTTTTGTAGAAGTTTAACAGAGCCCACTGTCAAACCCCACCACATCCTAGGCAGGTCCCCTAACTCGCAGTGGGGAGGGGTCGTAAAGCCCTTGGACATAGTCCCTGCTGCCCGTGGTGTGTTGACATCTGGGAAGGAGCGACCTACACAGTTCTGGTCCTCACAAGTTCCAATCTCAGGCTTCCATGGGTCTTCCGATGACAATCGACCGCCAGCTAAGGGTTTTGTACTTAGCTGGTAGTGCAGCCTAGGCACTGTTGTCCTTCTGATATCAGCTAGAGTGAGGGGGTGCGACCAAAGGGACCATCGTCCCTAACCCCTAATCCCAAGGCGTTATGCGACCCGTGCCGAGGGGATGCATGGCCAGGGGGGTGAAATAATGAGCTAGGCCTCTAACGGAGCCTGTGGGGTACCTGGGCACCCTCCACAGTAATTGTCCCTTACCGCGTCATGCTGGGCTCTGGCGTGGTGGACCTCTTTTCCCGAGCAACTCGTGGGACCAAAATGGAAAACCAAGTCAATCCTTCAATTAGTGGTAGTAGCCACCTAGGCGGCCAGAGGCAATAGTCGGCAGCTCGGTGCGCAGCGCCAGCGTGGGTCACTTAACCTTCTCCTCGGCTATGCCGGTAGAGGTTATCAACGGCCCATGGCTTGTGGAGGCGATTAACCGCAAACGCGATGGCCTTTCGACCTTCGAGGTGGCGACGGAGCAGACACAAAAACGGGGGAGACAGTCTCCAGGGGATGAGCTCCCTGGGGGCCACTCCAAAACGCGGAGGGTTACTACCCCGAACAAGGGTAGTGGGTCTGGGAAGCTGAACCCCGGGGGAGGAAGGACCTGGAAAGATCCGTCAACCCAGGAAAGACAGTGGTAAGGGGTTACGGCAGGCTGAGAGCTCTCAACCGCACCAGACCAGGGAAATAGAGGGGGATGACGCCTCCTGGACCCTGGTCAAGAACAAGAGGAAACCGAAGACGTCAAGGGCCGAAAAGAAGGCCCAGGCGAATGAGGGTAGCAAGAAGTCTAGGGTAGGCGCCAATTGATCCAGGGGCGATGCCCTAGTCATCAAAAACGGACGAGGCTAAGTACTCGGACGTCTTGAAGGCGATGAGGAGTGACGTCAAGCTCGGTGAACTCGGCGCCGACGTACGTCGAATAAGACGTACGCGGAAGATTTTTTTTTTCCTCGTTTGTCGGGTGAAGATCACTGCGTCCAGATTTTAGGACTATTGTGATATACCCTTTTGCTGTGAAATACGCAAGTTATCTCAGTAACATGTTTGTCACTGAGATACCTTGGTATCGACTGAACTCAAGACCATCTATTATTGATGAATAGAGATCCTGAGTTACAGTATGTGACTCCCCCATTCTGGCGAGACTAGCTTTATGAAGCCAGCCACGTCCTTGGGGATAAGATCCATATGTCAGCAGGCCCTAAAAGGGCTTGCTGAGAACTTTGAACCTACGTTGGGTGAGTGCACTGCAATAACAGAGGATGTGTTCTGATGTTTCTCTCTCCTCGTCACAGAAGCGGCAATTTGAGGTTTGGATTGCTCCGATCTTTTGTAGATGGTATCTGCAGGGGCAGTGTCCAGTTATTAGACCGGTGTAGATGTTGAGATCCCTTTTGTTGAGACCTAATAGTTGTTGGGTTTTCTTGGAGTTAATCGTTACGAGCCTTTTGGATTGGCTCGTATGGGGAAGTGCATTCCAGTTTGATGTGATTTGACTGACCATATATTTGTTCAGTTCCATTTTTACAGAGCAGTCTGAGATCCCGCAGAAGGGCTCAGGGCCAATGAACCTTTCATTAGATCCATTCCTGGCTAGTTGATCTTCGAGCTGAGGAGGAAGATGATCTTCGAGCTGAAGCGGGGCGTCTCGCAAAAGGGCGCCGCCTACAAGAAGTTGGCGGAGGAAGTCCTAGGCGAGACGGTCAAGGTGAGGGCACTCACGACGGAGGTGAATCTAAGGGTTAAAGACCTGGACGATATCACCGAAGTCGAAGAGCTCGTCACGGCACTGCGGCGACAGTGTGAAGTGGAGACGCCCACCGCAGCCGTTCGACTACGGGAAGGTCCGGCAGGGACGCAGGTAGCATTGGTTCGGCTATCTGCAGCGGACGCCTCCAAGGTAGTCAAGTTAGGGAGCGTCAAGGTGGGATGGTCGGTGTGCCCTGTGGGCATATACGAGCAACTCGAAGTTTGCTTCAAGTGCGTCTGGCGAAGATCAAAGGCCCATCGACGCCAGCTGAAATGTGTCCGGACAAGTTGAAGGCAATTGTGGAGGGTCTTTTCACGAAACATGATCCGACCATGTGACGGCCAACACCGTACGTCGAAGAAGGGGAAGCAAACCCCGTAGATCGACAAGTGTCCAATACTGAGCTTGCAGAAGCGACTAAACGCCTGAAAGCGAAGAAAGCCCCGGGTCCGGATGGAATACCGAACGTTGCGTTAAAAGCTGCAATCCTGGCATACCCGGACATGTTCAGGAAGGCGCTGCAAAAGTGCCTGGACGAAGGCAATTTTCCAGAAATGTGGAAGATCCAGAAGCTGGTGTTGCTGCCTAAGCCAGGAAAGTCACCCGGCAATCCGGCCGCGTACAGGCCTATATGCCTGTTAGACACGCTCGGGAAGCTCCTTGAGAGAATCATCCTCAATAGGCTGACGAAATGTACAGAGGGAGAACGCGGGTTGTCGAATATGCAGTTCGGATTCCGTAGAGCAGTATCGACGGTGGATGCAATTCGAACAGTGCTCGAGAGTGCTGAGAAGGCGCAGTGGTCACGATAGACGTGAAAAACGCGCCAGCTTTGAAGCCATTGCGGCGGCGCTGCACAGAACGCGGGTCCCCAACTATCTGTGCAATATCCTGAAAAGTTAGTTTTCAGGGTAGAGTTCTGATGTACGATACGAACGAAGGACATAAATCGATGCGCGTTACAGCGGGTGTTCCCCAGGGCTCCATACTTGGTTCAACTCTTTGAAACGGGATGTACCACGGAGTGTTGACTTTGCAGCTACCCAGGAAAGTGAAAATCGTGGGTTTTGCGGACGACGTGTCATTAGCGGCTATGGGCGAGACTCTTGAAGAAGTGGAGGTTTTGGTGATGGAGACGATAGCCATGATCGAGCGCTGGATGAGCGGTGTTAAGCTGCAGATAGCTCACCACAAAACGGAGACACTATTAGTCAGCAACTGCAAAGCGATCCAGCGGATGGAGATCATCGTCGAAGGCCATGTGATTGCTTCAAAGCGATCACTGCGAAGCACTTGGGAATGATGATCGAGGATCGGCTTAATTTCAACAGCCACGTTGACTACGCCTGTGAAAAGTCGGCGAAGGCAATGAACGCAATAGCGTGAATCATGCCAAATGTAGGCGGACCAAGAAACAGCACGAGGCGTCTGCTAGCTAGTGTCTCGTCATCGATACTACGGTATTGGGTTCCTGCTTGGGGCAATGCACTGCAAACCAAGCGGAACCGGGAAAAACTGAAAAGTGTGTTCCGGCTGATGGCCATTCGAGTCGCGAGCGCATATAGAACGATATCGTCAGAGGCAGTATGCGTTATTGCTGGGATGCTACCCATCTACATCACCCTGGAGTAAGACATCGAGTGTTATCGGCGAAGAGACACCAGAAACGTAAGGAAGGAGGTGAGAATCCGGTCGATGGCGAGATGGCAACAAGAGTGGGACAGTACGGAGAAAGGGAGGTGGACCCACCGGCTCATCCCAAACCTGTTGGTGTGGATGAACAGAAAGCATGGTGAAGTGAACTTTCACCTGACGCAGTTTCTGTCGGGTCACGGATGCTTCCGGAAGTACTTACATCGGTTTGGACATACTAATTCACCGTTATGTCCAGAGTGTGAGAATGTCGATGTGACTCCAGAACACGTGGTATTCGATTGCCCAAGGTTTGCGGAAGTATGTAGAGAAATGCCTGCCCTACGGGCTGACAACATTGCAGAGCGAATGTGTCACGAAGAAGGCACGTGGAATGTGGTCAGCAGAGTCGTGACGCAAATACTGTCAGAGCTGCAGCGTAGATGGAGAAGTGACCAGCGAATAAGCGTAGTCTCGGGGGAAAATCCAGTGTGAGTCCAGTGAACAGTGTTTGGCCTCGGGTCGTCGAGGCGCCGGCGAACCGAAAGTCTTCTGCCAACCGGAATCGTCGGACCGACCTTGGCACTCGAACAGTCAACCTGCTGAAGAAAGAAGAAGAAAGCGCTTCGGGTATGTAGGGCACCGCCAGTGCGGACGTCATCTACCACCGGAACTGTCGGACTACCTCTGCAACCCGAAGACGAAGTAGGCGCAATGCGCGAAAGCGTCCCCTGCGATAGCCGCCGGTAGTCGGGGCACCATCAGTGCGGAAGTTTCCTTCACCGGAACTGGTGGACCACCCTCGACGCCGGGGGGAGTCAGGAGGATTCGAGATAGGAAGTTTGTGGCACGACCGCCGAAGGATCGAGTAACAGTAGATTAGCCAGCCAGTCGGCGAACTAGCATAAGCTAGGACCGGAATTTTAGAAGAAGTGCATGAGCACAGCCATCCATCCATGTGTGATTTCTCTTAAAATAACGTTCTGAACAATTTTTTTATTTTTTAGTTGGTGTTTAATTTGTCAAATACTTTTGAACCTAAAATCAAGTAAGAAATCACATCGATAATTTTAATCTTGTACATAACATTTATTCTCCATCGTTAATACAAATGTGCCATGGTGAGAAGATTTCATAATTATTTTTTTATACCGGTTGAATGCCATTAATCACCTCCAACATTATTTTTGTTAATGCTATTTAATGGTACATATGTGGAAAAATAATCACCAAAAGTAACGATAAGTGCTTCAATTTGAAAATACGATTTGATTTTCTTTGAAAATTAGATTTATCCCATCCCTGTCTGAATGGCCTGAATCAAACTCCATTTGTCTCATTATACAGCTCCACTGCCATATTCCGACAAACTCGACGCAGAATCTTTCCCGAAGGAGTCATTGGAAAAGCATCCACAAAATAAACTCCTCCTCTCAAATGTTTAAAATCCACCATATTCTCGGCCACCATCTGTATGATCTTCTCCTCGGTCACCTCTGAATCCGAAGCCTTTACCACTAATGCCACCGGTAGATCGTTCCCGGGAACTGGAATACCTGTCACACAAACCGAAGCCACCCCGGGCACCTTCATAATAACGGTTTCAATCTCCGTCGGCGAAATTTGGTAGCCAGCATACTTAATGATGTCTTTCTTACGATCCACTATGTAGAACAAACCATCCTCATCTACCCGTGCGATGTCACCAGTTCGCAACCATCCATCTTCGGTTTTCATCTCCTCGGTTGACTCCGGGTTGCCGAAATATTCCTGAAATGATTCTAGCAATAATCGAACTGACATAATGGGTATCACATGCGCACCATGAAAATATATTCCGTCTTGGCGAACAATTCTCCTTCTTGGTTGAATGGAACCACGTTGCCTTCATCATCAACAACCTTCGCCATTGCCCCATCAGTGAGAATCCCAACCGACCCATTTTTGTAGGCGATTTCACTCATGCAGCACACTCCACCCAACTCCGACATGCCATAAACCACGTGAAACCTACCCTTGGATAAATACATCTCAAATGATCGCTTCAAATCCGCCGAAACCGGTCCTCCACCGCAAAGAACCATTCGCAGGCTCGAAAAATCAACCATTCCTACGGTTGGTTCGTTCAAAATTGCCAACGCATGTGAAGGAGGAAAAAAGATCACATTCACTCTGTACTGTTCGATGAGATCAATCATCATCCCCGCACTAAACGGTTCTGTCGTGATCACTCTTGTCGCACCCGCTGCAGTTGCCGTCATGAGCGTCCCAATCCCAGATATCCAGTACAAGGAACTCAAACATAGCACGCGATCCGATTCATAGCAAGTGAAAATGCGGGACATATTCGCCACGCAAAGACCATGCGACAAACATACACCCTTCGATTTGCCCGTCGTTCCGGAGGAACAGAGCACGACGGCTAACTTATTGGCGGGGTCGTCAATCATCGTTGGCAGAAAGTGTTTTTCCGTGCCAGTCTCCACCAGCAAGTCATCGACCTTTCCGTATCCATTAATTCTCGGTCCAAACACAATCAACTCCGGAGAAATATCAGCCATTTCAAATGCTCCAACCACCTCTTCCACCAGATCTCCTTCGCATATTACCAACTTCGGTTTGATAGTTTCGAACATGTGCGCGAAATCTTCTCGGAGAAATCTCGGATCCAACGTGTTAATCGGGCTTCCCAGCATTAAACAGCCAAACACCACAGGCGCCACTTTCTCATTATTCCGTGCCACGATGGCAACCATATCGCCCTTCTGGATACCCACAATTGAGGCTAAGTTTTGCGCCACCCGAATGGACCTTAACCACATCTCGTTGTACGTCACGCGAACGCCACTTTCGGCACTAATCTGGGCGATTTTCCAGGGAGCCCGGCTCAACAGGCTCCACACAAACTTCCCGACACTTTGGTTCGTGTTGTACAACGCCGGAAGGTCCCGGCCACGCCACGTTTGCTCGTCTTCGTCGTAAAAGGTGTAGACGTCGCGGGGAAACATGTTGTTGCTGCTTGCCAAATTGATTGCCTCCGAGCGAATAACGAAAGGCAAATTTGTCCTACGAAGTAACCAGGTTGACGTTGAAGTAGCATGCAATGCAAATCTAAGTCAAATATATAAGGACTATGACAACTATTTATCCATCATCATCTTGAAAGCTGAACAGGGACCCACTATTATCGCATTAAGTTAATTTTAAATAAATAGTTAGCGAAGGTCTAAGATTGGCCTAAAAGTGCATTTCATGATGCATCAACTTAGATATGCGGTTTACCAATCGATACTCAATATTACCAATACATGTAATTTAAATCGTGGAGGCATAATTTGTCCTGGGGAGACTATAAACCGATAATATTAACCTAGAACAGCGGCTCTCAACCTGATTGTGGAGAACATGTACTCCAAGAGGTATCCTCGCTCGGTCTAGAAGTATCTCAGACGAAAATCACTTAATCGTTCACCTGTCATAAGACGAGTTTAGTATGGCAAGTGAAGACATTTGACTAAAGGAGCTTGATAATTTACTTAAACTTTACACAACTATGACATTTTATAACACAAACTTATATTTTGAATTCCATCTTCAACTTTTTACATTGCACCGAAATATTGTTCGACCATATTCTATTTTTAAAAGTAACTGAAGTCAAAGGAACATCAAACTTAGTTGGAATGTCTGCAGCATACCATTATTAATATATCATTATTTTTACCGCAGTTTGTACGGTGTCAGTGGCCGCAAATCCATAACCGACGTAGAAAATGGAACATCGCCAGGCTGTTATTACAATCGATGTTGCACGTTGAGTGAAGAACTGAACTTTGAATTAAAAATTCATGTTGATAGCGAAATAAAAGAAAAATGCGCTGCAGTGTTGCATGATATGATGTCAAATATGAACATCCTTCGAAGCGTCATTAAGAGCCAGTTCGCGAGAAGCGCGACCCTCTTTTGTATCGTTGTTTATCTGATTTATCTGAAATTTTCAGGATTTACTCACATCCTATATATGTAAAAGAAAACATTTTGCAATTTTTCAGATGTTTTCTTTGAGGGTAAGTGGGGTAAAACAGCTTCAAATATTATTGCATTTTTTTTTAATGCAATAACTTTGGCGGTGGCTGACCGATTTTGTTCAAGTTTTAAATGCTATTTCTACTCAACTAGCACTTTCCGGGCCTCTTGAAAAGATGTTATTGGCCTCTTGAAAGACGAACTCAGAGCCTCTATAAAAGGAGCCTTCCAAGCCTCTTAAATGAAAACTTCCGAGCTTCTTGAAAGGAGGCTTTCGGACCCCTGGAAAGAGGATTCCGAGCCTCTTGAAATAAGGCTTCCGGGTCTCTTGAAAGGAGGCTTCCGGGCCTCTTGAAAGGAGGCTTCCGGGCCTCTTGAAAGGAGGCTTCCGGGCCTCTTGAAAAGAGGCTTCCGGGCCTCTTGAAAGGAGGCTTCCGGACCTCTTGAAAGGAGGCTTCCGGGCCTCTTGAAAGGAGGCTTCCGGGCCTCTTGAAAGGAGGCTTCCAAACCTCTTGAATGAAGGCTTCTGGCCTCTTGAAAGGAGGCTTCCGGGCCTCTTGAAAGGAGGCTTCCGGGCCTCTTGAAAGGAGGCTTCCGGGCCTCTTGAAAGGAGGCTTCCGGGCCTCTTGAAAGGAGGCTTCCGGGCCTCTTGAAAGGAGGCTTCCGGGCCTCTTGAAAGGAGGCTTCCGGGCCTCTTGAAAGGAGGCTTCCGGGCCTCTTGAAAGGAGGCTTCCGGGCCTCTTGAAAGGAGGCTTCCGGGCCTCTTGAAAGGAGGCTTCCGGGCCTCTTGAAAGGAGGCTTCCGGGCCTCTTGAAAGGAGGCTTCCGGGCCTCTTGAAAGGAGGCGTTCGGGCCTCTTGAAAGGGGGCTCTCGGGCCTCTTGAAAGGAGGCTTCCGGGCCTCTTGAAAGGAGGCTTCCGGGCCTCTTGAAAGGAGGCTTCCGGGCCTCTTGAAAGGAGGCTTCCGTGCCTCTTGAAAGGAGGCTTCCAGGCCTCTTGAAAGGAGGCTTCCAGGCCTCTTGAAAGGAGGCTTCCGGGCCTCTTGAAAGGAGGCTTCCGGGCCTCTTGAAAGGAGGCTTCCGGGCCTCTTGAAAGGAGGCTTCCGGGCCTCTTGAAAGGAGGCCTGGGCCTCTTGAAAGGAGGCCTGGGCCTCTTGAAAGGAGGCTTCCGGGCCTCTTGAAAGGAGGCTTCGGGCCTCTTGAAAGGAGGCTTCCGGGCCTCTTGAAAGGAGGCTTCCGGGCCTCTTGAAAGGAGGCTTCCGGGCCTCTTGAAAGGAGGCTTCCGGGCCTCTTGAAAGGAGGCTTCCGGGCCTCTTGGAAGGAGGCTTCTGAGCCTCTTGGAAGGAGGCTCTGAGCCTCTTGGAAGGAGGCTTCCAGGCCTCTTGGAAGGAGGCTTCCAGGCCTCTTGGAAGGAGGCTTCTGAGCCTCTTGGAAGGAGGCTTCCTGAGCCTCTTGGAAGGAGGCTTCCAGGCCTCTTGGAAGGAGGCCTGAGCCTCTTGGAAGGAGGCTGAGCCTCTTGGAAGGAGGCTGAGGCCTCTTGGAAGGAGGCTTCCTGAGCCTCTTGGAAGGAGGCCTGAGCCTCTTGGAAGGAGGCTTCTGAGGCCTCTTGGAAGGAGGCCTGAGCCTCTTGGAAGGAGGCTTCCTGAGCCTCTTGGAAGGAGGCTTCTGAGCCTCTTGGAAGGAGGCTTGAGCCTCTTGGAAGGAGGCTTCCGAGCCTCTTGGAAGGAGGCTTCTGAGCCTCTTGAAGGAGGCCTGAGCCTCTTGGAAGGGGGCTTCCGAGCCTCTTGGAAGGAGGCTTCCCAGCCTCTTGGAAGGAGGCTTCTGAGCCTCTTGGAAGGAGGCTTCTGAGCCTCTTGGAAGGAGGCTTCTGAGCCTCTTGGAAGGAGGCTTCTGAGCCTCTTGGAAGGAGGCTTCTCAGCCTCTTGGAAGGAGGCTTCCAGGCCTCTTGGAAGGAGGCTTCTGAGCCTCTTGGAAGGAGGCTCTGAGCCTCTTGGAAGGAGGCCTGAGCCTCTTGGAAGGAGGCTTCTGAGCCTCTTGGAAGGAGGCTCTGAGCCTCTTGGAAGGAGGCTTCTGAGCCTCTTGGAAGGAGGCTCTGAGCCTCTTGGAAGGAGGCTTCTGAGGCCTCTTGGAAGGAGGCTTGAGCCTCTTGGAAGGAGGCTTGAGCCTCTTGGAAGGAGGCTTCTGAGGCCTCTTGGAAGGAGGCTTCTGAGCCTCTTGGAAGGAGGCTTCTGAGCCTCTTGGAAGGAGGCTTCTGAGCCTCTTGAAGGAGGCTTCTGAGCCTCTTGGAAGGAGGCTTCTGAGCCTCTTGGAAGGAGGCCTGAGCCTCTTGGAAGGAGGCTTCTGAGCCTCTTGGAAGGAGGCTTCTGAGCCTCTGGAAGGAGGCTCTGAGCCTCTTGGAAGGAGGCTTCTGAGCCTCTTGGAAGGAGGCTTCTGAGCTCTTGGAAGGAGGCTTCTGAGCCTCTTGGAAGGAGGCTTCTGAGCCTCTTGGAAGGAGGCTTCTGAGCCTCTTGAAGGAGGCTTCTGAGCCTCTTGGAAGGAGGCTTCTGAGCCTCTTGGAAGGAGGCTTCTGAGCCTCTGGAAGGAGGCTTGAGCTCTTGAAGGAGGCTTCTGAGCCTCTTGGAAGGAGGCTTCTGAGCCTCTTGGAAGGAGGCTTCTGAGGCCTCTTGGAAGGAGGCTTCTGAGCCTCTTGGAAGGAGGCTCTGAGCCTCTTGGAAGGAGGCTCTGAGCCTCTGGAAGGAGGCTTCTGAGCCTCTTGGAAGGAGGCTTCTGAGCCTCTTGGAAGGAGGCTTCTGAGCCTCTTGGAAGGAGGCTTCTGAGCCTCTTGAAGGAGGCTTCTGAGCCTCTTGGAAGGAGGCTTCTGAGCCTCTTGGAAGGAGGCTTCTGAGCCTCTTGAAGGAGGCTTCTGAGCCTCTTGGAAGGAGGCTTCTGAGCCTCTTGGAAGGAGGCTTCCTGAGCCTCTTGAAGGAGGCTTCTGAGCCTCTTGGAAGGAGGCTGAGGCCTCTTGGAAGGAGGCCTGAGCTCTTGGAAGGAGGCTTCTGAGCCTCTTGGAAGGAGGCTTCCGAGCCTCTTGGAAGGAGGCTTCTGAGGCCTCTTGGAAGGAGGCTTCTGAGCCTCTTGGAAGGAGGCCTGAGCCTCTTGGAAGGAGGCTGAGAGCCTCTTGGAAGGAGGCTTCTGAGCCTCTTGGAAGGAGGCTTCTGAGCCTCTTGAAGGAGGCTTCCTGAGCCTCTTGGAAGGAGGCTTCTGAGCCTCTTGGAAGGAGGCTGGAGCCTCTTGGAAGGAGGCTTCTGAGGCCTCTTGGAAGGAGGCTTCTGAGCCTCTTGGAAGGAGGCTTCTGAGCCTCTTGGAAGGAGGCTTGAGCTCTTGGAAGGAGGCTTCTGAGCCTCTTGGAAGGAGGCTTCTGAGCCTCTTGGAAGGAGGCTTGAGCCTCTTGGAAGGAGGCTTCTGAGCCTCTTGGAAGGAGGCTTCTGAGCCTCTTGGAAGGAGGCTTCTGAGCCTCTTGAAGGAGGCTTCTGAGCCTCTTGGAAGGAGGCTTCTGAGCCTCTTGGAAGGAGGCTTCTGAGCCTCTTGGAAGGAGGCTTCCTGAGCCTCTTGGAAGGAGGCCTGAGCCTCTTGGAAGGAGGCTTCTGAGCCTCTTGGAAGGAGGCTTCCTGAGCCTCTTGGAAGGAGGCTTCTGAGCCTCTTGGAAGGAGGCTTCTGAGCCTCTTGGAAGGAGGCCTGAGCCTCTTGGAAGGAGGCTTCCGAGCCTCTTGGAAGGAGGCTTCCGAGCCTCTTGGAAGGAGGCTTCCGAGCCTCTTGGAAGGAGGCTTCCGAGCCTCTTGGAAGGAGGCTTCCGAGCCTCTTGGAAGGAGGCTTCCGAGCCTCTTGGAAGGAGGCTTCCGGGTCTCTTGAAAGGAGGCTTCCGGACCTATTAAAAGCAGCCTTCTGGTCCTTTTGAAAGGAGCCTTCTGGACCTTTTTAATGACGAACCAAGCGTCTTGAAAGGAGCCTCTCAAGGCTCTTAAATTGAGGCTTCCGAGCCACTTTAAAGAAGGCTTCCAGGGCTCTCGAAAGGAGGCTTCCCGGCCTCTTGAAGGAAGGCTTCTGAGCCTTTTGAAAGATGAACTAATCGCCTCTTGAAAGTCGAACTTATAGCCTCTTAACCTTCCGGGACTCGCTTCATCCTGGACCGCTTACGCAGTCCTGCCTGTGATGTGAACGAGAAGCGTGCTTTTTTCGAACCTATTGTACTTTTTACAACGGCGCGAGTCCCCGAAGGTTAATGGAGGCTTCCGAGTCTCTTGAAAGGTGGTTTTCGGGTCTCTTGAAAGGAAGCTTTCGGGCCTCTTGATAGGAGGCTTCTAGGACACTTGGAAGGAGGCTTCCGGGTCCTTCGAAAGGAGGCTTACGGGTCTCTTGGGAGAAGTCTACCGGGCCTCTTGAATAGAGGCTTCAGGGTCGCTTGAAAGAGGCTTATACACTGTGCTGATTGTGGAGGGCAGGATTCAATAGAATTTGTTTTACTGATCGTCATGCATATTATGTACAATTGGTTCCTAAAATGAAGAATCGATATTCGATTTTCTTTCAGGAAACGATGAAGTTAATCATCCTGAACGCATCAGTTTTTCTTTCGACTTAAAAATCGAAAGGAACATTGTAATCTAAAATTTAAATATAGATGAAAATGCTTCCTCGACATTTTCGATCTCGTTTGACGT
The DNA here is from genome assembly GCF_024139115.2 of Armigeres subalbatus. Lineage (NCBI taxonomy): Eukaryota > Metazoa > Arthropoda > Insecta > Diptera > Culicidae > Armigeres > Armigeres subalbatus. The sequence continues at coordinate 228,206,696 of NC_085139.1, forward strand.
ACGGAATAATATGATTCAAAATCGTGGACCTGAGGGCGCTCAACGTTCAGGGGCGACTGAAACAATTGGCCCAGGATCGAGTGCAGTGGAGAAGGATACTCCATTCGGCGTATGTTCAACGAAGAGCTGTATTGAATAATTGTTGTTATTTATTCGAAAGGCGCATTATTGGAAATTAATCGGTTCTTTTCAGGACAAACATTCTTCACAAGGGTACGTTGAGCAAGCCTGGACGAATTTGGTTCAAAGTGAAAATTAATCGTTTGTCGACCGCAGAAAGTTGCCGCTAAAATTTATTCGCATGGATGGCATCAGTATCTGTAATGTGAAATTTTATTTCGAGATTCTGATTTGGTTTTATTTTGCTGTAGTGTCTGGAAAAGCGCTTTATGGAACTTTATAGAAGAGAAGGTTAAACCGAGACAAATTTTCTACAAAGTGCAAATCATAATCGCTTGGTGACGGCAGAAATTGTCCATCAGTAGCAGCATCACGAGCGCGTGTCATAGCGAGAGGCTGCGATGCGATAGCTCGAATGTGCGCAGCTTTCCTGTAGTTGCTTCCATACCGATTAACAAAGAGGCGCCTTCTTTATTGATTACAACAAAAATGATGTTATCAAAAAATATGTTTTAAGTGACCTACACCCTTTCACTACCCCTTGCTTAATACGTATCGGAAAGTATGAAAACTTCATCGAATATTCCATTGAGAACCCTGAAATGATTTGATGAGTTCACACGTGGAACTAAAATACTCTGCAGTACTCATGACGTACAATAGAACTATGGTAATTCTGTGAAGAATGACTCTCCGTTCGCACAACTAAGCGTGCCAGCAATAATATGCCGCTTGAAGCAATTGGACATACGGCATTCGTTTTCTCCCACGATATATAGACTGTTTGCCTATACCTATTCTGAGGGGAGAATAAGTGATGTGGATTTTTGAATTGTGCCTACGGGCATACTTTGAAATAATGCACGCGACACGGGCAAGGCTTCCTAATATATAATTCATCAACCAAATGGATAAATTATAGGAGCAAACGAGCAAGTGAGATTATGATTTCTGAAACGACATATCGGATATCGCATGTGGCACAGAAAAAAAGTAGATAAGGTCATTAACATTGATATATTTATTATTTCAATAATTGTTTATCGATTGTGACATTTTTCATAGTAGCTAGTGACGTGATGCATAGCGTTGAGAAATCAGTAAATCTTTTACCGATCTCTACCTTTTGTAGCTCGAATCATTATTAAGAGCCATTTCCGATTTTCTGACCACGCGCCCGGCGCACATCTTTCTTCCGATTTGCGCTTTTCAAATGATGCGATGTACACTGGTCGGTTCCACGAATCGCTCACGCAGTTAAATATTGTCAGATTTTCTGGATATGATACACTGCGCGGCGTTTGTAATGTTCCCAAATGGGTACTTGCACAAAACTTCACGCGGCGAATGACTGTCGAAAGGTACGGCCGCGCCAAACGATACACCAAAAGATATTTTAGTTACTAGATGAAGATTGTCGCTGTCGTCGCTGTCCGGAACATCTTTTGCTGGCGAGGATAGGGGAGCTAAATGTCAAAAAAGGAAAATCCATACGATTTGACAGGTATGTACCACACATGTTTCGGACAGCAGAACAAAGGGAACCGAAGCGACAATCTTTATCTAGTAACTAAAATATCTTTTGATACACCGCAATGCTATTCACCCAAGTAAATGATGCTATTCAATAATAAATGCTATTAATCAAGTAAACGGGGTGCAGAAAGCGCGGCGGTACCTTTCATGAAGGGTTCGCCGCGTGCAATTTTGAGAAAATCAGGCAATATTTAAAAAAAAAAAATTTATTAGGGGAACTGTTCCCATTTCCATCTCAGTTCATATATTCATCCTACTTTGCTAGCACTACTTTTTAACTAATCAAAACGGCCAATATTTACACTGTTCGTTCCACGTAACTATTGGAACACATTCGTAAGGGTTTAACTTAGATTTATTTTCCCAACTATATGCTAAAATCTCTTTAATTTAATGAAAATTCTAACAAAATGTAAAGTTCACTTGATTGAGAGATGAAATTCTTACCTTTGTAAAAGCGATTCAACACTCTGGCCTTTTTCTACTAGCGGAAATACACTCATCGATGTCCAACTTTTTCGCTAAAATATAATATTTATATTTCACTAACCACTAGTTATCACTGCATATAACTATTTCAGCACAATAGATTTACAATTTCACTTATGAAATTCACTCAAAATAGCTACTGAAAGCTATAAAACTGTGGGATGAATTTTTTACGGAACTGCTAAATGTTTGCCCACTTATTCAGCTCAATCCATCACCTCCAAAATAACTCAGTGCTGCCGGATTTTAACGAATGAAACACCTTTGAATTATATGCTACTTGCTTTTATTCTTCGAAATTCAAAAAGTAAAACTGTTTCATATGGCCTTGCATCACATTCGAATACTAGAAGAAACTTTCCCTAACCCAATAATAAATATTTCGGAAAGTATATGATTGGAAATAGAATCAGTACATTATATAACTAGTTTTGCGTCTAGTTGAATTCCGTAAATATGGCACCACAGCATGCATGTCGACTTAGCACCGTGCGCGCATGCGCTAACTGATGTGTTTTGGTAAATAGACAAATCTGTGCATCGCGCACATCCCTTTATGTTGTCAATCCTCTCGTTGTGAAAATTCAAAACAAATCTAATGCGAATGTCATTCGCTATATGCACAAAAATTTCGAGTTTGTTTATATAAACAGGTCTATGCTTCACGGATATGACTATGATTGTGTGAAGTAGAAACAAAAATTGAGATGAATATCGGTACATCGAAAGTTTTTCAAATGGGATGGAAAATTTACAGTGAGATGGATATAGGTTTGAAATGCTGACATTTTTATCAATTATTAAAAATAATTGAAGCAGTGAAATTAATAGTTTGAGAATATTGGACAAGTTTTGGATTCTGAGCAAGCTCGTGAATTGTTATACTTTGATCAATAGGTTCACTTTTATTGAGTTATTGCCGATTATTGCATTCATGCTTGCAAATGAGATGGATATAGGTACAGATACCCTATTAAAAATTTAAAAATATTAAAAATTTAACGAAAATCAGGCAATATTCGCTCGAAACAAAAGATATTTTAGTTATAAATAAGATAAAAATTGTAGATTCGTTTCCCTTTGTTCTGCTGTCCGAAACATGTGTGGTACCTAACTGTCAAATCGTGTGTATTTTTCCTTCATTGACATTTAGATCCCCTATCCTCGCCAGCAAAAGATGTTCCGGACAGTTACGAGACGACCCAGCCTCGGGCTGAACGTCTCGATAATAAAGAGAAAAAAAAACAGCGGACAGCGACGACAGTGACAATTTTTATCTGGTAACTAAAATATCTTTTCTCGAGACATAAAGTCAAAATTAGAATGAAAACCGGCTATTAGGCCGATACAAATATTTAAAAACAATTAAGTCTACCCCCTCGGATTTTTTTACCCAAAAATAATATTTTGAGGGGGGGCAACTACAAAAAATTTGGATGATTTTGAAAATTTTCAAAACATTCTTTAACAAATCCGAGGAGTTTTATTGATTTTTTCCATTTTAATATTTATTATTTATTATCCCCCCCTTGACCTTTCGGGGACCTGTAGGACATAATTTAAATTAAATATTTGTAACGGCCTTGATCATAATAAAAATGTGCTTGATCACTATAGGTATTCATTTAAAGATGACAACGTGTTCTTGAGTTATGAAACAATAAAATCCGTCAGTCCATTTTTGTCAAGATTAAAAGAGCCTGTTGTTTTTTCATAAGTCAGACAAGAGACGATAAGCTATATGAGACTGGGTTTGTATGCATTGAAATTTGAATCAGAATCAGAAATAATTGGAGACAACATTTACAAGCAGGATAAACATATTTTGAAGAAAAACAGTACACACTTAAAATAAATCGCCGAATTCGGTAAAATTTTACCGAAATCTCAACAGCAGAACTGTTCGGTAAATAATTTTGCTGATTTTCGGTGATTTTGACAGTTGAGCAATAGAAAAATTACAAAAAAATCTGTAAAATAATTACCGAACAGCTCTGCTGTTGAGATTTCGGTAAAATTTACCGAATACTGTGAAATGAGTTGAGTGTGTAGGGGAAACTGGACACACATGATCCCCGGGGACACATGATCCCCCCCTGTTTTCTCGAAAACAAATAACATTTTTATACCAGTGATGTGTGCAAACCACCCCCCTGGCGTCCTATACTACCACAAGGGGTTTGACAATAGCCACCATGTCCACGGACGGTAGCTCATTACCGTCCGTTGTTATTGTACGAAAATAAACATTATGTGTTTTGTTTACTATTTGTTTTGGTTAAGTCTGAAAATTGTTTTCGAAATAATTTGCAAGATCTCCATCTTTGACCATGGGAATTATGTTATTTGATGATAAAATATAATAAACTAACGAATTGGAGTGAATCGATAGGTGAAATCAAACGCTACACGAAATCATATTTCGTAACTTATTCTCCCGCTCCGAATCAAACAAAAGATATTATTATTGTTTATACTGTGATGAGCATCACAGTTGAAATGGTCCGGGGATGCAATTCGAACAACATTCAATAGTGAAATTGAAATGAAATAAATGGTGTGCAGAAAGATGTTTTAGGATTATATTTACATGCCCATAATAGCTGGTATTATTTTTGAATAATTTGAAAATATGTAGCCAACAATAGTTTGGATAAAATGTAGTTGCTTGTAAACGCACGATTCGGGAGAAGTACTTTTCAAAATGTATGCTGGACATATTCATGAAGATGTTCGCTACGCTGAAAAGCATGTCTTGCCACGGGGCTGGTGCAAACGGATCCGTTAGATAGATTATTGAACCTGAGTAACATTTGATATTAGTTACTTTATGTATATGGGTTTCAGAGAGGTTTTATTATTTAAGCATTCTCAATCCTTTTTTTCTTCAAAGGAGAGAAGTTTAATAACTTTGAATATGTCCAACCAAAACGTACCAAATTTTTACTGGATAAAGTTTTGTTATTGTAGAATTGAATAAATTCATTCAATTAACTATGGTTATTTTCCATTGAAGACAAAAAAACAAAACAAGATAAATACTCAGCATGGACACACTTGATCCCCCACAGTTTGGACACACTTGATCCCGATATTGCATATATTAAGGCGTTTGTTGTATACAGTCGCATATTATTGTATTGTATGTAACTAATTGATCTGTTAAAATTCTTTTCTAGTTAAAAAGTATAAATGAATTTAATTTCTCTTTAATTTTGTCAATCAAACGATACACGCGCAATTTGAATTCTCAATAGACTTATTTCATTAACCAGAACAAAGTGTAGTTGAACATACTTAGTTTTGATAATTTTAATTAAATGCACTTTAACATTATGTTCAATAAAAAAAGAGTGTAAAATAGGCTCATTCAACAACTTTTGGTCAGTCGTTTAAAAGAAATCGCATTTGTGTAATAATAACACGCACTACAAAATGGTGATGTGTGACAGTACCAAATGATTATGCGTGACAGTGCCATATTGATGTATGAAGTCATTATCCTGGTATGATCACGGTTGTGGTATTGTTAGTAGTCTGGCGATCTCGATGTACCGTCGTCGGGGGTAACAATGGGTCAAATAGAGGTCTTAGAATAATGCTTGTAGAATAGATAGAATGCATCTGAGGGCAAGAAGACCAAAATATAAGAGACCTTTACATTGGTCCCAAAACAGGTACTCAGGGAGATTTACCATTGGCCATGGCATTTGCAGTGTGGCAAATTTTCAGAGATTTAGAGTAAAATCAGCAGTGATTCAAATCGTTCGGGGCTGTCAGTTTGAATATGAATCTGAAACATTGAATTTCCCAGCAGCTGTTCTAGATTCAGTTTTTATACCAGTCAACTGTCAAAAAAATAAAACTGGTATAACGCTCCGTTCTATTTTCTGCAGATTTGAACCACGATTGAATCACGAGATTCAAATATTTTTCAATTGTTTTGGTGTATGGATGCGTCATTTTATCTACGGATCAATCCACTTTGCAATTCCGGCGCCTTTCTTGGCAGTAACATAATGATTTCAATTAATTGAAAATTTGAAAAACATGAATAGAACACTGCTGGGGAAACCAGCGAGGTTGTTCTATTTTGCTCCAGATGCAAACTAGAATAGTGGTCGAAAATTTAGAATCAAACTGAATCACTCCTGATTTCACCCTTAATAGAATAATTAGATTCTAAAATTACAAAGATATATTTATGTGTCGATCAACCATTTTTGGTATCATAACTGTATCAATCACAAAGAGAGATCCTCTTAGGAACATCATGGTTGTCGTGATATGACCTGGACTGAGTGGACTGAATGGTTTGCAGATAAATCATCATCACCATGCCAATTTTGTTGCTATAGCAGACATTCTATCTGTCACTATTACCATTGACGAATACATAGACGGAGTGGTGGCCATTTTTTCGGGCACCACTATATACCCCTGGGGAGTGACGGATTACAATTATTACAATCACTCGACCATTGAGAAGCCCCTCAATTCAAATCACGTCAGTTTGACAACAGTTGTCATTTCCATTTTTGTTTAACTCCTGTTTCTGATTCTAAAATCAATTCGGCATCAACATTTCAAAAGGGCGGAACTGACAATTGTAAACAAATCTATAGTTTTCATTGTAATTAGATATAAAACATCAAAATTAATAATTTAAATCAATATGTTTCATAAAAATATCTAATACTATATCCACACTACGGTCGAATGACATGTTATTCGCGCTTTGGTGTTATTCGGCCAATAACATGTTTTTCGAAGGTATTAAATACGATTTAATATTCCCATACATTTCTGACAGCCGAATAACACCTTTGAAAAACATGTTATGCTACGTTTTGACAAGGCAAGTGAATTGAACAACTCAGTTGAATTCAATTGACTTGCCAAAAGTTGAACATGTTCAACTTTCTTTTCGTTCAAGTGAATTGAATTAAGGTGTTTACACGTTCAGTTCGCGTTCGATTCAAGCGACTTGCTCAATTCACTTGCCTTGTCTAAACGTAGCATTATTGGGAATCGAATTTGCTGCTCGACTGAAGTCCAAAGGCCCTGCGCATTTTCATTTGACGTCAATTCGACACGGTTGTTTCATAAGGGCCAATATTGCAAACGTAAACAATGCCTTTTCCTGCAAATTCCTCAACAAATGGGACCGCTCCCAGTTAACAACTACTTGGAACTGATGGCGCTCCGCGCCTTCTATCGAGCGGAAGTGGAAAATACCGCCAGAAGTCTCTAATCTTCCTCACTGCCGTAAAAAACCTTCCGGATTTCATTAACTTGCCTTATGAAAATTAGCCACAAGGAAACACTTTGAAAATCATAAGGTTACCTTATGATGCTGAATGAACTATGGATGAACCAGACTCATAGTTGATGTTTATGTTTTTCTTAGAATTGCCTTATGCGTTTCATTAGACAACCTTATGAAATACAATAAGTATGAGTTATGAAATTCTTTATTGAAATTTTGATTTCAGTTTTAAAAGATTATGTAAATTTTTCTTACAAATACGGGAAAATATATAATACTAAACACGTTTTATTTTTTAAACAGAATCAGTCAAAATATAATAAATTCCTCCGGAATTTTCTTTAATAATTCCTTAACTTTTTTTTCCAGCAATTCTTCCGGGAATTCCTCCGGAAATTACTCTATATGAATTCCTTCAGGAAATACTCAACGAATTACTCCAGTATTTCCTTCGGGAATTTCTTCAGGAATACCTCCGGAAATTTCCCCAGAATTTCTTTCAGAAATTCCTCCAGAAACTCCTTCGGAAATTACTCCGAGAATTCTGGAAAGAAATCATGGAAACAATCCCGGAGGAATTCCCAACGAAATGTCTTGACGAATCCCCCTAAGCAATCCGGGAGGTATTCCTTTCGGAAAACTTCTATTTGCCTTGTGTACATCTTTCTGATTAATCCTGCTCCAGTTTTCAAAGACCTTACATCGGGTGCCTTCACCTTATCTTCTACGGAATGTTTCAACTTGTCTTGTCAACCATTCAGTCGAGCCTCCTTCTGTTTTTCGCTTGATTTAATCTCTGCTGTTGCTGTGACAACCGAATTTCGACAAGTTTCCGCCATCAGAGGATTTTCCGGAAGGGATTCTGGCGAGATGGTTTCGTTGACACTACTCAGATCGACTGGCCTTTTGAAACGCCGTGTACGACGAGCCGATGAAAATTGATCAAATTGTCCATCTCCAAGTACTTCGGGTTCGGCGAGACTATATTTAGTCTATAGTCTTCGGTTCCAATTCGACAGATTGTTCATTATCGCCGTGTAGCTTACGACAGGAACTGCTTCCGCTAACATTTTGATTTTCACGGTTAAAGCTCTTCTGGATAGAATGCGGCGATTCAATGTTATCGGAATCGATCTCGATCTTATTATTTGTCTGCATAATGCAGTGCTCATATTAGATGTGGTGCGTTCGACGACCTCTTCGTGGTAGGGGTGCAACTGATGGGATACTCTCCAGTAACTGATTATCGCTGGTGCTGGTGCATGATAGGTTGATGGATGAAATCGTGGACGGTCGTATGTAGATCGATTATTTTTCGAGTACTCGCTACAGCTCGCTACCATTCGTTGGCCTTATGTAGATGAATTGCTTGTTTTCTTCGTTTTGCTTTGGTGAACTGACTGCGCTTTTGGGTTGTGAAGTGTTGTCCGATCCTCGGCGAATGTAGATTTGTAGCCAATCGGATCGAGGTCGTTCACCCAGTGATTGGAAAACAGATTTTCGTTTGGCCTCATTAAGTATCGACTGCGATTTTGGACCAGTATTTTCCCTGAATCGTTGCCTTCGATATCGTCTGGCGTCTTGATCCTCTTGGCTGTACTAACTGGATTTCCGCCATGCCGATTGGTCCTGGACTGACGGTAGTGCACCTAGAGCGGTAACAAAAAAATATTCAACCACACAGAGCGAATAAAAATGTCTGGTCGTACCGGCAATTGCATCCATAATTCCCATGACATCAATCTTCTTAAGTGCACTAGATGGCCTTAAGTCGGGATTAACAAGTTTGTAGTTCGATGTCATCTGATCCACCGTATTCTCTGTTGTCAGTCTCATACGATCGCTGGTTGACGGCGAGCATTTTTCGTTTCTTCTTCAATTCTTTGGTTCATTCGTCGGCTTCGTTTGCTTGCAGCCATGACTCGATCTTTTGTCGCCATTCGCTGGAAAAATAATTTTCGATTAGCGTTCGAGAACACAAACCATTAGCCGAGCTATTAGCATGGTGGCCACAATCTCATTCTGACGTAGAGACCACACTCTTAGATTTGTTAGTTTCGAAATAGTTCACCCGTACTGTTTATTAGTCACTTACTTCAAAAATTGAAGAAGACTAAAACAGGTGATGGTGAGCTCCGTCGCTCCCAATCCGCTTCGAAGTCCACATTGAGCACTACCGGATCTTGCTCGACGAGCACAAGACCGATCCAAACTACCGCCATACGAGGATACAGACTTCCCCTCGCGGCTGCAATTTTCATGACCAGACGACCGGATCAAGTCCTTGAGATTATCTTCATCCTATTCGGAAAGCACCCGGCTGCTCCTTCTAGGTAGACTACCATTTGGTGTGATATCCGGCGAAGGGCAATCATCTCGCAGCATCAGCGGATCTCCATTGCTGGTAAACGATCCTATCCACCTTCGGGACATGGCTGGGCTGTATCGCATGTCATACTGCAAGGGATCCACTGTTATCTGAATAAGACACTGGAGTTCAAGGTTGATTTGCTATGGAAGGTATACAAAATATCACGCAATGTGTTACAAATTTACACGAAAAATGCGAAACATACATTGCCTTTGAGAGCTGTTCCTCCCTTCCGTCAGACCCGTGCCAGTTCTTCCTGGATACTGCGCTTTTAGTTCTCCTTGACGGCTTAAACGTCCTGAAACATTCCTCCATTTTGAGCGTGGCAAAGTCGTCACAGAAGAAGTCGGCCAACTAAAGTAGCATCGTTTCAGCGCTCGTTGTTTCATCAAGATGTTCCGTTCCGCGGTCTGTATGTAAAATTTTAAAATGAATTAACAATTCAGTCAAATATACCAAAAGTTTCCAGCTTACTGTAATAAGTTTATCCATTTGATATTTGATTTTCTAGCGTGCACATCTGGCCTGGGAAGACCAGAAGTTCGAGGTTTTCCTTCTCTGCTTGTAGTGCCACAAGATGTAGCAGGTTCATACCGGGTTTGTTTGCCCGAATATCTGTTGGTTTCTACAGTGAGGACAATTTAACACCGGTATTTCAAGTACCACCGGAATTCAGTTACCGGCCACTAGTATAAATTAAAAAGTTTATTCTCCATACTCAATATTTTCTTTTACTATTTATCCTGCTTGAAACACGAGCTGTCACTCCAAAAATGAACTACAAAATGAACAACATGATATTTCATAAGAACACCTTATGAAAATTTACGCAAGAACGAGTTATAAATTTCATAAGGTAAAGTTATGAATTTTGTGAAGTTGTATGTTTCGATAAGAACCATGAAACAGAAATAAAATGGAATTTTGATGTTTCAAGGCAAAAGATTATGAAAATCAATTTTATTTTTCCGGCAGTGCTGAAATCAGCAGAAGATGTTAATGTTCACGGTTGCGACTTACGCCCTTTTGAAACAACAATGTCGAATTGGAATGTCACTTCTGAGTCCAATTGGAATATACTTTCGCCTCCAAACAGTTTTGTTTATCTTTTTTGTTGCACACGAAAACGGTGAATATTCAATGAAAATTAAAGAAAACATTTAAATTCGTAGAAAAAAGCAGGCCTGGTAGCGAGTCACTTTTTAGTGACTTGGTCACTATTTTGAGCCTAGTCACTAAAAAGTCACTATTTGTATCCAAAAGTCACTAAAGTCACTATTTTTCGGAAAATGGTCACTAAAGTCACTATTTTTGCAATGCCTGTAAAAAAGTCCAAAAAAATATGCACCACAAAAGTTCCATGTGTGTAGTGAAAATCGTGAGGTTATTTTCGATTCATGTCGACTATGATCTTTGAGGATCTATGTCTTTTTCTTCGCGAATAGAATTTGTTAAAATGCGAGAGGTTGACCTCGAGTATAGAGTACATATTTGAGGAGTATTGGAATTAGGACCACGTCTGTTGGTGAGCTGTTATACCTTCCGGTGACATAGTAACAGGCTCGGTTTCATCACATGACAATGATGTTTGATGCTTCATGGAGAATAATGAGCGATAAGGGCATTGATGACAGAAAGTACATAGTTGCGGAACATATGCAGGAAAAAAAAAATGCTTGATTAATGGCTTCTTCGAAAAGAAAACCAAAACGGCACGATAAAATACTTATTTTTGCTAATGAGGGTGTTCAATTTTGATGTAATTTAGTGCTTTTAACCCCGGTAGGAGTTGGTAAAGAAAATGTGTGTATGAAAAAAGCTCGTGAATAAAATCGCTTTAAAAAGGATCATGATGTAACTCAAAACTTTTTGATTTGAGTTATTTTAGAAATATCAAATTTTTATAAAAGAGATTCTGTTTATTAACAACTAGCAGACCCGACGAACTTTGTTTCGTCTATAATTGATTTATTCTCTGATTTATTCTCGAGTTGAAATTGATCTTTTATTTGTATGGGAAGCACCTTTGCAAAGGGGGCAGGGGTCTCAAACCATCTTAAGAACCTTCCCCGGCCCTAAAAACCACTGCATACAAATTTTCACGTAGATTGGTTCAGTAGTTTCGGAGTATATAAGGTTCAGACCGGCAGAAATTCATTTTAATGTAAAATAGATTAAGAATAGATACCCAAAAAACTAGCGTGGAAGTGAATGAATCAGATTTTTTAAATCTAAAAAAACAAACTAATTAGATTTGAAAGATTTTTTAAACTTGGGCCACCCATTTTCTATTATCTTTAATACTAAAGTCTGCCATTTAGAATTTATAGTTTATAAGAATTTCTGAATTTCAAATAAGAAATCATGGTTTCATTGGACTTTCAAAATTTGTTTCAGAATTCCATGTCGAGTTCAAAATCTCAAAAACATAATTTAAATGTGTTATTAAATCATAGTTTAATAACAGGTAAAATCGTATTTCTCAAATTTCTTTATTATTCTAATTATTTTATGTTTTTCAAATGAATGGTCCTTCCAAAGATTTATAAGCTTTGTGAGTCCAAATAATTCACCGCCTAAGAATCAATTAAATCATGTTATATCATTTGTTTGCTATTATAAAAAACACTTCAAGCTCATATTAACCAACAAATGTTGTAATTATCAACATAGTTTTGTGTAACAACTTGTAATTCACTAACCGTTTCCGTGACGTGTGTTACTCAATATGATGCCTTAATATGATACCATGGTCACATTGCTAGCTTCTGGCTGATCCAACGAATACCATCCGCAATATCCAACTCCGTGGTACTTATGAGAGTGTCGCAGTCACTGGCCTCTTTGTTTCCAATTTCTCCCTCCTTACGGTGAAGATGGGCGTGGCCAGTAGTAGTAATCTTCATGCTTTTGTTGTTCTTACCTTTTCTTGATTACTTATAGAATTCTAGATAAGGATAACAAAAGTAAAACACTAGTTTGCAATCTACTAATTATATCATAACAATGATATTGCAACTTGTAGCTCTATCTCCGTTTTAAAAACCTCATACAAAAGTCACTATTTGGTCACTTTTACTGCAATTGAAAGTCACTATTTGGTCACTTTTTCGTCATCGTTGGTCACTAAAGTCACTATTTTGAACGACATTCATCGCTACCAGCCCTGAAAAAAGTGGCTGAAAAACGTTGCACCTGTTTCTCCCTCGATGTTGCAGTTCCTGAAAAAGTCGGTCGTGGCCAACAGCAGCAGCAGTTCTGCGCATTAGGGAGAAAACACCAAAAGCAAAACTTCGAAGGCCGGTGATGTCATCAATGGCTCAATTGGACACGAACCGGTGAACGATGCTCGAAGCGGGAACTACTGGTTGCAGCATGGAAGAACTTACCGGAAGTAAGATCACGGTTGTCTAGAAACCTTTTGGACATTTTGGCCGAACATAGGTGCATATGTGACTGCGTGCAATTTCGGGAAACGAAAGATGCCCTTTCGCTGGTCAAATTTAGGCTGGATGTCGAGAGAGGCCGCTGCAAATGTGGAAAACTCGCAATTGGACGGCAGAAATTGCAAAGGGGGTGGCGCATTGTGGCTTACAGAGAATGTCGAATATAGAAAATAAATATAGAATACAGAAAGTATTTGATCAGCAACTCGCCTTGTTACATTGATGTGCCGGCGACAGTTCTGTCCCACATTTCGTTGGCACTCTGCGGTGGCAGCTGCAGCGAACGAATTTTCGACGAGGAAAAAAACCACCTGAGCCCGTTCCTGGAAATTAGCTCTAGTAGGGGGGAATCCATCGGCATGCAGGCGGGTCAAAAGTAGATATCTTTCGCCGACCGAAACAACGAACAATCAAAGGATACGAGCTTTTATCGTGCGATAACAGACGGGACAGCGAAAGTAAATGAGCGTACCAGTTCCTGATTGTTGCTAGAGTTGAGGATGGACAGACGGTGCAATTAAAAAAAACAGTGGGCTGTTTATTACATTGTAATTGTAATTTTACATCCAAGTAGGTAAGTTATAAACCGATCTCGTTTCAAGTTCTCTCACGGAACCAGCCATATATATATATATAGTGTTATCGCCCGGTTTTTCATGTCTTATTTATTTTATTTTTATTTAAGATTTAATCGACAGGGTGTTTCGTATGATTAATAAATTGCAATTACAATTTATTTTTACTTTTACAGGTGTAAGCCGCTTCTGAACCAAATTCTGATCGGTGTTAATAGTTTTATCCGCTACTACATCTGTACCAGAAACCAACGCTTACAAGCCCACCTTGGAAAAATTGCACAACAAAAATCTCGCACCGTACACGAATATTTGCGGGATGACGGCATCGAATATTGGTTGGGGACAATTGCATCTTTAATCCATTGGTTCAGCCAAGCATCACGCTGAAGGAATTGAATAAAATTAAAACTAAATTTAAATCGAATTGGACCTTATTTAAAACTTGACGTGGACTAAAATTTCAACGAAATTACATAGAGATTTGTTAACAATTAAATTGATTTTTTTCTGTATGCAACTAAAAAAATGAATTGAACATAAATTTAAATTGAATAATTATTGCACCAAAGTTAAATCAAAACTAAATTGAAATTATTATCCTTTAAAATTAAATCTAGAGAAAAAGTAAAGCATTACCAAACCAGTAGGTAACTAAAAGTGTTTAAATTACCTGAATTGGATTTGGAAATTAATGAATTCCTAACTTTGAGCGAGTATACAGCGGCACACCACGAAATCAGTAAGACAACAGGTGCCTACAACTGAATACATATTTCGAAATTGAACACCTTCATCAAAAAAGTATTTGGTAGGCGTAGTAGCGAACACCTTCCGAATAGTTTGTTATAAATGAAACTTATATTTTGTTAATAAATATGAAAATAATAATTATTAAAATGCTCATCTAAAATGAATTTTTGAAATTTGAAAAACATGTTAATTTTTTTTTAATTTATTCGACAGAACGCCTTTTCTGAACTACAACATATTTTTTTCATACTCATAGACCATAAATTTAATGTTTAAAAACCAGTTTTTGAAAATTTGACTACTTGGCAGTTAGCTCACAGGTTAACAGCTCGACGCATAGTAAAATCAAGTTGGGGGTGTTCAATACGCGAAATTATTAGGTTTTTAGAAATTGATTGAAAATAATAAAGATATAAAGATAAAGATAATGATTTTTTTTTAATGTCTTTATTAATGAGATTTTCAGCCCGCGGCTGGCTCATCTCAGAAGATAATGAATTAGATTATGATTGAAGCACAATTCCATTTGAACTTCTATTGAATATGAGTGAAAATCAATTTAAATGATGAAATAATAAATTGCATTAAATAATCCAATTAACCCTTTATAAGGCAGACGAATCTAAGCAATAAATTAACAAAAACAACAATAGGACACAATGTTGACATGGTATTAAACTCAAATGTATGTTTGTTATACATTAAACAGTTCAAAAACATTGAAAAATTGGTGGCAATATAGTTGCCACTGCCCGCCAAGCGGTAAAACATTGGTGGCAATATAGTTGCCACTGCCCGGCAAGCGGGAAAACAGGCAACAACAAAAATTTAAAAAGATTTTTTAAAATTTGGTTTTACGTAGAACCAGTCAAATCAAGGTACGTTACATTTTTTGGTGAAGAGTCCTAGTCAGGAAACGCATTACAAGTGAAAAAAAAAATTTTCGCGTTTTTTCTCCCAAGGGGGGACCCTTAGGAAAAAAAAACACAATTTCGTCAAAAATCCAAAAACCAAATATACAGAAAGGCAAAGCTTTTTTCACGCTAATCACGTAGTAATCTAACACAGGAGATTAAAAATAATTGATACCAACGGGAAAAAATATATCTTTGTCGTTTTTTTAACGAATTATAACTGAAAATCCTTCTTCCACTCGAAACTTACGATCTGTTCGTAAAAAAACTGTTCTTAAATTGACATTTCAATTTTTTTATGGCTCAAATTCATCTGGGGTGTTACTAGGAAGCAAATGAAGTTACTACATGTAAAACATGTGAAATAATAAGTAGAGCTCTTGTTAATAAATAGAAAAACATATTATTTGTTGGTGGCAATATAGTTGCCACTGCCTTATAAAGGGTTAAATAATCAATAACATGTAAATAAAACTGGAGATTCAATTTTTTCATTTAAAATTAAAATAAATTTTAAATCAATTCAAATTAACACGAAGCTAACTTAAATCTGAATTAGATACAATAGAAATGAAGTATGTAGATAGAAACTAGGATTAAGTATAACAGTCCCATGTCGATGTTTGTTAGGAATTACCTTAATATTGTCTTCTGATAAACTAATCAAATAAGTGGTTCAAACTCGAGTCAATTTGTCCCACTGAAAAAATGAAGTTGTTTGATGATAAAAGAGAATGACAACCGAATAAATAATTAGTAATACGTTTTATGTTCTGGAAAAGTTTTGCCTACGCTCATAATATTTCAAAAATATTTGTTAAATTTCAAGATCCAGAAATTGGTGGGATAAATTGACTCGAGTTTGGATTTTTTCACCAAAGGTAATATGGGACAATTATGCGTAGATCGGCAGTATAGCTTTTATCAATTTATTAGATTGTTTGAATTTCTCCATGTAGAACGAGTGTGAAAAATTCAACAGCAAACTCCTCAACATGTAGTCAGTAAAGTAAACTAAAACTGCATTAAAATCAAGTTTCAATTCAACTATAATAAAATTAAATTTTAATTATATCAAAGAATAATTTAAATTAAATAAAAAAGAAACTGAATTTTAGACTCCTGGACTATAGGGCAATGAATAATTGCCAAATATGCTCCTGATCGACGCCATTCATCATTGTCCCCGTGGTGCGGTGGGCCATCACGATGAAAACCGCCACGGAAACCACCACGTCCGCGGAATCCTCCACGGCCGCGGAACGGTCTTCCACCATAGCCGTACGATGAATTTTCCTCGTATGATGCACCGCCTTCCGGATATTCGTAGTCGGGGCCGCGACGATACTCACCGCCTTCCTCAAAACCTCCACTGCGCTTTGAGATCGATGGTGTTGTTCCGTTATCAGCAAAATCGATACGAATACGACGATCCGGTGCCCCTAACGGGAATCCACGCATTTCCTTCACAGCAGCCGTAGCAGCATCAACAGAATCGTACAGAATGTAGGCCTGGGTGTCCCCTTTGTTATATTCGATCTTTTGATGGCACCAAAACGGTCGAACTCACGCTCCAACAGAGTAACCGAAGTCCATGCGCCAACACCACCAACCCAAATTCTGGTCGTCGGAGTAGCTTTACCGTATCCTATCTTGCACTGGAACTTGCCAATGTACTGACCGGACAACTCAACCTTAGCTCGGTAAGCCATGTCCAACGTTTGGTAACGAACAAAAGCATTTCCATTTCCGAAACGACGTCGCAAGGTGAAGGAGAAAAACAAACAGACAAACTGTCAAAACGTCAAGAGGGGTAAGTCAGCGCTCGTAAAATATTTATGTAATTCGTCACCCACGAGGGGTATTTTCTTCAAAATGAAGAAGAAGACATGGTGCCCGATTTTCTGATGGCTTTGTACCGGACATTTCGGTCTATGTATTCGTCAATGCTATTACTCTATTCGAGAACCAAAATGTAGGATTGAGATGAAATAGATTAAAATTAAATTGTAATATTTGGGTAATGAACCCAAAGCTCTACTTCTTATTACTTAGAATTAGTTAAACATGTTTAAGGGCATCTTTAGTAATGTTACAGTTATAGTTATATTCATTTCCCGAGTTTTACGTTTTATAACTGTCAAAGATATAAAACAAGAAATGCATCTTCAGTAGCAGTTATTGTACTTCCAGTTGAAAACCGAAGTGAGCTCTCGCGACAATCGAGTTTTCTCCCGTTTCCTTTTGTCGCAACTACGTCGCGACTAGTGCGCATCATATCGCACGGCGGTGGCATAGATGCGCATTAGTTGCAATGCAGTTGCGACATCAGGAAATAAGGAAAAACTCAATCGTCGCGAGAGCTTACTTCGGTTTTCAACTGGAAGCACAATATAAGCTGCACATGTTTTATACTGGAAAACGAAAAAAATATCTTCCGAGACCAATTTAATTGTCAAACTGTTATGATGTCGATGAAATAGTATTTTTTGTAGCTGATGACGTCATCTTCTATTGTTTTGAACGAAATAAAACTCGAGTAAAATCTGTTGCAAATTCGTGCAGAAATACAACTGAGCAGTATTCCAGTTATAAATTTCCCGACGAAACTGTTCGAATTTTTAAAACTAAAACGTCTGTTGAAGATGGCATTTTTACAGTTTCAATTTCATTTCGTAACTCCCATACAATTTATAACTCTACTAAAGATGCCCTAACAGTGTATTGTGTGTGTCAAATAAAAAAATATGAGCGTCAGAAAGAGAGAAAGAGAGGAATACAAAGAATAGAGAGTCTGCTAGCATCGGGTAACAGAAGAAGGGTCAGTTTTAAGACGGATGTTGTTGATGGTGGAAGTGAAGAAAAAGTGAGTGGTGAAAAAAATAGAAAAAAGTTGGAAGAAAAAAAATAAAATACTGAAGTATGTGAAAATAGAAAAATCGTGTGTTTTGTTTGATCTTATGTAAAAAAAATAAGAAAACCCGACAATGGCCTAGTCGGTAACGTTTGTACGCTCCCTTCATAAACTGTTTGTTTTGTAATTCAGTGCAAAAAAGAAGTGAAGTGTTTATGAAAGCGACTTTTATTCCTATTTTTGGATGCTTCGGGAAGATTCGACAGACGATTTCGATGTTGCTGGTACTCTTTCGTAAGTTATATGATTTCTCTCTGATTTACCGGATTCAAATACTGGGGATCTTAAAAGCTTATTTGTGTTTCTATTTGTATGTTTTTATTGATCGTTTGGTAGTACTGCTGGCGAATAATGTTTTACTAATAGACGCACAGTGCAGGGTTGGTAAAGATTGTTGTTAAAATGTAACTACATAAGAGGGTTGTTTGAGACCGCTATTGTTTGAGTTTAATAAAAACCACTAATGAATTTATGACAACGAGAAATGGAGAGTGCCTTAATAAGAAACAATTGCACTAATTGTGAATTTGTTGAACAGATTTATAATTTGTATATACGTATACGTGTACAACATTTGGGTAAATATCTCGCTAGTGCATTTGTTAACACCATATGAATGCGGTGTTCCGAAAATTATGCGATTTTGAAAGTTTACATATACAGTAAAGCTGTTAAGAATATCGAAAACGTTGTATTGTAGTTTAGTTCAGTTTTCAATATCGCTACTTGGCGGTGCTAGTGTATACGTGGACATCGTTTGGGTGAGATATCTAGGAAATTATGAGATTTTGAAATTTGAAATATATATAAAAAAAAATCAGAAGATAGAAAACGTGTATTGGAGTTTAGATGGTTTTGAATTCAGCTACTTGGCGGCGGAGGTGATTACGCTTAAGGTAGCCTCACACTTCGGGAATTTGATCCGCGTATTTTTCCCCATGCAATTTCACATATGCGATGTTTTAGGGATTTGGACAATCAAAATCCCGGCCCCCTTTAAAATACACGGGGACCAAATTCCGGTGGGAAATTTTCCCGAGGTCTAAATTAAAAACTAATTTAGTTTGAGATTCATTCGCGTTACCAAATTACCAAGAGGATTGGATATTTCAGAATCTATTAGAGATAGAAAGTTGGTATCTTCTACAAAGTTGTTCGGATGGTCAAGAGCATTATATTGAAACTAAGTTTAGTTTGAGATTCATTCGCGTGGTGGCGCTAGTATACATTAAATTACCAGAAGGATTGGATAGCTCAGAATCTATTAGAGATAGAAAGTTGGTATCTTCTACAAAGTTGTTTGGAAGGTCAAGGCCATTGTATTGAATAATAAGTTTAGTTTGATATTCATTCGATTGGTGGCGCTCGAATACATGAAATTACCAGATGGATTGGCAAATTTAATCTTCGAGTGATGATCTCTTACCATAACTGCATGACAAAGATCAGCTGGGACATTGTATATGAAGTCAGAAAGTGTAAACTGAAATGATTTGAGAATATTGTTGAAAATTTTCTGATTTTGATGTAAGATTAATCTCCTAGAGCATGGTAAGCTGTACCCATGACCGCATGATCAAGATAAACTATGTATCATGTGTATAGTGTAAGAAAGTGTAAACTGAGATGAACTGAGAATATTGTTGGAATTTTCCCGATAGTGAATCAAAATTGTTTTTTGAAAACGTTTGATGTGATATGAAGAAATCCAATCTCCGAGTGGATTGGTGCGTCTTTGAGTGGACGTTTGATCCGGGTGGATCCTAGAAAAGTTAATTTAATCTCCAAGTGATAGGCTCTGTCTATGTAACGAGATTATTGTTAGAAATTATTTGGTCAAGATCAGCTGTTGCCATGTGATTAGTGTTAGAAAATATAAGCTGAGATGATCTGAGAATATTGTTGGAAATTTTCTGGTTTTGATGCAAGACTGATTTTCTAGAGCCTGGTAAGCTCTACCCATGACTGCATGAACAAGATCAGCTGTTGCCATGTGAATAGTCTTAGAAAGTGTAAGCTGAGATGAACTGAGACTGTTGTTGGAAATTTTCTGATTTTGATGCAAGATTGATTTTTAGAGCCTAGTAAGCTCTACCCATGACTGCATGAACAAGATCAGCTGTTGCCATGTGAATAGTCGTGGAAAGTGTAAACTGAGATGAACTGAGAATATTGTTGGAAATTTTCTGATTTTGATGCAAGACTGATTTTTTACCCATGACTGCATGAACAAGATCATCTGTTGCCATGTGAATAGTCTTAGAAAGTGTAAGCTGAGATGAACTGAGAATATTATTGGATTTTTCTCGATATTGAAATAAAATTGTATTTTATAACGTTTGATAAGAATGGATGATATGAAGAAATCCAATCTCCGAGTGGATTGGTGCGTCTTTGAGTGGACGTTTGATCCGGGTGGATCACAAAGAAGAAATCCAATCTCTGAGTGGATTGGTGCGTCTTTGAGTGGACGTTTGATCCGGGTGGATCACAGAGAAGAAATTCAATCTCCGAGTGGATTGCTGCGTCTCTGAGAGGACGTTTGATCCAAGTGGATCTTAGAGAAGCAAATTTAATCTCCAAGTGATAGGCTCTGTCTATGGCTGCATGACAAAGATAGGATGAGACATTGTATATAGAAACAGATAGTATAATGTAATTGAATGTAATGAGGTTATTGTTAGAAATTATCTGGTCAAGATCAGCCGTTGCCATGTGTATAGTGTAAGAAATATATTAATATATAATATATAATATATATATTAAAATATATAAATAGATTAAAATTAAATTGTAATATTTGGGTAATGAACCCAAAGCTCTACTTCTTATTACTTAGAATTAGTTAAACATGTTTAACAGTGTATTGTGTGTGTCAAATAAAAAAATATGAGCGTCAGAAAGAGAGAAAGAGAGGAATACAAAGAATAGAGAGTCTGCTAGCATCGGGTAACAGAAGAAGGGTCAGTTTTAAGACGGATGTTGTTGATGGTGGAAGTGAAGAAAAAGTGAGTGGTGAAAAAAATAGAAAAAAGTTGGAAGAAAAAAAATAAAATACTGAAGTATGTGAAAATAGAAAAATCGTGTGTTTTGTTTGATCTTATGTAAAAAAAATAAGAAACCCCGACACAAAATACTTAACTTGCTTAATACCAACAATATTTAATTTTCGCACGACTGATATTACAACAGACTATGAAGAAGTGTTAAGATATGAGGCTAGACCAATTCAACCTTTCATTGGACTTGGAAGAACCTAAACATGTTCAGCTCATAAAGGGATTAATTTCCCCCTATATGGGGATCAAGTCTCCCGCAAGTTTTGAAAATGCCAAATTTTCTATCTTTCGGCAAAATCGATTTTTTGGTAACTTTCATGAACAAATAATTGCTTCCAATGACGTTTTGAAAAGCAAATTAAATTCTTTATCAAGTCCATCAAGAAGCGTGCAAATCTGTGCATGTTACATCGAGAAATATCCTAAACAAAAAGTGGGGATCATGTGTGTCCAGTTTCCCCTAGGGGAAGGTGGGGAGACTTGATCCCCCTGTTTTAGCGAGAAACAAAATAGTTTTGTTCTAGCGTATTTTTTAGTATAGATCCTCTAGAGTCCGCATCGTAGATGGTACGCAGCGTCCAGGTACGTCCAGGTCTGGTGTCCGTAGAGGACTACCGGTCTAATGAGCGTTTTGTAGATGTAGATTGTCAGTTTAGTGCGGCGGCAAACTCTATTCGATCGGAGCCTCTTGCGGAGTCCAAAGTACGTACGATTTCCAGCCACTATGCGTCTCCGAATTTCTCTGCTGGTATTATTTTCGGCAGTCACCAGTGAGCCCAAGTACACAAATTCTTCTACCACCTCGATTTCGTCACCACCGATGCAAATTCGCGGTGGATGGCTCACATTGTCTTCTCTTGAACCTCTTCCTATCATGTACTTCGTCTTCGACATGTTGATGACTGATCAATGTCGTCGGCAGAGGCGCCGTCACGTTCCGAGACGTGGGTAGGACAAAACTGGATTTATCAAATCTATTGAAGACTATTAGGGACTTTCCGGAGATCATCTCTAACTTCTAGATATGTTTTCGGACATACTCAGATAAATTATAAAATCCCTGTTAAGACAGTCTTTGAATTTTATTGAATACTAGTCGACCCGGCAGACGTTGTCCTGCAAAGTAGGCGTTCTGAACTTCCCATAAGAAGTTTCCATACGATTCTTAATTTTAGTTTTTCACGATTTACTCAACTTTCCTCGGGATTTTCGCATTAGGAAATATCATATAAACCCGTCGGAAACTATGGCGAACATATCTGCTGAAGGAATGAAGTAAATCCATCCAGCCGTTTTCGAGTTATGCGGATACGAACAGAGACCATTTCATTTTTATATATATGATCTGATGGTTTCAAGCAATTATCACTCACTTCTAGGAACCCGAACCCTTAGAAATATTCAGAAACAGCTACGATCTGTCCGTGAAGCTTAGGATCGTCCAAAAATATTTAAGGGAGGTCAGTACTATTTACAGTTTTCCAGTTTTCATTCTAACTTCTAAGATTTTATGCAAACGTAGATATATTTGTGATTCCTACAGATTCCAATAAACTCTAAGAAGCTTTCAAAATTTTTCTTCTCATATAGGCTTCAGACATCCGCATATGCTACAATCATCATAAACTGCTTCATATTCGCATATTTCTGCGATTGTTCTCTCATAATATGATAGAAGATATTATCTTTGTTTCTTTTCTCAACTTTTGGAGACGAGCTCGGCAGTCTATTGACTACTGCTTCTGCCTTATATACAGGGGGTTTGGTGAAGACTAAACAACTACATCACAATGATATGGAAATGCGAATATCATCTTCCAAACTTAGACGTACATGTTCATGATAGAATTAGAGGCGAAAGTATAGAATTGATAGTTCCGTTAGGATACGGCAGGCAGGAGATATATCAGTTTCCACACTGATATTCTTTCCTCCCCCTTCATACGGGAGTTTGGCAGAGGGAAGGTCGTGAGATATATACCATCACAAATATTGCTAAATATATACCAGTGATCCCCAAAGTGCGGCCCCCGAAGCCTTTTCCTGTGTCCCGCGAAGGGTTTCAGAATATACACTACATGTGGCCCATTGAAAAACATCACATCCAGGCAAAGCTTTCATCGTGTCCAGTTTTTTGTTGTACTCAGGGCATATGTGAAGTTCACATTATTATGATGTTCAAGAAACATATAAACCAAAAACCGTTTTATCATCATAATTTAATAAATTTATCACTTCATGCTAACAAGGCTAACGGCGACATACTTGGTATTTCAACCGCTTCAACCGAGCTAAATATAGAATGTCAGGTAAAAATGAACTCTTTCGTTCTTCAAAATAAGTTAAGTTGTGGCAAAATTCGATAGGAAATTACTTGATTTATAATTCCATAAAATGCGTCATGTTAACGTACTTCACACTAAGAAAAATGTTCAACGAAATCAAGATTTTGTCATGCTGCAATTAGTTGGGATGATGAAGAAAAGTTTTCCGGAAAATTCAGTTACTAGGAAATAATGGAAACACGGAAGACAGTCCAGAATTCAGATTTACTCAATTTTATATTCAGCACTGCTGGTAAGCAGTTATCGTTCGACTGGGATGATTGTTCTTATTTTCTGAATTTGTTGGTTTACGATATTCAAACGGGTTTATATTTGCAGAGTTCGACGTTTCGGCCCGTTATTAAGTCTTTTTCCTAATGAGTATTTCCCTTAAAAAAGACCAAATAAACGAGTCGACACGTCGAGCAATGCAAATATAATTCCGTTTGAAATTTTCAGATCGAAAAAGTCAGAAAATAATAACTGCTGTTAAGTTCAACTGGCTTTAAAAACGCGTTTAAAACATGCAACATTATTTGCAACAGCTTTCATTAAGCAATAATTCTTAAGAATAGAACAGTTCAAATTCTTAGAATTGGTCGACAGATGTTCATTTGGTAAAATAGTTTTGCCAACTAAGCCGAGAGATCTTGTTGTGAAAAAAAATTACACGCCAAGTTCGCTATCGCAAAAATGTGTGATAATATGAACTAAAAGTCAGCTACGGCAATAATAGCTGTAGAATGTGAGTGTTTTTTAAACAGAAGCTTTGATTACTTTTTATTTTACTTAAAAATTCAGTTCTAAATAGTAAAAGAATATTGCAAATATACTGCGGCCCGCTTCAACAGCTCAAAATTTCTGTTTGGCCCTTGATAGTAAGCAGGCTGGGGACCACTGATATATACCATCACAAACAGCTCTCCTGGTAGTTGGTCAACTCCATGGGCTTTGTTGTTTTTCAGCCGGCCGCTCTCCTCCTGGATTTCCTGGAGATCGTGTCATGCGCACGTGCTCCTAGGTTGATTACCATACCGCCACCGTTGTCACATCGCCACTCAGGTGCTCTTGCACCGTAGTGCTGTCGCCATCTTTGGATTAGGGTCTGTTCACAAATTACGTAACGCTTTTGGGAGGAGGGGGGAGGTCCAACTTGCGTTATACTTTGTTACACTAAAAGGTGGGGGAGTGGGAGGGGACTACCAAATGTTACGCATAACGCGAATAAAAATTTATTTGAATGTCTTTTTTTTTAAATCACTGATTGAAGTAATTAACATTAGTAATTATCAAAATCAAGTATGCTGACATAGCGGGACTGATGCGTAAAAATACCAAGCAAATATTGTATTTCTGGACACCACAGTTCCGCTAAACTATATGTAAATGGTTATGATCGCTAATTCTATTTTCGTTTCTACTAGCTGCATTTTTGAAATCCTTGATTTTTGATCATGTGCATACTAAAAGCCAAATGTTCCAGCGAAAAAAAATTTGCCTTTCAAATTTTCACAGTTACCCGTTACATGGAGGAGGGAGGGGGTACCAAAAATGTTACTTTTTGTTACGAGGGGGAGGGAGGGGGTCAAAAACTCAGATTTTCGCGTTACGTAATTTGTGAACAGACCCTTACCTGCGGCAAAACTTTCTCCTCCCAAATCTTGGTAATGACCCAGTGCAACGCTCTAGCCAGTGCCTTACCACCGTGTTTAAATAGCTCTCCTGGTAGTTGGTCAACCCCAGGGGCTTTGTTGTTCTTCAGCCGGATTTCCTGGATTTCCTGGAGATCCAGAGCAGGTAAAGTTATGTCCTGCGCGCGTTCTCCCAGGTCCATCACCATACCGCCATCTTCGTCTGCCACATCGCTATTCAGGTGCTCTTCGTAGTGCTACCGCCACCTTTGGATCACCTCACGCTCGTTCGTAAGAAGGTTCCCGTTTATGTCCTTACACATATCAGGCACGTGCCCCTTACGTGAACGCTTCAACTTCTCATAGAACTTCCGTGTGTTATTAGCGCGGTACAGTTGCTCCGTCTCTTCACGATCTCGATCTTCTTGCTGGCGCTTTTTCCTCCGGAAAATCGAGTTTTATCTGTATCACGCCCGTTTATATCGTGCCTCGTTCGCCCTAGTGCGGTGTTGCAGCAATCTCGCCCATGCTGCATTCTTCTCCTCAACTAACTGCTCACATTCGCCGTCATACCAGTCGTTTCTCTGACCAGGGGCACCGTGCCAAGTGCAGCGGTTGCGGTGCTACTAATGACGGATCGAATATCTCTCCAGCCATCTTCAAGAGACGCAACGCCTAGCTGCTCTTTCGTTGGGAGTGCCACTTCCAGCTGCTGCGCGTATCCTTGGGCTAGTCTTGTAGCCGCCCAATATTAAGCCGTGTTCGACTTCGACGCGTGTTGTACACCGTCGAGAATTTTGAGCGAAAGCGTACTGCAACGAGGTAGTGGTCGGATTCAATATTCGCACTGCGGTATGTGCGGACGTTCGTGATGTCGGAGAAAAATTTACCGTCGAATAAACGTGGTCGATTTTGTTTTCCGTTTCTTGGTTAGGTGATATCCATGTGGCCTTGTGGAGATTTTTGCGGGGAAAGAAAGTGCTTCGGACTACCATTCCGCGGGAGGCTGCGAAGTTTATGCATCGTTGGCCGTTGTCATTCGATACGGTGTGCAGACTATCCGGTCCGATGACCGGTCTATACATTTCCTCCCTTCCTAGTTTCTACCTGTGCGTTCATGTCGCCGATGACGATTTTGACGTCCCGCAGTGGGCATCCATCGTATGTCTGCTCCAGCTGTGCGCAGAACGCTTCTTTCTCGTCGTCAGGTCTCCCTTCGTGTGGGAAGTGCACGTTGATGATGCTATAGTTGAAGAAACGTCCTTTTGTCCTCAGCTTGCACATCCCTGCGTTGATTGGCTGCCACCCAATCACAAGTTGGCGCATCTTACCCAGCACTATAAAGCCGATTTCCAGCTCGTTGGTGGCGCCACAGCTTTGGTAGAAGGTAACCGCTCGATGCCCGCTTCTCAACACTTTCTGCCTGTCCAGCAAATCTCCTGCTGCGCCACGACGCCGAAATCGAAGTTGCGGGGATGTAATTCATCGTAGATCATCCTGTCGCTTCCTGCGGAACCTAGCAACTTGCAGGTTCATGTTCCAAGCTTCCAATCGTGATTCTTTATTTTCGCCTAGATCTTTGCCGATTACATCGAGTCGTATTATCTCTTATGTTGCTCGTAATTATTGGTTTTACAGGCGGCTTATTGGGCCTGCGCAAACCTCCTGTCTCGTCGGAGGACTGTCGTGTCAGGTCTGTTTCGTGTCCAATGGCCCAACGCTTTGAGCGGCACACGGTCGCTTTGGTGGGACCTACTTGCGGATACATGCAGCTTTTTATAGGAATTTAACAGAACTTACTGTCAAACCCCACCACATCCTAGGCAAGCCCCACAACTCGCAGATGGCCTGGGGAGGGATCGTCAAGCCCTTGGACATAGTCCCTGCTGCCCTGCCACAAACGGATGCAGTCTGTTAAACAGAATTCGGAAGATTACTTTGAAGGCCTTTCCTTCTCTACGCTCCTCAATATTCCGTCAGGTTGCATCTGTAATCCACTCTTTCCGCTCAGTGCGTAGTTCACCCTCACCGCTTGTTTCGATAAAGGCATTCTTGATATCCGTTCACTGCTCTTCTACGCTGCCACTTTCCGGAACATTCGCCGTCCGCCGCTGAGTCAGAGCAATGCGTGATCGAATCCCGCCAATTAGAAGGTGATGGTCAGACGCGATGTCGACGCTGCGTTTATTAAGGACATCAAGAAGACTCCGTCTCCATTTTCAGCTGATGCAGATGTAGTCGATTTGATTTTCAGTTTGTCCATCACAAGAAACCCACGTGACTTTGTGCACTGGTCGATGGGGAAAGAGTGAGCCACCGATCACCATGTCGTTATTGCCATCGAATTCGAATTCTGCGAACAACTCAACGTTTTCACTCGATTTTTTTTTTCCAAGATCATGACGTCTCATGCCACGCTCACTTCACTGTAGAAAATAAGGTTCCTAACCCGTGTTCTGAATCTGGCAATAATTATTCTCTCATCAATTAGCTCCCATTTAATGAGCACCGCCTGTGTCTGGGCGCTAAGAAGGAAACAAACTACTCTGTGCCGGGGAGTGTTGTACCTTCGAATTCCGGAATATAACAATACCTGTCCCGACAATAGTTTGTGTTCTCCAAAATTTGGCCAACGGGCTTCACTTAATCTCGAGAATCTATTAATTCATGCGCCATATCTTGCTGAGTTAACGTTAAAAAATCTATGTTCCAATTTGTGACCTTTTTGTCATGCCAAGAGTCGTTGCCGCAAAATCATTTCTCCATTTTTCTTTGCGGGTTTTCGAACGATTAGTTACGTCTCGGGAACAGTAGGTTGTTGGTCTAAGGTCTCTATTCACAGGGATGGGACCGCACGCCCCTGTCCGGACGTCAACTCACCGTTTTGTAGTCCAACCTTGACCTACCAGTATATTAGAATCAAAATTAAAAACATTAAAACAAGACTGTCGTGGATAAATGTTGGATTGAAGAATTCAGAGGATATTTTCGAAGTAAAAAGTAGTGCTCAATAATTTAAATATTCATCTGGAGCAAAAAAAATCCACTCGATATATTTGACAAACTAATTTACATCTCCGACGAAGCATTTCAAACTTGCTTTCGTTTACGGCTTATTCAGCGGCCTTTCAGTCTTTCTGTTCATCAACAGGGACCTTTCGTTCCGGAAATTTGAACCTCCTGACGACGATGTTGTTCTTTGTCCGTTTCTCTGATATCCAGCCCCAGGCCTTAGGCTGCGACGGGTCTTGCTGAGCATGTCCTACCTGAGCGATGTTTTCCTTCTCTTCGTTTTCAACATCCACTTGTGGAGTGCAGGGAGTTCGTAAGGCAGCTTCAGCTTTTGTTGTCTTCTCCAGCATATTGGCAAATTGTTTCTTCTTTAGGCTATCGGATAGTGGAGCATCTTTCGGGATGAAAACGATATCCCGGTAGGGTAACTTGCTGGCGGATGGCTTGATATCTTTCTGGCCCGACTTGGGTGATTGGTTTGGTGTCACAAGTGGCGTCGCAAGGGGTGTGATCGATTCGATTTTTTCCGGGGGCACCTTTGGAGTGGGCTTTGTGAAAGGCATTCGTGGCGGTGGAGCTGCAAGCAAACACTTTGGGTGATTTAATTCACCAATCGCGAGCGTGTTCAAATCGTGTTCTAAATCGCACAAAGGGTCGACGTCATGATCTAATTTCGTATTGGACTTTATTACGCCAGGAGTAAATTTCACGTTTGGTTTCGCCTCGGCCACAGTTGCCGCATCAATGTGCATAATTGCATTCATAGTGTCCATAGCTTCGAATTCTATTCCATGTTCTTCGAGGAGAGACTCGCGATTGATGATCACGTAGCGTGATTTGAGAGCTTCAAATCGCCATTTGGCCAAATCACGTTGAGCTTCCCAACAAATTTCGTCCACCAATCGTTTATCCATCTGCGATTGAAAGAGCTGCGTCTTCAAATTGCCACTCTCATTCCGATAGAACGAAACGAACGGATCCACCCAATTAATACCGCTGGCTTTCTCCAGCAGTCGCCTTTCGGTTGCTGCGAGTTGTTCCCTTAACTGTTCAACATCTTTCCCCAATGAACTGATTTGTCGACTGCTTTCATCCCGAAAAGTGTTATCCGCCTTGCTAAACAATTCACTACAGGCTTTAATCTCATTGCATAGTTCTTCGTTTTCCCTCGTCAGCCTTCGAATTTGAAACTGACTTTCTCCATACAGCTTCTTCATTTCGTTGTACCGCTTTCTCTGGGACTGTAGCATTTCAATCATCTTCTGTCGCTGATCATCCACTTCAGCAAATAAAGAGTTTCCTTTCTTGTTGGCATCCTGGGGCGCACTTCGCAGGGCGGCAAGCTCCGAATTCAGTTGCATGTTGTCCTCCTGTGTGGAATCCAAGAGTGTTTTGAGTTCTTCGATTTCTTGCTTCTTCGAGCTGAGGTTGTCCTCCACACATTCGATTTTTTCCTTGAGATTCCCCAATTTACTCTCCGAATTAACAAGCTGGAGCATTAGCGTATCCATTTTGTCCTGCGTTTCAGCGAGGGTCTGTTTAAGTTCCTCATTCTCCTTCTCCAGGAAGGCTTCTTTTTCTGAAGTAAGCGTCGCATTGCCTGTTACAGATTCGGAGTTGGCATAGGTCATTTCCAACTCTTCAATTCTTTCCCTCAGCAGGGACATCTGCTTTTGTAAATCATCATTTGCGGCTTCCAATGTCGAATTGTACTGTTTCAAATCAGCGTTAGAATCCTTCAGGGCAGTCAATGTTACTACATACTTATCTTTTAGTTTTGCTGAAATTACATTAAGCAATGTTGTTTCATTCAATTTTAACTGTTGATTGTTGTTGAACCTACCCAACTCCTGTTTATGCACGGAATCGATGGATTCCAACTCAACGCTCATGTAAGCCACCGATTCAGACGCCGTCTGGTAATTCCGTCGCAGCTCATAGTTGGTCTGCAGTTCCTCTTCGTGAGACCGCTTCAACGTTCTGTAGGAATCGGCCAAACGGCGGTACTGTTCGGCTACTTCGTCTCCGGACAGCGAACGTATATCGGCAATAATGGTTTGGTTGGCGACACTCATAGTACGGTTATTTGATTACATCAATTCACAAAAAAATTAAACTGGCTTAGATAATCAATAGTTTTATAACTGGTCGGCTATCATGGGCACAATTAACTTGCTATTTAAGAAAAAAATCACTAGGCGAGATGGGCCAATTTTGGCTTTAGCCTGTCAGTGAGGACAAAAGCAAAAAAAAAAAAAAAAAAATCACTAAAGAAATCCTGCTATCAACAGTTTGTTCTGATCAGAAGCTTGTGCTTTTGTTTGCGCCGTTTGAAGTTCGGTTTGTTTACGTCCGTTCAAATATTGTTCTAGTACCGCTAGCGTGAATCTACTACTGCATTATCATAGACTGCTACAGTGGAATCGTTCTTCGAAGGTTTTCATGTGTTTTCGATCATTTGGTATAATACATACTTGCCATAAAAACCAATTTTTTTTTGTTTGAAAATGCAATCCACACATTTTTGATGGCAAAAATCTAATGAAATTTACAAATAAATGTTATGTGTGCGTTAATAACCACCCGCTATAGGAGAATCCACATAAAGGTTTTTAGTGTTGAACGGAGAAGGGAACCCCCTCACGAAGAACAAAAAATACTACACTACTAAAAATTCACACATATTTATTGGCGAAAATCCATAGATTTAACTTATGATGTATATCAGCGCACACATAACCATTCTCCACGCGAACTACTACACCGAAAAAATTCTTTATATTGAATATATTTGTCGCACGCATAAATTTTTGCAATTTGGCGACCCAAATATATGCAATTTGTACCCACACATAAATTCAATAACTGCATATTAGAGACCACACATACATTTTATTTGATTATAGATTATATTTGTACTTCGCGTGGAGAGTGGTTATGTGTGCACTAATTAGAATCATGAATTAAATTAATGGATTTTTGCCAATAAAAATGTGTGGAATTTTTGTAGTGTAATAAAATATATATTCAAATAAACTTTATGTGTGGTCTCGAATTAGCAATTATTTAATTTATGTGTGCACAGAAAAAAATTCCATGGTAAAAGTTACTATTTCGTAGAATACGCCTTGTTTTTGAAACGACTATGAAATTTCAGTTAAATTAACCATGTTTTCAGAGAAATTCACCACTGATTCAGTTCAGGTAACAACATTCGCAAGGACCACAGTTGATTTTTACTGCGCGCATGGTAAAATCAAACGGGTTTGTTATCTGCTGAAAATCGTCGGTGCATATTCTTAAAATAACCCTCGGAATGGTAGTTTCCACCGAAACATTTTTTCTGTGTGGGTTTATATCGATTATATTAGGGTGGAGCTATTGCAAAAATTTATAACGGCGACACATATATCTTATATAGATATTTTTGGCAGTGTAGAGTTCCCTCTCACTCCACGGCAGGCTAATGACTGATACTTCTGTCAGTAGTTGCAGTTCTCTTTATTCAACAATAGGTATATACAATACAACCACAACAATATTCCTTAAATTACCCTAGAGCAACTACAACCAACTGGCGCCTGCTTCCTTACTATCTTCTATCTATAGCGAAGCGTTGCACACTACCTGATATTCCAACACTCCTCCTTAGTGTGCACGCCTCGCAACTTTCTTGGCTCCTTCTAACACCGAGCCTCCCATCCAGAACTCCTGGGCCAATCCGTTGCCCGTACAAATGGCCTCTATCCGACGTTTGCACAGCACCCTCTGTTGACCAGCTCCTGAATGTTCCGATCCAAAGCTCCTCCTGGACTCCTGCTGACCAGCCAGCATCCTACCGAACGTTCCAACCTCCTGATGAATTCCGTCCGGCGCTACCCAAGACTTACGTGGCTGATCCATGATCCCACTGCGCCACGCGACTTATGCGGCCGATCCATGATCCCACTGCGATAACGTCGACGGCAATAACATCCCACTAAGATGGAGAACGGGAATCGTTCCTGGGCCCATAACCTGTTGGCCGGAGAAGGGAACCCCCTCACGAAGAACAAAACAATATTTGAGTTCCCTCTCACTCCACGGCAGGCTACTTACTGATACTTCTGTCAGTAGTTGCAGTTCTCTTTATTCAATAATAGGTATATACAATACAACCATAACAATATTCCTGCAGGAATTTTGCAGGTAGATTTATAAATCTACCCAAGAGCAACTACAACCAACTGGCGCCTGCTTCCTTACCATCTTCGATCTACAGCGAAGCGTCGCACACTACCTGATATTCCAACAATTAGTTAATAACGGTTATGTGTGTTTCCACATAATATGCTATGGGAATTCCCACAGGGGGCCGTTCAAAAATTACGTCCAAGGTTTAAGGGGGGGGGTCAGAGTTTTGTGACAGGGGGAGGGAAGAGGGTTCGTCTTATGTGATGTCCATCCACAAGAAATAAATACTGAAAGCATTTTAGGAACAACTTGCATTTTAAAAACATATTCAAACTGTTAGTAAGGGACATAACTCATTATATTATTGTAAAAATATTGTACAAAAAAGAAAAACCCAAATAATCACCAAAATAAAAGGGGAGTCAATGATTTGTGACAGTTTGTGACAGGAGGGGGGGGGGGGTACTTCTGTTTTTGGTACCCCGTTTCTGGATAGTATACCCGAATTCAGCGCTCATTTTGGGTGATTGGTTTGTACGCAGTTAGAGTAAAATCATCAGTGATTAAAATCGTTCGGGGCTGTCAGTTTGAATATGAATCTGAAACAATAATTTTCCCAGCAGCTGTTCTAGATTCATTTTTTATACCCTGTCAAAAAAATAAAACTGGTATAACGCTCCGTTCTATTTTCTGCAGATTTGAACCACGAATGAATCACGAGATTCAAATATTTTTCAATTGTTTTGGTGTATGAATGCGTCATTTTATCTATACACACAAAAAAAAATCGTTGGTAAAATTAAAAGAATCGTTGGTGAAATTGAGAAAATGAGTTAGTGATTTTCAGTAGAAAGTATAAGACTGTTAAATTTACCAATGCAAAAAACGTTACTTTGGCAAAACCCAACTGTTATTTGAAATAAAAGTTTTCCTCTCAAATCCAAATGTGTTTTTATCTATTATTTCAACAAGTTATGCTCTCAAAACAACAAGATGGGAATGTTCATTTTAAGTGTGTTTGGTAAAATACAATTGTAAAATTATCAAATGAAATTATTTTGTAAAAGGTTATGTGTGTTTGAAATTCTTTATTTTTATTTTCCTTATTGAGATTTATTTACATGGGACTTCCCCTATTGCTCTCATACCACTCATTTTGCGATTGATACCGCTCCGGAAGCATCGTTGACATGTTACATCATGTGGATTATCGGGCTACTACGCCACCAGGACTACGATCTTTCCCACACGTAAAAAAATAACCTTATATGTTTTGGCAAAAAATCATTCGAAATAACTTATACTCTTCATCATGCCACCTAATGAATGATCCCATATCCAAAAGCTAATAACATTCATAAGTTAATGAAAAGTATAAGTTTCGGAATGTATGTGACTAATGCGATGTATAAGTTTTTTCTTATACATATCATTAAGCGCCTGCTTTGGCAAAAAAGTATTAGAAATATTAATAATAAATAACATTAAATTTTTTTACGTGCACGACGCCAAGTTCGCTGCCACCTTCGCCGATTCATCGAAGAAAACATCATCATCCTTATGGGGATCGTAGTTGTGATGCTGAATTAGTGCGATTATGCCGTTCTGTGTCGTATTGGGCATCTTCAGTTCCACGGAGAAGTCATCGGGATGTCGGGAATATAAACAGCGGCTTGACGAAGTGCAGTACTAAAAATTACATAACATGCTTTATTAAATTACTTCTGCCTTATAAAAAACTGTCTAAGTAAATACCTGTTCAAGTGAAAAGAAAATGTTTCTTGCCGCTAGCACTTGCTTCATTTTTCCTCCAACTGTAACTGATGGATGGTCGTGGGCAGCCAGTTACATTGTTTCTGCCTGTCAGTGCGGCCAAAAAAGTGAAATTGCGAAGCCAGTTTGACCATTTTTTCTATTTTGATCTAAGAGTTTCATTGTCAGTACCAGAACTCTATACTGAAAGAAAAACTTTCAAATCTATCAATTTAGCATTTGAGTGAAAAGTTTTAGCTCTTATAAATACCAAATTTTCCTTACTTTTAGAATGAAATTAGATAAATGTTGGAATCCCAACTTTTTTTTTCTCTGTGTACGGATCAATCCACTTTGAAATTACGGCGCGTTTCTTGACAGCAACACAATGATTTCATTTAATAGGAAATTTGAAAAACATGAATGAAACATTGCTGAGGAAACCGGCAGCGAAATTCGAAAATTCGAAAGGAGCTTCAGTTATTGATAAATCAGTGAAATTTGCCATCTTCTGAAATGAAAATATTCTTCGTTTTGGACAGTGCAACATATTTTGGACCCCCAAATGTACACATTTTGGACACCCCCAATTTAGTCTCTTCAAAGTCAAATTTCTAATTTACTCTGGTAAATTGAGTCGAAGCCAAGTCTTATCTTTCGATTGGCATGCATCAATGAGAAGATTCCTGCGTTTTAAATTCACAATTTGGACAAAAACTTATTGTGTACGTTCGGAGATTTTCAGTGATGTATACTTTTAAGCGTAACGCATTGTAACGCTCGCCTTCTTGAACAAACTAATTTCCTCGAAATTTCACCAAAATATCGCTTTTTCGCACGGGAAACCAGTGAAATAGATGCTGAACAATGTTAATTTCCTGAAGCCAATGGGGGAATTAGCAGCGGCATTGTTTTTAGTTCAGAAATCAGGAAAATGTCGCCAGGAGGGTCCAAAATGTGTAGGGGTCCAAATCAAGTTGATTACCCTACTGATTTCACTCTAAGTACTATAATACAAGAATCTTGAAATGAGTACCATACCAATTATTGTCTTTATCAAAGCTAGTCTTGGAATAATTTTCTTGTCCTCTTGTACCATGGTACCACGCTTAGATAAGATTACCTAAAATTAGGTTTTATTTTACCTAAAATTAGGTAATGGATGTTTATTAGAAATATCGATAAAAATTTGCGATTATTCTCGTTTATTTTTACCTACTTTTAAGTATTTGACGTGTTTAGACGATGACGTTATATTTTACCTAAAATTAGATTTTTCTTGACTTTGTAAGAAACAAGTGTTTCTGCCGGCCCTTCCTGCCGTTCCTGCCACGGAATCCTTAGGACAATATCGAGATAATCAACGATTTAAAACTGATGGTAAGTCGTTGATTGATAAAGGACAATTTCCGGGAACAATATATAAACTTCTGTTTATTTTCAGAATTCCGGAAAATTGTTTTTTGGTCTCACATTCCCGAAAACTTCCAGGATGGATCAGAACTCGAACGCCACGAGTACACGGTGTTGGTTGGGAATGATGGTCACAGGTTTGCTCGCTGGCATTCGGACACCCTTAAGGTCACTCCTGACGGAATCCAAGTTTCAAAGTGCTCGCGTTTTCGGGGGCACACCACTCGATACGGAGGCGGCGGACAACTGTCATTTTTGTTGATTCAGCTTTGCTGCGTTGCTTCCGTATCGAGTGGTGTGCCCCCGAAAACGCGAGCACTTTGAAACCTGGATTCTGTCAGGAGTGACCTTAACGTGGGGAACAGACGCTTCTAACACGACGAACAGACGCTCGATCAGGTTAACACATCCGGAGAGGAGTAAACGCCCCTCCTTGTAAGCATACAACCACAGCTCCCATCGGGGTTAGTTACCTGAATTTCCTAATGCTTCCAAGACGCTCGATCAGGTTAACACCTCCGGAGAGGAGCAAATCCCCCTCCTGTCAGCATACGACCGTAGCTCACGGTTGGCAGTTGACAGTTCATCAAATAGCAGCGCTCTTATCGCGCTACCAAATTTGGTCACCTGTCAGTCGCGCTACTGTTATAGCAGCGCGTTTAGTAGCGACCGGTAAAGTGTCAAGTACAGTGAACGTTCGTTGGTTGGGTTTTTTCTAGTTGGGGCGTTTTTTAGTTGGGGGTTCGCTAATTGGGGCGAAACCCAATTAAAAAGCAGCTAAACGTCAGAATGTGATGTCAAAAACGCGTTGACGTTTTGTTTCCGTGTTTGGCGGGATCGATATTTTCTGGCGCGTAAAATTTTCCTTTGTTCAATGCAAAAAGTAAACAACATTGACGCTTGTCAAAACGCCCCAATTAGCGAACGGCATTCGTTAGTTGGGGTGAGGTCGTGCCCCAATTAGCGAACGATCACTGTAATGATACTGCGCTGCCAAACGGCTTAAACTCACCACCGGTAATCTTGCTCTTATGATGGATGACATAAGATTTGAAATTAAAATACAAGATCTCTCTGAAAACGTGACGAAAAGAAGGTTGTCATGGAGTGGATTGGCAGAACCGCGGTCAATTATAGATCGCCTGATCCCTCAAAAACAAACCATCATCAGCGGTCAATTATAGTACTTAAACTTATAGCTAGAAGACCAATACCATATCAACACATTTGACACTCACGGCTGGCAACACTAAATTTTGATTTAACGGGCGAATTCTTTTGTTGTTTTTGGCAAGGTCTATCATAAAACAGCAAGGTTTTCCACAATGTGAAACAGATAGCATCGGTGGTGCAAACGAAATTCAAACGAAGAAGCGAGACAGAAATAACCACTTCGCTCCACGAAACCTTGCCTTGTGCGAACCTTGCACACAAAACAATCGCTCCAAATTTTGCGGCGAAAATTGCATTTCAACCGCAACGTCAAAAACGCGACGACGAACGGACGGACGACGACAAGTAAAAAGAAAATTCGGTCGAAGTGCGAGTGACGAAAGCGAAACCGGGGCGTGAAAATTGATTTTTCTTCTGCTGCTTCCACGGTGTGTTGTCCGGGAAAGGAAAATCCATTCGGTGTGGAAACTCAGCGATCTGGAAGTCGAACGAAAAGTGTCGGTTCCGCGACAAAGAGGCCCCCCAGTTAAAATAGGCGAGCGCGGCTCCATTCGGAGAAGGCTACTTTGGATTTTATAGATTTTTCGCGTAACCTTTGGAAGGCACCGCAAGCAGAGCAGAGAAGACCCAGGCGGGCAGGGAGTAACGAACCGTGTGGGGAGCGTGTGAGGAAGTGCGTTTTGTGTTTGCCTGTGAGTGGAGTGTTTTATCGATCCATTTGGGATTTTTTCCTTGTGTATTTTCTTCCCGATCCCGATTGAACGGGAAGTAGTCAAGTGTGTGTGTTTCTATTGAGAAGATTTGGGGACGAAAATAACCCCCCGGTGGAAGTGGAATTAGAGCCGAGCGGATCGAGAAGCTCTGAGTTTAGGTCATCGGTAATAATCCTGGCAGGGGCTGTCTAAATACCATCATATTCATCGAGAGCGACTTGGAGAAAAACGTAGCAGAAGCAGCAAAAATGTCGAATAAACCAGCGCAATTGCTTGTAATCGAGCCTGCGAACGAGCTAAAATTCGTAGGTAAGTGACGAGTTGAAATTTGGATTTCCTTTTCGGATTAGACAACGATAACGGCAGGGTACAGGTCATGGTGATGCTGTCAAAGTTTGTTTTAGGAGACGATGTCATTGCGATTCTGGATTCCACATCGACAACCTGAAAGTGAAATGAAAATAACAA
The DNA here is from genome assembly GCF_024139115.2 of Armigeres subalbatus. Classification (NCBI taxonomy): domain Eukaryota; kingdom Metazoa; phylum Arthropoda; class Insecta; order Diptera; family Culicidae; genus Armigeres; species Armigeres subalbatus. The sequence goes on from NC_085139.1 coordinate 228,244,801, forward strand.
CAAGAATGCCTACATTGAGTTGCAAGATTGTGTGATAGTGTATCGTAATTACAAGTAATGTAATGACAGTGCATTATTGCGCATCAATTGTATGGAAATACGCAACGAAATGGATGTTGTTGTAATGTAACTAATAAACTTTGTATTCATGTAATAGAATAAGAGGTTTTCAAGCATTAGATAACCACTTTAAAAAATTGATTTCGAACCTTTCTGCTTCCTTAAATAAATATTTTGTTTTATTTCAGGTATTTAACTTTTTTGAAATCATATCTATAACAGAATAATGAGAACATATTTTATATACTTTCTTTGCCGTATGTAGAAGCATCTAATTTAACTCAAAACATTATCGTAACATTGTAATTCTATTATAATCTAATTTTGTAATTTTGTCATGATTTTTGCTTATTGAAATTAAATGGCATAAAATTTGTTTTAAAGACGTTACTTTCAATATTTATATACCTGCTCTCCGTTACTATCCTTTTCTGTTTAGAGTCAGCTTGGTTAGCTGATACTTGAATATGACTACTTAACTAATCTCCCACTAGTTTTTCCTCTGCCGACTGCTATTTGATATGCCAATTACTCTGCAAATTGCAGGCAATCTGAAACATCCGATGGATTATATTTTTTGGAGTGGTGTTCACTGAATAAGAAGAACTGCGTCTAAAGTAGCCTTGAGAGCAAATACGTAGGATTGCCAATCCGGAGATGGCGAGTTCGATTCGCGGTCCTATCTAGGATGATTTCGGTTTAGAAACCCTGGGCAAAGTGTTTCCATTGTACCTACTACTCATGCAATGGCGTGCAAAGAAAAACTTTCAATTAATATTTGAGGAAATGCTAATAGTATACTACGTTGAAAAGCCGGCCAAGTTACAGTTGGAATGTAGAGCCATTTGAGAGGAAGAAGAAGAAACTGGTATTTCCATGCAAGATCGGAGATCGTCAATCTGGGAACGAGTTGATAATTGTTGATTATCCTGAAGGGTTTTGGCATTCAATTTCATTTATTTAGTCTACATCTAAACAGATAACACTGAATCAACAATTTGACGCTACAATACACGGTTCGAGGCCGCATCTTTCCATCCTCGAATACGCCCCACGCTCGCCAAGTCGTTCTGCACCTGGTCTGCCCATCTCGCTCGCTGCGCTCCACGTCGTCTCGTTTTGGCATTCAAGAAGACTCCGGATCTGTCCTTCGTAAATTTATCATCGAATTTCTTCATTCAAAAGTTCCACTACGATCCGAACAATGGCCAAATTTTCGACTTGTGATATCGGAAATATGAGAATCTTTTTCTAAAGGACGAAGCAAAATTGTACGATAAAGGGAAGGTATGACTACTACGTCCTATTCCTTGCACTACTGTCGAAAAGATCGATGTTGAAATGGAGCGTCTGGAAGAGCTGAACCTCATCACATACGTAGATTATTTCGCAATGGGCAGCGCCAATCTTCTTTCGACAGCTCTTTCGTATGATAATTTGCATATGGTTTGCTCGTTTCAAGTTGAGATGCGTAAAGCAACCCCAGATCTCAGCAACGCGTTTCTGCAAGTGGAAGTAGATAACAACTTGCGGAAAAACAACAACCGCGGACTTTTTCGTTTTAACCGGCTTGCGCCTAGACATTCCATCAGTTGCTTTCTCCTATCTAGGTATCACATTGGCAGCTCGTTAACCAAGACGAACCTTTGCCTCTCGAACCTAACCCAAGAAGTTCCAATAAAATCCGTATGAACTCGTGGCAAGTGCAGAGGTATATTCGGCTTGCAGTGGGCAGGCGATTTCATCATCATTTCCTCCCCCTTCCTTACATTGACTTGCATTCTGACGTGGCAGGCGCCAGTATAATACTAACTAGGGATCCTACATTCAGAGATATGCGAAAGCGGCCATCTTGAGCCAATCGAGCATTGATAACTGTCAAAATCTGAGCCAAATAAACATCGTTATTGTTGCAGATCGAAAGGTATTGCGATTTTTGTGAAATAGATTCCATGAAAAGTTTTATCGAATAAACAATTTGTTTTGCTTTCGTAAGTAAAAGTAGTCTAGTTGATGTCTTATATCGTGTTCATTCGCACCGCTCCAGATCAGAGAAACGACTGGTATTACGGCGAATGTGAGCAGTTAGTTGAGGAGAAGAATGCAGCATGAGCGAGATTGCTGCAACACCGCACGAGAGTGAACGAGGCACGATACAAACGGGCGCGGAACAGACAAACGATTTTCCGGAGGAAAAATCGCCAGCAGGAAGATCGAGACCGTGAAGAGACGGAGGAACTGTACCACGCTATTAACGCACGAAAGTTTTATGAGAAGTTAAACCGTTCACGTAAGGGCCACGTGCCACAGCCCGATATGTGTAAGGAAGGGCATAAACGGGAATCTTCTTACAAACGACCGTGAGGTGATCCAAATGTGGCGGCAGCACTACGAAGAGCACCTGAATGGCGATATGGCAGACAACGGTGGCGGTATGGTAATGAACCTAGGAGCACGCGTGCAGGACATGCGGCTTCCGGCTCCGAATCTCCAGGAAATCCAGGAGGAGATCGGCTTCAAAGGCGCATATGATATAATCGATCGGGACCAGCTATGGCAGCTAATGAGTGAAGTGCGTAGTTCGAGTTTCAGGGGTATTCTCGAGTCCCTTTGAAACGCGTAGAGGGCTACGGCAAGGTGATGGCCTTTCGTGTCTGCTATTCAACATCGCTTTGGAAGGGGTAATACGAAGAGCAGGGATTAACACGAGTGGTACAATTTTCAATAAGTCCGTCCAGCTATTTGGCTTCGCCCACGACATAGATATTATGGCACGTAACTTTGAGAAGATGGAGGAAGCCTACATCAGACTGAAGAGGGAAGCTAAGCAGATCGGACTAGTCATCAACATGTCGAAGACGAAGTACATTATTGGAAGGGGTTCAAGAGAAGACAATGTGAGCCACCCACCGCGAGTTTGCATTGGTGGTGCCGAAATCGAGGTGGTAGAAGAATTTGTGTACTTGGGCTAGTGTCTGCCGAAAATGATACCAGCAGAGAAATTCGGAAACGCATAGAGGCTGGAATTCGTACGTACTTTGGACTTTCGAATAGAATTCGCCGTCGTACAAAACGTACAATCTACAAAACGCTCATTAGACCGGTAGTCCTCTACGGACACGATACCAGGACGATGCTCGTGGAGGACCAATGCGCACTTGGAGTTTTCGAAAGGAAAGTGCTGCGTACCATCTATGGTGGGGTGCAGATGGCGGACGGTACGTGGAGGAGGCGAATGAACCACGAGTTTCATGAGCTGCTGGGAGAACCATCCATCGTTCACACCGCGAAAATCGGACGACTGCGGTGGGCCGGGCACGTAGCCAAAACGTCGAGCAGTAACCCGGAGAAAATGGTTCTTGACAATGATCCGACGGGCACAAGAAGGCGAGGTGCGCAGCGGACAAAGTGGATCGATCAGGTGGAAGATGACTTGCGAACCCTCCGTAGACGTAGACCCTCCGTTGGCGACGTGTAGCCATGGACCGAGCCGAATGGATAAGACTCTTATGTACCGCACAGGCCACTTCGGCCTTAGTCTGAATAAATGAAATGAAATCAGTCGAACTCTAACCGTGATGGTAAAAACAGTGGAGCAACTCCGTTCAGAAGTGTACGCGTTCAAAGAACGGCACCCAGCCGCGTCGAAACCGGACATCGTGAAGCACTTCTTGGATGCCGGATACGCCCGTTCCGGCATCTACAACATCTTGGCACTAGAAAGAAAGAAAACCCTGAGCGACAAGAAGCTCCAAAGGAAACTTCTTATTAACAGGCCTGGTAGCGGGTCACTTTTTTCGGTCCTGTCATTAAAAAGTTTCTTTTTTCGAGACAAAGTCACTAAAGTCATTTTTTCTCGTAAACAGTCACTATTTTCAACTAATTTGAGCAAAATCCAGAGTTTCGTTATGGGCATCGTCGTAGAATGAAAAGAACGGATACAAAGCTTTATGTACCCGTCGAATGATATTTTGCTCAATAGTTAATAGACGGATCTAAAAAAAAAGAAAGTTTACAGCTTGTTGCTCTTCGTTTTCTTGGTTTCGAATCCTCACTGAAACTTGGCTTGTTTTCTAACTCGATATTCTTATTAGTTCTTAAACATAAATCAGAGGCGTCGCGTGATCAATTCTTCAACCTGTGCACTATTTTAATATTTCTAGAAAAACACATAAAAGGGACCTGAAATGATAAACAAATAATTTTCCAGCGCGTTTCTCAATATGTTTGCTTATTTTGTTGCATCTAACTGGTTCTTAGCTACTTCTTATTTTCTGAATTAACTCAAACTTAACTAAGCTTCAAAGGGATTTGAGTAAAATTAAAAAATACTATCATCAGAATCGTTTCCAATGTGGCAAATAAGCAATATATCTATTCGGAAATTATTGAACTGGAACTTTCAATTCTAATTTGAGTTATTCGTAAAATGAGACGAAGTTTTAAATACAGAAAAGGAACAGAAAAGGAATATATAGGCTCTAATAATAATTTGTAATTAGCATGTCATATCAGAACAATAAAGTCTCTACAATAACGAGAATAATGAAGTTCATAGCCCTTACTCTTCTCAATTAATAATTATTCTATTTACAATTTATATCTTTGATCAATATTCTGGACTGGACAGATGTCGAGAAGTTTTCCGTCCATCAGCATGGAAACTTGCTCATAAAAAATTTCATAAATTCGTGTGGACCATTGACATTTGACTTACCCCCTCCCTAACTAAATATATTGGATTTCTCGAAAAAAAAACCTTGAAAAATAAATTTCTTTAAAAATGTTGGCGCGTTTCATATTCGCTAATTCTGCGACAATATAGATTTTCATCAGAAGATGAAATGTCTGTTTAAAATATGTTAATATTATCGGATACTTCAATGTCTAATATAATAGGCGTATTTGTAAACAGGTTTTATTGCGCTTATTAGCAGATGACAATTTCTGTTAAAATTGAGCTAATGTCGCGTTAGTTTTTTTTTTAATCTTTCGTTTATTTGGAAGGCTAATGTCGCGTTAGTGTTATCAAACAGTACATTGTCGTCAGGATTAGTGGATGTGTAATCGGGCAATCCCATTTAACATTTAAAAATATCAAAAGCGCTTTTGCTTCGCGTTGCTTGTACAAAGCGGAACTTTCGTCATGGAACGCTTTGAGGAAGCAGAAATGCTCGCGCTTTACTCTTCTCATTCGATTTTGTTCCGATCGCGCTCTCTTCACCAAATCGCGCATGCGCTGTTTGAAGCGGTTCTCGATAGGCACCAAACCGTGCATTGCCTGCGAGGAACGCTTTGACTACCTATACATCGCCGATTGCGGTTAGAGCAGATGATCCACACATACAAAATAATGCGTGTATGATGCATGACAAACCGTTCTCGGTTGAAAGTTCCGTGTTGATACAACATGTGGTGTCGGTGGGTCGGTTCGGTATCGTAGAGAAAACTATAACGCGTCCCCATCGCAGCATTTGCTTGCCTCACATCACATGCCGTCTATAAAAAAACATGCATATTTTCCGTTTATGGATTTAATAGTCAAATTTGCATGAAACATCTTTCAAATGCACATAATTCAAATACATGCTTGGATTAGAAAGACAAGAAATCTATCTAGAGTTTAAATTTTGGGGATAAAATTGCAACATGTGCAGTGCGCAGGTTGCACATGCGGACGCGACGCCTCTGATAAACATGGATTATTTGTGGGGTTCTATGTCACATTTACTGAATTAGTATATTGTAAAACACGAAGGTGAGCCCAGAAGACGAGCTCGGTGGTCTAGTAGCTACCGCTTCTGCCTTATAAGCAGGAGGTCGTGGGTTCAATTCCAGGCTCGTCCTTTTCCTACTTTGTATTTCTATCTTAGTTCTTTCCGCGTTTCACGTTCTACCACAACGATTCCTACTGTTATAACCTTCCACACAATCCCAAAACCTCCCGTGGCACCTATGAGAGGTCGTAGAGTTCTCTGCATCTTTCTTAAGTAGGTGTCCAACAAACCATCCTTCCCTTCCTCAGCATTCGCAAGGACGTGGCCAGGACAGATCTCGACTATTGGAGAGTGCATTGCTTCCATCTAAGAGTTAGTGATTAGTCCCAAATCAATATCTGTGGTAACGGATGAAAGTGATGCTACTCTCATACAATAGTCTTGGCTTGTACCACCTACGAATTTGTGCGAATTGCTCAATGCTAATGCTAATGCTAATGTAAAACACGAAGGTGAGCCCAAAACAGGTCGCCCTCTTTTTCGACGTCCACATCGACCAATTTTCTAAAATATATTTTGATCAGAAAAATATATTAAGCTCGTTTAGTGGAATGTATTAAACCGTCTAAGACGAATTAAGTACTGTCCATTTAATTCCACCAGTTAATTTTCGTTATCTTTGCAGATACGTATTTCGACCACAACTGTGTGGTCGTCTTCAGTGTCTTGTACTTGCGTCGAGTCGAGTGTCGACTTGTAGTCGAGTCAAGTACAAGACACTGAAGACGACCACACAGTTGTGGTCGAAATACGTATCTGCAAAGATAACGAAAATTCATTGGTGGAATTAAATGGACAGTACTTAATTCGTCTTAGACGGTTTTATATTTTGATGATAATCTTGTCGTTTTAAATTACATACACTTTGAGAATTCCAATAAAAAGAAACATTTCAAAAAGATTTTGTTAATTTTTACTTTGACTAAACTAATTATTATTTCGAAGACACACATTGCTGAAACATTTTAGAACGAATCTTCAGGTTACAACAGGATTCTTACTCCGGCAAAAGCCTGTGCTTTGGCAGGGTGCTAGGAGAGAAGAAATCCATGAAAATCATAAGCAGAGTAACCTCAGAAATAGACCAAGAGCAGTACATAGTATGGACAATTTCAGTCAGTATATGTGACATATGTGACATTCCCAATTATTTTTTCTTAAAAGCATGAAATTTATGAGATATATAGATATACTTCGAGTTAGTTATAAGAGTTTTACGGTCGAATCCCAAAATCTGTCAAAATTCATAGGTATTCATCCAATTTAAAAATTAGAGTTTCCTAGAATGCCTTGATTTCTGATAAGTAATCCTTGGTTTAATTTTATACCTAACCTCAATCTACCTGTGCACTGGATTTAATTTTAAGGAATTGGTGCGCAAAAATGCATAGAATAACTAGATTTCGATTAGATTAAACGACTCTGATGATTTTATTTTTCATTTGGGTTGTCAAAATATCGAAATTTTCATTTTTTGTGTTAGTGCACAGGTAAAAAGTGAGGTTACGCGACGCCACTGGTTACTATACTATATAACTAGATAGTTGTCCATTTTAGTTCATAATATATTTCATGAATTCATAATGTGTTCAACTGATACAAATGTTCTTCAATAAGAAACATTACTTAACCCTCTCCCGCCCATGGTGTCTGTAGAGCACCATCAAATTTTGCACCTTCTAACCTTCATCGAATTGTTTCAACAACAAGAAGCAATATTTGGCACATCTTTATAGTTCCATTAGATTGCAAATATAATCAATTTTGAGAACAAATAGTTATTGAAAACAATCAATTAACTATTGATTTACAATCAAAAACTTTTTTTTTCGTTTTCCACTAATTTAAGCTATGCCAAATAACTTTTGTTCTAGCATTTTTCTCAAAGATGATTCCTTCCTATTGAAATCCTTGAAAAAAGTCGTGAGCGGGAAAGGGTTAAAGATTTCTGAAATCAGTCACATATGCAGAACTTCTCAGCAACATTTTTTCACCGGTTAAAGTTTTTCAAACAGAGGTTTCTACTGCAGGTTTATAAGCTTCGTGAGTCGAAATAATTTTATGTCTTGGAATAAATTGAGTAACTTTCTGCAACTCACTGCTCAGTTATTACCTTCATATTTCCGTAACTTTTTGTCACTTTTTGTGGAACCGAAAGTCACTATTATTAGGTCTCTTTTTTCACTATTTTGAGTGACAATGGTCGCTACCAGCCTTGTATAAATCACCAGCGTCATTGATTTAGTAGACAATTTGTATCATAAATATTTATTCGGGCTTCATCTATAACGATACATGAATGCAAGAATGATAACTCACCTAAATAGAATATATTTAATTCCCAGCTAGAACATGTAATATCATCAGAAGAAGTGGAAAAAGATATAGAAAATAGTAGGACAGCTTCTTACTACGAGGAGGGATGGAGAGTTGTAAGACTACCGTTGCATATGGCGGGATAAATGATGGATGGTGTCTGTCAGTAGTAGCGATGGGCGAGCAAATATGAACACAGAAATAGAATCCGGAGGTACCGAAATCGTGATTTTGTTCTTACTTGTTTTGTTTGCCATTGATATGGCATGGTAGACGAACCTACTAAACTTACTGAAGTGGTTTAGATGTTTCTCACTGAACGGTACCAGTTTTAAACTGATGGCATTAGAACGTCACGTTTTTCTCTGTAACGTAATCCAGCTGTTTAATGGAGGCGTGATGTTTTTCATTGATTCAACTCTGCTTACAGCAGAGAAAAGATTATTTTTGTCTATCGTTATCTAAAAAGCCACATATAGTAAAAGACGAATAGAAAAAAATCGAAATAACATACAATTTCAATGTCTCACTTTCTTGCTAAAGAATACTTACACAAACTTTGATTGCCTGTTCGGCGGTATGTGCCTAAGGTGCTAAACTGCGTTAATTGCAAGCAGCTGGACCGCCACGCTCAATACTGCTACAATAAGCCTTGCTGTGCATCGTGCGACGTGAGCATGCAAAACACCGTCAAAATGCGTTTATTGCATCGAGGACCTTCCGCATTATCTTTCATCACTTGTCCCACGTACATACAAAGATGAGAATATCCAAGTCGGTCTTCAAAATAGCGTTCTCGACAAAGCTAATCGAAATGCTTAAAAAATCATCTCGTTCGGTTTAAGCAGATAACATCAAGTTATTATTTATTAACATCTACTGTTGGCTAAGATGTGTCCATTGTTCTCAAAGGAGCATCGAAGAAAGGAGAGGACAGTAAAAGCACTCATAATAACCTAAATAACTGAACCTATAATGTTCCCCGAATCAAGGCAATAAGAAGAACAGGACTTTCCGGCCCTCCCAGGGACATCTAAAATTCCCTAAGTCCCTACTCTTTCAATTTCGCCAGCATCCGTCATCTACTGTTCAGAAGCAATTTCACAGCGCTCCAATCGTATCCTACCTATCCTATCATATGATGGTCGTACACTCCGTGTTTTCCGAAGCAAAACCGAATGTAATGTCTTGTTCCAGGTCCCTCGTTAGTGGGCCGCCAGCCTCCAGTTTCCCTGCACGCCGGCCGTACGCGCATCTTCCTCGATTGCACGCAGTCAGCGAGTGCGGGGTCTACCCCGGAGCCGACGTTCTCTTCTTAACATTATTTTTGCTTATCTATCTTCCGGCATACGCACTACACTTTTCCACCAAGTTATCCCCAAGTAACCAGTAAGCACTATATTCCGCCAAATCGGCCATATAGTGCTACTTTAATGCTTATAAGTTTTGAAATAGCCGTATAGTGGCCCTATATGGCGGTTTGGCGTAATATAGTGCTAATGGTTACTTGGGTCGTTCATCCAATCACTCCCAACTTTTCGAAGCTCGGCCGGGATTCCGTCCTTCCCAGCGGCCTTATTATGATTATTTATTTATTTAGTTTACATCTAAACAGATAACACACAGCGGCCTTTAATTTTGTAAAATGAAGGGTCAATCTTCAATGGAATATACCAGCCGGCCCTCTCTGATCAACATCGCATATGTCCAAAGCAAACTGACTGGAACAAATATTTAGTGGTGAACAGTCGGTACGCGTACTTCGGGAAAGAAAAATATTTTAAGCTCTTTTTAGTGGAATGTATTCAACCGTTACTTAGCTCGTCTTAGACGGTTACTTCGGGAAGTTTATATCCGAATTGATTCTCAACTTTTTTCCCATGGCTCAGTGATAACTTAATGAAGACAGTTAGGTTCATATGAAGAAGAATGTAGAACACGTCGTCAGTCAGTGAGGACCCTGATAGTTCACCACGGTGGATATTGCATATCGTCAATAAAGTTTGTCCAGATTCCATTTCAGTTGAGTGAAAGCTTCAAGATACACCAGCTGATAGCAAGGTGATATGGATCGGCCATTTTTGATAGCTGAATTCTCACTCGATCTTCTCTCATATAACAATTCTGCTCAAGGGATGGACAAAATCAGGTTCAATTCGCTTGAAAAAATATCTCTCAGTTTCACAAAGCATTTATTGGGTCTGTTCAATCAGTTCCTAATAAAGTTTCGGATTATTGGAGGCAGGTGTGAGTCATATCCATCTAAAAGCCTGGAAAACAGGCATCCGATAAACATTCATAATGCGTATTCGTACAGCTGTGTAGAACTAGTTAAAATGTACTATCAGCACCCCGGCATTTGGAGCCTTTTTAAAGTAACGTTTTTTTCGCGGATTATACAGTGATACTGTCGTACAGAAAACACTATTGTCGCTTCTTGTATGGTTTGGTTTTGGTTGTTTATAGTCTTTGGATGTGATAAAACGTCGAGTTGACTCTGCCAACAAATTGGATTAAAATCAAGTGCTGTTAGAAAAGTTGTGGAAATTAAAAAGACCGAGAAATTGATATAATCTATCCGCATAAAAAGCGACACCCGTGTGGCTGCATAAACTAGTTTTTCATATTTTTGCTTTTAAACACCATGTTTTGAAACTCGTGTGGTTATTTCGTAGTTTTTGGCTTGAACAAAAAAATCAAACAACGCCCTTTGATTGGGTTCTGCCAAATCGCACCAGGCGCCAATAAAAATTACCCATTTTCTTGCAGATCCAACCGATCACAAATCGTATCGAATATTATTCCATCCTATAGTTAAGGACATCTAACAATAAACGTTTGAATGAATTTATATGAATTCAATTCCGGTTTCACTGAACCCCGACCGCGACCATTTGTTTAAATGGCCCATCCTGAAATCAAATCCGTGAGGAGCTTATTTGCACTTCTTATCGAAGATTTGTTCCAGTAAACGAAGAGTGTGAGCCCATAAAAATGAATAAACGTAAAAGAACGTATGAACGTGACCTTTATCAGTTATCGGAATGTCCAATGTTATTTGAATCAGACATTGATAGCTTTACATTGTTAGTTGTAGAATATCCAATTGAGGCCTTGAATTAAAAAGCTTCTTTTTGCCTTCCTCGTGTACTAAGTATACGGAAAGACTATATGACAGCTCCAAAACAGAACTTTTGATAGAAGCTTCGGAGACCCATAATGTTGTATACCAGTCGCCTCCGCTCGACGAATTGAGGTGGATGTCTGTATGTATGGGGACACACGCTTTTGGGTACTTAGCTTAATCCGATTTGCTTGCAACAAGTTGCAAACGCAGAATCCAGTCTCGTTGTTGGCTATTGAAGATTGACCGGATCAGCCATGAGTCAATTGAAAAAAATAGCATCAAAATCGAAAAAAATCAGAAAGTGCTGCAATGCAATAATGCAAAAGATGTTCCACATAAATTGCACTTGAGAGAGTCCGATTTTTTGTTATTTATTTATGGTTACTTAAAACTTTTATTAGTGTTACACATTATGGAATGGAAAATATTTCACCATTCAAAATGATATACATTTTATATGCCTTAAATCTCCCACGAGGCCACCAAAAAAATTGTAAGACAATGTACGTCATATATACTACCGGCTGCTTTATCGCTTGGTTTTACATAATCCCATATCAGCGGTTACCACCGATATGAAGTTGTCGCTAGCAAGTGTATTTGGTTTGATAAAGAATGGAAAGAAAGTGGTTTGGCGCCTCTTGCCTTCTCCTATCAGAACAATGGCCCGCGAATCTCGATTGTAACGATGACGATCCAAACAAGAGAAAAGGGAGAAATAAAAATCGCGCGCTGTATCGAACTTTTCTCCAATATTTAATAGTGGTACCTATATTCGTTGTGGAGCAGAACGATGGCTGCCGAGAGGGAAAGGATTGAAGCACCTCACTGACAGCGCCGTTGATAAAGATGATATAGCTACCAATCTATATCGAATTAAGTGAATTGAATTTGGCCTTCGAACTATCAATATTCCGCTGGGAATCGGGCGTTGTCACTTGCCAAAGGTGGAACTGTTTTGTGGTTCAGTTTCGCCGAGATTGACAACATTTGCATAGTTTGATATATCCATCATGGACGGAGAATTCCATGTTTTGTATACCATACGTTTGTTATGAAGTCGTTGAAGGTCATAAATAAGTGATGATCAGTTTCTATAACAATTAACGAGGGAAATGGAGAGATAAACGCTTTTTTACAAATAGCCAAATTGATTCGAATAATCAAGTACTATTCGTCTTCTTCTTCTTCTACATCCCCCACTGGGACATTGCCGCCTCGCAGCTTAGTGTTCATTAAGCACTTCCCTTCCACAGTTATTAATTACGAAGTTTGTAGACCAAGTTACCATCCCTGCATTCGTATAAAATGATGCAAACACGATAATACTCCTATGCCCAGGAAAGAATTTCCAAACCGAAAATTGCCTAGACCGGCACCTGGAACCCAACCCAGGAACCCTCAGCATAGTCTTGCTTTGTAGCCGCGAAGTACTGAAGATTCCAAGTTGAATTATTACGGATGCAACATAGTTGATTCGTCTGTTTAGGAAAAAAATTGTAAGTAGTCACTGAGTAACGGTTGAATTAGATATGTAATTGATCGCATATTCGAATAGCATTTGATGACTTAATCTGCTGACCGAAAACTAGGGTAGTGGCTCAAGTGATTGGCAATTGATACGAAAAAGAAATCTATAAAGTTAGCGGACAGAAGAAAACCAATTCTTGTAAATAAAAGAATGATAATTAGTTCAAGGAAATTGTTATTGATTGGAAATATATTATAGTTTAAGCGTTGTCGAAAATTAATTGACTGCTATATAAATTGTAATTCCCTTCGGAACATTTTTAAAAAGAAGTGACACAAACCAAGTGTCCAATTAAGAAATCGGACCTGCCACAAAATGGCTTTGGATTCAGTTCGTGTTGAGCAAACCAGCTTGGATTACACGGAAACTTCGTGCAGCATCTGTGGTCCTTTAACGCAGGATGAAGAAATGGTAGGGTGTGACTGTTGTTCGGAATGGTTCCATTCTCGTTGTGTTGGCATCGTCGAGCGTAATTTGCCGAAAAGGTGGTTCTGCCCAAGCGAAGCCTGTCAGGAAATGACCAAGGAGTCCCAGAGGAAGCAGACCGTCAAGAAGCATCAGACCCTTAGTCAGAAGGAAGCCGATGAATCTGACAAATCCAGCACTAATGCCTATCTGGTCGCTTCTAGTGTGGAAGCAAAGGTGCGTGCGCTGGAGGATCGGCAAAGGCGGCAGATGGAGAAGCTGGAGGTGGAAATGCAACTGCGGAGAAAAGAGAAGGAGATGCAGCGTGCACTGGAGCGGAAGAAGGCGGAAATGGAGCTTCGAATGTGTGCCGAAGAAGAAGAGGATCAACTTCCAGGGTACCCAAGCAGTCGTCGAAATATGTTGCTGTCGATTCACGAGTGGGAAGTTCAAGAAAAACCAACCAAATGTGTGGAAGTTGACCCGTCATCGTCAACGAGGACATCAAAGAGGAGGACGGGGAGGCCGATAAGGAAGAAGAAACGGATTCGCGGGAGATCAGGAAGCAGGTGGTAAAAGAAAGCCAAGACGGGCTGGGGCTACAGCAGGCTCGACCTACAAAGGCCCAGTTGGCCGCAAGAAATGAACTGACGTATAAACTTCCCAGGGGCGTTTCCCTAACCTCAATCTACCTGTGCACTGGACTTAAATTTAAAGAATTTTCGTACGAAAATGTATAGAATAACTAGATTTCGATTAGTTTAAACGACTCTGATAATTTTATTTTCCATTTGGGCTGTAGAAATATCCAAATTTTCATTTTTTGTATCAGTGCACAGGTAAAAAGTGAGGTTACGCGACGCCACTGAAACTTCCGAAGTCCTCGGGATAACCAGCGCAGTTGCCATTGTTCTACGCGGCCTATAAAGCATCCAACGACGCCTGTGGTTACATGAACCACGAGAACCTGATGAGGCTGCAGGAAGCACTCGAAGGTGATGCCCTCGAGTTGGTATCTGGCCAGCTACTACTGCCGGAGTCAATCCCGAGGGTTATCGAGAAGCTGCGTCGGCACTTCGGTCGCCCGGAGCAACTCCTTGAGAGTCTTCTGGATAAGGTCAACAGACTGGAGTCCCCTTAAGTCGGACAACCTCCGGAGCTTGGTCCCTTTCGGAAACACGGTGGAGCAACTCTGCAACCATCTGGAGACCGCCGACCTACCGCAACACCTCGTAAATCCACTGCTCAAAAAATCTTTGGTCGCTAAGTTGCCGGATCGGGAAACATTGCGGACGCTAACAGACTTTCTTATGGAAATCGTGGATGATGCCTGTGAAGCCAATGTTGATATGGACTTCAAATTGTCGCATTCGGCTCAAGAGAGCCCAGAGTATGAAAAGAGTTCATCAGATAAGAATAGTGTTTGCTGCAACTGCAAACCTGGCTATTTGGGAATTGGAAAGGGAGTGGCGAAACAAAAACCCGAGTGGCAAATCGTAACCGTTTGGAGGAAATTAGCAATGATCCTTAACGATTGTAATGCAACAACAGGAACGCAAATAGAGGTTATTCTTACTGACGGCACAGTACATTATTCATTTATCAATCACTTATGTATGTCTCCTATATTGGAACTTGCCTAATAAATACTGTTCTTGTGTTTTTTTAGATGTAAATACAATGGGGTGGTAGTTTTACATGGGATACTTTATTTTCAGATGGATCTGTCACGTGCCATACCACCTTTCAGATACAATGATATAGATGAAAACAAATTGCATAAGGAATGCAGATATGGAAGCGATTGTTAGAATATTATTTCGGAACGGAGGACATTAACGACCAGAAACGTAAGCGAGCAAAACTCTTGCAGGTGGTCCGCAATTGCAGGCACTGTTCCAGTCACTTCCAAACAGCAAAAGGTTTGCTGTAGTATGTCTTGAACGAGCATATCTTGCGTAACATATGATTACGGCTGCGAGGTGAACCGGCCCAAGGCCGAAAACCTCACTAATAAAGATAATCATAATAATAATGATTACGGCTTATAAACCAAAACCATGATTTTTGATTTTTAGCATAAACGATTGCTTTGTAAATTATTCTTTATGCTAGGTAAAACTCCGTTTTGATATCTCATAAGAAATACATTTATTGCTATTTTGAGTAAACGTCTCATGCACCATTTGCACCATTATGGGTTTTAAGTTTTTGTTTGACGCCACCTACCATGCGTAGTGTTGCTGGTGTGAACGACTTAAAGTTCACTTTTTATTAGCTTCAGGTTATTTTAAAATGTATATTCTTACTAGGTTTTCAATATACAGCATAGCAGAACTGCTCTGGCTAACATATCTAAACGAACCCGATGATATTACTAGCTTTGAGCAAACGGCTTAAAACCAGACGTGTTACCAGTAATGCAAGTAAACGACGCGATTTTTGTTTTAGCCGAAATTTTGTCGATTTCGAATGGTTTTTCAATTATTCTACATTTGCTGTTATAATATAACCATTAAAGTATAGACATAGACGTATGACATATTTTTGGCAATGAAATGAGTTTCTACTTCAATCAATTAATTAAATTAGTCATAGAAAACCTTGAACCTCGTTTTTCTCGGTTCAGCATTGTTGGCTTTTCGGCCTTAATCATATGTTGCTCGAGATACTGTGAAGTACCCTAATATCGCGCACTTAAGGTCTGACAAAGATGAAACTTTCATAGAAAAACATGTAGTGCCTATTTGGGAACATTTGCTATCGCATCCCGTATTATAATGATACTGGGTTCTCAAAAAAATATTACTTGCAAATTTTGCTGCTATATAAAAAAAACTAGTGGTATTAATCTAAGATCATTGTATGTTCCTTATTTCGCGCATAAAAATAGGAAGGTTCCCAATTTGGCGCGAAAATGGTCCTAATTTCGCTCATGTTTGAAATTGAATGTCGTTGTTGGTATGATGAAATATAATCAATTGACCAATAAAGCATTCATCCATTGTTCAAAATATACAGATAACGGTATCAGACATCCATCAGTACCCATTATTTAGTCGGAATGGTATGCCTCTATATTTCGACCCTAGAACTTTGCTTAGATTTTGCATTATCACTTTTAGTTCACACAAGTCATAATTCCTAATATATCGTTTCCTTCTGTAATATGAACCACATGTTAGGAAAAAAAGGTTGGCTGATGTATTATTTTTTTAACTTTCGAGACATCATGTATAAGACTTTCATTCCGCTATCTTTCACATAGGACATCTTCAAATGTGTGTTTTACATAAGACTTCTTCAATATGATATACATTATCAAAAAAGCTGCTATAGTTTTATCACAGACAAAATTCTATCCGTGACTTAAGATTAGTATCATTTTTCACATCGGATTTGAAAGCTATTACAGGCACTAACCTATAAGATTTTTAAGTCCACATAAGTCGATTTCGGTGGTTATCCGCCAGAAAATTAGATGAAAAAGCAAACGCTTCGGGCTCTATTCAGTGTAAAACCACAGACAAATAGACGTAACAGCTTGAACATTTTTCTGAAAAATCCATAGCCCAACTTCTCTACCACCATCTTACGAGCATGTTACACGAAACAATGTTTCGTAAGACATTGTCACTAGAAGGCGCTGGAGTGAAAGGTCAAACACGAAGGATTACGAAGCTAGCACCTCTAGTTGTGAAACGCGCAATCAATCAAATTCAAATTGATCGTTGAAGTGATGGTCGATGGTAATTTCTCTAGTGTTACGTCTGTGGTAAAACTGTCGACTCCTGTGCATCATATTGCTTTTGTTTAGTTTTCTTCTTATTGGCATTACATCCCCACACTGGGAAAGAGACGCCTTAGAGCTTAGTGTTCATTAAGCACTTCCACAGTTATTAACTGCGAGGTTTCTTTTGTTTCGTTAGAATGCTGCAAATGATACTACGTAACAACTATAAACGAAATTAGGCACCGGAATTACCTTCATATGCCTAATTTCGCGCAAAAGCGAAAGTCTAAATAAATACAAAGTAAACCAAATTTTACACTTTTCAATAGTAATGACGAATAAACATATCCAACAGAGCATAATGAATATAAATATTTTCAATAAGTGGCCACTTTTGTACAGTAAAATCATTTGTTTATTTAGGTCATCTTCTTCGTCTTTGTGCTAAGCACAAGCAAATATGGCGGCCAATGGGAGGACCAAATTGAAATAATTTTATTTAGTGTACTAAATCAAGTTCGTTTTTCAAATTCTTTCGTGAAAATCATTCAACAACAATAATATTTTGTAATCCTTCCGATTTTTCAATTTTGGCTGGTACTTAAAAATTGAAAAAAAAAATTCATAATGCGCGAAATTAGGGCACATCACGGTATTATAATGTATCGATTCAAGCTTTTGACGAGTTTTTCCAACCTGGCCGGCAAGATGTCTTGGAGCGCCATATGTAATTTGCGGCGAATGAAACAGCAAGGAGGCGAAAGGTTTGCCGAATTCGTGATCAGAGTAAGACAATGAACGCTAACTTTCACCTACTCAGTGACTGAGTAAAATTGTATTTCTCTCTCTTTCTATCCCACGGAAATTTTACTCTATTTCCGTCAAAGGCAGGACAAATCAAAACTATGAGTAATCCTACTTTTGACGGAAATTGAGTAAAATATCCGTAGGAAAAAAAGAACGGCAATACAATTTTACTCAGTCAAAGAGTAGATGATAGTTAGAGTGTATGCAGAGTTGACAAGTACGAACCTAGCGTTCGTAAAATTCTGACGGATACCATAGTGGAAGGCTACATCTGATGAGTTGCGGAAGCAAATCGTGCAGAAAGATCGTTCAGTGGAAGAAATTGAGGAAATCGGAAAATCGCTAGGGGGAGTTCAGAAGCAGTTAAAAGATTTCGGATCCAATAACATTTAAGCGAAACGACGATATCAGCCAAGTAAACCAAAGGTGGAGTTTCAAACCAAGATCAAGACTCCATAGATGAAGTGCTTCAAATGTGGATTTTTTATCCATACATCAACTGATACAAAAGATATTTTAACTAAAATATCTTTTACTGATACCCGACAACATCGGCAATCATTCCAGCGAAAACTTATTACGCATAAGATGTTGGTGGAGCGGTGGCCAACCTGATAACTGACGAGGCCTAAGAAAAGCTGAAATCTGCTGGAATCGAAGTGATTAGCTGTAAAAAAGGGAGTGATCGGATGCTGAAGAGCTACGCCAATAATATCCCACTTACGGCGCTGGGAACATTTGAAGCTATCGTGAGCGTTGGAGCAAAATCCGTGAAGGCGGAGTTCTTTGTAAACAAAGGATGTCAACGATCTCTTTTGGGTGACGCTACATCCAAACGATGGGAATATTGAAAGTGGGAGTAGATATAGATCAGGTAGCACAGAGTGTGGAACCATTTTCCATGATAACCGGAGTATCCGTACACATCCATTTGGATCCAAATGCCAAGCCAGTTTTTCAACCAATAAGAAGAGAAGAGCTAGGGATATAATTGAAGAAAAGAAGAAGCCGGTGCGTTGGGTTTCTCCGTTAGTGGTTGTTGGAAAGGCAAATGGTGAGCCCAGAACTTGCCTAGATCAGAGAAGGTTGAATGAAGCGGTTCTGAGAGAAAGACACCCGATGCCCGTAATTGATGACTTCTTAGCACGAGTAGGGCCGAATATGATTCGCAGTAAACTGGATGTGAAGGATTCTTTCAAATTTCCTCCGGTATTCGTAATTTGATCTTCTATAAAATCTTGGATCTACATATCTTAGAAAGAAATATATTTTCAATACTTTAGGTCCACATTTTCCAGTCGCATTGTTTATCTAATGGACATTGTTTTACGGTTTTACTGTTACATGTTTTATACACAATCTAATGCTTATCATTTCTGCATTTTTCCAGGTCCATTCTGCACAGCCGTCTCATCCTATATGCGATTAACGAACCCGACGGAACATGTAATCCTGTTCAAAATCAAAACGACCGCTCCCAAAAAGTACTGCGTTCGTCCAAACTGCGGAACGCTGGAGCCGAGGACCACGATCGAAATTGCAAGTAAGCACTAACCAAGTAAAAAAAGAACGCGAAGAAAGAAGTCTTCACCATTTTTTTTGTGTTCTTCTCCAGTTATCCTTCAACCGTTCATTTTCGATGCGGCGGAAAAGAACAAACACAAGTTTATGGTACAGTCGATGATAATGCCCGATAGCGAGGTCAGCATTGAGCAGCTATGGAAGGATGTCAGTCCTGACGATCTGATGGATTCCAAACTGCGGTGCGTGTTCGAATTACCGGCCGATACCAACCAAACGGCACTGGGCGGAGCAGCGATTACGGCCACTAGTACCACCACCACTCAGTCTGCTAACGGTCAGTATTACCAACGGTTGTTTTACGGGGTCAATGGTTTGAGCTGTGTGTTTTTTAGCTACGCCGAACAAGAATGAATCGGGAACTCAGGTGGTAGATTCGCAACATGTCAGCAGCGCTAGCAACGAAGAAGACAGTGATGCGTTGATCCTGGAAGTAAAGAAACTGCGGGAATCTGAATGTTCACTACGTCACGAAAATCTTTTGTTGAAGGTAAGTTAAAAATAAGATCGAGTGAGATATTCTCTCGACTTCGCGGATAGTATGAGGTTTTGTGGAAGTCACATAGAAAATATGTTTTAAATAATGGCTTCCAGTATGTGCTGAACCATGTTGCCCTATTGTAGGTTCATGTTAGAATGCTTAATTTTCGATCAAATTTATTACACGTTTTATAGTTGTATTTCATTTCCTTGTTGAGGCTACGTCACCACGAGCTCCTGGGTCTGCCGGTGCTGCGATGTCCTGCTGGATTCCAATCCAGCGCTTGCTTGCAGATTTCGTATGCGCTCTGTCGTAATGTTTGGCCGACCCACCTTTATTTACGTTCTAGAATTTCTTTCAATATCGGTTTTTGATGGCATCGTCGATGAAGCTCAGCATTCGAGATCCAATGGTGAGACCACCAGGCCCGAATTATTAAACGTAGACATCGGTTGATAAATACTTGTAGTTTCTACGTAATCTCTGTTGATACACAAGTCTCACTGGGGTATAACAACACAGATTTTACGTTTGAGTTGAATATTTACCTATTCGAAATTTGGTGTGTTGACTAATGTGATTGGTTCTCCATACATTTCGTAAACTCGCAAAAGCAGCCCTAGCATTCTTGATTTATTGCTCCTATGTCTGTGCTCCCGCCGCTGAATCAAAGCAATGCGTAATCGAAGGTGATGGTTAGATACGATGTCAGCGCTGCGCTTTATTCCAGACATCAAGAAGGCTCCGTCTCCATTTTCGGCTGATGCAGATTTGGTCGATTTGATTTTCAGTTTGTCCATCACGAGAGACCCACGTGACCACGTGTACTGCTCGAGGAGAAAGAGCGGTCCTCCAATCACCTTGTCGTTAATGCCACATAGTTCTGCGCACAGCTCAGTATTGTTGGAGCCGATCTTCGCATTGAAGTCGCTCATGTAGATCTTGATGTCACCTTTCGAAACTTTATCCACGACGGCATTTAGTTCACTGTAGAAATTCTTCTTGTCCTGTAACTCGGCAACATCGGCGCATAACATTGGATTATCGTGAGATTCCTTACCCGCGTTCTAAATCTGGCAGTGATTACCTATTCTCCCATTTAATGGTTCACACATGATGAGCACCGCCTGTGCATGGGCGCTAAACAGGAAACCTTACCATGCCATACTCTACCAAAATTACCCTCATATCGAGTGACAATAAGGTAATCTCGCTGTGTGGCTCCTAGTGTATCATGTTTGGAGTTCAAAAAACTTATTCTAGGTGAAAAATGGAGAAGCCCGTATGGCATAATGCCGTTTGGCCTAACGAGTTCATAAATGCCGGTACTTTTATGGCAGTCCCATATTGGTTTTTCGTACTGGAATAATAGTCGATAAAGCTCCAAAACGCATTTTCTATGAGAAACTTTTTTTGTTCCTCATCCGTGAAACGATTTAGATCAATGCTAGACCAACATTTGAAAAGGGCGTAACAGCCAAAATTTATTCCATCTGATTCTTCGTCTACATATAAAGCTTTATATGTAGACGAAGAATCAGAAGGAATAAATTTTGGCTGTTACGCCCTTTTCAAATGTTGGTCTAGATTGGACAAATAATTATACTTAGAGCTAATAGCTTATGTATTTACCTACCTAATGGGACTAGTATACGGGAACATTCGATATATGGGACAATGATGGTTCAGAATTTTTTCGAGTCATTCATGGAGTTAACTCAAACGTGGCCAAAGCCAAAGTGGGACTAATATGCGAGTATCGCCTGTAAAGGATTTTCAATAGGGAACAGGAATGATCTTCTTGATGTGCCTGTTAGTGTCCAAGCTGTGACTTTTTGGGCCATAATAATTAGGGTCAAGTCGCTGGGCTATTTCTTCCGTATCATCCACATAATAGGAACGCATACAGTCATTCCTCTTGTCATCGTCGTGTAAAAACCAAACAAAGATAATATACGCAGACGAAAGGTGGTACCACAGTTTTGATGTGCCGAACGTGTTTAGCTTATTACCCGCTGTACGAAGAGATAGCATCCACATCTATTGAGCAAACTCATCAGTCATCTTCTTCTTCTTCTTCTTCTTATTGGCATTACATCCCCACACTGGGACAGAGCCGCCCCGCAGCTTAGTGTTCACTTAAGCACTTCCACAGTTATTAACTGCGAGGTTTCTAAGCCAAGTTACCATTTTTGCATTCGTATAGCATGAGGCTAACACGATGATATTTTTATGCCCAGGGAAGTCGAGACAATTTCCAAACCCATAATGCTGGGTAGACACCTTTACATGGTGTGTTACGGGATAAGATCTACCACGGTTACATTGCCAGCTACAGGCAAATCCTGACCCAACGAATACCTTCCTCATTATCCAACTCCGTGGTATTTATGAGGGTGTCGCTAAGTCGGTGGCCTCTCGTTAAGTAAGTACGACGAAGATGGGCGTGGCCAGGAGTAGTAATCCTCATGCTTTTGTTATTTTTGTTTAAGACTGGAATCAAGGACCACTCCCCTTCTTGATTTCTGATAGCATTCTAGATAAGGATCTCAAAAGTAAAACATGAGTATCACTAGTGTCCAATCTACGAATTACACCGTAACAATGCTAATGCTAATGCTAAAGGGAAGTCGAGACAATTTCCAATCCGAAAATTGCCTAGACCGGCACCGGGAATCGAACCCAGCCACCCTCAGCATTTATTTATTTATTTATTTAAGGCCTACTCTGCCGGTACTTTCATATCAGTCCCATATTGGTTTTTCGCATACTGAGATAATAGCAGATGAAGTTTCAGAACGCATTTTCAATGCAAAACTTTAAAAAAATCTAATAAATTCCAATATTTTGCTATTTGGTTCAAATTTTGCAGAGTAATTTTTCATTAAATGAGTTAATGTAAAACCTCGTGCAAAACGATTCAGATCAATGAAAAAATAATCGAATTTTGAGCAATCAGCTTATGGAAATTCTTAATGGGACTGGTATGCGGGTACATTCAAATTGGGACAAGGTTAGTTTGGTATTTTTTCACATTTCTCCCGAACAAAGTCTCATTTTTTATCATGTTATGAGGAAGTATGGAAAAGTTGAATACTATTCACGGAGTTAACTCGAAAGTGACGAAACCCGAAATGGGACTGATATGTGAGTAGCGGCAGTACATCAACAAACTACTTATGTCCTAATGATGGTAATAAAAAAAATATAAGTATACATATCGTCAAAAACTTGAAAATGGACACAAACACTAAAACAGCTATCTAATGCGATGTGAAAAATTCTTTGAATCTTCGACGCAGCGTCTGACAAGGCAGGTTGAAGTCGAATATTGTAGAAACCCTGTTGAATATACGCTGTAATCCTTCAATACTACCGTTCATACTGTAGTTAGTCCGACGAAATGGCATTCTTAACATAGCGTTATTGCGAAGTGTTCTCGGCTGTACGTTAATATTAATCTGTTCCAAAATGTCACTACAATCTATTCGGCCTTGCAAAATGTCTGCAACAAGTACAGCTCGAGCGGTGTTACGGCGTTCTCTTAGCGGCTCCAGATCGATAAGCCGACAGCGGCTTTCATAACTTGGCAGGCGTAATGGATCTCTCCACGGTAGCCAGAGCAAATCATAGGAAGCGTCGTTGCACGGACTCAATTCGTTCGGCACCGTTCGTATAATTGGGATTCCAAACGGCGGAGCAATACTCCAGTATCGACCGCACCAGTGAGCAAAACAAAGACTTTAGACAGTAAATGTCAGAAAATTCTTTACCCATCCTAAAGATGAAGCCCAGGGTTTTGGAAGCCTTACCTACAAGGTATGAGATATGCATTTTGTACGTCAGCTGGGAATCCAAAATTACGCCCCCAAGTCTTTGACATGACTCAGACGTTCTATGCTGGTATTCAAAAGCGTGTAGTCGAATCTAACGGGATTTTTAATCCGAGAAAAAGTGACCATCGAGCATTTTGCCGGATTGACTATCATACGGTTGACGTTGCACCAATTGGCAAAGGATTCTAACTGACCTTGAAGGAAATAGCAATCATCGATGGATTGGATTTGCAAGAACATTTTCAGGTCTTCAGCATACGATAGGTGGGGAACTTGCTTTGTAGCCGCGCTTCTCACCTTACGGCTAATGAGGACCCCAGTCTAATCGAATTGATGAAAATAACATCCAGTATTTTGACCACATTGGTTGTTTGCAGCCACTGGGTATTAATTTAACTCGCTATTAACACTCGCTCATGTGTCCTGTCCCAAGCACCCCTGGAGATACATATGACCAATGTACACTGGGATAGCTGCGGTTTGTATTTGGCTCTTTCTGGCTTTAGGATTTATCAAATCATTTGTTTATTTGTGTATATTATCATTGACCACACAAAAAAATCCACAAAAAATCAGGTGCACCTGGGCCCATCGTCGACGGAGCAAAGTATTCGAGATTCAGTTGTGAGGTCACCAGGCCCGAATTATAAAACATAGACATCATCAGTTGGTGAATATGCTTGCAGGTTCTTCGTGATGTCTGCTGATACACAACAAGTCTTACTGGCGTATAACAACACAGATTTCATGTTAGAGTTGAATATTCGAAATTTGGTGCTTTGACTAATCTGATTGGATCTCTCGTGAACTCGCAAAAGCAGCCCCAACCTTTTTGGTCCATGCTCCTATGTTGATCTTGGTTCCACCGTCCGATGCTAACTGGCTGCCAAGATATTAAAATTTTTCCACCTTCTCCACTGCTTGCCAGGTTTCCGTAAAGTTGGAGGGTTGGTACGTGTTGACATCCAAAGATTTGGTCTTGTTGACGTTCATGGTAAGACTCGACGTATAGGAGCGTTCAGTCAGGTCGTTCAGCTTACTCTGCGTATCAGAGCACCTTTGCGCTAGTAGAGCAATATCATCAGCCAAATTGAAGTTGCTTAGGTGCTCCACAGTAAAAGGCTGCCAAAGCAACCCACGGTTTGTTACCCGGTACTGGTTTGGTCAATCGCACCCACCATGATATGGTATAGATAAAGAACCGTTTAATTGTTGTGTGTGTTGTGTTTTGCTGGATAATATTTCATTTCCTGACTGTTTCTCGATTCTCGATTAATTATAAATTTTACTCTAATATTCCGTGAAGAGCCGTCAATAGAAACTAGTTTCAAATCTCGAACTGTTTCTTCTTCTTCTTCAATGGCTCTACATTTCAACTGGAACTTGGCCAGCTGTTCAACTTAGTATTCTATTAGCATTTCCGCAGTTATTAATTGAAAGCTTTTCAATGCCCGCCATTGCATGAGTATGTATCTTGTGTGGCAAGTGCAATGGATACACTATGCCCAGGGTGTCGAGAAAGTTTCCAACCCGAAAACAGACCGGACCGGACCGAGAATCGAACTCGCCAGTTTTCTCTTTTTCTGCCAAATAACGAGTGGCCACTAAATAACGGGAATTTCAATTCTTCAATACTTTTCTAGGAGAACACTAATGCTTTCAGAGAAATATTACCTTATGTGAATGAATCCTTAATATTCACTAAATTGTTGCCCATACACTTTTACCGTGATGTGCCCTAATTTCGCGCGCGCCCTAACTTCGCGCATTATAAAATCATTTATTTTTTTCAATTTTTAGGTACCAGTCAAAATTGAAAAATTTGGAGGATCACAAAATATCATTGTTGTTGAATGTTTTTCACGAAAAAAATTGAAAAACAAACTTGGTTTAGTACACCAAATAAAATTATTTCAATTTGATCCTCCCATCGACCGCCATATTTGCTTGTGCTTAGCACAGCGACGAAGAACATGACCCAAGTAAACAAATGATTTTACTGTACAAAACTGGCTACTTTTTGGAAATATTTGTATCCATTATGCTCTGTTGGATATGTTTATTCGTCATTACAATTGAAAAGTGTAAAATTTTATGTATTTTGTGTTTATTTAGACTTTCGCTTTGTGAACGAAATTAGGTATATGAGAGTAATTATGGTGCCTAATTTCGTTTATTGTTGTTGCGTAGTTTCATTTGTAACATTCTATTGAAACAAAAGCAATATAATTCACAGGACAGTTTTACACTGAATAGAACCCGAAAAGTTCATTCCCATACGCTTTTTATCTAATTTTCAGGCGGATAACCACCGACATGTTGACTTGAAAAATCTTATAGATCAGTGCCTGCAATAGCTATCAAATCCGATGTGCAAAATGATGCTAAAATGTGCGATGTTTAAAATGATGCTAAACTTAAGATAAAACTACAGCAGCTTTTTCGATAATGCATATAATATTGAAGATGTCTTGAATAAAACACATATTTGAAGATGTCCTATGTAAGAGATAGCGGAATTTAAGACTTCCTTTCATGACGTCTCGAAAATTAAAACCTTTTTTTACACCAGCTAAACATTGCTCATACAATGCCTTTTTTCTTAAAATATGGTTTATATTTCAGAAGCAAACGATATTTTAGGAGTTATGACTTGTGTCAACTAAAATGCATGAAGTAAAATCTAAGCAAAGCTCCAGGGTCGAAATATAGGCACATACCATTTCGACTAAAGAATGGGTACTGACGGCTGTCTGATACCGTTATCTGCATATTTTGAACAATGGATGCATGCTTCTATTGGTTAATTGATTATATTTTATCAAACCAATAACGATATTCAATTCCAAACATGAGCGAAGTTAGGAACACTTTTGCGCGAAATTAGGAACTATCCTATTTTCTTGCGCGAAATAAGGAGCATACAACTGTCTCGGATTCATACTCCAATTTTTTTGAATAGCAGCAAAATTTGCAAGTAACATTTTTTTGAGAACCTAGAATCCTTCTACTACGTGATGCAGTAGCAAATGTTTCCAAATGGCCACTACATGTTTTTTTAATGAACGTTTTAACTTTGTCAGATCTTAAGTGCGCGAAATTAGGGTACTTCACGGTACTCCAATATGTTCAGTAGAGAGTCCCAGCCTAGTATGGGGAGAAAAAAAAGTCATCGTATTCTACGGGGCACCCCCCAGGAGTTTGCCTTTGGGTAAGAAAATCATTCTCTGAAAATTTCAGCATGATCGGTTAATGCATAACCTGGCGCAATTGATTTGAAGTTAATATGGGGGTTTTAGCCGAAATATATGGGAAAATACACCTCTGTTACTATTTCGTACAGGAAACTCGATGGAGAGGCCCGATTGAGCCCAGATTTGCAGGAAATTAAGCTAACAATGCTAACAAATGCCCATGAACAATTCGACATAAAATTCTACTATTACTAAATAAACTTTAAATGAGTTTTTGGCTGATTTATTTGGAGTTGGGTTGAGCACTTTGAAATTCATTAATTGTCATGAAAACATACGCATGCAATCAAAGGTGCCTGCGATGCGTGATTTCGCGCGCTTTGAAACATAAGTAACGGGACGCGCGCCACAACACATATCGCAGCTACCTTCGATTACATGCGCTTGTTTTCAAGGCAATTAATGAATTTCAAAGTGCTCAACCAAACTCCAAATAATTCAGCTAAAAACTAATTTAAAGTTTATTTAATCATAGTAGAATTTTATGTCGAATTGTTCATGGGCATGTTAACTTCATTTCCTGCAAATCTGGGCTCAATCGGGCTTTGCCATCCAATTTCCTGTACGAAATAGTAACAGAGGTGTATTTTCCCATATATTTCGGCTGAAACCCCCATATTAACTTCAAATCAATTGCGCCAGCTTATGCAATAACCGATCAGGCTGAAATTTTCAGAGAATGAATTTCATACCCAAAGGCAAAATCCTGGGGGTGCCCCATAGAATCTGACGACTTTTTGTATCCTGGGCCAGTATAAATTGTTCAGTTGTTCACAACATGCCGTCGACGCAGGAAGTATTGCAAAGCGCATTGTTCAATTCTTTCAATCGACCAAAGATTGAGCATGAGCATGAGCATGAGCATTATGACCGCACAATTCGTAGTTGCTACTCCGTGATTGACTAGAACTTGCGAAATTGTACAGAGAACACAATAAATGGGGCTTGGGACTAGCTACCCATTCTCAATGTACACGTTTCGGGAGCTCAAATATCTAAAGTCAATAACGGCGCCGGCCACGTCCTTACGGTCATATAGGAAGGGGAGGATTGTTAGTCCGACTCTCGTTGCTACTAGAGACCGAGAACACCTCTGCATCTCCACGATTGTCTTGGGATAGGATATCGTTTTAGTTACAAAGGATAATTTATCTGGATTCACTTCGGTAAGTGATGCGATCTATGGGATGGGAAATAACACTCTCGCTGTCTGAAACTTTCACTTTCTGATTTATTCACTCACCCGCGCAAAGCAGAACAAAATTACGACGACCGGCCGATCGTTTTGCCTTCCGCACAAAGCAAAACTAAACTTCGACGACCGGCTGATCCGCTTACTGGAGAAACACGACCGGATAAGAAACAAACTAACACTTTCTGATTTATTTACTCACCCGCACAAAGCAAAACTAAACTTTGACGAACGGTCAATTAACTAACTAATTAACTTTACTACCGGCCGCGCAATGCAAAACACAAAATTTCGTCAAATCGCGCGATCGTTCGGCCGTTCGAAACAAGAGCCAACACGCACTGATCTAATTAACTTTACTACCGGCCGCGCAATGCAAATCTCAAAATTTCGGCAAATCGCGCGATCGTACGGCCGTCCGAAACAAGAGCCAACACGCACTGAACTAATTAACTTTATTACCGGCCGCGCAATGCAAATCTCAAAATTTCGGCAAATCGCGCGATCGTACGGCCGTCCGAAACAAGAGCCAACACGCACTGAACTAATTAACTTTACTACCGGCCGCGCAATGCAAAACACAAAATTTCGGCAAATCGCGCGATCGTTCGGCCGTTCGAAACAAGAGCCAACACGCACTCATTCTTTCAATCGACCAAAGATTGTGGGAAAAGTATCCGGTGGACAATTTTAAGCGTGAAAGTGATTCGAAAACTGTTAAAAGATTTTTGGTTTACTCTGAGCTTCATTGTATACAAAGATGATTGGAAAGCCAAAGACACGAAGCAACTAATCAATAGGATCAGAAGCAGCATCCAAAAATGGCATCCGTCCAGCGGTTATGTGATACCAGCAAGATTAAGTTATGCCGCACGGCGGACCACGTACTAAATGCTATTATTCCTTAATCTAAGTTTGAAGATTCCCGTAACACGGTAGATCACTATGACGTAGTGTGATACTGTGTAAGATATACCAAACAGAGCCCTAGCTTAATCCATTTTTCTAGCTAGGGCAAAAAGTTGTGGCAATTAAAACATCAGTCTCAGTAATAAAACTTTATTAATGTTAGTTGAAAGACTCGAATTCCTCTTGTTTGAGGCTAAACTGTATGCAGCGGAAGTAACTACCGGTACTCGGTCCTAGGCTGAACTGACTGCTGAAAAAATCGAGTTAGGGGTTTAAATACGTACTAACTCTTCATGAACTAGTGAACAATGGTAGTGAGAGGAACACACGGAAGTTCTTATTACTGAACACATTTTCTGGCTTAAAATGGCCTTAACCCTCTCTTTCCCACGACTTTTTTCAAAGATTTCAATAGGAAGGAATCATCTATGAAAAAAAATGGTAGAACAAAGGTTATTTGGCATAGCTTAAATTAGAAAAACGAAAAAAAAGTTTCTGATTGTAAATCAATAGTTACTTGATTGTTTTGAATAGTTTCACTATTTTTACTCAAAATTGATGATACTTGCAGTCTAATAAAACCATAAAGTTGTGTCAAATACTGCTTTTTGCTGTTGAAATAAATCGATGAATGTTGGAAGGTGCAAAACTTGATGGAGCTCTACAGCTACCATGGGAAGGAAAGGGTTAAAGACAAACAGTGGCGTAGCCAAAAAATTGTTCGGGGGTGGGGGCGTTTCAGAACATTTTTTTTTAATTTGAGAGGGTTTGAAAAATTATTTCTTTAAAAAATTCTTATGGTCGATTTGATTTTCACTTTGTCCATCACGAGAGACCCACGTGACTTTGTGCACTGGTCAATGGGGAAAGATCGATTCTTCAGTCACGATGTCCTTATTGCCACAGAATTTTGCAAACAGCTTACCAAGACCAAGACGTCCTACGACCAGTGTTGGTAAAATCATGCTCAAATCTCAATAATCAAAACCTTATGCGCGAGCTAACTGGCTAGGAGAGCATCGCGTTTGAGTTTTTCACGCAGAATCGCATCGTTTCGCTCAATCGTCGAAAAATGATTCCTCTCCAAAAAGCGTCAAAACACAGTCGAAGCGTATTTTATGTTTACGCATAGATTTATTATACATTGTTTTTAACAAAGAAAGTTAATTCGATTTTGAAAACGTACTTTGGTACTTTGATGAGTTTCTGTCATCATTCCGCAAGAACCATTCGCCATCAGCAAAAGGTGAGCCCAATGTGCTAGTACAAGATAAGCAAAAGGAGGAGGGCAAAATCGAGCATATTGTTAGTGCACTTCAATTAGAAATGACGACATTAAAGCAAAGTATTGCAAACCTACAGCAATCGATTGGCAGTGGTTGTCAACCGCTTCATAACAGGATAGCAAAACCGTTCACTTCTGCGCCTCAAAGAAATTCAAATCGCTTAGACTGGTCATCAAATTCAAATGATTCGTGTCAGCTGTTGAGAGGATCAAATGTAGAAAATATTTTCGTCGGCATAGGATATTCTTTACCAAAGTGGCTAAACATGTTTCTGCCGATGCGATGCGCGAAATGGTAGCCAATGCTTGGCAATCAACGGAGCAACTTGAAGTTGTGAAGCTAGTCTCGCGCTGGAGTAATTTGGAGGATCTGCGATATGTATCGTTCAAAGTTGGTGTAAACTGGAAGGACAAGGAAAAGGCATTGGCAAAATCAACGTGGCGAACGGGATTAATGTTCAGGGAATTTGTGAACCGTGAGTTTAGTTATTGGGAGCCGTAAAAAACGAATGCTTTAATATTTTTGATAGTTTTTTTTACTTTAGTTGACTGTTCTTGTAGTTTGTTCTTTATCCTTAAATTATTACATGCTCGTTATTCTGAGTGAATGAGAATTATTTGTATTAGATTAAGTAAACAATCATTAGGGCAACCTTTGCCTGTTGATTGAGATCAAATAAACAAATATGGCTATCACTTCTGCCTCATACGCAGGCGGTCGTGGGTTCAATCCCATTCCTCCTACCAGCACGAGGTGAACCGGCCAAGGGCCAATAATAATAAATTCCTCCTACTTCCTACCTTTTTATATATTTCTCATGTTCTAGCAATCGCTAGATCTGGAAATGGGCTTTCATACCGTTTCCATCTTCTATCCTATACCTACAACTTGACTAGTCAAAATAATTTTCTTATCAAAACTGTTTCGGTATCCAATTAACAGGGCTGGTAGCGAGTCACTTTTTAGTGACTTGGTCACTATTTTGAGCCTAGTCACTAAAAAGTCACTATTTGCATCCAAAAGTCACTAAAGTCACTATTTTTCATAAAATGGTCACTAAAGTCACTATTTTCGCATCGTTTCGCCGTTTGTAAAAAAGTTTGAGTTTGAGAAACTGCACAAAAAAAAGCTCCAAGTGAATTGTGGAAATCACCAGGTTGCTTGCAATTCATGTAAACTATGATCTTCTTCTCCATGAATAAAGGTTGTTAAATACGAAGTGTTGAGAATAAAATTGAGGAGTACTGGAACCAGGCTTTTAAATTAAAAAACGGCTGTGCGTAAATACCCTAAGATGACTGAAATTCAGGATTTAATAATAGTTTCGAAAACAAAAAATGAAAAGCAAGATATGTCAGAAGTAATTCTGCACTGAGGAAACTTAGTCGAGTCAAGTACGAGACACTGAAGACGACCACACAGTTGTGGTCGAAATACGTATCTGAAAAGATATCGAAAACTAAATAGTGGAATTAAATGGAGAGTACTTAATTCGTCTTAGACGGTTGAGCAAAATGTTGTTGAGAAGGAACTCCACGTTTGAAGTCTATGCTTACCCAAGCCATGCCTTACACAAGCCATTATTGAATGCATTATAAGGGTAAACACTTCACTTGTGGTCATTTTTCATCGTTTTTGAATATCCATTTTTGTCACGTCATTTTTGACATAATTCCGAGATATGTCTTAGTTTCTTCTTGATTAGCCCCTCTACGACGAACCAAACAGCATGAAACGATGCCATCATTTTTCGATTTTTTTTGTTAGGAATTAGGTTTTATATTTGTGATGTACACGAATAATTACTCGATAATTATACGTCTTAACTTATGTTTTATTCGACTATCAATGTTACAACGTTATACATCATGTTTCTTCTCACTCAACTCTCTGCACGAGGGGTGCATCAATGCTAACTCGATTCACACATCGTTACACCCCCCTTGTAAGACTTTTATTATTTCAAAACTTATACCGTATTATAACATCATGGAATCCTTTAGTATGCAACATCTGTAACATAAATTTTAAGGTTAATGATCTACTTTTTGAAAATTCTGCCTTCCGAATCTCTGAGCCGCCAGAAACCTCTATCGAAACCACTAACGACTAAATCTTCATCACTGTCCCTTGAAATGTTTGGTTCAAAGTCACCATCAGATGCCTCAAAGAATTCAGAACCGTCAGATTCATTTTGCTCTCCCCTAAGGTTTTCATCTAAGTGCAAACTCTCTAGGCTATTCGAAAGGTCCGCTATATCGTTTTCCGTGGGACCCGTGTTCTCCACAGTACGTGAGTTTCCTGCGTGCAAAACAGAAATATTTGGGTCGTTGTGATACAACGTTCGGACGGAGGTGTCTTGCATGTGTCCATGGGACACGCCTTCCCACATTCGCTTTACTGGAACGAATGCTGAATTTCCGACAATACTGCGACGATTACTGCTGTCAACATGCCTTTCGTTTTCCTTTTCCAATGTCTCAGTGGTTGGCCGAGTGTCTCGTCTCATTTGATCCAAATGACGTTTGATCATTCTTCCGTTTGCAGTTAACTCCACCCTGTAGTTCCGTTGTCCTAAAACATTGCGCACTATTGCAGAAGTCCAAGCTGGTTTATTTGGATCCTTGTAGTCTCTTACAATTACCTTATCGCCAACGACGAAAGTTGTATTCCTTGTACCTCCGTAATTCTTTATTTGAGATTTCTGTTGTCTCAGGATGTTTCGGGTAATATAAGCTTTCGTTATTTTGTCGTTTGATAACTGTCGTGGATTGAATCGATCTAGCGATGATTTTATGTCTCGCCCCAACATCGCTTCGACAGGAGCTACTTGTGTTGTACAGTGTGTTGCTTTGCGATAGCCCATCAAAAAATTGGCCACGATACCTCGCACATCATTTCTACTCGTCGAAAGACTCTTAATCAAAGCAGCTTTAAACGTTTTGACCATATTCTCAGCTTCGCCATTAGTTGAAGGGTGCCCCGGACTAGTCAGCGTCTGCTTGATGCCATTAGCCGCTAGAAATGTTTTTACTACACCTGATACAAACTGGGTTCCATTGTCGCTTACCATTTCGTCGAACAAACCGAACCGCGCGATACATTCCATTAACTTTTCTAAGACAAAATCTGATGTGCTACTTTTTGTTGGAAATACTTCAGCCTATTGGAGAATGCATCAATAATAATAAGATAACTCCAACCATGCACAGGTCCTGCAAAATCTACGTGCACACGACTCCATACATTTGATGGAGGTTCCCATGGAATCAATGGCGCCTTGGGTGGTGATTGGTTATGTAAGACACATGCTGAGCAGCTTTTGATTAGCATCTCGATATCGCCATCAATGTTGGGCCACCACACATTTGCTCTTGCGATGCTTTTGGTCTTGACTATACCCAAATGAGAACTATGAATCTGGTTCAAAACTTTACTTCTTGCGGCATCAGGTACAACGACCCTATGCCCTCGCATAACAATGCCACCTGCCAAAGACAATTCGTCAATGAACCTGCAGTAAGGCCCCGCCTTCAGCGTTTCTCTATCTGTCTGTCCTTTCAGATACTGCATAATGTTCTGTAAGTGTACATCATTTTCAGAAACCACTTTCAATTCCTCCAACGATAGTAAACCACATTCTTCTCGATTAATAAAATTCAAATACGAATCTTCTTCTTTCCATAGCTTCCATGACTCCGTAGGGAAACGCGACGGAAAATCAGCCACATTCATTTTGGATTTGACATGTCCAATCTCGTAGTTAAATCCAGACAAAAATGCGCCCACCTTTGCATTCGACTGGCTGCGATCGTTGGAATGCCTTTGCGAGGATGAAATAAACTCAGCAAGGGTTTGTGATCCGTTCTAATTGTGAACTTATTCCCCACCAAATACAAGAAGTACTTGTTCACTCCATACATGATTGCCAGTGCCTCGCGGTCGATTACACTGTAGTTGACCTCCGCAGCATGTAAAATCCGGGATGCAAAAGCAACTGGTCGTTCGATTCCGTTTATTTCCTGGCATAAGACAGCGGAGACTCCTACATTAGAGGCGTCACACGTAAGGATTAGTTTCGCTGTCGGGTCAAAGTGCGCCAAAGTGACATCACGACAAATTTCCGCTTTCACTCGATTGAAAGCAATCCTGCACTCTTCGCTCCACTTAAACTTTATTTCCTTTTCAATAATTTATAGATCGGACTCATCATCGTAGCTAAATTATCCACGAACTTAGCATAGTAGTTGACTAAACCAGCAAACGCCCTGACTTCACTAACATTCTTCGGCTCCGGTGCGTCTCGTATCGCTCGGATACGTTCGTCCGTTTTCTTCAGCCCATTCTCATTTATCACATATCCCAGAAAATTAACATCATTTTTGAAGAACTGGCACTTTTGTCTATTCAGTTTCAAACCCGCTTTATCGAGCACTTCGAACACTTTTTCGAGCCTTTCCAAATGCTCCTCATCATTATCTCCCGTAATCACCGCGTCATCCAAAAAGTTTTGTACTCCGGGAATACCACAGAAAAGTTTCTCAAGTTCCCGTTGTACGATACCGGAAGCCGGTTTAACACCAAACGGTAACCGGTTCATCTTGTAAACCCCTTTCACGGTTGAAATTGCACACAGTTCTTTTGAAGATTCAGACAATTCAAACTGATTGTAAGCTTTCGACAGATCAAGCTTGGAAAATTTTTTTCCTCCGTTAAGTTTTGCAAAGATTTCGTCCGCCGTTGGAAGTGGATGCTTTACATCCTTGATATGCTTGTTGACCGTCACTTTATAGTCTCCACAAAGCCTTAATCCTCCTCCTGGCTTGAGAACTGGTACCAACGGGGTACCCCATGGAGAACTATCACATTTCGTAATAATGCCAGACTGTTCCATGTCATCCAATTCCTTCACCATCTTCTCATGGAACTTAAACGGAACCTGTCGAGGTTTCTTGAAAATCGGACTTGCCTCTGGTTCTATTTCAAGGGTAATAGTTTCATACTTATACTTCCCCAACTCATCGGCAAAAAGGCCTTTGTACTTCTCCAACAATTCCATCAGTTTTCGTTCAGTACCTGACATTATTTTGTTTATTAGTGCCAAACGAATTCCGAAGGCTTTCATGAAATTCTTCCCTAGTAAGGGAGGACCAGCTTCTTGCACTATTACTACCAACACTGTTTTGGAAATCCCCTTATACTCAATCACTGGTTTGATAGCCCCTAGCACATTCAATTTTTCTCCCGAATAGAGCATTAGCTTCAAAGACGTGTCCTCTAGCCTATAACTACTCAAAGCACTTTGGTACAAAGATTCAGGAAAAACACACACTCCTGCCCCTGAATCTATTTCAATGTTATATGTCTGATTCGCTATTCTCACTTCTACCTTAAATTCTTCTTCTTCTTTAGAACTTATTTTGTTCACAAGAACAATTGACTCACTGATATAATTTTGTTCCAACTGGATTTCCGACTCACTATCGGGATCGTTTTCCTGGTTTACGTGACTGGTGGTTGGCATATAAAATGCTTGCTGTTTGCCGCAGGCCGCTTGCAGATGACCCTTTTTATTGCATACCCTGCATGTTAGACTCCGATAGCGACAGTCCTTTCGCTGGTGGCCCATTTTGTTGCACACTAAGCACCTTTTTGATCCGCCATCAAAACGTTTGTCCGTTCGCTGAGGTTCCTTTTATCCATATTCCGTTGCTTGCTTCCCCGGGTGTCGTACTCCTCTGGTATAATTAACGCTTGCATACGTATCCAGCTCGTATTTCAATGCTATTTCCTAAGCCTTGTCCAACGATAGCTTCTCGTCTTCTTCGCAGACCCGATCGAAAGCCTTTCCGCTCAAACCATCTATAAATTTGTTTACCAAAACATTCTGCAGCTGGTCTCCGAACTTGCAATTCGCCGCCAAGTTCTTGATCCTCACTATCCATTGGTTTGCAGTTTCGTGGCCATTTTCTCCACGTTGTGCTCGAAAAAACACTCGTCTTTCTTTGTGAACAATTACCGGCGGTGTGAAATGCGTTGACAGAGCCTTGCACAAGAAATCATAATCTTTCTCTTTCGGTTGGTGCGGTGTACACAAATCTCTCAGCAGCTTGTATGTCGTCGCACTCAAATGGTTGATTAGAACGGCTTTTTTCATATCGTTGGCAATCTTATTGGATACAAAAAACTGCTCCAACTGTTCTTTGTACAGTTCCCATTCTTCAGACTCTCCGTCGAAACATCGGAAGCTTGCCGGCGCCGCCATCTTGAAAACGCCGAAAAAAAAAACTTCCAGCTGGCCGCTGGTTTTTGTCACTTTGCGTGTTTCTCTGCGCCGTTGGCTGACCACATCCGTTCTTTTACGAATGATCCGTATCCCGTCCAGTCGCCAATGTGATGTACACGAATAATTACTCGATAATTATACGTCTTAACTTATGTTTTATTCGACTATCAATGTTACAACGTTATACATCATGTTTCTTCTCACTCAACTCTCTGCACGAGGGGTGCATCAATGCTAACTCGATTCACACATCGTTACAATATTGCTCTACTACAAAACACAAATATGTTCCTTGTTTCTTGTACAGAAATAGGATTTTTCTGATTATTATGAAAGTAATTCCCGTTGAAATTTTCCAACAATTCGATGAGACTCTTTTTCAGTCTGCTGAACTTTGCTCCAAAAAAATAGATATTTTTCTCTTGGAGGAACTTAATTTTTGTTGCGAAATATTTGTGCGAAATTCCGTCTTGAATATTTGGAAATAATTTTCGGAAGGTTTTTGTTAGGAATTCGATTTCACAAACAATATCTACAGGAATTCTCAAAGCGATTTTCACCGGTATTCATGGAAAAATTTAAAGAAGATTATTTTTGATGGATTGCCGGAGAAGTTTTTACAAGAATTAACATTTTTGTACTGATATCGGATTTCTGTTGGAATTCCCGTCCAAACTCCTGGAGAAAGATTTCACAGAAATTGAAGTATTTTCCGCACAATTTCTTTTAAAAAATCCTAGAAATTTCCACAAGGTTTTCCACAGAAATTCAACTTCTGCTAAAATTTCTGAAAAAAAAATCTTCAGAATGGATGGAACACCATGGATCACATTTTATGAAACTTGAACAACTTTGTATGATTCTGAATTATTTTTCTCTGGATGTAAATCCAAATAATTTTCATATTTGTATATGAACTCAAATAATTTGTATATAGAAGTTTTGTTCGAAAAACAAATTAACATTATTTTATTACCCAATTTTTACCTAATTACCTAATTAATAATTTTATTACCTAATTCAATTACATCAAAGCTACAACCATCATTTTCTCTATGAAACGTTGATTATAGAAATAATTTTGACGTCTTCATTCTTGTATGCTTAATTGGTAGAACCTTGATGAACAGGACCATCCAGAATGGATGTGATACTAATGGATATTTTCTTTGTTCTTTTTCAATGTGGTAAAATCCAGTTATATTATATGAAACGTACACGTTCTGTAAATTGTGGTAACAAAAATTGACATTTCGCGCGTAGTTGGCGCGAATTGGATTTCATGTCGCGTCTTTGATTTTAGTTGGCGCGGATTTCGCGCCGGTCGAAACTTATATATGAAACATGTTATATCTGAGTTCTGGGTAAATTTTTAGTCAAATCGATTCACGCGCAACCGAGACCAGGAGCTCAAAAAATGCATTGTATGGATTTAAATATGTTATTATTAAAAATGTTATTAATAATTATTAAAGATTGTATTTAAAAAAAGTCATCAGAATTTTAAATTCTTTAAGTTTTTTGAAACAATTGTAAAGATTGATAAAGATTTATGAGCTTTGTAATTCCAAATAATTCTCTGTCTAGTAATTAATTAGATCATTTTATTGCTTTTTTATCGAACGTCCGTGCTAATTTTTCAACGTGCCATCACAAATGTTCACACGTCTAACGTCTAGCGAAAGCACAATCAAAAACATTAATTGTCTTTAAGTAAACTTTCAGCCCTAGGCTGGCTCGTCTCCAGAGACAATCCAAAACATCGTTCTTGCACTCTTTCCCACTTTTTTGTAGCTCATCCAATCATCCATAAATGGTAAAACTAGTGGGAATATATTTTAAAGTGAGACAATATTTTTAGACGGTAGTAAAAGACGGCGCAAAATTTGCTATACATAAATCATTCTGCCATTTTCATACACAAGATGCAGTTTCACGGGAAAATCTTCAAAATCCTTGTTGAAATTGTAAACTTGTTTTAGTGTGCTCCCGCGATGCTAGGATAATACCATTATGTGGTGTGTCACGGAATAAGGTTTACCATGGTCATATTGCTAGCCTCTAGCTAACCCAATAGATGCTTTTCTAAATATCCAACTTTGTGATATTTATGAGGGTGTTGCCAAGTTGATTGCCTTACATAGTGACAATGCAAATACAACTCAGCCCACTACCTAGTTAATACTAGCATACAATAGTCACTATTTGGTCACTTTTTCTGCATCTGAAAGTCACTATTTGGTCACTTTTTTCGTCATCGTTGGTCACTAAGTCACTATTTTGAACGGCATTTATCGCTACCAGCCCTGAATTAAGAATATAACCACCCTTTTATTCACATTGGCAACCCGTTAACCAAGACGAACCGCTGCCATAGAACCCTAATCCCCAGACTCCAATAAAATTCCGTTTGAACTCGTGGTGGGTCCAAATATGTTCTCGGCTTGCATGGGCGAGTGATTGCATCATCAATGCATTCCCATCCCCGATAGACCGTGAGGACGTGGCCAGCGTCGTTATCGACAATTTAACAAAATACTCGAACTCTCGGACTGGCCACATTGAGATTGGAGAGTAAATTCCGTGCTCCCATCCATTAATTCTCAGTGAAAATAGCGATTTTTCTGGTCAATCACGGAGTAGCAACTACGAAATGCATCATGCTCATGCTCAAAAGATTGGCCAATTGACTTCACTCAGTCCCAGGATTCCGAACTTCATATGCGCCATGCCATGCTGGCGAGTTGTGCCAGTTTACCTTGCTGAGCGAACGTTAGGCGATTTCATGTTCCAATTCTAGTCATTTGTTTCATGCCAAAAGTCGTGGCCGTTAAATAACATTTCATGCTCAGCTGCTGAATGCCAGAACAGACACTGTTGGAGCCGCTCCTCCTTGGTGAACAGATGCTCGATCAGTCGGGTCCACTCAGTGAATCGTCCAGTGGTATTATCTTTTTTCCGAGTAGACTCGAGCAAAAAGCAAACAGATTTGCTTCTATTTCATGCTGCTCATCAGCAGTCTCTTTTTCAGTCATTTGCAAGGTTTTTTTTCGTCGTCTTTTCTCCAGCTATATTTTGACCAGCGTTTGGTTCTTACGCATGAACGCGTGTGAAAAAAATCCTTTGTAGCGTCAGCATTTCACCTTTTTCGGGATGTCGTTGCCGTAGTTGCACATAGAGACACTGATCTGCCGTAATCTGGAAAAGTGACGTAACAGCCATTTTACAACATGCATGTTTTCCATTTTTCTGTTAAAGAGCTCGATGAGTAGTACTCGTTAACACCATTTTTGGAAAATGGCGTATACGTCACTTTTTCAGATTACGGAAGTGATGTGCATCTTTAAATTCCACTTAAACAGTTTGATTTTGGGATTAGCATACGGCAGGCACCATTTCATCTAAGACTCGTAGTTTCTGCGCTACAAAGTCCAATATTGCCATTTATAATGGAACTCGGCAATGTTTTCTGCTGTCAGCGGATGAGACCATAGGCCCCAAAAGGCGCGTCCCAGTGGAGGAGACAGAGACTTACTATTAGCGCACAATTATGCCCATTCGATCAAATCAAGGTTGGACGTTCCGACTGACGTACGTGAAACCAGGATCCCGCAGACACAGTTTTCCCCACGCATCTTGCAGCTGCTGTTGGACGGCAGTTTTGAGGGACGTACTTGTTTTCAGGCATGCGGATGCGCGTTGTACGCTGAAAAAAAATTGCCAAATCTAATCTTCGGCTGCTGATGAAGGTTCGGAGCGCGTTGAGTTTCTTGGGCGTCGTGGAAGCCATTTATGGAAGAAAATCCACGCCCTGCTTGTCGTCACCGTCATCGCATCACAGCTTCTTACCATTTCTCGTCAATGTTGACGAATCGTCCGTATCGTTGGAAGCGCTTTGGCTCCCCCTATCGCTTCTTCTTCTTCTTCTTCTTCTTCTTATTGGCATTACATCCCCACACTGGGACAGAGCCGCCTCGCAGCTTAGTGTTCATTAAGCACTTCCACAGTTATTAACTGCGAGGTTTCTTAGCCAGGTTACCATTTTTGCATTCGTAATATCATGAGGCTAACACGATGATACTTTTATGCCCAGGGAAGTCGAGACAATTTCCAATCCGAAAATTGCCTGGACCGGCACCGGGAATCCAACCCAGCCACCCTCAGCATGGTCTTGCTTTGTAGCCGCGCGTCTTACCGCACGGCTAAGGAGGGCCCCTATCGCATCGCCAGCTTTTTGCAAATATGTATGTTGTGTGCGCAACGCTGAGGACAATGAGTTGCGTGTGTTTGCAACTAGCTAGGCGACAGCGTTCGTGTGATGCTCGTAGCCGGTGGCTTGTTGTGTGATTTTTTGAGCTAGTCCGTCTGACTTGTCGATCGTGGTGGCAGCTCGGGAGAGCGACAGAACGCTGACACACTGGTTTACTGGTGGTTAGAAATCTTACGTTCTTTGGGCATGCCTAGAGGTTCGTTCGTTTATCTCCTCACACAGGTTCTTGCCAAGGTTTCGATTCATGATGTGTCCTTATGTGAGTGATTTAATGTCTCATAGAGCTTCCTCATACCTTGTGTTATTAGCGCAGTAGAGCTGCAAATAAATAAATAAATATTGTTCCGGTTTCTTATTCTCTGGAAAATTCTAGCTCGTCTGTCCCACGAGACCCACGTATATTTTATGATGTCTTTTCTACCTCAACCACCACCTTCACCCACCATCATCGATTACTTTTTTTAAATGATAGTACTCAACACAAGGGTTTAATGAATTGGTTTAACGTCTGGATCATTTGCTGTTATCTATCTATCGGTGTTCAATGTGCCCACTGCTAACTATCTCATTGTGATTCATTGTTCTATTTATTTTGCAGGAGAAAGTTCTGCGAATGCGACTAGACATAGAAAATAGCGCCGCTAAGGAACAACAACAGCAGTCATCCGTTTCCAGTGGGCTGGGATCCGGTGGTTCGCCAGCATCCGTATCAGCAGCGGCGGCAGCTCAATATCAGAATCCCTACAGTCCACCCCAGCTGGCCAACCAGCAACAGTTGCCGATTATATACGTCGCTGCTGCAATCGCCATGGCTATATTTGGGCTCATCCTGGGTAAGTTTGTGCTTTGAACACTGAACGACTTCGGCAGTAGCGGTGGCATTAGCTCTAACAACAGCGACGGCAATGATAATAAGTTAAATAACTGAGTTCAGTTTGTAGTAGCATTATAACAACATAAGGAAAAACCAGAGCAAAACAAACTATTTAATGGCATATAAATTGGGAATTGGGTGGGAGGAGAACCAGAAAAAATAAAGAAAATAAACTCATATGAGGAAGAAAAAGCATATAGGGGTAATAAATTTAGCGCCGCAATAAAGTACAGTGGATTAGTTAGACAAATGTGGGAATAGTAGAGTTCAATGACGGTTGTAACTTTTGAAAACAATTTTTCCACTTGTCTTACTAATCTTACTACACTTTAAACATATAAGAAAAAGAGACGTCATTCACTTTACTACCAACAATAACAAAATGAAACAGACACAAAAGCACTAGCAGTAAAAAATAAGTAAACCCTAAATGGTTAAAATAAAGATTATTATACAAAAGTACATGAAAATCAATGTCAAGTTGAACTAGTATAACTCGAAGAGAAAATCAATTGCAAAAACAAACAGAAGCAAAAACAAAACTGTTTAACCAAGTACTAAATCAAACATCATCTGCCAGTGGCAGGCCCATGGAGGAAAACAGATCACTATGAAAACGTATATGTCCTGACAAAAGAAAAAAATAAAAAAAAACTTCTTAAGGAAGTATATTACAGGAAGTGGCAGTAATGAATTATCAGATCTTCTCATGTTGCTGATTTCAACCACAAAACAATTGAGTCAACTTTCATTTGCAAAACAATTGAAAACAAATAAAAACCAACACTCTCATATAAACAAACACACGCATACAATGTTGCTCTCGCTTAGACGTAGAATTATGAAAACTAAACAAAGCATGAGATAAAAAAGGAGTTTTTAAATTCATCCCGCAGCGCACAGTGGGCAGGACTTTGTTTTCGTCGGACGAAATTT
This sequence comes from Armigeres subalbatus, assembly GCF_024139115.2. Lineage (NCBI taxonomy): Eukaryota > Metazoa > Arthropoda > Insecta > Diptera > Culicidae > Armigeres > Armigeres subalbatus. The sequence continues at coordinate 228,287,462 of NC_085139.1, forward strand.
GTAGTAAATGGTAATGTTCTTAATAAACTCTAACTAGCTTCATAACTTAAACTAGAACTTTCTGTTTACTGTTCTGTTTTACTGCATTTTTTATTATCATTATGTCCAAATATGAGCTGCTATTCCTGGATTCTTTTAAACAAGTGAAGAAACTACTCGTCTAAGTAACGGTGTCTTTAAAATCCACACAATCTTGCATTCCAGGGCACTGGATAATAAACTAGCTGACTGGATCAAAATCTTGTACATGTTTTCGGTGTCCTTACGGGCTATCGTATATAAAAAGTTTCGAGTAATATTTACGGGATCTATTCAAAACTTTTGGAACTACCAAAAAAAACCATTAGGTTGAACCGAAAGGTAAAACATGGGGAATATCCAGAGCACTAAAGTCTTTGTCCGATGAAAACTGCGTTCTGCCCCCGTGCGGCAACGTGGGCGTATCCTAGCGATACGTCCACGTTGGCGATTCCCCTCACCTTACAGGACAACGCGAGCGGAGTGTGGAGATGAACCCAAGCAAAGAGTTTTTAAGAGCATTATTAGAGTCGAGAACCATTTATTACCAACTAATTACCATGCCACAAAACACGCTATAAAATGCATTCGTTCGTTATGCGCGGCGAGTACAACAGGACATGCGAGATAATAGTGTCATTCGTGTATAGCCGTGATTTGAATATTTTCAGAAAGCGAAAGCCCTTCTCTATAGCGAATAAGATTTACCAACACACTACAAGTACAGGCGAACTGGCGCAATGCTCGGAACATTCAATGCTGAAAACGCTACCGCCCTCTGATATGCTACAAAGGCATGAGTAAACATCGGATGGCGAAAGTATAAAAAGAACTAGTGTTTCGTCCGTTTGTTTGTGCTAGAACACTACCAACTGCTGCGAATAGAAATAGTAAAGACAACAACCAATAGGAAAGACGATTCAAAGGGGATGGAGAACTATATAATAGTGTTGTATTTGTTACGTTTAATATTGGTTGACCGGCATCGTTTTTTATAAACTGTCTAAAATGCATAATTTGAGCCTTCCTGTGCAGCAAAATTCAGCCAGTCACTAAACGAGAGTCGAATTTTCAGTTAATATGTTAGGGAACAGTTTCAATTTTCTGTTTAAAGTTAAGCGAATTGATTGATGATTTTTCGAGATAAGCGATTCACTAGAAACGGGGTGGTGCGGTTCGCTGGAACCGATGTCGTGTATGTCGGAAGGATAGGAAGAAAACATAACAACCCAGAGTAGAACTTAGACATTAGGAAAAGGCATCATCTATTATTATTCATAGCATAGAATTAGAAACCGAAGCGAAAAATTTACTTCAAAATTTATTACAACAAATTGGGAAGCATTGAGGTTTCCTCGTCGGTGTTGTTGTCTGGCTGATAAACAATTCGTACCTTGCAATGGGACGAGCAAAGCAACAAAAACGCTCTTCACTGCTACAGAAATTAAGAACGAAATTCACTATACCTAAGAAAATAGAGAAAGGATTCAATTTTTGAGAGTTGGAAACAGCAGAACCTACCAAAATGTAAAATGCTTTTCTGGAAAACAAAAATAAGAAAATTACATTACTAATCAACCTAATCTAACAACAATACCTACTTAGCGCTGTTGTAGATTTCGTTTTTTAAATTTCGGTCCGTTTTCGCATCCGTGACCTACACAGCCTTTTTGTGATTACTTGCATTGATAATTATTCCTGTTTTATTTTTTGGTTTATTGCAACCCCTGAGGATCGTGGTTATTTTGTTTTCTTTTTATCATATAATAAACTATTATTCCAAAATTGACTGATGTTATTTTTAATCATGTGAAAATCCCTAACAGTTTACTGAAGTTTCTGCAGCATCTCAAAGTAGGGAAGTTGTTCGGACGATCGCGGATATTAAACAAAACGGTGTTTGGGAATCAACCTTTATAGTTTGTGGGATGTCTTACAAGTTTAACAAATTCCGACGTTTTGTGTGTATTGTTTCTACTCACAATTTAGTTTTTTTCCTCTTTGACTTCCGCCTCAATCGTCCTCTCTGAACTTCTCCATTAATTAATTTAACTCTTTATTTTCTCTAGTCTATTTCCAGTGTGGAATGTATTTTACCTGTGTACCTCGCTTTATGTGTCGTTCATCTAATTGTCGTCTTACTGGTCCGTGGGCTGTCCGCAATAGTCCAAGCACCACTGTACTGTCCTCTGTCATCTGTTTATAATATTTTAACTTTACTACATATTAGGGCTGTGCACAATGGAGGTTGATCGATATCGACGATATTCATTTGGTGATATATCGGTATCGGCGATATATCGGGTTTGAAAATATCGGATATCGGATCGATATCCGATAAATTAAAAAAAAAAACAGTTTTTACCCAAGTTTGTCTACTACCGATTTTATCACGTTTGTAACTCTAATTTGTCACAAAACAATTTGAAAATTTTAGTCGCTCTTATCCATCTCGGTAAACACCGCAAACGACATTGATTTTCATGAAATAACTTTCACCGCCTGTGGTTTATTATGAATCATTTTAGATTTCCTGTCGAGGTGAAGCTTTATCGTTCATGCGTTCTGCCTTTCCACTTATACTAAGGACACACCTGTGGTATTTGTACCATGGTACAAGGCGACAAGAAAATAATTCCAAGACTATCTTTAATGAAGACAATAATAGATATGACACTTATTTCAAGATTCTTGTACCATGGTACGAATACCACCAGTGTGTCATTAGTATTAGCGGGTACTGATGAGTCCAAATTCTCATCATCAGACACAATGGACATTTTAAAAAATGTGATGGGCTTGCTACATATGTTTTAATGTATGTAGTCAGTGAGCCAGTGTATGTAGTTTTTAGTCAAATTATTGGGATCAACATTATATAAATCGATTACAAAAATTTATCGATATCGTCGATATTTGAATTCAATGATATCGGATATCGTATCGATAAATTTCATTCGATAATATCGATATTATCGATTTTATCGATATTTGCACAGTCCTACTACATATGTGTTTATTCGCATTTCGACCTATTTACAGTGTGCGTAATTGTGATCTGAAGAACATTTTTCGGCACGTAACTCTGCGCCGGAGGCCATTTCCGACTCAGGGTTACTTCCTCTTACTTGCATCAAGGCCAGCTCCGCTCCGGCTTCCTTGTACGTTTCGGTACTTGTTCGTACTCACGATGGTCGGCACTAACCATATTCGGACCTGATGGAGTCTTTCACCAATCTCTGGACATAGCACTTCCTTGTGGAATTATCCTCAACATAATTCGCATTTTTCGCTTGCGGTGATCTCGAGCTGCCGAAGGATTTCGATATTGGTTCCAGCTTCTCCTATTGAAATTGTTTTCCTTTCGGTTTCCGCCCATATTTTTTTCCGGTTTCTCCACTGTTCACACCATAAATTGTCCAACCGATTTTTTTCGAGCGCACGGCAATCGGTTCATTCAACTTACCCACGCGTGACTCCAATGGTGCAAACAAATGTAAGTTGGCATTCCTATCGAAAACTCTTTTACCGGCACGTCCGCCAAATGTGTGTAGCGCTCCAGCACTTCTGGACACCGCACATTTTGCTTCCGCAGCTGTAGTGCAGACACCGTTCGAACGTTGAATTTCCGGTTGGAGCCTTTTGCAGATAGCATCAACTGTACATTCTTCGATTTGTTTTCGAAACGATTGATGCTTCCTGTCCACATTACCATGAGTGGCTCAGCCTTCCATTTGCCCACCATCTGCCTTCAGTCGCTTGACCACAGCATCATCCACTAGCGTAGCAGATGATCCTTCGTAAAGATATTGACGCTTCCTTTCATGTAGTGTTACCGGTATCTAATGAAAAGTTCCGCAACTTCTAAAACGTCGAATATTAATTCGTTCATGAAGTGGACTGTTCTGTAAAATTTTATCTACAACTCTGTTGTTTGGATTGCACTAATATTAACGGAGCTATAACGCTAGTAGCAGTAACTTATACTAAATGATTACCGTCGTCGGGGTGACAATGGGTCTGGGGGTGAGAATTTGTCTGCGTCCTCACCGACAGTCTGGAGGTCGGATAACAAAATCGTTCAAAATGGTCTCTTATAATTCATTAAATCCATTCTACAAGCATTCTATGTAGTTGAAACAGTGACCCATTCTCACCCCCATTTGACCCATTGTCACCTTCGACGGCGGTAATATTTTCTTATCATTTAGTATGATTTCCGGCCGCTAGCGCCTTAACTTAGCTGCAGATCGGGGGTCTTCCAGCATCCGACGACAGGCAAGTACAATCAAGTTTTCGTTTCTCCGACGTCTGATGCCGATCCACTTTTCAGTATCCTGCACTCGACAAATTACGTGCTGATGCTGATTAGTATGAGGAAATTTATTTTTTCATTATACCTACTGTTAATGACGCTTGCCTATTATGCGCAGATTAAAAGAAAACCTACATAGCTAAAAGGAATACTCAACAGCTTTCACCCAACGAAAACCGCATGTTGATTAACCGCCCCAATAATTAGTAATCGATTTGAGGACAGGTTGCGCAATCTTTCGCGCCACGAGCAGCAATGTTGCCTGTTGAGGAGTTATACAATTAGCTAAAAAAAACACGGTATAGATTAAATTCGATTACTAATTATTGAAACGATTAATTGAGATGCGGTTTTCACTGAGTGAAAGCTGTTGAGTATTCCTTTTAGCTATATAGGTTTTCTTTTACCCTGCGCTTGATAGGGAAGCGTCATTAACAGTATAATGAAAAAATAAATTTCCTCATACTAATTTGCGGCTTGTGCTAAATCAGTTTTAATCCAAATGAGCTCAAATTTTCAGAGGACACTCAGAACATGGTAAAGAATCAGATGAGCATTGTGGAGCAAAATCAATTTTTTGAACCACCCTAATGGCCTACCTCTGGGAATCCGGAACGCGCCGCAGAGAGTCTCAAAGGAGCCCTCAACTTCTACGACTCAGTCAAGCCTCTTGCCATCTCCGCTAATCACAGTCGCTCCGGTCCTGCTGTCGGAAGCGGGGAGAGGGTCGTCCAACAACTTTAATACGCCGAAGAACATTTATCCGTCAGTTCAACCGAGATATGATATCGCACACCTTGCCTCTACGTCCAGTACGCTCCCGGGCTGAGGAAGCCCCTAATCCTCCCAACTCAGTCGTGCCATTCCTGCCAGCGACCAGCAGACGTCCCGGTCCTGTGCTTGGGTCAGGAAATGGGGTCTTCCGAGCTCCTTATGTCGGCAAGTACTCTTGAATGAATTCTTCTCTGCCTGATAGTGTTGGAGGAATTAACGGTCATCTAAACGAATATCGACTAGCTGTTCTGGATCAGAACTACGACGTCATAGTGTTTACTAAACCTGGCTTGATTTTCGAACTATTTCAAGCTACGTTTTTGAAGCCGGCTACGAAGTTTTTCGCTATGATCGCAACACGGAGAATAGCAGGAAAACTACCGAAGGTGGCGTACTTGTTGCAGTTAACTCCAGCTTGAAAGCAAAAAGGGATGAGGACGATTCTTGGAACACCGTTGAGCAAGTATGGGTTGTTATTCAGCTTGGTGACAGGTAACTATTCCTCTGTGTTGTTTACATCCCTCCGGATCGGACTCGCGACTTGGATCTCATTGACACACACTGTATCTTGTGCTTCATATACGACCGCACCTTGTGATGAGGTTGTTATTTTGGGAGACTTCAACCTTACGAGCATTACATGGACTCCTATTCACAGCGGCTTCATTCGTCCGGAACTTGAAAGCACCACGTTCCACGCAGGTGCCGTTAAACTTCTGAATAACTACAGTATCGCAACGCTATCTCAAATCAATGCCGAGGTTAACGAGAATAATCGCTCTCTGGACCTCTGTTTCGTGAGTGGTCGTACCACGGCACCTACCATCTGTTCGGCTCCAGCACCCTTAGTTAAGGATGTTGCTCATCACCGCCCTCTAGCGATTGCCGTCGAAGATAATGATATGCGTGATTTCTTCACCCCCCCCCCCCCCCCCCCCGTGGTGTCGTACGATTTCCATAAGGCGGACCATCGCAGTATTACTGAAGGGCTATAAAATATACAAATATCAAATATACCAAGGATACAGCGACGACTAAGATCTCACCCAAAGTCTTTTTGGAGCTACGTAAATGAACAGCGCAAAGAGACTGGATTTCCATCGTCCATGGTATTCAATAGTGAATCTGCAAGCACCTAACAAGGTATATGCAACCTGTTCTCAGCTAAATTCGCCAGTGTGTTTGAAGACGAACAACTACCTGTTGATGTCGTGACCACCGCTGCCAGCAACGTCCCATTAGCGAACCAATCGCTCTGTAATATCGAGGTGTCATGGACCCGCTGAATGCCCACTGCAAACAATATCTTTGCGCTGACCAACATGGTTTTACAGCTGGCCGTCCAACAGCCACTAACTTGTTGTCCCTAACGTCGTACGTCACGGATAGCATGATTGCTCAAACGGACGTGATTTACACGGATCTTTCTACAGCATTCGATAAGCTGAACCATACAATTGCAATCGCCAAGCTTGACAGACTTGGAGTCGGTGGAAAACTTCTCTATTGGTTTCGATCATATCTGACCGGACGCCAGCTTGTGGTTGCTTTAGGCGATTGTCGCTCAGATAGTTTCCGCGCTTCGTCTGGTATATCGCAGGGCAGCCACTTGGGGCCATTAATTTTCCTGCTTTACTTCAACGATGTTCACCATGTAATCGATGGACCACGGCTATTCTTTGCGGACGATCTGAAGATATTTCTTCGCATCTACTCAATAGCCGATTGCCAATCCCTCCAAAACCAGATCACTGTTTGCCAACTGGTGTACTCTGATCCGACTTGTTGTCAATCCGGCGAAATGTTCGGTAATTACTGTTCGCGCCAACGCGAAACAGTTTGTTTGAGACCCTTCTCCCCTTTCTACCATCATCGAGCCACCGCGAGAATATCGGCTCCGGTACCAGCCTAATTCCTACCCTTTCCCTCCACACACCACATCGTTTGTGTTTGGTTTTCTCGTTGTGAACATGATTGAACATGCACCCAAGAAGCCGACAGTCTAGCCAACGACAACGAGTTATAAGCCACGCCCAGTTAGCCATCATTCTCAAAACCAGCACACGGAACCCAGTCATCTGCCAACTATTTAAGAAGTGTCAATCAAAAATTTCATTCGTTCAGTTTTTATACATTGTACAGTCCACAACAAGAAGAAAAATATAGCCTAATGGCCCGTTTACATATGCGCTAGTTCTAGCGGACAATGCACTGTCCGACAATACTAGCGCGATATTAGCACAATGTAAACAGGAATTGTCCTAGCTAATAAGCGTTTACATTATGCTAATTTCGTGCTAGTATTGTCGGACAGTGCATTGTCCGCTAGAACTAGCGCATATGTAAACGGGCCATAAGTGAAAACAACCCGCCTTTCAATCCACCGGAAGAAGCCAGCAACAGCCTTTATGAAGGCTTGAGTTAATTAAACCATAATTTTCCGTCGAGCTACCGGTCGTGCCCCGGCGTTCCTTCAACCGAAGGTTCTGGCCATCATCCCGGCATCCTTCATCCGGAAGGAATCGCTGCCCAGCCCAGTTCGTGCCCAAACATTGGTCCAATCGAACCGGATCAGAGGATCCAGTGCCAGTGCTCCGGGAGCTGCAGATTGAGATAATCCGTTATCGCTGCTATCGCCTATAACAGTCAGCAATCCCGTCGTAGCCAGACGGTTGCTGTCGTTTCGAGAGCTGTACTCGCAGCTGAGTGGTCGTCAATCAGCCGATTGAGACAATTTCCGTTCCCGCTGCTATCGCCGGCCGATAGTAGTCAGCAATCCCGTCGCAGTCAGACGATTGCTGTTGTTCCTGTTCCGGTAGCTCGATCCTGAGTTGATTAAAATAGCCCAAAGTTTTTTCTGTGGCTTCAATGGTGGAGAAAGAGAAGACGTTGTGACCAAGGCAGTAGAAAGTGCGAGAAAAAGTGAAACGAAAATATCAATCCGAAAGTGTGTCGCGCGCGTGTGTGTTCCTGTGCAATATGGACAGCGTTACAGGGCTGTTCGCTCAACGCGATCTAGTCGAAGCAAAAGTGGAGCAAATCCAGAAGCAGTTAAGTGAAGCAAATGGTACCAATCAAATAAGCCTAACACAAGTGAAGAAATACGAGAGTGAGATACAGTTATGCTATGACGATTATCACCGTTTGTATGGAGAAATCTTAGCTTTGTTTCCTCCAGAACGATATGGTGAGTTGGATGAAAACTATTTTCATTTCGACGACATCCACACTGATTCCTGTGTGTTGGTGGAAACATTATTGGAGTCCTTACCCGCCACTGATATGAGGTATCACATCAGAACGCCAACTATCAGGGAAGATTTTGCTGCATCACACACAACATGCTTGCAACTACAGCAATCTGAAAGCCAACGCACTCCTAAGAAAGGAACAAACCGTTCCAAAGTCATGTGTACCGGAAGAAGCCCCTCCGAGTCAATCGTGTCGAAGCATCCTGCTTCGAATTCAGAAGAAGAATCCATTCAGTTCCGGAGCCAGACGTCATGGAGAGGCCATGCACGTCTTTATCAGTAGAGAAGGCAACCGAGTTTCTACTTCACCCGAATCCCAGCCCCATCCGATCCGTGAAGTTAACATGTGAAAAGAAACCCATTGTGAAGATATTTCCTGTGAGTAAACCTGTGGTGAAACCCGTGAATGGTCAAGCCGAGATCATCAATCCCGATTCATCCAAGCAGAGGGATGCACCGGAATCCAATAAACAATCCAGCGATGATGAGGTAACATCCATTTTTTTTCGAGAGGAACCAAGCCAATACGTGCAAGCAATGTGAAGCAATCCGTGAAGTCGACCGTTTCGAGGAAAACCCGACTGAAGTCAACGGTCGAAGCAACGACCAACCAAGTGAACCATCCGAAGTCTGTGCCAAAAATGATTCAACCATTGTAAAGACGGTGAATCGAAATTCTGAAGCCAGCTTTTGTATTCCGTCTGAAGATGAGTGCCTGCCAACCCACAGTTCCAGTGAATCGAAACCGAACGTAGACGATAACAAGAAAGATCCTGTGCCAATCGAAGCCTTTTTGGTTCTGCATTCCTGTGCAGTGTCAACAATAAACAGTCTAGAGGAGAAATCGATATCAACGCCAGTAATAATAGTAAAAGTGCAACCATTTCCTATGCTTACTGGGAGCATTCCGAAATTCCTTGTCTCAACGCCTACTGGAATCCAGCCGTCGATGATACCAGCAATGTACCATCCAGCAGTGAAGCAGTTCCCACGTGAGATCTTCATCGGTTCTTATCAAGTGCCAAAGTGGTTTTCGAGAGCAATTTTCTGGAATCCAATACCGAAGCAGAGAGCAGTCCGAGCTTTTCCGATGCCCGCCGAAACAACCATGATGCTTCAGGTAATCAGGCCGCTGCGGATGTCTGCTGGAATCCGTCAAGCATTGCATCTTCCTACAGTGAGATCAACCAGAACCCGTCCGATACGTAAGCCACCGCCAAGTGTAAACAAGTTTCGTCAGGTTCTCAACCTGTTCCCGAGTGCTCCCCAGCTACGTAGGTCAATCGGAATCCATTCGAAGCTCAAGAAGTCGTCCAAAGCCTATTTCAAGAACGAGATGTTTTCAGCCAGTATCTATCTGAAGCCGATTCGGTTAGCAACCGTAAATATTGTGGTACTCGAGAAGCAACCAGTGCCAAGAGCGGACTACCCGTTGTGTGGTCTATCTACGAAGTTAAACGAAATCCACACATTGAAGAAGTCGTCCCCAAACTCCACCAGATGCCGTATAGTAATGGATCCAATGAGCAAGCATTTCCCGAACACCGCCATTGTTCTTCCTATGGATGAGCCCAGCCTGATGTCAACCGGAGAGCGTTGGGAGATGAGAGGCGTCCCTATCCAGAGAGCAGCTACAGTGAACGTATGGCCAGTAAGAAAACCAGTGGAGTCGTCGCCAGTCAACGTAGTCACTGCTATGCGGAGCATTACACACCCGTGGCAAAGAAAACCACCCGATGGAGCATCCAATCAGCATCGAGAAAGAGAGTCCGTCTCAGCGAGCATGCATCGTGTTCAATCGCTTTCCAGTGACCCGAGGAAGGAGGTCTTAAACGTGCTATGTATCACAGGTGAGAGAAGTCAGCCATTCGATTTGTGGTGTGTAAATATGTTCCTATCCTGATTCTTTTGGTTTCCATTGTCCGCCACTGATATTGGGCTAATCCACTTGATTGCAAGTTATCTGTTTTGAGAACATTGTCCCACCCAGAAGATCGTTTGAGTGATACTGAACTTAACTTGAAATTTTCTTATTTCTAGTATCAGCCATATCAATTTAAATATCTATGCCTTATTGATCTTGTACACATAATCGTTCACGATTGACGTTCACGATTGACCTCTCCAGAAAATAAATTTATTTTAATTAAGTCTCACTAACGCTACAGGTCACTTCACCTTTAGCTACTGTGTTTTCAAAAGTTGTTAGCTACTGTGTCCTTAAGATTTAATCTGAATAGATCCTGTTAATATTTGTGTGAAGGTTTACCCTTTTTGTTACGCTAATATTATTTAGCATTTGAGTAACGATAAACTATCTTGCTTGTTATCAATCCTATATAACTGAAGCTGAATTACATTCAATTTTATCCCCACATGGATGGAATTACTTGCAGTCGTGTATTTTGAAACTCCCCTTGAACAATATCAATTTATCCGAGAGTATTCCATTTACCTATATGTGCAACATCTTTTCTGGCGGGGAGTATGTTCGCGCCAACGCGAAACAGTTTGTTTGAGACCCTTCTCCCCTTTCTACCATCATCGAGCCACCGCGAGAATATCGGCTCCGGTACCAGCCTAATGCCTACCCTTTCCCTCCACACACCACATCGTTTGTGTTTGGTTTTCTCGTTGTGAACATGATTGAACATGCACCCAAGAAGCCGACAGTCTAGCCAACGACAACGAGTTATAAGCCACGCCCAGTTAGCCATCATTCTCAAAACCAGCACACGGAACCCAGTCATCTGCCAACTATTTAAGAAGTGTCAATCAAAAATTTCATTCGTTCAGTTTTTATACATTGCACAGTCCACAACAAGAAGAAAATATAGCCTAAGTGAAAACAACCCGCCTTTCAATCCACCGGAGAAGCCAGCAACAGCCTTTATGAAGGCTTGATTTAATTAAACCATAATTTTCCGTCGAGCTACCGGTCGTGCCCCGGCGTTCCTTCAACCGAAGGTTCTGGCCATCATCCCGGCATCCTTCATCCGGAAGGAATCGCTGCCCAGCCCAATTCGTGCCCAAACAATTACTTTTTCACGAAAGAAGGAGCCGATCCGATTTAGTTACTCTCTTCTCGACCATCAACCGAGTGCATTGCGTAAAAGATTTGGGAGTTCTTCTGGATTCGCAACTTACATTTACCCAGCACATATCCTTTGTCGTCGATAAAGCGGTCAGAACGCTTGGCTTTGTGTGGCTAAAAATTTCACCGGCGTACATTGCTAGAAGGCCCTCTACTGCTCTCTCGTTCGATCAACGTTCGTTGGAATACTGCTCGGCGGTCTGGTGTCCTTACTACAACAACGGATCGGAGCACATCGAATCAATACAACGCCGCTTTTTTTCGTTTTGCATTGCGCAAACTAACATGGAGAGATCCATTTCGCCTCCCTAGTTATGAAGACCGCTGCCAGCTGATCGACCTTCTTCCGTTGCGTATCCGTAGGGACTTGAGCAAAGCACTGACCGTCGCTGGTATTATACAAGGAAGGATCGATTGTCCAGACATTCTGCGACAAATTAACATTAACGTGCAACATCGGCCATTGCGGAATAGCATAATGTTAGAGACTTCCCCTTATCTGCACCAACTATGGTTTGAGCAACGCTCTGAACGGGCTACAGAGAATTTTTAATAGGGTGGCATCAGTATTTGACTACCACTTGACAAGAGATGCGCTTCGCCGTAGTTTTGTAAATGTTTTTCGTCGTAGTAGCTGACGCGCATATGCTCGATAAGTGTATTTAAGTCCCATAACAATTTTATTTTTGGTTGTGATATTACTGTTTTGTTAATTAGTTATTATTGTAGTGACCATACTAGTTTTAAATCATCATTAGGATTACGAACAATCTGTTGATGTACATCATAAACTCCTGCAATAGTGGAATTCGAACATCAACTTGTTAGGCAGAGTTGTGCAAAATCCTTCGCAATAGGAGTCCACCATACAACACGTTTTGCAATTAAGCCTCTCTGTGATGAGTTATTGACAAACTACTAAATGATCGAACGCAAATTACTGAATTATCGAACGCAAATTACTGAATGATCGATAGCATCCTTGCTGCCGACGAATCCGCGCAATGCTCAGGCGTATTTTGGGGATGAAGAGGTGATGATCAGAGATGATATCGGCACTATTTTATTCCTTAAATCAAGGATGTTTCGTTTCCATTTTCAGTTTAGGCAGATGTTAACGAGATCCACGTGACCTTGTGAATGGGGGAAGAGCGATCCCTCGATCTCCATGTTGTTGTTAGCATAGAACTCTGCGAATTTTGCGATAGAGGAAGCCTGAGTAGTGGAACCTTTGGCCAGAGCTATGTTGGACGCTACTTACAGATGTCGTTTCACCACTTCGTTGCCAATATGAAGCATGCGGTATCAAAAATCAAAATCTTTGAGAAAGTTGGCATAAAATAAGTTAAGAAATCAATTGGAACAACTCAACGTGATAAAAATTTGGACGAGAAAGGTCAATTAAGCTCAAACTAAACCTGTAAGTGGAGTACAGGAGCGTGTGCAGGAAAGATCTACAACTCGATTTTTTGGTAGGGGCGTAATGACAAAAACGGTTATTCATCATATAAAAGGCAAAACGGTTTGGTTTTCAGGAGTTGAGAAGTTCAATAACCTCTGGAATCTGGGACCAAGGTTATTTGCACAACAGTGGAGTATAAGTACAACGTCTGATGAAAAACCTTACGGTGTGGCTAACGTACCAAGCAAAGCAAGTTATTCCCTCGTTCAGTACACTTTTTTTTTTCAAACAGTTATTTATTTCATTTTGTAGTTCACATTATTGAATTTCAGTATCATTACTAAAATATAGTAATACAGTGCATGGATAAATAGTTTACTACTTCTGGCTATAGTATTTGGTAATTGTATATCAGAATCCGTATGTGAAATATGCTACCTATTTGCGTAATTCATCCTCCTGTCCGAAATCTTTGGAAAATTGAATGATTTTTTCCAAATACGTTTGTGTTATGGACGGTTTGGTTTTATCAATCGACTTTATCATGTCATCCTATAAATAATTATAAACAGATGAAAATATTAACGAAAATATATCGCGGACTATACCATCGTAACCGGGGGAACAACCAGCTGTTCATTCGATATCTGCAGCCAAGTCATTTTGATAGCCTCGGCATCATTTGCGCAACACGGAACAAATGAATCGCTACAGCACTTTGGGCTTTTGATTTTCTTGAAATGCGTTGACGATTGAACATTGCGTACCGGTTGCATAAGTGCGTCACGTACTACCAATATAATATCAGCTCCTGTGTAGCCTTGTGTTTTTACGGCGAAGCTGCTAATATTTTCCTCGGAGTAATAATGAGTCGTGTTCTGTAGGTGAAGTCTAAACATAGCCCGTCGCGCGTATTCATCCGGTAATGAAATATGTATGCGCTTCTGGAAACATCCAAGAAGATCTGAATCTAAACTCCAAGGGTTATTGGTGGCTGCGAGCACCAAAACTCCATCACCTTGTCCGATACCAGAATTCTGCATTTGTGATATGAATTCCGATTTCAAGCGACGCACATTTTCGGTGTTCAGTTTTTCTGAACACAACAAGTCCACATCGTCAATGAATACTATGCTAGGTTTCTGGGCTCGAGCCATTTCGAACAGATGCATCATCAGCTGTTGAGACATACTGAGCCAAGTCGATACTAAGTCGGAACTGGACACAGAGAAAAACGTCGAACTGGGTGCTTCCGAAGCTATTGCTTTGGCAAGATAGGTTTTACCAGTGCCGGGAGGCTGCAATGAAAACATCATCGGTTACAATATACATATTCAGAAATAGAAGAGTGAAAGACGTAGTATTTTTGTGTTCATATTTTGATGACTAACACCTAGAAGCATGTTGGGATTGTTGTGATAAATAGTATAGTTGGTTTATGAAGACAGCACCACCACGGCCGATTTCTTCGCCTCAGCTTAGATGTTAAACTAAGATCTTGCGTATGGGTAAGCACCACACGAGAGCTATGGCTAGATGAAGAAGTTGGTCTCAATGCCTTGCCTCAAATAACGGACAAAGAATTTACATAAGCCACCCAAGGGAGAATTTATTGCGATTATGGAAAAGGAAGAATAAATCGAATAATGAACAGGAAGATGGAAGAAGCGAAAGCGGAAAAAGAGAAAAGAATGAAATGAGATGATAATTACACAATTTTGTCAAGAACAAAAGAATAGCACATGCACAGAACTTTCGAATAATACGTCATTCATTATCTATTAGGGTGGTTCAAATAATTGATTTTGCTCCACAGCGCTCATCTGATTCTTCATCATGTTCTGAGTGTCCTCTGAAAATTTGAGCTCATTTGGATTAAAACTGATTTAGCACAAGCCGTTTCAAGTTTGCATGTTAATTAGTATAGGGAAATTTATTTTTCATTATACCGATAATGACGCTTCTCCATTAAGCGCAGGTTAAAAGAAAACCTATATGGCTAACAGGAATACTCAAGAGCTTTCACCCAGTGAAAACTTCATCTTAATTGATCGTTCCAATAATTAGTAATCGAAATTAATCTAAACCGTGATTTTCTGGAGCTAATTGCAAAACTCTTCAACAGGCAACATTGCTACTCGTGGCGCGAAAGATAGCACATACAATTTAAGGCTACTATGTTGCACTGCACGTTTCAGTGATGCCCTCAAAGAAGTTTAACGATCATGACTAAAGATTCACAACTTGTATTAAAATCGATTATTAATTATTGGGGCGATTAATCAACATGCGGTTTTCGTTGGGTGAAAGCTATTGAGTATTCCTTTTAGCTAGGGGAAATGCTCCCATCTCAATCTCATCCCCTATGTTCATCTCATTTTGTGATCACTCAACTTCAACCATGAATAACACACCATACTGGCTCAAATTCTTATAAACAACTAATGAATTACATTTCTATGGCATTAGTTTAAGTAATATTATCAATAGAAATGGGAATATATTTTTAATTCAGTTAAATTCTAATGAAAAAGTAAAGTACTTACTGATATAGGATGAAATTTTCCCAACGACTGCTTCAAGTATTTGTAGGTAATGATTTTACTACCAGCCCCACAGTCACTGACACTCATTTTTATTGCGTAATTGTGAAACATCAATTACATAAATCACTATCAATCACTGCACAGAACATTTTTCGAATCACAGATTAAACTTCCTCGTAATTATAATTCGAAAAAACACTTCCGGAAGCTTGAAATCTATGGGATGAATTTTTTACAAAACTGAATTATACCGGAATGTATATAAATCTCATTTCATCACCTTCGTTCTAGCACAGCGGTGCCAGATTTTACGAAAATAATAATGCTACTATCAATATATTATATGTTAGTAGATCGTTATATCATACTGTCAAGTGATAATAAATATAGATTTTTTACTCATAAAATACTGAAAATTAATTAGCAAAACTTATTTCATGCTGAAACTTTGTTTGTGAATTGATTAGATGGCGATAAGAAATCAGTGCATCCCCTAATAATATTATGGCGCTCTGAATTCCCGGAGTTTGGCATCACAGCGGATGGGCTTTGTTTGTTTCCATAGCAGCATGATGCGCATGCGCGTGTTGACAGTGTAAATGTCCATTTTGATAAATAGGCAAATCTATACATTTTGACATACAGTCTGTTGTTGTCGTTTCTCCCAAAGGCAAAAAGAAAGCAAATCCATTTGAGCTGTCACTTGCCATGCAAAATCAGATGTTTGAGTGTTAGTTATCATTAGACCTATGCTGGGTAGGCATGATTGTGGTGGTAAAAAATAGAATTCGAAGCGAGGAAAAATGGGATGGATATCGGTGCATACAGTAAGATGAAAATTTTACGATGAGATGAATATTACTACAAGACGGTAATATTTTAAATCATTTAATATAAGAAATCTGGAAGGAAACTGCAATATTTTATGAAATCAGACTAATGATAAATTGTGAGCAAGTCGATTAATGGTTCTATCTTAGCAATGGGATGAATTTCCTTGAAATCATTGATGTTTTGTGCGTACACCCTCGCTTAATGAGATGGATATAGGTACAGATACCCTATATAGGTTTCCTTTCAACCTGCGCTTAATGGGGAAGCGTCATTGTCGGTATAATGAAAAAATAAATTTCCCCATATTAATTTGCATGCAAACTTGAAACGGCTTGTGCTAAATCAGTTTGAATCCAAATGAGCCCAAATTTTCAGAGGACACTCAGAACATGATGAAGAATCAGAAGAGCGCTGTGGAGCAAAATCTATTTTTTGAACCACCCTATTATCTATTGTTTATTCTTATTTGAATTTTACCCCGTATAGCAATACTCCATTCCATGATATTCGTGTTTCCTTGAGCAAAGCTTCTTTGAGTACTTTTTTTGCGTCCTGCAAGCCAGCCACATCCGACAATTTAAAGTTGTGATCTCGAACAATTATAAAATCTTCCAATATTGACTTAAACTTATTCGCTGAATTGTCCAATCCATGATCCATACTAATGCTTTCTTGACTATTTTTCTGTGAGTTTTTACCATCCATTGTTTACTCTTGAGAATGTGATAAGAAAAAACTATAGCAATACTATGAAATTGGGGTTCTTACTAAAATTACGTAACGCTAAATTTGGCGATATTGGACCCTCACCCTCCCCCACGTAACACTTTTTGTATGGAAGGTTTAATTTTTTTGTATGGACCGTAACGCTCGGCTTGACCCCCTCCATCTCCCTTCAGCGCTACGTAATTTGTGAAAGAACCCTTGTGGTTTTATCCTGATTCTCGGATAGGCTCAACAGCTCAACAATTTGGTAAAACTTTGAAGGCTAATAACTCAATTTCCATCTTGTTAAAATATACTCTGATTCAAATTTATTGTTCAACACTGCACTCGAGGGCGCGAAACTGCACTATCATCACACGTTCGCATATGTTCCAGGGCTTTGCGGACGACATCGACCTCGTTGGAATCGATCAGAGGGCAGTAGGCTTTTGTTCCACTGAAAAGGGGGAACGGCGAGGATAGGCTTAACGGTTATATCTACAAAGGCAAAGCACTGTGTTGGTATATTCCAGAATTTCTTCAAGACAGAGCCCATGCTCACACAGCAAATATTGTTCAGGTCTTTTGTAGTGACAATTGCATGGATTTTCTGAAGCGGACAGATGGGCCTCGCAGCTCCCCCCCGATTCTGGTGGATTTTTTTTTATTATTTTAATCCTCCTTGCTATCGCATACCATCTGTTGTGTTCTGCCGTTATGCAGCTGTTTTTGCTGAGCCGCTTTCCTCTATTTTTAATCGATCACTGGACGACGGCATTTTGACATTTGAAAGCAATCCTATATGTTTCCGGTCTACAAAAATGGTGATAGAAAGGATGTCAAGAACTATCGTGGAATAACCAACTGCAGCATCAAAGTTATTCGAAATAATTGTCAGTGATGTTATTCTTAGCCAATCGAAGAACTCCATCTCTACCGATCAGCATGGTTTTATGCCGGGTAGATCAGTCACTACAAACCTGTTCAACTTCACTCACACTTGTATTACTGCTATGGAGAACAAGGCTTAAGTCGATGTTATCTACACCGATTTGAAGGCGGCTTTCGACAAGATCGACCACAACATCTTGTTGTCCAAACTATCGCGCCTCGGAGCAACGACCAAACTCACTTCGTGGCTTGGTTCTTACTTATAACTGGCAGAACAATCCGTGTGAAAATTGACTCGTGCGTTTCGTCCCCTTTCTGCAACTTTGGGAGGCCATAACCAATTTCAACCTAATTTAGATCAAATATTGTCTGTACTAAGGATTATAATACTAAGGAAGGAAGCCAGTGGAGATGTATCAGCTTCCACACTCACTAAGGATGTTAGTGGATGTGGGTAGGTCATTTTAAAAGAGGTGGATGTGAGGGAAGGGTATTGTTTTGTTATCGCTGCAGGAGATTTGCTGGACAGGACAGAAAGTGTGAAAAAGCGGGCGTCGAGCGGCTACCTTCTACCAAAGCTGTGGCACTACCAACGAGCTGGGAACCAGCTTCATAGTGCTGGGTAAGTTGCGCCAACGTGTGATTGGGTGGCAGCCAATCAACGCAAGGCTGTGGAAGCTGAGGATAAAAAGCCGTTTTTTCAACTATAGCATCATCAACGTGCACTGCCCACACTAAGGGAGACCCGACGACGAGAAAGAAGCGTTCTACGCACAGCTGGAGCAGACATACGATGGATGCCCACTGCGGGATGTCAAAATCGTCATCGGCGACATGAACGCACAGGTAGGAAGGGAGGAAATGTATAGACCCGTCATCGGACCGGATAATTTGCACACCGTATCGAATGACAACGGCCAACGATGCATACACTTTGCAGCCTCCCGCGGAATGGTAGTCCGAAGCACCTTCTTTCCCCGCAAAAATATCCACAAGGCCACATGGAGATCGCCTATATCAAGTAACGGAAAACCAAATCGACCACGACGGTAAATTCTTCTCCGACATCACGAACGTCCGCACTTACCGCAGTGTGAATATTGAATCCGATCACTACCTCGTTGCAGTATGCCTGCGCTCAAAACTCTCGACGGTGTACAAAACGCGTCGAAGTCGGACGCCGCGGCTTAACATTGGGCGGCTACAAGACGGTAGACTAGCCCAAGGATACGCGCAGCAGCTGGAAGTGGCACTCCCAACTGAAGAGCAGCTAGGTAACCGCAACCGCTGCACTTGGCACGGTGTCCCCGGATCAGAGAAACGACTGGTATGACGGCGAATGTGAGCAGTTAGTGAAATAGAAGAATGCAGCATGGGCGAGATTGCTGCAACACCGCACGAGGGTGAACGAGGCACGATATAAACGGGCGCGGAACAGACAAAACTCGATTTTCCGGAGGAAGCAGCAGGAAGATCGAGACCGTGAAGAGACGTAGCAACTGTACCGCGCTAATTACGCACGAAAGTACTATGAGAAGTTAAACCATTCACGTAAGGGCCACGTGCCACCGCCTGATATGTGTAAGGACATAAACGGGAACCTTCTTACGAACGAGCGTGAGGTGATCCAAAGGTGCCGGCAGCACTACGAAGAGCACCTGAATGGCGATGTGGAAGACGAAGATGGCGGTATGGTGATGGACCTTGGGAGAACGCGCGCAGGACATAATTTTACCAGCTCCGGATCTCCAGGAAATCCAGGAGGAGATTGGCCGACTGAAGAACAACAAAGCCCCTAAAGTTGACCATCTACCAGAAGAGCTATTTAAACACGGTGGTGAGGCACTGGCTAGAGCGCTGCACTGGGTCATTACCAAGATTTGGGAGGACGAAGTTTTGCCGCAGGGGTGGATGGAAGGTGTCGTGTGTCCGATCTACAAAAAGGGCGATAAGCTGGATTGTAGCAACTACCGCGCAATCACATTGCTGAACGCCGCCTACAAGATACTCTCCCAAATTTTATGCCGTCGACAAGCACCAATTGCAAGGGAGTTCGTAGGGCAGTACCAGGCGTTTTTTATGGGCGAACGCTCAACCACGGACCAGGTGTTCGCCATTCGCCAAGTACTGCAGAAATGCCGCGAATACAACGTGCCCACACATCATCTATTCATCGACTTCAAAGCCGCATATGATACAATCGATCGGGACCAGCTATGGCAGCTAATGCACGAACACGGTTTTCCGGATAAACTGACACGGTTGATCAAAGCGACGATGGATCGGGTGATGTGCGTAGTCCGAGTTTCAGGGGCATTCTCGAGTCCCTTCGAAACGCGCAGGTGATGGTCTTTCGTGTCTGCTATTCAACATCGCTTTGGAAGGGGTAATACGAAGAGCAGGGATTAACACGAGTGGTACAATTTTCAATAAGTCCGTCCAGCTATTTGGCTTCGCCGATGACATAAATATTATGGAACGTAACTTTGAGAAGATGGAGAAAGCCTACATCAGACTGAAAAGGGAAGCTAAGCGGATCGGACTAGTCATCAACACGTCGAAGACGAAGTACATGATAGGAAGGGGTTCTAGAGAAGACAATGTGAGCCACCCACCTCGAGTTTGCATCGGTGGTGACGAAATCGAGGTGGTAGAAGAATTTGTGTACTTGGGCTCACTGGTGACTGCCGAAAATGATACCAGCAGAGAAATTCGGAGACACATAGTGGCTGGAAATCGTACGTACTTTGGACTCCGCAAGACGTTCCGATCGAATAGAGTTCGCCGCCGTACCAAACTGACAATCTACAAAACGCTCATTAGACCGGTAGTCCTCTACGGACACGAGACCTGGACGATGCTCGTGGAGGACCAACGCGCACTGGGAGTTATCGAAAGGAAAGTGCTGCGTACCATCTATGATGGAGTGCAGATGGCGGACGGTACGTGGAGGAGGTGGAATGAACAACGAGTTGCATGAGCTGCTGGGAGAACCATCCATCGTTCACACCGCGAAAATCGGACGACTGTGGTGGGCCGGCACGTAGCCAGAATGTCGGACAGTAACCCGGTGAAAATGGTTCTCGACAATGATCCGACGGGCACAAGAAGGCGAGGTGCGCAGCGGGTAAGGTGGATCGATCAGGTGGAAGATGACTTTCGGACCCTCCGTGGACTGCGTGGTTGGCGACGTGTAGCCATGGATCGAGCCGAATGGAGAAGACTCTTATATACCGCACAGGTCACTTCGGCATTAGTCTGAATAAATAAAATAATAAAATTTTCATTTCCTCAAAAACTTTTAGCAATTATTATCGAATGCGTAGGATTTGAGAAATTTGCACCTATAATAAAATTGTCAAGTATAAAATTACTACAATTGGTTTGGCTCGTTTGGCGTCACCCGGCGGATACCTGTTCTGAACATTCGATTTGTATGTCACCCGAGGAAAGATGAGCACCCCTTTATTTTACTGCTATTATGCCTTTTTTATCTCTAAATGACACCGCACACTGTTGTCTATTACAAAAGGCCGAATCACACAAGGCCGAATCACGAAAGGCGCGCTCCATTGTGTTGCTCTGCTGAGTTTTTCTGACTTTTTTGTTTCAAATACTTGATATAATTTAGAATATTCGGATTATTCTATGATTGGAATTCCGGGAATTCCGCGTTACCGTGAGTTATAAAGCTATTAGCTAAAAACATAATAATCGGAAAAGACTATTTTTTATCACAGTCATGCGTCATGAAGCGTACCACTCATATATTGATGCAAATTGGCGAGTCAATTTTCTGAGCAATGAATCCGGTGGAAGATTTGATTTGAGAAATTGACTTTTCCTAATACTGCTGCTGATGATGATGCATTACAAAAGTTCCAATCTTCCAACCAAGAGAACTTGGAGTACTCAAAAATTAACGTTTATTTATTTATTTATTTATTACTTACAACATCAACAGACTTGGTACAGCCCCAATGATGGTTAAAAAATAAATAAATACAATATCACATCACTACATTAAAAACATTGTCATGAGGTTAAAATACAATACAATCACAAATACATTAACTATAGGCTATGTGTGTCAATTGTTCTGGTCGGTGAAAAATGATGTGAAGAACTGGCGGAGGACATCTCGCGTCAAGTGGAAATCAAACACCGACGCCACTCTATTGAAAACACGCTGCAAACCATGGAGGGCACTACGCAGTCCATAGTTTGTGCGACGAAAAGGAAGCCTTAGCATTAGGTTACTCCGCAGTTGTCGGGGTTGTGTGTTGATGTTTATTTGTCGCAGAAGAGTGTCACAATCTATTCTTTCTTGCTAAATATCGGCGACGGTTAATGCTCTGCATACATCCCTTCGGATACACAGATGTTCTAGGCTGATCAGCTGGCAACGGCTCTCGTAGCGAGGAAGTCGTAGCGGCTCTCTCCAGGGAAGGTTGCGGAGTGCGTACCGTATAAATCGACGTTGAACGGATTCGATGCGTTCGAGCAGAGCAGTATTCTAACGTAGATCGCACGAGAGAGCAATACAGTGTTTTCAAACACTAGATGTCTGTGAAAGTCTTTGTCACTTTGATCACAAATCCAAGAGACCTGGATGCTTTATCAACAACATATGAAATGTGATCCGAGTATGTCAGTTTGGAGTCCAATAGAACACCGAGATCTTTCACACAGTGCACTCTTTCAATAGTCGTTCCGAACAGACAGTAGTTGAAGGTAATCGGTTGTTTCTTTCGAGAAAAAGTTATGATCGAGCATTTTTTCGGGTTAACTACAAGTCGATTTAGATCGCACCATTGAGCGAAAACATCGATCTGGTCTTGTAGTAGATGACAATCGGCTATTGAGCAGATTCGCAAAAATATTTTAGGATCATCTGCAAATGATAATCGCGGTCCTTTTGGAACTAGATGTACGTCGTTGAAGTAGAGAAGGAATATCAACGGTCCCAGATGGCTACCCTGCGGTATGCCAGACATCGCGAAAAAGCTTTCCAAGCGACAATCGCCTAGAGCAACTGTCAACTGGCGCTAAGTAAGGTACGAACCAAACCATGCAAGCAGGCTGCCTCCAATTCCCAATCTATCAAGCTTGGCGATCGCAATGCTGTGGTTCAACTTATCAAATGCTGCAGTTAGATCCGTATAAATTACATCTGTTTGATCACAAGCAAGCATACTGTCTGTAACGTATGATGTGAGACACAGTAGATTCGCACATGTAGAACGTTTTTCCATAAATCCATGTTGGTCGGTACTGATATAATGTTTACAGTGGCCATTTAGAGAATCCATGACGACCAGCTCGAACAACTTCGATACAGCGCATAGCGACGTGATTCCTCGATAATTGTTTATATCGCGCTTGCTTCCCTTTTTGTACACAGGAAACATTTCAGCTGTCTTCCAGCAGGACGGAAATACACCATTAGAAAGGGAGAGCTGGAAGATTCGATGAAGTGGATCCAGAAGGCAGGAAATGTTCGCTTTTAGGAAAACCGACGGAACACCGTCAGGTCCCGATTTGTACGACGTTTTTAGCCGCGTGGCTGCTCTCGCTATGGCATCTGTACTTACATCGACAGCGTTTAGCGTTTGATTCGTTAAGGGTACATTACCCGCTGCGCTGGTTATGGAGTCATTGGAGAGGCGCTCATTGACAAACACGCTAGCAAACTTGGCAAACTACAAATTTCTTGTTGAGTTGATGCCATGACTCCGTTGTAGACCATGGACGATGGAAGACCTACTTCTTTAGCGGTGTAACGACCGCTGGCGAAGCACAGATCCAGCAAGCGATTATTCTCATTCACGATGCAATTAACTTGAGATAAAGTTGCAGTACTGTAATTATCCAGCAACCTGAGAGCTCCCGGGTGAAACGAGGAATGCTACCGGCCAGGAATACCGTTGTGAGTTGGAACCCACGCGACTCCTGCAAGGTTGAAGTCGCCCAGAACGATGATTTCATCGTTGGGAGACGCTATTTCCGACGCAAAGAAGACTGATCGGCAGTGCGTGTCGATGAGTTCCAAGTCTCGAGTTCGGTCTGGAGGAATATACACCGCACAAACAAATAGTTTACGGCCTCCGAGCTGAATAGATACTGTCCCACAAAGAAAAACTTGTCCACGTGTTTTGCTACTACTAGCAGCAATCTAATAAATCTTATTCAGTTTAGGTATTTAACGTGAGTTCAACGTCTAAGTTTAATCTTTCAATTGAAAGAAGTTGTGTGAAGGTGCTTACAGGGTCAATTTAATTTGAATCCTTATATATTGCATAATAAATCAATCTCCATTGCAGTAATGAAAGAATGAACATAACTGAACACTGTATACTATAAATATTACACTTTAGTTTACAGTAATCAAAAAGTTCTTTTTTTTTCTTCCTCATCATCATCATCATCAGCAGTATTAGGAAAAGTCAATTTCTCAAATCAAATCTTCCACTGGATTCATTGCTCAGAAAATTGACTCGCCAATTTGCATCAATATATGAGTGTGCGCTTCATGACGCATGACTGTAATAAAAAATAGTCTTTTCCGATTATTATGTTTTTAGTTAATAGCTTTATAACTCACGATAACGCGGAATTCCCAAGTGTATTAATTTTTTTTCAGTGATTTGCAGTTGGACGGCACATTTTACGATGATACTAATTCAGCTCTTGTAAAATTAAATACAGTATGTTATGCTGAAAACCGCGAGGGTGCTCATCTTGTCCCGTTCTACACTTTTCTTTTTTTTTACGAATGCTGACACTCACGATACAAAACATCCTGAGCAGAACGGAGGTAAGAATAATCTCGAGGAGCCAACCACCGCCAAAACTTATAAGGAACCTGTATTGAATTTCATCTTTCATTTTCATTTTCATGATGTAGGTACAAGGGGGTCGCTGGGCCAAGTCACAAGCATAAATTTTCAGTTCATACTTTCTATAATACATCGTACCTATTGGAACGTTTCGAAAATAGGCATCGGAACCTTCTCACACATAGATGTTTTTGGTTTTGCGTGATACACGGGAGGGTATCATAGCCTGGGGTAAAAGCATGAACTGAAAAATTAATTGATAATGCCCGAGGTACTGTTTAAAGAGATGTTAAAATATTGTATAGTAGGAACCATAAAAATTTACCTTAGTTATGATGACATGATTTGATGTAATGGTTAATTTTGTACATGTATGATTACGTATGTTGTGGGTTCTTGGTTTAGTAATACTTCGGCAAACAAAGACCCAAACGGTGACCCGACGAATTTAACAGCTCCTCCACGCAAACCAACACCACCAACACGCACGCGAGCGTCTCTGCTACCCGTTGATAGTGCTGGTCCGCGTGGGAGCGCCACCAGACTCCCCAAATCGACGCCAGAGTTCCCGCCCACAAAAGCAGACAAGTCTCTCCGTAAAGTTGGCACTGAATTCAACTTTGCCGTGTTCAGTGTTGTCCTACACTCAAGGCAAAAAATTCTGCTCTTTGATTTTACTTCATCTAAACGATTTTATAGTCTCAACTAAGTAAGTTCAACTAATTAGGCTTTCAGCGATCGTGTACGTACACGCACGTTTCACTCACACTTTTACTCGGTTTGTTTGCAACCACGAGCAGCTGTCACGGCAAAATCAAATGGGATTGTTTGCAACCACGAACCTGCGTTTGTGTTGGTGAGAAATGTCGGCGAGACCCTAATAGAAGGATATTTGGATTTTCTAATGTCGAATTCGTTTTTAAACCTGGGTCAGTGCCAACCCGAACCCTGAATAAAAAAACATTTTCAGTTCCATCTGTCATTGGATAAGTTGGTGTGCGTAGCATCGTGTTTGTTTTGATTCGAAACATATGATCCAGGCGATCCAGGACATCCAGTGCACTGGCAGTGCGTTGGCCTTGACTAATCAAATCATGATAAATAAATATGTTTAAGTGCGTGAACTGATTTTTGCGGATAGTGGAATTTACTTTTGGGTGGATATAAATAGGGGAACTGCTCCGGGAATTCATCTTATGGCTTCTATATTCATCCCATTAAAAACAAAGCAATGGAAAGGAATTTGAATTGTTTATTGTTTTGCGATTTTTTTGTTGATGTTGACAAAAAAGGCGACGAAATTGGTGCTGTATTTCTTTGTTTCCCGATGAGATGATTATATGTTCAGTGAGATGGAGATCGGAACAGTTCCCTATTCAATTATATTCAATAATCCCGTGTACATTTTTATACCAAGAATTCCGTATAGAATTCATGTCAAAGAGATTTTCCATTCTACAAAAATTCATCTATTTCTGCTAAAGTTTTCGGAGAACACTCAGAAGCATGTAATAAAATTCTCCAGGATTCGCTAATTTTTTTTTCCTCGTTACCTCTCCTGATAAGGTAGCCTCAAACCTCAGGAAATTTTTTTACCAGATTTTGGGCCCCGTGCATTTTTAATTTTCAAGAATCCCGGAGGAATTTCTCAAGGTACTTCCGGGGGAATAGAATATGTACGAACCTTGCTGAGCAATTCCTGAAGGAAACTTCGAGTTAGTTCCTGTATTTCAGAAGGATTTCCTGAAGCAATTATATTGTAGGAATTTTCAAATTAATTCCTGGAGCAACTTCCAGATAAAATTCTGGAACAGTCTTCAAAGATCTTCCTAGAAGAATTCCCAAAGGAATTCATCTCGAAAGGATCCCTTGGAAAAAATATGGAGGAATGGCTGAAATATATGGCCAACAATTCAAGAAATAATTACTGAAAGAATTTCTGAAGTAATTTCTGGCAGGATTCCCGAAGAAAATTCTGAAACGCACGAAAGAGTTTTTGGAAGAATTTAAAAAAAAAAGAATTTCTGAAGTAATTTCTGCATAAGAAATAATTCTATTCGGTATTCCTCAAATATATTTTTCTGACAATTCTTAGCGGATTTTGCGAACGGGTTTCAAGAGGAATTTCCAAACTACATAATTCCATCCACCGACCTAAAATAATTCCCTAACAATTATTTTTTTAAAATGAATCTAGACAACAGTACCAGATTAATTTAATTTAAAACTACAATAACAAATATCACAAAATTCCAAAAAAAAAAAGATTTTCAACGCGCATTTCATTTTAATAAACAGACAGCTTCGTTTCTCCCTTCTGCTTGTTTATTCCGCCCAGTCCCACCCACCCACGTGGTTTTGACAGTTGAAGTACAGTTGTATTGGTGAACCCGGTGCGAAACCGTGAAACAACACAGTGCGAACCCGACAGCTTTGGGGTTGGAACTAGGGCGAACCTAGTTCCAACCTGAGCGAATAAAAAACACTTTGACAGCACTTAGGTTGGAACTGGTTCCAACCTAGGTTGGAACTTTTTAAACGAATTCGACATAAATGTCATGGCAAACTGTCAAAAAACTGCACTCCAGAGCCACAGGAGCGCGCGTGCTGAAAATACACTCCAGTGTATTTTCAGTGCGCGCGCTCCTGTGGCTCTGGAGTGCATTTTTTGACAGTTTGCCATGACATTTAGAAAATTCAAATATCCTTCTATTAGTTGAACTTACTTAGTTGAGACTATAAAATCGTTTAGATGGAGTAAAATCAAAGAGCAGAATTTTTTGCCCTGAGTGTAGGACAACACTGGCCGTGTTCAAACGAATGTTGCCTTAATTGACTCCCCCATCCCGCGCACAGATTCTTTCCGAAGAACATTCCCCCGGGAAGCCAAGCACCAGTGACTGAGAAGAATCGGATAATACAATATCAGGCTTCTGTTATTTAAGCAGAGAAGATGTTATGGGTGATATTCTCAATACGGCCGTTCAGAACGGTTTAGCGGATGCGATTTATGGATCATTATTTTAGGTCTTGTAATTTTAAACACTATACCTACGCGAAAAATTCCGAACATTATTATATCGGAGTTTTTAACTGGGATCGCGACTCAAGTTAACATACTGATAAGTATACGTTTGTTATTACTACCGACATTGTGTTTGTGATCAAAATTGACATTTTGTTTTTTGGAATAATGTAGTGTTAATAAAAAAAACTGCGAACTTCAAAAAATTGACATTACAAATTTTAATTAATATCAAGATACTGATTCAACAACACATCTTCAAGGGCTCCTCACCAGCTACACATTTCATTCAGGCACTTTAGAACGTATATGTAGTAACTTGTTCACACTTGAAATCTGCCTCGGCAGAACGCGCCCTACCCTTTCTAAACCAAAGGGCAGGGTATAAGGAATTTGTTTTTAATTTGATGTCATATAAGAGACGGCACAGGCTTTCTTTCATTTTCACTGACACTCTGGACTGCTCTTATCAGGAATATAACAGTTTAATATTTACTTATTTATTTCTCTGAATCAGCAAGTTTATTTCGTTTGCTTCCAATCAATAATAGTAATAATGTCTACAAATTTATATAGCAGTGTCCAATTGATAGTACATTTCATTCAATGTACTTGACTTATACATTCAGAGTGCCCAAAACTGTTCGCATAATTTGGATGGATTACAACACAAAAATAAATCGAAAATTGATTATTAATGATTACTCCCTCTTTACGAATCACGGTGCTCATATATTATTCGTACTATTTTGCAGTGTAGAATAAAAAAAAAAAGAACCGTAGGTTAAAAGTAAAACATTATCAAATAATCATTAAATCAAAAATATTTGGTGAAATTGAATCTGGGGCAATAAAATCTATTAAGTATTCCGCGGATTATCACCTTCCATTGTTTCACAGTTGCCGCTATGAATTAAAAGCACTTTTAAACTGTCCATCAAATAGGTACATCTATCATCTTCCGAAAACACAAATTAAATCATAAAAGTTTAATAATATTTATCAAGATCAAACTGAAAGAATTTAAACAACGATAAACTTACGAAAAGAAATTCTGGTCCACAGCGGAAAGGATGTTCGTAACGCGCCTGCGTTGGATTTCTCCTTACCGACCAAACGTTCTAGCCTTCCTGTCCAAAATCTTCCGTGAATTTGTCTAGCTTTTTCATGTCTTCCTCGTTTACGGTCGGTTTGGTGCTGGAAAGCGACTTGAGCATGTCACTCTGGAATAAATCGATGTGTTAGAGCAGATCTTTGATTGAAAAACGATGACGTAGGATTATGTTGCAGGATCGGTATCGGGGTGCTGATACCGTCATAAATTTGTCCTTACAACATTGATTTAACATGACCTCCGAAGTTTTTTAGTGATAATAGTTTGTCAACGGCAATGTAGCACGCAAGAAAACATAGAGAAGCCCTAAGCTAAGTTATTAACTTTAAGGTTTCTAAGCCAAGGTACCATTTTTTGAACTCGTATATCATGCAGCTATCGCGATAATACATTTATGCCAAGGAAAATCGAGACAATTTCCAAACCGAAAATTGGCTAGGCCGGCACATGAATCGAACCCAGCCACCCTCAACATGATCTTGCTTTTTAGCCGCGGCTTACCGCTAGGCCCGCTTACAGCAATCATATTATAATTATTTAAAAAATCAGTGGTTTTATTTTATTTTTTATTCCTTTCTTTATTTGGAAGGTACTTTGTATTTCTTTACCGCTACTGTGCCGCGATCTACTGTGGTGGTGGTATTCTGCTGTACAGAATCCTCACAGAGTCTATTTTTAGACATTCGTTGTTGTAATCATTGCCGGGTCCATCTCATCATGAGTCCATTGTATCCATTTGTCCGTATTGTTATATCCAATTGCTCGGTTACATTGTACGGTTGCCATTTATGCGGGTACATCGGAGGAATGCCTCCGAGAAGAACAATTTGTCAGTCGTCATCGGACAGCCGTGTCGGTAAAACGCGCACCCCAAAACGTCATCGTTTGGGCTGCACCTCAGGCGACTGACAAGGGCTTAGTGGATGGGGCTGCTGGGAATCGAACCCCTGACCGTCCGCTTATAAGGCGAACGTGTAGCCAACTACGCTACGGGACCCCCCTTGATTAGTGGTTTTACTCGTCTGTCATATTTAGTACATTAGCAGTCTTCCTCACATTGTTTTAAAACATCTGAGTTTTGCACACAAATGTCTTTTTTACGTAATTCGAACTGATGTTAGGTCTTCTTTCTGCGCGTATTAGCGTCACAAGTCGGACCGGCTAGCTAACATTGACTTCATGACAAATTGGTTGACATAGTATGCAAACTTTATTCGCCCAGCATTCCTCTTCTTAGCCTAAGCTCTATCTACTCTATCCGAGCCCTATCTTTCCAACCTCTATATCAATGTTTAATTTTCTCACGCTTCAACACCGAGGGTGTACCCTTTCACTCCCTAGGATGAACCGGATTGGCATGACGAACATTCACTTTAAATGACGCACTCGTCACCAGCTAGCGTGGCCCGTTTGTCGAATATGCCGCCGAACCAAAGAGAACGTTCTACGCTCACCGTTATGCTTGATGAGGGGACTCCCCTCGATGCTCCCGCACTATCCTCTCGCACACGTTTCTTCAACGGCGGTTGCGATGGCCAATACCGCTGGTGGAATTCCCTCACTTGCTCGTCAGGTATGTCAGATGGAAACTCGTTGCTGCCGTAATTCGCGTTATGGCCGACTCTGCTTAAGCATAAAGCAAAAGAAAAGCCCTAATGGGACCAAACGTTAAATTTCCTATCGAACTTCGTCAGCCGAATGTAAGTTACTGCTTTTGCAGGCTTTTCCGATTCGACTTTACTTCGGCTATTCAATCGACTCGCGATCCGGTTCTTTCTATCGGGGAGTGAAAGGGTGCACCCTCGGTGTTGAAGCGTGAGAAAAGTAAACATTGATATAGAGGTTGGAAAGATAGGGCTCAGATAGAGTAGGTAGAGCTTAGGCTAAGAAGAGGAATGCTGGGCGAATAAAGTTTGCACACTATGTCAACCAATTTGTCATGGAGTCTAGCCGGTCCGACTTGTAACGCTAATACGCGCAGAAAGAAGACCTAACATTGGCGCCCACGTTGGGCGCCAGTGTAACAACTTTTATTTTATACAAACATAACATGCTCAAGCAACATGAAACAAATAACAAATTAAAATGATGCACGTTCTCTCCTGGTGCCCTAAGAGAGACGGCTTGGTGATGCCCACTACGGGAAATCACGAGGTTTCATATGAGATTTTGGTCCATCAGCCAAATCCCGCAAATATATGTTTATTGCGTATTGCACATTTTGTCTACAGAAATTAGTTTGCTGTATTCATAGCTGAGCCTTTGTATAGGATTCTTATCCTATTTGGGCACCTCGAATCAATTAGTGCCATTTGGCATTAACGATTCGATGTCTGTGTCTGGAACAAACTTGGGACAAATCACAACTAAATATTTTATTGCCTACTTTCAGGCTTTCCTCTTCCAGGTACCGAATCAACAAATAAAACAGACACAATATAGCACAAAAAACACAGACTTGATAGAATATTTACAACTATTTGAACAAAATGAAACCAACCGTAACACTTGGTCACATCTTGTCGAATAAATAACACCTAATTTTTCTATGTTGGATTTCCTCGTGAGGGGCTAACCCGTTATTTATTACTAAAATCAAACCGAGTAAAAAATATCTTGTTGTACCCACTTCCTGGGCAGTATACCCTAATTCACTGATTATTTCAAGCGAATGGGTCATGTAGCCTGAAACTGAAGGGAACTTGCAATAAATTTAGTTTTTGATGCCTTATGTGAATGGCAGTTTTATAGCATTTATACGCCGGACAATAACTCATCGATGCATTCGCCTAACTGTTATCATGTTAAATCAATGTTGATCATGTCAGTTGAATAAACAACTGAATTGGAGTACCAGACAGGCGCTTGGTGCTATTTGGCAGAACCCCGACCAATTATAAGTCGAAAACAGATGTTTGTAAATTCTGTACTCACCATCGTAACGGGTGGAACGGACAGCTTATCGCTAGGTACCTCCATCCAAGTCATTTCGATTGCTCCGGCATCACCCGGACTGCAGGGTACCAGTAGATCGTTGACGATCGTTTCCTTATCAACGGGGGACGGTCCGGTTATCTTTTTGAAGTGAGTCGATGATTGTACTTTTCGTACTGGTTGCATCAATGCATCGCGAACCACAATCGAAATATCTGCCCCCGAGTAGCCTTCCGTCTTGTTCGCCAGAGTACGAATATTTTCCTCCGTAAGACAATGAGACGTGTTGCCCAGATGGAGCTTGAACATTACCAAACGCGCGTGTTCCTCAGGCAATGGAATATAGATGCGTTTCTCGAATCGTCTCCGTATAGCGGAGTCTAAAATCCAGGGAGTATTGGTGGCTCCAAGGACCAGAATGCCGTCATTATCACTACCAACACCCTGCATTTGAACGAGGAATTCCGTTTTGATTCGTCGTGCACTTTCACTTTCGTTGTCCGATCGTGACGAACACAAGGAGTCCACCTCGTCGATAAATATGATGCTTGGTTTATGGTCCCGGGCCATTTCGAACAGATTCTTGACTAACTTTTCCGATTCGCCAAGCCATTTGGATACTAAATCTGAACTTGATACAGAGAAAAATGTTGAATTGTTTGCTTCCGTGGCAACTGCTTTGGCCAGATACGATTTACCAGTACCGGGTGGCTGGAAACAAAATGGGAAAAGAACCCACGTTAATGACATTTTATCACATAAAGCAGTATTTATAACTGAGAGAGGTAAGAAGCAATAAAAGAGTAAGCGACTAGAACTAGAATAGAACTAGAGAAAATAAACTGCAACTTTATCATAATTAGTAGTGGGTCAATAAATAACTTTTAAGTTATTAAGAAATACTTTCCTGTTTGCAAAGCAAATTCTACACTATCGTTACTCAACTAATACTTACCCCAAACAGTAAAATTCCCTTCCAGGGGATTCGCTTTCCCGTGAACAAATGTGGAAACTTAATCGGCAAAATGACAGCTTCTTTTAATGCCTCCTTTGCCCCTTCCAATCCTGCAACGTCTGACCACTTGACGTGCGGCTTTTCCACTACAATGGCACCCTCCAACTTCGATTGCAGTTTTTTCTTCTCCGGATCATCGGAATCGGAATCCGAACTATCACCGTTGTTCTTACTGCCTTTGCTTTCCTTCGAGCTGCTGCCTCCATCCTTCACCGGCTTCTTTTTGCCTTTTTTCAGATATGCCTTCAGCTTCTCAGCTCGATCCAGATATTGGAGGCATTTTGCTCGGATGGAATCCTTAGCCTTGTCTCCCTGTGCTTCGTCTGAAATATATTCGCATCATTTAGCCACTCCTTTACTTTTGAGAAAGGTCACGGACGACCAGAGTTCACACTGTCAAGGCCGTAACTAAATCGGAACGTAATATACTTACACTTAATGGCATGCAGAAAGTACTCCACTCCGTGCTCGTACAGGCGTAACGCTTCCTCGTAGTTTTTATTACGATCTTCTTCAGTGGCCTTCGTGACTATATCGATTGCCTTCTGTAGTGTTGATCCAGCAGCCATTATTTTCCACTCCTGGGAACCCGCAAATCCAGATGCACTGCAGGAAATAGAAGACAAAACCTCAAACTAACAGAAAACTATTACTATTAGCAAAAAATCGTCCCTAAATGAATCGAAAGAGAATATTTCCTAAGTTTCAAAATTGAGATGACTAATCCGGATTCGTAAATTGATTATTTTTACTATTGCACGAACAAAACGAAAAGTGACGTATGCCCTTTTACTTTGTCAATCACTGCAACATATAAACAAAACATAACGCGATTGAAGATTGAATATGTTCACGAAAATTTTATTGTTTCCATATTCTTACTATTAATAAACCTAGAAACTTACCTGTATAATGTATAGAAATTGAAACTGGAGTTAAAATTCACATCCAAATTACAATTTTTGCCTCTTCAACGCAATCCACTCCTAATCGCTTTCTTCGCGTTTGACTTCGGGCTCGAGCAAAAAACACTAGCCCACTAGCACCAGCTTCCTTTGTAAAATATAAATAACACTGGAAAAAAAGTGATTAATTTTTTTAAAACTTCTCGCTTAACATGTGGAAATGACCTAATCCGTAACACAGGGTAAGGGAGGTATTTTGGACCACTTTAGGACATCCCGCATAATGAATAACAGTCTACAGTGCGGTTGATATGATACATGTGAATTAAGGAGTAATGTCACAATCCATGTTATCATCAATTTATAATTTGACTACATAATTTTATTGAATTTATATTATAAACAATTATATATTCAAGCTTCCACATGTAATTAATATACAACAGATCGTCTCTGTACAATATTGATTACTTCATAATAGGTTCTACTTGATCACAAAACGTTAGTTAACTGAAACAAAACTATAACGGGGATAAACACGATATGGTCTACCGTTTTTACATAATTGTGTATCGTTTACGGCAATCATAAATACATCGCGATATCACACGCACATCTCAATATAATACGGTTTCAAGATAAAGGTAAGATATTTCTTTCAGTTCAGTGACAAATGTGAGTGTGGTAAAAAAAATGCTGCTCTTCGCCATTTGAACGGGTTGGCATGTAGAATAGGACACAAGTTTTAATTTATCAGAGAGGAAGATTCGTGTTTTAAATTGTTTAGGAAAAAGGGTAAGTATATACACAAATACCTAATCGATAAAGTCCCAAATTGACTTCAAAATAAAAACTGTGTTGATTATCTAATTGCAGATCCAGTTAGCAGAACCCTAAAAATGATTTTCTTCATTTTCCAAATGTCAGCAATCACGCGGTCATACACTGTGTACAGGTACGTACTTCTTGAATATTGATTAAACCAAGCATCAAACCCCTAAATTTTATTCTATCATGTATTGCAGACATCATCGAATTTCGGGAAAATGGACAACAGCCTGCTCAAGTGATTAGATGAATGACAACGATGTGTGGAGTGCGCAGTATGAGCCGAAATTCTCCACTTGAATTGAAAAAAAACTAAAATGCTTGAATAAAAACAGTACTAAAAATGAAGAAAATTGTATTTATTTTCGGTCTCCCTCTGCTTTGCCCACCACACCTAGAAAAAAATCAAAACATCAATGGTAACAGTACAACGGATTTAAAATATATGGTCACATTATATGCGTATGGTATCCCGTATAGTTTTTCTCGTGGAACATAGATTATTTAACAACCGCATGACATGATGTACGCCGAAAAAAATGTACTGGAAAACGACAAGTTTTAAATGGTAATTATACTTAACCGCCCATTACCCAAATAATTATTTGGTCGATTACATCATACCGCACTGTTGAAACAGTTTATAAAATGGGTAGCTTATCATTTCAGCATACAGTATACAGAAGAGTGGTGATATCGTTATTTATCATCATGAATGATCTGATTTGTCTTCCGGATATAGTTCAGGATTATGCGGGATGGACGAACAATTTTTCAAATAAAAGTTAGATTTTGTAATAATTCTTGATCAATTCCCTAAACAAGTAAAAAGTGGTGAATGCTAGGCAGGATTTGTAAGTAAAAATGTTTATAAATCCCACCGAAAGAACCAAAATATCATAAATTCTGAAGATATTTAAGATTTAATTTTGGACCACCTGTTTTTATTTTGGACCACCTGTTTTTATTCTGGACCACCTATTTAACATGTTTTGGACCACTCGAATAATTTTGAATTGCTTGCAAAGTTATGATACTATTAGATAAAATTAGTGATCCCCAGCATTTTTACGTTTCATCCTTAAAGTCTTTGTTAAGAAATACATTTTTATAGGCACTCAGGGTCTGTCTCATTTTGAGAATTAAACTGAAATTAAACTTAAAAGTGACATTTCAATAATTATCAAATAACCCTGCTCACAAAGCAAGATTACTTTTGACAGATATCGAATCATTTTGCATTGATGTCTTATTGGAATTGCTGGATAGCACCAGCCATTCTTATTGCCGGGAAATTGTCTAATTTTCGAACTGTCACTTTTAAGTTTAATTCTCCAAATGAGACAGACCCTCAAAAGCTTAGAACAATACCAATAGTTAAGGGTATTAAAACTAATCAATTTCAATACCACTCGGTACAGCATCTCAAGACAAAATTTTCAAAACGACTTATCTGCTTTTGTAAACAAAGATTCAAAGGACGATTTGACGAATCTGATAACTCTCCCACGCAAACCAACACCACCAATAGGTAGGTGAAGGATTCCGCTACCTGTTGGTGGTGTTGGTTTGCGTGGGAGAGCTATCAGATTCGCCAAATCGTCGTTTGAATCTTTGTTTACAAAAGCAGATAAGTCGTTTTGAAAATTTTGTCTTGATCTTCAAAGCAAAACAAACGTGCGGCCCATGGTCGTGATGTATTGTAGGGTGCTGTCAATACGATACACCGCGCGGCTGTTGTAATGTTCCCAAAAGCGCATTTGCACAAGATTTCACGCGGCGTTTCCCATTCAAACGGAACAACCGCACCCTACACTACTAAAAATCCACACATATTTATTAGCAAAAATCCATAGATTTAACTTATGATGTATATCAGCGCACACATAACCATTCTCCACGCGAACTACTAATAAAGTATATATCCAAATAAACTTTATGTGTGGTCTCGAATTAGCAATTATTAAATTTATGTGTGGTTCTATATCGATTATATTAGGGTGGAGCTATTGCAAAAATTTATAACGGCGACACATATATCTTATATAGATATTTTTGGCAGTGTAGGAAACGCCGCAATGTTATCTCCCCATAAGAATCGAGTATACGGGCAGAAAAAAGTGCGGTGCGTCGTTTCCTCTGGGGAGCACCGCGTGTACTTTTGGGCAAATGCGTTAATATGTACCTGGTAACTTCTACCATGCCATATTTTTATGTAGTTTACCGATCTGTTACATTTGCGTCCTTGATAGTAGTGGCACAGACAAACAGACGTAACAGCTTGAAAAAAAATCTGAGAAATCCATCGCCTAACTCCTACACCATCATCTTGCGAGCATGTTACACGAAACAGTATTTCGTATGACATTGTCACCAGAAGGCGCTGGAGTGAAATGTCAAACTCGAAGGATTACGAAGCTAGCGCCTCTAGTTGTGAAACGCGCAACCAATAGAATTTAAATTGATCGTTGAAGTCATGGTCGATGGTATTTTTTCTAGTGTTACGTCTGTTTGTCTGTGGTAGTGGGTTGCTCGGTTCTTCCTTGCTCCTTGCGCATTCTTTTTCCAAACGAAACATAATCGTAGAACACGGAACTATGAGTTTTCATAACTTTGTAAATTAATGTCCTAGTCGGGTGGTTTAATCCCCGGAAATAGGAAATTAACTTTGATTGAACTGAACCTGAGTTGCGTGCTCTTGCCTACGCAATGCGGTCGGGTCTGAGCTTGACGACCGACTGGCGAATAGCTTACACAACCTCACTTGATCAATACAGTTGCTGATGAAGAATGTGT
The DNA here is from genome assembly GCF_024139115.2 of Armigeres subalbatus. Taxonomy (NCBI): domain Eukaryota; kingdom Metazoa; phylum Arthropoda; class Insecta; order Diptera; family Culicidae; genus Armigeres; species Armigeres subalbatus. The sequence goes on from NC_085139.1 coordinate 228,324,748, forward strand.
ATAGCCGCCAGACATTCTCAATACTCACGCTCCTCTAATGTGGACGTGTACTATACACATGTGGAAGTGTTGGCTTGAGAAATGGATTACGAGTGATTTGACTATGCGTCCAATTTGGGAATCTCGAGCTCAGGTCAGGAGGTCCTTCGTAGTTTAGTTGTTTAAAGCACCAGACTAGCGTACTGTAGGGTCATGGGCTCGAGTCCCATCGAAGGGAAAGTGGTTACCTCCAATACATTTTCCAAATCAATATCTTCCACATAACGTACATATTCACATATGAGTTTTCATAACATTGTAAATTAACGTCCAAGTCGGTTGGTTTAATCCCCGGAAATAGGCAATTAACTTTGATTGAACTGAAATATTTCTTCATATTTCATGTTTTCTCACAAAATAAGAATGAAAAACCAAAATTAGATTGGAACGACTTTGGGCGGATGTCCACGTAGCGGTTTTTACGCTGTGTGCACGCCGCGTAAGGTACCCAGCATCAAATGGAATAATGCACACGTAAACGTGTGCACGACTACATTTGATGCGGGGTACCTTGCGTGAACGCGGCGTACACGCAGCGTAAAAAACCGCTACGTGGACATCAGCCCTTTAATAGCAGCTCCCATATATATTATTGTTACTGCATATAAAATATATTAAATAAAATCTATAATATTCCACTTGCATTTAAATTTTATTTGTGCGTGCCAGGGGCGACTCGTCCATACGTTCTACCTGTTCATGGAACAGGTAACTATTTTTAGGTCAGAAGTAAGAAATTAATGTCTTGGCAAATAATTATAATATATAAATAATTTACAATGATTTTAACATCTAAACATCTAAAGAAACAAAATATTTCGTAGGCAGATCAAGTTAACGCCACATGCTTGGCGTACAGTCAAATTGCAGCTAAATGTGTGTTTCTCTGAAAAACTACACCCCATCACATAGAAAGCTTTTGCCAGTCGTGCGATCTATAATGAAGAACCAACAGCAGCACCAGCACTGCCAGAAGTCAAATTTAAAGTTTTGCGCCATGACAAATGATTTGAAATAATTTCCTCCTTGGTATGCTCACTCGTTCTCCGCGCGCAGAGAACCAGCGTGAGCGTTGCCAGCTTTCTCCGTTTTCTCACATCATCCTCTTTCGCATGCGAAGCAAGCACGTTTAGATGCAATTTCTGCTATGCGCGCAGGAGTCAAACCCGTTCGACGCGCTGCGAGAACAATCAACGGCGCGACGCACCTTCGGTTAGACTCGATCGTAGTGTCGGGCTGTGCTTTGCCGAAAGGCGCACCGCGCACACTTTCGCGCCGATGATTAGAAACAGTTTGTTTTTCTTTTTTCTCGTGATGAATATGCAATACATCAAGAACAATAGCAAATTAATGTTTGCGTTTTCAAAAGAGACTTTAAATAATGCTTTTTTACGAATACTCAAAATCAATTAACATAGAGAAAAAGGTATAGTTTTCACTAAATTTGAAAATTAAATAACTGGAACACATTTCAGCTTCTAAATGTGACTCATTGGTCGTCACAATCTGGGGTCGCATCAAAAAATAATTGTATAATTATATACTATAATTATTATACTAATAATGGTTAATAACATTTCTTTCATAGCAACAATATATGTGAGAGTTTAAATATTAGCGGCGATGGGACCAGCGTACCCTGAATGGTGGAATGAGCCGATATGAAAGATCTCTATTCTGAGCAATATCCAGTTATTGCCCAACTGTCACCAAGTTAGATTTTAGACGATTTCCGAGTCTAAAATTTTAAGTGCATCTAAATTTAAAACATTTTTGTAACAAAAGAGAAAAATAAGTCATTTATTGTTTCTATTTAAATTGTTTTTTTTTTCTTCTAATATTTGGTTAAGTTGTACAAGAAAAGGTTGTAATATTAGATTAAATGCCCAACTTTCATTCGAAACCACTCAGCTTGATGAATTTTTTTTATCAGCATGGTAGAACAGGTGTAGCAAAAGTCCACGAGACGCCCCTGGTGCGTGCACATAAAATATAAAAGTAAAAGAATTTCTCATTTTATGTGCAAGACTAAGGCTCGATGCCCACGTAGCGTCATTTCAACGCAGAGTGCACGTGGCGTCAAAAAGACGCAGGTGTGCACCGGGAAAAGGCGGTAACGCAGCGTCACCACGCCGATGCACACCAGCGTTATTTTAACGCTTCGTGCACGTGGCGTTAAAAAACCGCTACGTGGGCATCGGCCCTAAGGGCCGATGTCCACGTAGCGGTTTTGAACTTGCGTGCACGCAGCGTCCACGCAATTGCGGTAGGAAGTACCCAACATCAAATAGAATCATGCACACGCACTTGCGTTAACGCGGCGTCGACGCGCGTCTCATCTGCGGCGAAACCTACCGCAAAGTCACCGCAATTCCCCACAGGAACGCAGCGTGCACGCGAGTATTTTTTGACATTTCTCTATTCTTTTTCCTTCCAACAAGATTTCTAATGGGAAAATCTGCAGAAAGAATCTGGCAGATCAAGAAATCAAAACAAACAAAAATACTTCTCAAATCAGTTCATTTTGGTTTCGAAAATTAGTTTGCAAATAACAAAAACTTTCAATTCTAACTTCTTTAAATGATAGTACTAGTACGTTCGGAGCGGCAAGTGTTTCTTTCGTTCCTATGTTAATACCAGTCGTGATCAAAACACCTTTGGAAAGAACTGACAAGCAACCATCCCAGGCTGGCGGATAGAGTTAAAGTCAACGAAAATATGTGTCCGATAGTGTAGTGACGTTGCTTGTACCAACTTTATCAGAATAAATTGATTTCCGAACGGACGGTGATGTGACAATTTTGGACTGAATGACGGAGCAAAATTCAACCAACAAAGTCCGCGGGACCCTGTATGCACCAAGGCAGGCGATACCAGTTCCGTAATGGGAAAAATTATTAAATGTAAGTTTGTTACCGAGGTTCCTATATCTTAGCTTTTCTAATTTTCTATTGCTGATAGATGTACATGTTTTTAGGAATGTGAACGGAAGGATGTCGTCAAATAATGTGGATTGCAATTGCAAAAAATAAACGAGACCAGATGATGAGATGGTGGCGAGCCACAGTAAGACTCCGGGATCAGTGCGATTCTTCTAGTGTTGTGGGCAACGCGATCGGTCCGTGTTGCAGTGGAGTGAAAATTTATATTGAGTACCTAATTTGTAGGAGCGGCTGGAGTATCTGACCAAAATGTTTAATGACTTTTTATTCCGGAACAAAATGATTCGTCCCTATTTAGCCGATAAATGGAACTAATAAAAAATCGTACCCCAAACGCAAAAGATGATCGATTCAAGACAAGAACAATTAAATGCCTGGATCCACTGTAATTCAAGATTAATCTTGCCCTATGATGTAATAAATTTAAGTTCGAAATAAAGAATAAAGAACGTTATGAAATCGTAACAATATTTATTAATTATGAATGTAGAAAATATATTGGAATTAAGTAAAGGCATGCCAAATTTCTGCCTCTCTGTATTGAAAACGTGTTTTTTTTTTAACAGTCGGATTGTGTGGCCCGATTTCAATTTCACAGGTCTACAATTAATTTCGAAAGTTTAAACTTTTCATTTTAGAAGTACATAATAGATGACTTCCAAATCGACAGTGATTAATCTTTCTACCCTTTACTAAATAGCATCACTGGAACTTTATATTTTGGGATAATACTAATTACTAAGTTACTTTCTCTAGTCTGCCATCATATAGATATGTTAAAGCAAAGGTCATGACATGTTTTCAATAGCACTACCCAAAAACGACGATGACGATGAGCTTCATACAAATCAAAATCAAACTTTTATATTTGTAATACTTTAAATATTGCACATTTGATGTCTTTATGTGGATTGATAACTCGATTCATATTGGAAGAGAAAGGAAAATGACAGACTGACAACAGCTGGCAGTCAGATGGCATTCGGCGTGACAGATAGGTTTGACGGTTGAAGTTTTGCGGCAAATTACCGCTTGTCGTATGCATTCCCAGCCTGATTCAACGCCGAGTAACGCTGCGTCAACGCAGCTTGAAAAACCGCTACGTGGACATCGGCCCTAAGAGTGAAATCAGGAGTGATTCAGTCTCATTCCAAATTTTCGACCACTATTCTAGTTTGAATCTGGAGCAAAATAGAACAAACTCGCTGGTTTCCCCAGCAGTGTTCCATTCATGTTTTTCAAATTTTTAATTAAATAAAATTATTATGTTGCTGCCAAGAAAGGCGCCGTAACTTCAAAGTGGATTGATCCGTAGATGAAATGACGCGTTCATACACCAAAACAATTGAAAAATATTTGAATCTCGTGATTCAATCGTGGTTCAAATCTGCAGAAAATAGAACTGAGCGTTATACCAGTATTTTTTGACAGTTGACTGGTATAAAAAATGAATCTAGAACAGCTGCTGGGAAACATAATGTTTCAGATTCATATTCAAACTGACAGCCCCGAACGATTTGAATCACTGCTGATTTTACTCTAATATAGTACATATGCAAAGCTGAATTGCAAAAATATATGTGCAGTGCACATAAATTCTAGATGGAAAATTATCTCAGTGCATGAGAAAGGTAGATGGATTGATAAGGGGTGTTTCAATTTTATATGATTTGACGTTTCTACTCAAACATCAGTGTGCGTACATTAAGCTTTCCGGCCGGGTTCTTCTTCTTCTCATTGGCATTACATCGCCACACTGGGACAGAGCCGCCTCGTAGCTTAGTGTTCATTAAGCACTTCCACAGTTATTAACTGCGAGGTTTCTAGGGCAAGTTACCATTTTTGCATTCGTATATAGAGAGGCTAACACGATGATACTTTTATGCCCAGGGAAGTCGAGACAATTTCCAATCCGAAAATTGCCTAGACCGGCACCGGGAATCGAACCCAGCCACCCTCATCATGGCCTTGCTTTGTAGCCGCGCGTCTTACTGCACGGCTAAGGAGGGCCCCGGGCCCTCCAAAATAAAAATGAAAGCTTCCAGTTTCCAGACCACGCTCCCGGTCCGGAGCGGGCGCAATGCGCAATGAGAATGGACTGAGAGAACCGGATGAATGCTGTCATCAGAGAAAAAGTAGAATCACTAAGATTTACCGCGGCAAGGTATATAGCCAAAGGAATTCAAAAAAAGACGGTTTTATCAGGTTTTATTCTATTATTGTCAGGGGGGTTTTTGTCGACCAAATTTTATGAAATTTGGCCACTATATTCTTTGATATGCAAAGAATGTTTATGCCAAATTTGATCATAATCAGTCATAAAAAAAAACCCTGAAACCTGCCAAAGCCGTCATTCCCCCTAGCTGTTTTTTTTTTTGAAAATGGTTTATTGCACGAGATTAGAAATTAATTCAGTAAACATCAAAAATAGTACCTTTTCCGGGATCAATTCGAGAAAAAACATTTATTACCATGAACAATCAAATAAATATATGTACAATGTAGATAATCAAATGTCTAACCCGGTGCTCAAAATTATTTTCAAATACATATCCTTTTGAAATTTTTAAAATTATTTATAGAATAATTCTCGCTTAACTTTTCAAAAGGACCTAAGTAACATTTTTTTCATGAATTAATTTGAGTACTGCAATCAAAAGCTTTCATGTTTTTCTGTTGATTGCGCTATTCAAATTAATTCATGAAAAAAATGTTACTTAGGTCCTTTTGAAAAGTTAAGCGAGAATTGCATCCCATATCTCGCTGTGGAAATTTTTTCCTGTTCTTGAAAATTCAGGTGGAAACAACGTTTAGATTATTTTTTGGTGCACTCCAAATAGGGTAAATGATGTATCTTGGACAAGCGCAGGACATTCATTAGAAAATATATCGAGATTGAATAGTATAAATCAATTGAAAACCACTAGGTTCATCCAAATTCATAACCTATGATTAGTCTTGTGTCTCCATTGCCCAATTTTTGAGTAAATTACGTTTACTAGGTGTAAACTGTGATATACTGCGAACTGAAATATTTTCTTTTTGGACATCAAATATATAATTTCGACATGGAAAATGCATATATTTTGGACAGAGTCATTTTCTCCTAATTTAAAAATGGCCACCTACAGATCTCAATGGTGTGACTTACCCACACGTACCCACATTCATTTAAAAGCATTTATTTGCTTAACTGACATAGATTAAACCAGAAATTAACATTGTTTCGCAATCTTTTCGATATAATTGAAAACAGCCTGAAAGTTAGCAATTAATGGTTCATCCATGTACTGTCAGACAATAAATGTCTGATGATTAAAAACATAACTTCATTTTGGTCACTCCTTTTTCATCCGTCTCAAGTTCTTGTTAAGCGATTGGAATATGTTAGTATCTCAATTACAATCAAACTTTGGCCGCAGGACCTCAAGATTGCCGTTTGAACCAATTTAAACGTGTTTCAGGTGCATGTTACGAAGAGTCCTATAATGCATGTTCTCCTGCATACTGGCGTCCAGCAGGCACTTTGGTAGATAGCTTTACATTTTAGATAATTTTAAAGATAAATAATAGTTGATTTGTGAATTCTCATCAGGAGCCGCTAGAGTTGAGGTAAAAGTATGCAATGATCATACTTTCGATAAAAAATTTCCTACATATTATCTAAAATTGATCGAAGAAGCTCAGGCTTGTCCAAAATATATCATTTACCCTAATCTAAACGTTGTTTCCACCTGAATTTTCAGGTACATTTTACGAGCACACGTAGCTGCAAATGCTTCATAAAATTCAGGTGAAACTTACGTGTCCGGTGAATTCTATTCAAAACTCAGGTAGAACTTACCTGATTTTCACGTAGAATGAGAATTCTATCGAAAAATCAGGTAAAAGCAGGCTATAGACATCCCTATCTAACTCCCTTAGCCTAAAAATATCCACCATGTCCCGGGCACAGTGTGCAGATAGACCGCTGTCAGTTGCATGAGATGTCAACAATCGTCAACAACACCAATGATTGTAGCTTGATAATTTAAAATATCCACAACAATAAAAGGGCAGGATTTATTTTTAAATTCTGCTCAAGCTTTTCACGTTGAAATAAAAGACAAATTGTTGTTCTCCATGTAAGTAAAATCAAAATCGATCATGTAGATAAGTTTTGAATCGATTAAACTCATTAGTCATATTTAATGAATATTCCCGATTAAAGTTGCATATTGAAGAAAGCTGAATTTGGATGTTTTATAAAGTTAAGCTTTTTTAGATTTGACGTACGTTGCTCGGCGTTGGTGTTGGTGTTGGCTACGCTAAACATGAGCTCTTAGCATAGGCCTGGGTAAAAGTTACGTGAATATCAGGTGGAAAAAATCTACGTACTTTTTCAGGTGGAAACAACGTGCAGATTTTTTTGGGTGTGTGTATCTTTTGTGTAAGTAGATGGTGCTTACGTGCTTACGAATAACAAGCAGCACCAGCCACTTGTCAGTTTGGAGCATAAATAAAAAAACATAAAGTCAGACCACTTTGAAACGCTCGGCCCAATAAATTTGCATCATTCTGATAGTTTATTTTTAAAACTTTGAAATCTCGTCCTCCCACGAAACATCTTTTGCTAGTTTTGGATAAGAAATCCTTTTTGCTGAGCAGTTGTGATTGAACGATTGTAGTTTAGTGCTTGCGCGTACTCTGGTGTCCTTTGGAAAGGACACCAATAGCGGAGACAGAACAAAAAAATCGATTCTCTGTTGCGTTTGTTGAAAGACGAAAAGATGTAAAAAGAAATAGTGTTGGTGGACAAAGCTCTGGAAAAAGGAAGAAATAATTTTAACTGTGCGTGGGTTTGCTTATAAGCCTGCAGCCCAAGAAATGGATACTAAAAATCCCATCCTCCACATTCTGGTGGTGGGTTTCCACCACAAGAAAGGGTGTCAGGTACGTGTACAGCTACAGAGGGAAGCATTGTGTGGGCTGCAGGAAGAGGATGATTCATTTGGGCTTCACAATATGCTTGATTGCTCCCCAAAGATATATTTCTTAAAAAAGGGTTTAACGGAACTGGTCCACTAATGCGTTTCAATTTTTTAGGTGGAGTTTTCCTACCCTCCTCTGATAGCGGGGTCGGAAGGAAAACAAGAATGCCCTTCTGGATGGAAGTATCTACCAACGTTGGCCCTCCCGGATGGATCTCATAATTTCAACAAGGACTTTGTGTGCTTTAACCTGCCCAGCTTGACCGATCCCCACGAATCCATCTATGGGATCAGCTGCTATCGGCAAATTCCGGTTGAAAAACTGAAGATTCGAACAATCGACATGACCCGTAGTACGGTGCAAAAGGCCGTTTGCGCGCTACTGTCCATTCCGATCTATGGATATGTCGAAGTTAAGTTGTCGCTGATAGCACATGCATTTTTCGAGCAAGGTGATTTTTCGTGCACTGATATTTTGGTGAAAGCATTTGAGCAGCAAAATGCTTGTCTGTATTCAATGGATCCACTAGAATTAGCTCCCGCCAGGCTGCATTTTGTTGGATTGCCATTAAGAGAGTTACTCTTGAAGTAAGAATTTCTATACTCGTTTTGTGATTTGAATAAGAAAAATTGTTCAACTATTACAGATGGCGACATAAATTACTCATATTGTACAAGTTACTGATGCTACAAAAGCGTGTTATCTGCTTTGGATCACCAGTTCAGCCGACGTGTGCATTAATTTTAGGAGTCGTCTCTCTGCAACCAGAGCTACTGTCCAACGGTTTCCAAGAAGTGGCGTGTGTCAAGTATGTAACATTTAACTCTTTATTATAATCTTTCTCTGATGAATCTTTGCATATAATGTTGTTTCATATAAAATTGTGCAATATTTCTAAGAAGGTTTTACAAATTTAAACAAAATATATGTGCTCCATGGTATATTGTACCTTATACTTGCGCAAAAACAACATTCTCTGCAAAAAAAAAAAAAGGAAAGGAAAACGGAGGCGAGCCAGCCTGGGGCTGCAAGTCTCCTTAATAAAGCTAATAAAAAAAATAAAAAAAAAGGAAAGGAAAAAAATGCATATAACCTTTTTTATCCTTTATGCAGAACATCACGACCCATGTCACCGATGCCAAACTTTGGAACACCTTTGGAAGAATCGAAAAAATTGCCCTCCGAACCGAGTTCTCCTGTAAAGGAGTGTCCAGCGGGCGAAACAGATCCTCAGGGTGAATCATCCGGATCGGCCTCGTCGACCGCTCAAGTGACCGCCGTACAACAAAAACAACATCATTCACAAGACACCGACTCCGGCAGCACAAGCACAACACGCGAGATTACGCCCTGCTCGGAAGAAGGACAACTCGATTCACTGGATGACGTGGCTATGGGCCGTAATGGATCCAGCACCACTCGTCCAGCAATAGCCCGCGAAACCAGCGTCGATACCATTGCGTCAAATTTCTCTAGCCTTTGTGCTACCAAACCGGAAGAGTGGATGGCACCGTTGAAGATATTCCACGAGGGAAATCTATGCCTGCCGTACTTGTCGCTGCCATATATGGATCTTCTAACGGATCCTGCGGTTAAGGGATACATCATTGGTGCATCGAATGTACTTTTCCAACAGAAGCGACAACTGGCAGACGTAATGATTGATGTGGAGAACGCTGTGATTGATGTGTACGATCTGGATCTCAAGCGGCAAACTCAACTAAGCACAGAGGATCTTCGATTTGCTGACTTCATCATCAGAAATGTGCAGAACCCCAAAGAAGATGCCGAGGGAAGCGAGGTATGGATCAGGGAGCAATTTTATGGTTATCTGGTAGCGCTTCTGAAGTCATCGCTGTGTCCAGGTACGTTATTAAATTGCATTACAATCAATCGATATGTTTAGAACTGATTGTAGGAATTAAGAAGTTACATTAATTAAATGTACGAATAATAAAAACAATTTACGAGATTTATGCTTTAAACGAATATTTAGCATCGCTATCAACTTAAAGCTTTTTCTTTAAATCGCAGAAGGCAGCAAAGAGCTGGAACATTTTAATGTGCATTTCATGAGCGCCCTCAAGACAACTCAATGCTATCAAGACTGGTTGGAACGCAGCGGCGGGGAAACAAATCGTGCTTTGGAAGCTTTGGTAGTCGGACACCCTTTCGCGGGAACTCTCTCAGTTGCTGATATGAAGCTACGCATCGCACAGTTAGTTCTAAAATTCTATAAATTATAAGTCCATAAATCAATGTTTTATTTTATATTTTTAGAACCATGCAAAATAGCGAAAGCGGTCGCAAACTAAACCAAGCGGTCAACACAACTAGTCGAGCAGTGGGTGGTGCTATCACCACTGCTAAAGGAGCATTCTCCACGTGGTGGACATCCATTACGGCGGCTGTCCCGGCGGCATCTCCGGTTTCAGACCAGCTGCAGGCACACAGCGCACAATCTGACAATGCTCAATCAACGCCCGCCAATAACAACAACGAGGATCAATGCTCCGAATCGAGCGATTGCGATGAAGATCCGGATCAGAATAGTAGTTTCAGCGATAGCGATCAAAGTCAGAGCGATGGTCCTCCAATCCCGAGCCGGCCAATAGCGACGGCCGAACTAACGGCAGAAAAAACTAACAATATTATCGAAATAGGAAAAGAGGCTGAACTGCTGGATCGTAAGCATAAAATCTTCGATATTTAAAAAACAAAGTTACCCACCGCTTGGTTTGGAAAGAATGCATGCGAAACAGATATTTAAAATCATTCCATATGGGCGAATTTATCAAGACGGGCAAATTGTTCAAATGTCATGTTGTAAGTTACATTGTGTTTCCGTTCCTTTATAATGTACTTAGACCCTGAACAGATTAAATAACTGCTACGCTGACTCACTTACTACAATCGATAGTAATAAATATTCATCTCGCTTAAATAGAACAAGCAAAACACTGAAATAATCGTGAAACATTTAGCCATCGTTGAGTATAACCACGATCTGTTTAGAGTCATATTCTAAGTTCTCATAAAGTATGAAAATAGAGAATGATATACAACTGTGTGATAAAAAATAATAATTAGAAATTCACAGAATATCGCCACAAAATAGCTGTCTAACAATAAAACATGCGTTACAAATAAAACCATATAAACATAACAAATACGTCTATGGAATTCAGCTCTTCGAAATATCATGTCTACAAGTTACGTCAACCGTATGATAGTCAATCCGGCAAAATGCTCGATGATCACTTTTTCTCGGATTAAAAATCCCGTTAGATTCGACTACACGCTTTTGAATATCAGCATAGAACGTCTGAGTCATGTCAAAGACTTGGGCGTAATTTTGGATTCCCAGCTGACGTACAAAATGCATATCTCATACGTTGTAGGTAAGGCTTCCAAAACCCTGGGCTTCATCTTTCGGATGGGTAAAGAATTTTCTGACATTTACTGTCTAAAGTCTTTGTATTGCTCACTGGTGCGGTCGATACTGGAGTATTTCTCCGCCGTTTGGAATCCCAATTATACGAACGGTGCCGAACGAATTGAGTCCGTGCAATGACGCTTCCTACAATTTGCTCTGCGTAGGCTACCGTGGAGAGATCCATTACGCCTGCCATGTTATGAAAGCCGCTGTCGGCTTATCGATCTGGAGCCGCTAAGAGAACGCCGTAACACCGCTCGAGCTGTACTTGTTGCAGACGTTTTGCAAGGCCGAATAGATTGTAGTGACATTTTGGAACAGATTAATATTAACGTACAGCCGAGAACACTTCGCAATAACGCTATGTTACGAATGCCATTTCGTCGGACTAACTACAGTATGAACGGTAGTATTGAAGGATTACAGCGTATATTCAACAGGGTTTCTACAATATTCGACTTCAACCTGCCTCGCCAGACGCTGCGTCGAAGATTCAAAGAATTTTTCACATCACAATAGATAGCTGTTTTAGTGTTTGTGTCCATTTTTTTCTAAGTTTTTGACGATATGTATACTTATATTTTTTTATTACCATCATTAGGACATAAGTAGTCTGTTGATGTAGGCCTTAAATAAATACAGTACGCTAGACTAGTGCTCTGTCGAACTTCTCAGGTAATGATGAATCCAAATAACACATTGTTCAACACTCGTATTTTTTCTACACATCCACTTCGAGTGAGACTACTTTATGAGTGTACACATGACCCATAAGTGAATCTCACTCGATGTGGATGTACAAACAATACGTTGAGAAGAGTTAGGTGTTCGACAATGTCTCCAATGTTGGGAATTTGGTTGAATGTGCACTCCGAGTGGTGGAAAGGGCCGACATGAAAGAGCTCCATCTTGGGCAATGTCCAGCTCTTGTCTTCCAAGCTAGATTTCGGTCAACTTCGCTCTGGAGACTACGCCACCATGAGTTTCTAGGCCTACCTCTGTTGCGATGCCTAGCTGAGTTCCAGTCTAATGCTTGTTTTAAGATTTCGTTTCCGCCTCTGAGTGAGGTTTGGCCGCCTCAGCCCCACTCCCGTTCCAGATTTTCAGTTGTCTTCGGCCTCTGGTGACAACTACAATGGATCCCGTTGTAAAACCATCAGTGTTCTCTACTGACCAGACCATGTTTCACTAGCGTATAGCAGCTTAGATTTCACATAATTGAACAACTACATCTTAAATGGAAAATTTTATTTTTGATGCTTTGAGTTATCTGCCTGTTGACAGTCAGGAATATTGAATATAACTTTGTATATCAGAAAAGCAACCTTTTACTTCCTTATAGGGACATTACCTCGGGCCACGAGCAATACCAAACTGTAGGAATAGAGCCATAGATCAAATAAAAACACGTCTGTCTTGTACGATGTTCAAAAAAAAAAATTATTTGCTATACATAGTAACAGTTTGGTAATCATGGCATGCTTGTGGATCCTGTATCGTCGCTGACTCCTACACAAACTACGTGATCGATGTCATCGTAATCGGCTACATACCTACATAAGTTGCTATCGACAAGGTTTATTCTGTAAAGATGTGCATAATCGACATCATGCAAATGAAGCCTCGACTTGAGTCCTTACCTCTGAACCACGCTCGCGCAGAAACTTTGGGAACTATAGAAAATAGCTACCGTCCAAGTTCTTTGTGTGACCAAATCATTTGCCAATTTTGAAGAGTACTCTGACGGACTAATGGGAAAAACTAGTTGTTCTAGATTTGTCTATCACAAATTTCATCTTCCTGTGCGCCTACCTTTGCATAGCGAGTCCGCTTTCTCATTGTCATAGATTAGGCAATGGGATAGGACCCATAAAAAGGTAATCTTGAATGATTCTTCGATCAAATCACGCATCTGCTCTATTATGTTTGCAAGAAAGTAAGATGTGTGCTTAACTGGTTTCATCGACCGGAGTGCCGCGATAGCATTAAGACTATACGAGAAGATGAAATAATTGTCTACGGGCTGAACGGAAACTATCCCCAAAGCGAAGTTAATTGCTGCCAGCTCAGCAATATAAACCGAACACGGTTCCTAAAGTGGTTGAATTTACATCGAAAACACCAAAGCCAGTGGATCCGTGCGAGAACCGTTAGTGAAACATCTGTTGTTGCAATTGTCATGTTTATATTTTTCAGAAAAAATGGGGAATGGAACGATTTCGAAGATGATGTCGTATTCCTTAAATTGAATGTTTCATGGACAGATCGCATTCAATGGAGGAACTGTCGTTGATAAAGTTAACTTGTGGTGGATTATAACATGGAAGACAAAGATCTGACGATATGTGGTTGAGATAGACCCTCAGGAATCTTGTCCGACGAATCAGTTCAAGCATAATTCGAAATTTTCTAAGAAAAATGTGTTACTTGTTCCACATTTGATCAGTATTCGAACTGAGAGTTCCCAGTAGCGGTGCTGTAAAGGAGTGACTTCAGAAAGATCCTCCAGGCTCATGTTATGTGTTGAATGTATACAGCCTAGATCAATACGCAAACAACCATATTGAATTAGTTTCAATTTGATTAGGTGACATTCAGCTGCCGAGAGAAAGCAGAAAGAGCCGTATTCTAAAACAGAGAGAATAGTAGTTCGCCGTACGCCGTATCCTAGTGATTGCTGCAGAAATTTCTTTATTAAGGTGACGTCTTCGGCGATTTGACCTTTATTAAATATGATTTTGTGATAGAAGGCCTAGTCGACTCAGAGCTCGACTAATTGAGGTCAGTATGTGTACAAAAGTGTGTCCTCTCTCATCCCGATAGGTGATTTAATCTGAACTTTCAAAAGAACGAGAACGTATATTTTCTTGCCAATATCTTCTTCTTCTTCATTGGCATTACATCCCCCACTGGGACATTGCCGCCTCGAAGCTTAGTGTTCATTAAGCACTTCCACAGTTATTAACTGCGAGGTTTCTAAGCCAAGTTACCATTTATGCATTCGTATATCACAGGGGCATGCTACTGTCATCATTTCGCCTACTCAACATGGTTATGTTTTTATTTTGGTTTCGTGCACGGTAAAAAATCAACACGCTCAATTTAACTGTTCCATCTATTGAATAATCAACTTTAAAATCACTATTATTGGAAATGATATTCCTTTGATTTTGAAGTGGTGTCACACCTTTCACGAGTGTGTTGAATGCAGACAATTCCATAACATCAACACTGTTGATCAAAGTGCTACTCACTGGATGTTGAAATGATTAGCACTTCGATCAGCACCAATAATGTCTCCACTAGAATTGAAAGTGCTATGCTATTGAATTCACAGGTTCAAGGCTATTGATTTAAGAGTGGAGCGATATTGGTGTTGTTCTAAAAATAGATGACAGTTCTTTCATCTGTTCTGCTTACTTCAAGAGGTATTTCGAAGTGTGAGATGGAGTCATGGTAAGACGGAGGACTTTCAAGCAAAGGTATGTTATTCAAATCTAAGCTGAGGTTTTAAATTCAAAACATTGTGCACGTCAAATGGAAGTGGTGGTCTTTGAATGCGACAAGCTCAGCTATTGATATTGATTTGATTCCAAAGTAGTGTATATTCAAATGCAGAACAGTTCGTATGGACGTGTATATTTTTTACCGTGTGTTGTTGATGCATACCGTGCATACGTGGCAAACGTAAACATAAACATTTTTTAGTTGTGCGTTGAAATTTTCAAGTTCGTGGAGAACATCGTAGTTTTCACCTTTTTTTATAGCCTAATTAGTGCTAATTGGAGGAAATAGCAGCAGTATGCGGTGCTTAATAGCGTCATGCATAAACGATATGCATTTGCGCAAAGAAAACGGCGGTTCTTCAACACACAGGTAACCGTGAACCGAACGTAAACATTACTTTTCTAAGGTTATTTTTTCCACTCAACATTCCAATTACAGGATTCCGACGAATCCGGACAGGAACGCCCGCTGGATTCAAATTTTATCCGGAACAGATTGCTTCATGGGTGAGAACGCGAGGATATGTTCGAGACACTTCTACGAAACTGATTTCGTTTTGGTGAACGGGAGAAGGAAGCTCAAGAAGGATGCGATACCTCGTTTATTTCTAACGGAGATAGACGAACAGTATGCCGTAGCCATAGCTTTGAATGACCGCTACGCTAAAGTCAGGGTACCACTTGGCACCATAACGAATCAGCAACAAATACCATCAAACAGTGACTCTGATGTCGGAACAATTCGAGCACGCCTACAGCTGAACCTTTTGGCTTCGGATAGCGATGATCCCGTTGGGTTCAAAGAGAAACCATCACCACAAAAATCCACAGTAGGCCAGACAAATCAGCTGCCTCAATCGAAACATCTAAGCATCGGACTGACATCGACAGATCAGCCGACTCAATCGAACTACCTAAGTATCGGACCGACATCAATTACACAGTATTCACCAGTGCATCCGGTCGTTCCAGTGAACCATATGCCACCTATCAAAAGCACAAACGCGACTCCTATGGTTAACTCAACAGCAGGGATCAAACGGTCAGTATTAAGTTAATTTATTTATGCTACAATCACTCATTAAATGTGGTAAATTTTAGGATCAGATATGCAGGTGATGTAAAGAATATTTCATCGCTCACACCACAGCAAGCACTACAGGCGATTCCAGTGATTCAGAATCAGCTTCAACGGTCTGAAAAACGTACAAACCGTCTCAAGCAGCAAAATATACATTTGCGAAAGAAAGTTGCCAAATTTTCTAGTATTATGACTGAACTGAAGAAGCACGATTTGATCAACGGTCAAGGAGAACTGATTTTACAGGTAAATGATTTAAAACAAATCCGTTACGCATAATCATTTAATATTAGTGAATGAGTCTGTAAACGTACCACGTTGAGTTTTAAAGTGAATATCATCGGTTTTATTCACCTGAATATTTATATATTTATTCCAGGAACTGGATAGGAATACTGAACTGTATAGAAACTTTTGTATGGACAACAAGGTGGATTCTTTAGCTCTGATATGCGAAGATTTGCGACAACACTCAATTTTTACTCTGCAAAAGCTTATCAATTCGTCCGAGAATCATTCCAGAATACGCTTCCTCACCAACGCTCCATCGTAAGATGGTACCGTTCTATCAATGGTGAACCTGGATTGACCTTTGAATCACTAGCTGCGATTGAAGCAAAAAGCGAAGGCCCTTAATGGGCGTCCGCTTCTCGTTAGCCTCTGTATGGATGAGGTCGCAATCAGACAGCATACGGAATGGAATCAGTATAGGAAGAAATTTGAAGGTACTGTTGACTTTGGAGACTCTTTTAGTTTTCTCAATGCTACCACTGAAGACGGCTTACATGTAGCTAAAGAAGCATTAGTTTACATGATCTCATCTGTGGAGGAAAACTGGAAAATTCCTGTGGCTTTCTTTTTCATTAACGGCATTGGAGCATCGGACAAGAAATCGTTAACTGAGACCATACTGACTGCACTTCACGACGTAGGAGCAACGGTGATCGGGCTTACTTTCGACGGAACGGCCACTAATATTGCAATGGCCAATGCTTTGGGTTGCAACCTTCGTGTCAACAATAAACCGTTCAAAACAAACTTCAAGCATCCATCTACCAACGAAAATGTCTTTGTTATTCTCGATGCTTGTCACATGCTGAAGCTCGTGAGAAACATGTTTGCTTCCAACAGGTGCCTTCTAACAGCAAGTGGAATAGCTGATTGGAACTATGTGCAGAAACTTAATGAGAAGCAAAATCTATCAGGTATAAATACTATAATATAACTAATATACAAATTAACTTTTAAATATGAATTATTCTAGGCATGAAGATAGCTCAGAACTTGTCGGATCGTCATGTGCATTTTCAGAATCAGAAAATGAAAGTTCTATTAGCTGCCCAAACGCTGAGTGAAAGTGTTGCAAATGCACTCGAATCTTTGAAATTCATCGATCCTGAGTTTGCCAACGTGGATGCAACGATTGAGTTCATCAGAGTCTTCAACGATGTTTTTGATATCATGAACTCGAAAAATTTCGCTGCGAATGGCTTCAAAAAACCAATGTGTGAGGCAAATTTTGACAACTTGAATGCAGTTATGACATCCGCCGAGCTCTTCATCCGGGGTATTATGTTACCGTCCCATGAAAGTATCCTCACAAGTCCCTGTAAAACTGGGTTTCTAGGATTTTTAGTGAATATCCAAAGTTTTCGGGATATGTACATTGAGTATGTACGGGAGAAAAAACTGTTGTCTCATATTGCCACCTACCGCTTTAGTCAAGACCACGTTGAAACGTTTTTTGCTGCAATTCGTGCTAAGGGGGGATGTAATAATAATCCGACCGTGTCTCAATTTAAGGCTGCGTATAAAAGATTGATTACGCACAATAGTATTAAGAGTACGTCGAAAGCTAATTGCGTGGATTTTAATGAATCGGTGATGTTGGTAGCTGAAGAGAAAACGAAGCAATGTTTGAGCAGAATGAATGACCGCCGCTTTAAAAATTCAGAAGATGTTGAGGGCTTTGAAACTGTGAAGGCTAGGCTGTTGAATGAAATGCCTTGTGTAGATACGTTCACGGACGATTCTTTCATAGGCACAGCTTTGCAACGGAACTCACATTCTGTACAAAAGAAACTTCTCCAAGCAGTTCGGTGCAAAAAATGTGTGGACGGTATATTAGGTGATCAAACAGTTGGGCTTGTGAGCAAAAGCATCTATCTCATATGTAAAGTGACTGAGCTTGAATTTACGATCCTGGTTTCAGATAAGAAAAGTTTCAATGTGGCTAAGTATTATGAGGTGCTGTTTGGTTGTACAATGCAGAGACTTCAATGTCAGTTTGAGGAAGTGTTCAGTAACTTGACTCGGCATATTATTGAAGATAATGAGCCTAGTGACAACCATAGGATTTATCTGATGAAGATAATAATTGATTTTTATTTGGATCTCAAATTGGCATGCTACGCCAAGACAGTCATTCCATTCAAGCAATCTACTAGAAGCAAGTTCACTAAACTTATTTTGTTTGAGGGTCATTAATCATTTGTTCTAAACAAACCGAATTGAAGAATATACAGTATGTAAACCATTGAACTTATTTGGGAACAATAAAACTCAATTTCAAACATTTAAAATTAAGCTTTTTTCTAAACTTTTCAGCTGCTAATTTTACCCTGCTCAAATAAACTGTAATTAAGATGGCATAGGCCCTCCTTGAGGCCCTCCTTTAGCCGTGCGGTAAGACGCGCGGCTACAAAGCAAGACCATGCTGAGGGTGGCTGGGTTCGATTCCCGGTGCCGGTCTAGGCAATTTTCGGATTGGAAATTGTCTCGACTTGCCTGGGCATAAAAGTATCATTGTGCTAGCCTCATGATATACGAATGCAAAAATGGTAACCTGGCTTAGAAACCTCGCAGTTAATAACTGTGGAAGTGCTTAATGAACACTAAGCTGCGAGGCGGCTCTGTCCCCAGTGTGGGGATGTAATGCCAATAAGAAGAAGAAGAAGAAGAAGAAGTAAGATGGCATAGTACGGGAAAGTTAACTAACCACGTAAAGGATTTTTATGGGTTTCTCAAACTTTCTTCCTCCGCTTTGTCATACAAATTAGCGTACGAAAAGAAAAGACCCTTTCCTTCCTGCATTACCCCTACGTACGGCCGCTAATCACAACCGAAATTTTCCTGTTTTTTTTTCAATCCTCCGCTTGCCCCACATAGGGTCAATTTCTTAACCATCGATAAAGTATTATGCGGTGCTTATCCATACGATAAACCTGGTTTAAGGACTAAACGAAGTTAAAAATAATCGGCCCTTGGAAATCTCATCTCAAGTAGGTTATCTATAATCTGCATTGTCGAAAAATCGTCACGATTTATTGCAAAGTCAGTCGACCAAGAATTACGACAAGATAAGCAAGATTCAATTTCATATAATTCAACATTAACAGATAACAGAGAATCACGTTTCTCGATAGCCTGATGATGTATGCAATTTCATAATAGTTTGTAACTTAATTTCAAAAGTATAGACACCCGATGACTGATTGATTTATCACTTGGTTGAGATAATGCTAGATATATTTAATAATAAAGCTCGATGATTTATTACAATGGCACGCAATTTGAAAAATAATTTGGAAATTGAAAAAATACTACATCTTTTCATCGAGAAATAATTAATTACCCAAAATACGTAAAATTGTACTATGATCCGCCTACCCTAATGAGCCTTTTCTTGGGGTAAACTCAACAAAAAGTGGGTACCAATATGCGAAGTACCAAAACGCATGTGAGGTAGATGGGTTATCTATGGATTTTGACAGCTGTGTCGCCCCTCTGGTATATCATGAGGCTAACACGATGATAATTTTATGCCCAGGAAGGTCGAGATAATTTCCGAACCGAAAATTGCCTAGACCGGCACCAGAAATCGAACCCAGCCACCTTCAGCATGGTCTTTCTTTGTAGTCACGCATCTTACCGCACAGCTTAAAGATGACGTATCTTTTTTTTTTCAATCCGTCCCTTTTCGAAAAATCCAGTATTTCCTGCTCAAGTTCTGAAACAGATGGCAAAAAGACAAATATTAATACTTCAGAAATGTAGCCTAGAAAAACTGAAAGAAGCAACTGAACCGATCAAATTGTTTCCTGCAGCATGCTTTCTACCCCGATCGCATAAGAAAATATGAAGGAGCCACATATAGAATTAAATATTCAAATCTGACCAGTTAGGCTTTCCTTACAAGGCTAATCTCACTGACGGACACTGTGTGATTACGCGATTATAATTTGTGTCGTGATTTCTGTTCATTCATTGCATTGACGCGCTGCTGTTGGCAATAATCGATTTTTACGAGACCTTTTCAAAAATGCATAAGCGCGGTTTAAAGTTCCATCCCTTGATTTCTGGATAATTTAAATAATCGAACCGCGAAATGGACACACGTTAGTTTGCTTTGAGGCGCTATGTTTTAAGCACGTTTGAGGATTTGCAAGCGATAGTAACCATGTGGTGCCCTACGGGACTTCTGGTGTTGTGGTTGTACGTTGGTACCAGCAGAATTGCTGCGCAAAATAGTTCGACCGTTTCCGATGAGGACGGAAGTCTGGTGATTGGAATAGGTGATGCTTTGAACTGTAATCCTATTATACTCAAACTATATTTGCTTCTTATTCGGAAAATTGATTTTTCATAATCTAATAATGAGGTGAATCGCGTTGATTTCAAAACTACATCACGCTTTTAGGTGATTATATAACAGAGTCGGAAATCGGCCATCCTGGAAGCTACGTGCTTTTTTTCAACAGATCAAATTCTTTTGTGGACACAATTGCCATGGCCGGAACTGTACCTGGGACCTTAATTCTATTATGGAATTGTACAAATTTAGATCAACTGCAAAACGTATCTTGCGACATTTTAAACTTTATGATTTTGAAAGACAAGCCCAGCCGATTTATTCCCATTTTGATCTGGGCTAGGAAAGAAAATCAAATAATCGGATTAAGTCCGATTTGCATTAAATTTTTATTCTCTAAATAATTGATAACTTGGCGGAATTGCCCACAATGATAATCCAATGCTGCTTAACCATAAAAGTCTCTTAGGTAATATTGTCACGATATCGTTTACTTATAAAAGTTTCTCTCAAAGGAATCATGGGGCAAAAAAGGCACTATTACCGCTAAGTGGATTAATATGGGTTTTTCTATTCATTTTTCATCCATTTAGCTTACATCTAAAGGGATAACGCCGGATCAACAATTTGACACCACAATACACGGTTCGAGGCCTCATCTTTTCATCCTCGGTTGCACCCCACGCTCACCAAGTCGTTCTGTACTTGGTCAGCCCACCAGCCCAACCAACCTCGCTGCGCTCCACACCTTCATTTACCTGTCGGGTCTTGCAGGGTTGCTGTCCGGTATTCTTGCAACATGCTCTACCCATCGTACCCTTCCATATCCAACCTACTTCAGCAACCTTCTGGATACTGGGTTCGCCGTAGAGTTGGGCGAGCTCGTGATTCATTCTTCGCAGCCACACACCGTACTTTTGCACACCGCCAAGGTGGTCCTAATCACGCATCTCTCGAATACCCCGAGTGCATGCAAGCCCTCCTCGAGCATGGTCATGTCCGTAAGGCACCAGCGTTCTGAGTACTGAGTACATGATACATTTGGTGCTGGTGTGAATCTTTTTTGACTTCCCGACTTCCACAAATTCTTCTTATTTCACGACTAACATAATTATCATCCGTTAGCAAGGATCCAAGGTTGACGAATTCATCGACCACCTCTAAGGTATCTTCGTCTATTCCAACACTGCTTCTCAGGCGGGCCCTGTCGCGCTCGGTTCCGCTTACAAGCATGTACTTTGTCTTCGATGCATTCACCACCAGTCCAACTTTTGTTGCTTCACGTATCATGCGGGTGTACAGTTCTGCCCCTTTGCAAATGTTCGGCCGACAAGACAATGTCCATGTCATCCGCGGAACAAAAAAAATGACTGGATGTGTTGAAAATCGTAGCCCGGCTATTACACCCGGCTCTACGCTTGACACCTTCTAGCGCAATGTTGAACAACAGGCACGAAAGTCCATCACATTGTTCGCGATTCGAACGAACTGGAGTGTTCGCCCGGAATCTTCACACAGTTTAGCACACCATCCAACGTTGCTTTGATCAGTCTGGTAATCTTCCCAAGGAAGCTGTCCTCGTCCATAATTTTCCATAGCTACACGCGGTGTATACTGTCGTATGCCGCCTTGATATCGATGAACATATGGTGCGTTGGCATCTCAGATTCACGGCATTTTTTAAGGATTTGCCGTACAGTAAAGATCTGGCCCGTTGTCGAGCGGCGGTCAACAAAGCCGGCATGATAAGTTCTCACGAATTCATTGGTGACAGACAACTGAAGATGATCTGGGATATTACTTTGTAGGCGGCACTTAGGATGGTCATCGCTAGAAAGTTCTCACACTCCAGCTTGTCGCCTTTCTTGTATATGATCCCTTCCTTCCACTCCTCCGGTAGCTGTTCAGTTTCCCAGATTCTGACTATCAGTTTGTGCAGACAAGTGTCCAGCTTTTCCGGGCCCAGCTTGATGAGCTCAGCAACGATACCATCCTTCATCTGATTTATTGGTCTTTAGCTGTTGGATGGCATACTTAACATTCCTCAAGGGTAGGGCTGGTTGGCTTCCATCGTCCGATGAACTGACGTAGTCGTCTCCTCCGCTGTCTTGACTCTCATGCCATTTAGGCGTTCCTTGAAGTGCTGCTTCCACCTTTTGATCACCACACGTTCGTCCGTCAACATGCTCGTATCCAAATCCCTGCACATCTCGGCTCGAGGTACGAAGCCTTTGCGGGATGCGTTGAGCTTCTGATAGAACTTGCGTGTTTCTTGAGAACGGCACAGCTGTTCCATCTCCTCGCACTCCGCTTCTTCCAGGCGGCGTTTCTTCTCCTGAAAAAGGCGGGTCTGCTGTCTCCGCTTCCGTCTATAACGTTCAACGTTCTGCTGGGTACCTTGCTGGAGCGCGACAGCCCGCGCTGTGTCCTTCTCCTCCAGAATCTGTCTGCACTCTTCGTCGAACCAATCGAGCCGTCGACTTTGTCCCACATACCCGACGTTGTTCTCCGCTGCTTTGTAATGGCTGCTTTAACTGTACTCCAGCAGTCCTCAGGAGGGGCCCCATCGAGCTCACCCTCTTCCGGCAATGCTGCTTCGAGATGCTGCGCGTATGCAGTGGCGACATCAGGTTGCTTTAGTCGCTCTAGGTCTTACCGCGACGGCCGTCGGTACCGAGCATTGTTGATGACGGATAGTTTTAGGCGCAGTTTAACCATTACCAGATAGTGGTCAGAGTCGGATTTGCTGGGTTAGAAGCTCAGGACTGTAAAATGGAGTCCATTTTATTCCTTCAAGTACGCGCTACCCAGCATTTGCCATGCCTTTTAGTTCTGGGGTTTTCCAATTAGTTCTAAAAACCAGCTGTCGACGTTTTATTCATGATTCGGCAAGATAAAACAAATAGACGGACCAGCTCAGGGAAGTGACCAGAGCTCGGAAAGCATTGACACTCATCTTGATACTTATAATCCTTCGTGGTATTTCTCTCCTTCTTCAATGGCTCTTTATTCCAACACTATGCTCGGGAAGCATCTGTCAATAAACATTCATAATATTTTCAATTTATGAAGTTTGGCCCGAGGTTTGGCCTCCACTTTCAGAAATGTTACTGAAATCAAGGAGGTCTATTAACTCGTATGTATATTATCCCAATGTTCTATAAATAAGACAGCTTTTATGAACAATCAGCAAGCTGGACCTAACTTCTAAGCGTTAATTGGTTGTTCTATTATTTTTTCCTATTGCAGTTGTGGTTTACGAGCTTGAACAACCAGAAGTACCTGCACTTACGTCTCAAGCCATTAGATCTTTTCTGGCTAACGCCAATGGTGTGTCGGTATTTGACTACTACATTGTCTATAATCGAGAGCACGTGATCTTTACGGACAATGCTGAACGTAACCATAACTGATGTATTAAATCATATTCTATGAACTGATGTGTCGTTTATATTTTCTAGTTTGCTCCGCTATGAACAAAGGCGTCAGTGCCATTGTAGACTTCACCTGGACGGATAGCAACCGCATTATGACCGCAGCTAACAATTTCAATGTTCCGTACATCCATGCCGACGTATCTTCGCAAACCTTCTTGAAGGTGCTCGAGAACTATCTTCGTGCCCGTGGAGCTAATGACGTAGTGCACATTTTCGACTCCACCGAAGCAGCCGATTCGGCTATTTACTTCCTAATTACCGAGTCGCAGTTGCGTACGATCATATTCGATCGTCTTAGCGATACGTCGATCGCACGAATCAAAGCCGTCCGACCGTATCCGTCGTTTTTTACTATCACCGCTAAGACCGCCGATATGAACGATCTGTTTAAGAAGGCCCTTGCCCACGGTTTGGTGATAAAACCGGACAAATGGAACTTGATCTTCTTAGAGGCCAATACCGATGGGTTCGAATATCACGATTTATATCCGACCATGAGCAGACTGATTCTGGATAGCAGCACTTGTTGTACGCTGCTTAACGTGGAAAGCGATGGTGATTGTGCGTGCCCCGATGGCTTCAAGCCATGGGAATCTCATCTGGGCAACGTTGTGAAGAGTGTTCTTGAAAAAGTTCAGTTGGATCAGCTACCAGTGATAAGTCTGGATGATTGCAGCGTGATTCAACCAGCGGTTGGAAACATATCTGATATAGTGAGGGACCTCCGGAATGATACTCGCTATTGGATGCCTGATGGCAGACGTATCTTGCGATACAATTTGAACGTTTCAATTTGGACGTCTACGGAGGATGACAGCTCTGTTGCGGTACATCTCGGAACGATCGAAAAAGGCGAAGTTGTGCCCTTCGATGGGCAGAAAATCAAGCCGACCAAGCGATATTTTCGCGTAGGAACTACCGAGGTCTGATAATGGTATTAGTTTTATGCTTCTAAATAACGATTCATGTTTCCAGTCTATTCCTTGGGCCTACCGCAAACGTGATCCTCTTACCAATGAGTTAATGCTCAATTACGTCGGAGAACCAATATGGGAAGGATATTGTATAGATTTCCTGCATCAATTATCCAAGGTGATGAACTTCGACTACGACCTGGTATCACCAAAGAAGGGAAGCTTCGGCATGAGAGATAAGTCAGGTAACTGGGATGGCTTGGTTGGAGATTTAGTGGTAGGTGAGATCGACTTTGCCATGGCTTCGATGAAGATGACTGCGGAGAGAGAGGAGGTTGTGGACTTTGTAGCTCCGTATTTTGAACAGACTGGAATTCTGATTGTAATGCGCAAGCCTGTGCGTGAGACTTCTCTGTTCAAGTTTATGACTGTTTTGCGATTGGAAGTTTGGCTAAGCATATTGTTAGCGATTGTGGCAACTGCAGTGATGTTATGGTTGCTGGATAAATTCTCGCCATATAGCGCTAAGAACAATAAAGAAGCTTACCCGTACGAGTGCCGGTAAGCTATTCAGATCATGATATGTGCATAACATAATTTTTCAAATAATTCGTTTTACAGTGACTTCACCCTGAAGGAAAGCTTCTGGTTCGCATTGACTTCGTTCACCCCACAAGGTGGTGGAGAGGCACCAAAAGCTCTTTCTGGACGTACCTTGGTGGCCGCGTACTGGTTGTTTGTTGTTCTAATGTTGGCCACTTTCACTGCAAATCTGGCAGCGTTCCTTACTGTTGAACGTATGCAGACTCCGGTTCAATCCCTGGAACAGCTATCCCGCCAAAGTCGTATCAAATATACGGTTGTGAAGGACTCTGATACGCACGATTACTTCAAGAACATGAAAAACGCAGAAGATGTTCTGTATCAGATGTGGCGGAATTTGACACTCTCCAGCGGAAACGACCAGGCGCAATATCGCGTTTGGGACTACCCGATCAAGGAACAGTATATCAACATCCTGGCTGCCATCGAATCGGCAAATCCGGTTACATCAGCCGAAATAGGATTCCAGCGAGTCAATGATGGGTTGGAGGCAGATTTTGCCTTCGTTCATGATTCAGCGGAGATAAAATACGAAATATCGCGCAATTGTAACCTAACGGAAGTGGGGGAAGTCTTTGCCGAACAGCCGTATGCGATCGCGGTACAACAGGGAAGTCATCTGCAGGATGAATTCAGTTACTACATTCTAGAGCTGCAGAAAGAACGCTACTTTGAATCGTTGACAGCCAAGTTTTGGAACAATTCCGTACGTGGAGTTTGTCCGAATACTGACGACAGCGAAGGAATCACATTGGAGAGTCTGGGTGGAGTGTTCATAGCAACGCTTGTTGGGTTGGCGCTAGCGATGGTTACTCTGGCCGGCGAGGTTCTATACTATCGTCGAAAGGATCGGAAGACTAAGATGATTAAGGTGGAACCATTGAATGACGGGAAGGGAAAAGGGGGGAAAGACAAGCATTCGCTAACGTTTAAAAATTTGCTTAACACCACTGACATGAAGAACAACCTGAACAAGGTCGTGGAAAAGAAGATTCCGAAAGAGATTACGATTGGAAACAAATTCGTACCGGCATCAGAGAAGCAGCAGAAAATTAGTTATATATCAGTGTTTCCAAAGAATCCAAATAATTAAATCACAGAGAATAGTTATCGAACGCGAAAAATAAGCCTTATAATAGCCTATTTAGAATACAAGCTTTATCCATTGATAAAGACTAAAGAGTATAGAGAGTCAAAGTTCTCACAATTTATTTTCTTCTAATATGATATGAAGTGGGGGCCCTCCTTATCCGTGCGGTATGACGCGCGGCTACAAAGCAATACCATGCTGAGGGTGGCTGGGTTCGATTCCCGGTGCCGGTCTAGGCAATTTTCGGATTGGAAATTGTCTCGACTTCCCTGGGCATAAAAGTATCATCGTGTTAGCCTCATGATATACGAATGCAAAAATGATAACATGGCTTAGAAACCTCGCAGTTCATAACTGTGGAAGTGCTTAATGAACACTAAGCTGCGAGGCGGCTCTGTCCCAGTGTGGGGATGTAATGCCAATAAGAAGAAGAAGATGACATGAAGTGGTAAAGCTTATAATCTGAACCTGCTATAAGAGCCCACCCTTAATGTTTACTGCACAAATACATCCAAACACACAGCATATTATGTCACACTATTTGGGACTCAGCATTGCTAATTATGTTCCTGATTTATAGCCAAAATGTTGTTTTGTGAGATCGATCAGTGTGCGAAATCAAATCATAATTCTCAAAATTATGTTAAGGAAAGGTTTTATGTATGTTTACTAAATTTAATCAAAAATAAAATGTATTCTCATAGCAGTTTTGTTGTTTTACTTTTCTGTTTTGATGATGAACGAGTAATACTATGTTCGCACTAGGGCCTTGTAACATATTATTCGGCTATTCATTTCATTTATTTAGGGTCTGTCTCAATTGGATAATTAAACTGAAATTAAACTTAAAAGTGACATTTCAATAATTATCAAATAACCCTGCTCGCAGAGCAAGATTACTTTTGACAGATATCGAATCATTTTCCATCGATGTCCTATTGGAATTGCTGGGTAGCACCAGCCATTCTTATAACGGGGTGATTTTTTAATTTTCGAACTGTCACTTTTAAGTTTAATTCTCCAAATGAGACAGAGCCTAAACAGATAACACTGAATCAACAATTTGACGCCACAATACACGGTTCGAGGCCGCATCTCTCCATCCTCGAATACGCCCACGCTCGCCAAGTCGTTTTGCACCTGGTCTGCCCATCTCGCTCGCTGCGCTCCACGCCGTCTCGTACCTGCCGGATCGGAAGCGAACATCATCTTTGCAGAATTGCTGTCCGGCATTCTTGCAACATGTCCTGCCCATCGTACCCTTCCGGCTTTAGCTACCTTCTGGATACTGGGTTCGCCGTAGAGTTGGGTGAGCTCATGGTTCATTCTTCATATTCAACCGAATATTGACAGTCCAGAGACCACTATGAATGTGTCTGGAAGTGAGCTGACAAGTGAAGAAAGGTGCGGACTTCCGATTCTGTTTTTGCGCACTTGTATTACACAAGTTCAATACATTTTGGCTTGTAACGATTCGGAGCAGTTTTTGCCTTTGTCTAATCATTGTTCGTTATCTATTGAGAGTGATTTCTGCAAACCCTTAGGGGCAGCAGAGATTATGTCCAAGGGCTTGACGATCCCTCCTCAGGCCATCTGCGAGTTGTGGTGCCTGCCTAGGATGTGGTGGGGTTTGACAGTGGGCTCTGTTAAACTTCTATAAAAAGTTGAATGTATCCTGCAGCTCAAAGCGCACAAGCCCAAGTCCTGGTGTTTGTTAGGTGGAACGCTAAACAGATCTGACACGACACGGCCCTCCGACGAGACAGGAGGTTTGCGCAGACCCAATAAGCCGCCTTTAAAAACAACCATTACGAACGACATAGAAGAAAATACGACTCGATACAATCGGTAACGACCTAGGCGACGAATTAAGAATCACGATTGAAAGCTTGGAACATGGAACTGCAAGTCGCTAGGCTTCGCAGGTTGCGACAGGATAATCTACGATGAATTACATCCCCGCAACTTCGACGTCGTAGCGCTGCAGGAAATCTGCTGGACAGGACAGAAAGTGTGGAAAAGCGGGCATCGAGCGGCTACCTTCTACCAAAGCTGTGGCACCACCAACGAGCTGTGAACCGGCTTCATAGTGCTGGGAAAGATACGCCAACGCGTGATTGGGTGGCAGCCAATCAACGCAAGGATGTGCAAGCTGAGGATAAAAGGACGATTCTTCAACTATAGTATCATCAACGTGGACTGCCCACACGAAGGGTGACCCGACGACGAGAAAGAAGCGTTCTATGCACAGCTGGAGCAGACATACGATGGATGCCCACTGCGGGACGTCAAAATCGTCATCGGCGACATGAACGCACAGGTAGGAAGGGAGGAAATGTATAGACCGGTCATCGGACTGGTTAGTCGGCACACCGTATCAAATGATAATGGCCAACTTCGGTAGCACATTCTTTCCCAACAAAAATATCCACAAGGTCACATGGAGATCACCTAACCCAAAAACCGAATCGACCACGTTCTAATCGACTTACTTACATTTACCGCAGTGCGAATATTGAATCGGACCACTACCTCGTTGCAGTATGTCTGCGCTTAAAACTCTTGACGGTGTACAACACGCGTCGGGGTCGTCCACCGCGGTTAAACATTGGGCGGCTACAAGACGGTAGACTAGCCCAAGACTACGCGCAGCAGATGGAAGTGGCACTCCCAACGGAAGAGCACCTAGGCGCACCGTATCTTCAAGATGGCTGGAGAGATATTCGATCCGCCATTGGAAGTACGATGCCCCCGGATCAGAGAAACGACTGGTATGAGTTAACGTTCTACCACAGGTGTTCGCCGTACGTCAGGTATTGCAGAAATGCCGCGAATACAACGTGTCCACACATCATCTATTTATCAACTTCAAAGCCGCATCTGATACAATCGATTGGGACCAGCTATGGCAGCTAATGCACGAAAACGGATAGACTGATACGATTGATCAAGGCGACGATGGATCGGGTGATGAGTTTCAGGGGCATTCTCGAGTCTCTCCGAAACGCGCAGAGGGTTACGGCAAATTGATGGTCTTTCGTTCCTGCTATTCAACATCGCTTTGGAGGGAGTAATATGAAGGGAAGAGATTGACACGAGTGGTACGATTTTCACGAAGTCCGTCCAGTTATTTGGTTTCGCCGACGACATTGATATTATGGCACGTGAGGATGCAGTAAGCCTACATCAGACTGAAAAGCGAAGCTAAACGGATTGGACTAGTCATCAACACGTCGAAGACGAAGTACATGATAGGAAGAGGCTCAAGAGAGAACAACGTAAGTCACCCACCACGAGTTTGTATTGGTGGTGACGAAATCGAGGTGGTTGAAGAATTCGTGTACTTGAGCTCACTGGTGACCTCCGATAACAATACCAGCAGGAAAATGCTGCGTATCATCTTTGGTGGGGTGCAAATGGCGACGGTACGTGGAGGAGAATGAACCATGAGTTGCATCAGCTGTTGGGAGAGCCATCCATTGTACACACCGCGATGTAGTGAGACTTTAGTGCCACCGCGGTGAACAATGTACGTTCGTCAAGGTGCAGAGCCTGGCGCTCGAACAAAAAACACGGCGAGAAAGGTGGATATTGCAAGCAAGAAGCCAGATTGTTTCGTGCTAACACTGCAAAGGGCAGATAGCTTGTGCGCAGAACAAGGAACTGCTGCTTCAACAGAGCTACTTGAACGTGACGAAGCAAACTGGGCCTCTACAAACCGGACAAACAACGCCTCCGGCATCGTCAAGCCCGTTTTTGCAAGCACAACTACACAAGACAAACGCAGCTAATCGTTATAATCAATGCGAAAAAAAATCACAGAGCCAAACATCCGGCCACGAGGCGAGAATCTGTTTGGTTTCTTCTCGAGCCTCTTATGCAGAAGAAGCAGTTCGGCAGCAATAACAACAACGGGATAGACTTTTTATACGAACATGTAATCCCTCTGGACGACCCGTCGAACGAAGCGTGCATGGAGGCAGCAGATATACTATCTGCTATCAGCGCGAGCGCACCCAAACGATCCCACGATGGTGACTTGATCCCAGGAAAATTCTTTATCCGCATATTCTGCGTAATTTATCGCGGGTATACTCCGGTGAGTATAATGAACATTAGGCACAAAGGACGTATTCAATACGATTGATGACGACGCTGAATTGCGCTGGTGAGAAAATTCTCACAAAAATGTGGATGCAGCCTCTTCAAATAGTGACGTTACACCATGTTGAACACCTTCGGTACATCCAAATTGTGGTACCTCTCGTAGATGCTGCCTCCACAGGGAATACATACAGCGAACAAATTTTCGACGATGGGTACATTCCTGTACAGGGGTATAGTCGCTCTCGTGCCGATTGTTCAATTGGCCCGGAAAAGGGAACATGGTGGTTAGAACATGCACATCCCGTACCTCAAAAGACGCAGTTTGTCTTTGAAGAGACCGATTTCCTTTTCTACTATAGATCCCTTCTCATGCAAGTTGATCCAAACCCTGTCATTTCATTAGATCATCTCGACGCCGACATCACAATAATCCTATCATGCTTATCGTAAACATCTCACCAACTAAAATTCCTCCGCCAATCAAACCCATAAGTATTCCGTGCAACAAACGGAACGGCCCAAGGTGCAAAAAACAGTCCGACGATTATAAGGTCATAAACCTAAAAAATTGAAATACCAGAAGTGTGTTGTTTTTCGATTTGCTTACAACGTCTTCCAGCTTTGTCTAGTCGGCTATTTGGATAATACTTTCGAAGTTTAAAAAACCAAAACTCCTTTAGCGTCCGTTGAGACTCAATTGTCTTTATTTTTCGTGCCTTTTCGCTTTCAGTTCCTTTTTTCACTCGTTCGCTGTTTCTTTTTGATACAACAGTATTTGACTTAAACGCTATTTTATTTCAATTGTTTTCTTGATTTTCCATCTTCCCTACGTAA
The DNA here is from genome assembly GCF_024139115.2 of Armigeres subalbatus. Classification (NCBI taxonomy): domain Eukaryota; kingdom Metazoa; phylum Arthropoda; class Insecta; order Diptera; family Culicidae; genus Armigeres; species Armigeres subalbatus. The sequence continues at coordinate 228,356,299 of NC_085139.1, forward strand.
TTGTTACGTTGTGATTTCTATGTGTTCATTCTTTGACTTGGCTTGTCTAGGGTGCTGTGTCTACCTTTATGTAAACAGTACAAACAAGCTCCGCCATCTTCTAGGGGTGGTCTTTGAGGGTCAACAAATAAGCTGCGGAGATGAACGCACTAGAACTTAAGGAGATTGCAGTCCTATTTTGCATAGGTTGTATCGAACAGTAATCTACAAGTAATACGTAAATTATATGCCGATTATCTATTCCACAATCCACAATTGCTGATCAGTTTACATCTAATGAAACGATTCACTTCTTGATATTGCATTTCAACTCCCCTTCTTCGTTCTGTCACAATGTTTCACTGTCCGCAGGACTTTGCTATTTTGTGTTTCAGAGCTACTACATGTGTAGACATTCATATCAGATTGTATTAGGAACAGTTTTCAGAATTGTTATTCAGTGACTTCTAGTGTGTGGTACCTAACATGAACGGATTCCAGTTTTAATAACGGACACTTCAATCTTAGAGAAAGCAGTGTATGTCTCCTCACTAATTTTATTAAGTCTCAAAAAGTATACAAAACGTTTGTATGCCTAACGTATAATAGCCCTTTTAAGAATGTCTAAGATCTAATCGCTCGAGAGCTGTGATGAATCTTTTTTCCAGTGCCGAATTGCCGGGAGAGTGTTCGAATGTTCATCGTATCTCTAAATGAGTCTAATGAGGTATGGAGGTGCTCAACGGGTGTTGTGTACGTGTCAATGTAAAAAGGATGAATGTAAGCGAAAAAACTTCAACATAATGGTCAAAATCTTCCTATACTCTGTTGGATGGGATAATAGAAAATTCAATTTTCAACTAAAATTATTAAACATGTTTTATATTTTGCAATATATATCATCTGAGTTCAGATATTAACAGAAAAAAACAGGACACAAGCTAGAACCAGATACTTAAAAGTAGCATTAACACTAAAACGTACTTCAGAGTAGTTTGTCCTCCTATAGGGCCTTCTCTATTAACTATCAACCTACCACCCCACTCACAAAGCAAGTGGGTCACCAATAATGTCTTCACAATTGCAATAAGGCGCATTATAAACACAAGCAAAATATAAAATAAATACAATTTAATGTTTGCATTATTTTCCGTTTTTGCTTCTTGGAAAAACATTCTATAAGAATCCTCACAATTAAAGTTCTGATGCTTCCATCCAGAGACTAAACACGCCCAATAAGAGAAACAGAAATTGCGCAGCTTTACCTTGTTAAATTTTATACAACATCATATTACTTTGTTAATATATATAGTTCGGTATTTTTAGCAGCCGTGAAAATGCTCTTTTAGCATTCATAAATATATTACTATTTTGCTCTGTAATGATTTTTTTGCTTTGTTTTTTTTTCTCCTGTTGCTTGGACTAACATTATGCAAGGTTCTTGCTTTGCTTATTCTAAATACTAGTTTTAACTTCTTTCGACTTTTGCCAGCATTTGTATTGTTCTGCTTACTACTATCAGCTTATACATGCGTATATGTGTTTTATTGGTTTTTGTTTAGAGGACTGAACGTTTGACTCAGCAATTTAGTTTATAACTTCTATGGTAGTTAAATTTATTATATTTATGCTAGAGTATGAATTATATTTATAGATTTCTTTTATTACTCACGATTTATTACAAAATACTAGTGCACGGGCGGGGTGGGGATAAAAACGGGAGTCGGGATGCGAGGACAGGAATGAGGATGTGTGTGTATGCGTGCGCGCGTGTTTGTGGATTTGCAAAGACCTCAAGCTTGCGTCGTGCTTTTTACTATTGATCCGGAGCCGGTTTCAGCTCTTTTATCTGCTTGATTAGGTACGCCTTTTCGTCGTTGAACTGTTCGTCCTCGGATCGGTCCGTGTGGAATTTCGTTAGGAAGTCTACCAATTTTTCCTGATTCCGCAGTAGGATATCCAGGATCGGTTTCGGTTTGTTCGGATTCGCTACAAATACCTACAATAAGAAAAAGAGTTTTGTTACAAGTACACTAAATAAAAGTTTACAATTGTTTTACCTTGAACACGTGAAACGCTTCAAACTGAATATTCCGAGATTTTTCTTTAAGCATATTCATCATGAGCTTCAGGTTGTCTGGATTTGAGATGTATTTCGTCATTACCTGTTTTGGATTGAAAAGTATTACAATATATCGCAACATGCTACAAATGGCGGGTGAAAAGTAGACCTGAGCGCCACCGCGCCACGCCGTCAAACAACGTATGTTTGGCAAAACAAAAAAATAAAATAAAAGAAAACCGCCTGACATTTAATCTTTTAAAAAATGTGAAAATTGTTCTTCAGGAACTGTCTTTGAAAATACTTCTTATTTTGATTTTTTTCTTCTGGAATTTCTTCATAAACGCTTTTAGAAATCCCTTCGAGAATTCCTACTGGAAGTCAGAAGTTCCTTCGAGAACTTCTCCAGGATATTTTTCAAAAAGAGATGTCTTCAAAAATTTACCCAAACAGTCCTCCAGGATTTCAGACCAGGGAAATTCTTCGAAAATCTTCGAAAAATCTCTCAGGAGCTTCTTGGGATTTTTCACAAACATTCATTCGGGAATTCTTCCTGAAAAAGGAATTTCATAGAGCAGTCCTGGAGGAATTTTCTGAAGAATTACGCATCAAATTCTCGTAGGGTTTTTTTTGGAGTAGTTTTAGTGGGAATTGTGAACGAATTTTTGAAGTTATTTTCAGGAAAATTATTGGAGGTATTTTTGTAAGAATTCCTTGATAAATTCCTTAAGGATTTCCGAGGTAATTTTTCTAACATATTTCGTAGGAATTCTTGTAGAAATTTTGGGAAGAGTGAATTGATAAATTTTAGGGGGACTTAATAGGGAATTGCCGAAGGAAATTTCTTAAATAATTTCCAGAAGAAATTACGGAGGGATTCTTGTGAATTTTCGAAAGATTTCTCAGAGAAATTTATGAAAGATTAATCGGATGAATTTTCAGAGGAATTTCTTTAGGACCTCTTTAGATTTAGATTTTATTAGATTTTCTGGAAAAAATCTCAACTTTGTTTTCGTAGGAATTTCTGGAGATTTCTGAGAGGTCTCAAGGTAATTTCAATGGAGTTCGTGAAGTAATTCACGAAGAGGTCTTGGAAAATTTTCTGAAGTAACTCCAAACTTCCACAGCAATTTTTGGAAAAACTTCCGATGTAATTCGTGGATGAACTTCCAGAGAGATGTCCAGATGAAACCTCGGAGGAATGCCTGGAGAAACTTCCAAACAAAATCCGAAAGGAGCTTCTGGAGGAGTCCCTGGAAGAACTTCCGGAGGTATTTCCGGAAGAACTTCCGAAGCAATTCCCAGCGGAGATTCCGGAGAAGCTACCCGAGGATTTTTTTGTCTTTATTTGAGAGGTTTTCAGCCCTAGGCTGGCTGACCTCTTAACCCGAGGAATTGTCGTAGGATTTTTCAAGGGACTCCCAGAGAAACTTCCATAGAAATCCCCGAAGGAACTTTAGGTGGAATTCAAGGAGGGACGATATCCGAACTCTTGGAGTAAACAGCCCACAATACATGCTTTACTTAACGAAAACTCTATAAAGTTTATAAGGCCTGTTTCTACATTCCTACTTACCGTGAAGTTGTGTCGATCCAGCAGCAGTTCACCGAGCAGTTTCAAACTTTGCCTCCGCGTAACGTAGTTCTCCGAGTTGAGCAAGTGCTGGTAGTGGTCAAATACTTTGTCGTAGTTTTGCTCCAGGAATTCGGCGCACAGGATTTTGTGCCGCGTCAGCAGCTCCTTGAAGGTCGAGAAGGCATCCGAAGCGATATCGAAGGTGGACACTTCCACGTAGCGGAAAAAGTTGAAGAATTCGTCCGAGTGGAGCATTATTTTGGCGAGCGCTTCGTACCTTGCACACTCCCGCAGCATCGTTCCGCAGTTTAGCGCAATTTCTTGGTGTTCGTAACTGGAATAAAAGTTACGACCGTGAGGAGTTGATTGTCGGAAATCCGTTTTCCCAAACACTTACCCGGCCATAAGTGTGAACAGGATTTCTGGCTTTGTACAGATGTATTCCACGGTTGGCGACCGTGTGCCGATCTGTCTTCTGAGTACATTGTTGAACACCTGTGCGACGTCTTTTTTGCCTTCGAAATCGATACGACTTAGATTCTGTGTGTCATCGGGTGGAAGCAATTAAGCAATAATAGTGACTCGTAAAGATTCAATATTTAACAGTTTGATAAACAATTGTTTGAAAGGTTGGGGTTCTGAACATAATTAATCAATTTTCAAAAGATTCAAAATCTGGAGTAATAAAAATTTACTAGTTTCTACACAGTCAAACACCTACCTGTATCAGAAGCAAGAGTAGATTACTATTATACAATTCCTGTGCTAACTGCGACACCACAATTTCCGTTTGTGGTTCTGCGTCTGACGTTCCGTATAGCATATTTTTGATAAGAACCTGAAATCGCACAGCGAACACCGTTCGAGAGAAAGAAAGGCTACAATTAATTGACCGTTACTGTTCACTGCATCCGATTATGGATGATGATGAAGATGATGATCGTATAGATAGAGATGCTGATTGTTGGCCGGCGTGGCGATTCGATTAAATCATTCATTGATGGAAACTGATCGAATTGCTACATGCCTGCAAGTTTGTTACTGTAGAAATGATTGTGTGCACACGCAGCTCGGTCTTTTTCAATTAGAGATACATGTATGTGATCCAGAATTTTCCAAATTCATTTGAATTAGTCCGAAATTGTTGCCACGAGCCGTCGTTGTTGTCAACATCGGTGACCGATCTTTTCAATATGCAACGTTGATTTATCTGCTGGTCATATGTTATTCTCATGATGATGACATTGTGATGGTAGATTATATAAATAATGTATTTCAGAAGCGATTCAGCTGGTTTGAATTTCACTCTATTCATTTTAAGCATAACTTAACAACACTACTCTTTTTCCATTAGTACAAACATTTATTTTGATACAGTTTCGATGGTCCACTCAGGTTCTGTATATCCAGATCAACGACGACGACAGGGAAAACGAAGGAGGTGAAATGTTTGATTTGTTGCTGCTGGCTGTCTGGTATCATTTATGGCAGCAGCAGCCGGCAGTGTCGACTTTCCGAAGGTCAACTCGGCCAAATATCCATTAGCGAAGAAAGGACTCTCCACCTTTCTCGCCTTCCCATCCAAAAATAAAACTGTTATACGTGTCTATTATGATATCATGCACATACTGCAAATGTCATGGAACACGTCACTTTCGTCGCGAAACGGATGGTTGATTTCTTACTCTTTATTTCGGCTTTTCATAAAAATCGTCATAAATATATACAAAAGACTTACATGCAACGGCAAAATAAGGGTTTTGACAACCTAATAACCATGGGAAAGGGAAAACTATATCTTGAAGGCACCTTTTCGTCGCTTTTGTATGTGTGACGAGCAAACATGAATCAAACTATTATTTGTTGAACTCAATATTGTACCATTAAAGCTTTACTTTTTTTTTGGTATGGATGATTTTATTCAAAACCGAAATTCGAAAACAAAACCAAAACAAGCTTGGTTCAGTAGAACCCACTCATTGATAACGCAAAAATAAATGTTTTACGGTTATTAACTTTGAGAAAAGAATACTCGTTCAACATTTAGAAGAGATACATATGAAATGTTTTACATAAGATCCTACCTATCTATATATTTTTATATTATATACATAAAAATGAATTTCTGTCTGTCTGACCCTTATAGACTCGGAAACTACTGAACCGATCGGCGTGAAAATTTACATGCAGAGGTTTTTGGAGTCGGTGAAGGTTCTTAAGATGGTTTGAGACCCCTCCCCCTTTTGGAAAGGGGGGCTCCCATACAAATGGAACAAACATTTTTGCTTAACTCGAGAACTAATCAGAGAATAAATCAATTTTAGGCGAAACAAAGTTCGTCGGGTCTGCTAGTAAGAAATAAAATGATTTAATTTATTCTATTTTTGAACTATTGCACGAAAAGTGCTGTTTTGAACATCGATGGATAAAAATGCCAAACAACGCAAAAACGAAATGATTGGTTTTCGAGAAAACAGGGGTGGATCATGTGTCCCCGGGGATCACGTGTGTCCAATTTACCCTACCCGCTAAGCTACAAATACAAGACCAATAACGATGCCTGCCATGTCATCAGATAATGCGAGATTGAAAGACGTTCTACATTCGCTGCCACAAGAGACTAAGAAATCCTCTGCATTTCCATGAGCTTTACTAGAAAGGAACAGTGGGTTGGTATTGATGTCCGTAAAACTTTACATTCAAGAAAAAACCGAACTTATTTGACTATGTGTTAAGATTAACGGTTTGAATTGGAATAAAATACAGGCCGGACTCGATTAACCGGAGAAAATGGGTCGATTATCCGGAGTAATATTTTGACCCATCTTACAAAAATAGAAATAGGGGAACGGTTCGCCACTTCATCTCATAGCTCCTAGTTCCATCCCATCAAAAACAAAGCAATGGAAAGCAATTTGGTTTGTTTATTATTTTTGTGATTTTTTTCAGCAGTGAGCACGCATGTTGACAAAAATAAGCGACGAATTTGGTGCCGTATTTCTTTGTTTAGCGATGAGATGGATAGATGTACAGTGAGATGGAGATCGGAACAGTTCCCCTATTATCTTTGTGTATCCGTAACGTATCCAATAAGTGCAATACACCTAGTAATGATAGTGACTTTCTCGCTCTCCTAAGGACTGTTCACAAATTACGTAACGCTTTAGGGGAAATAAGGAAGTCAGACCAAGCGTTACGATCCGTAAAAAAATAAACCTTCCATAAGTTACAAGAGGGAGGGTGGGGTATCAAAATTATCAAATTCAGCGTTACGGATTTTGTAAAGGAACCCTAAGGGAATGGAAATCAAGAACATTCATAATTGACCATTTTATGAATTTCAATTCAAAGCACCGATATTTGTTTTAAACATTCGTATGTACATTCTGAATACAGCATTGACATTGTAATTCATGCCACCAAATGGTCCTTCGGAATATCCGGAATGGATTCATTCACAAATTACGTAACGCTAAATTTGAAGATTTTGGACCTCCATCCTCCCTCTCGTAACGCTTTTTATATGGAAGATTTAATTGGTTTGTATGAATCGTAACGCACGGCCTGACCCTCTCCATCTCCTTCCAGCGTTATGTAATTTGTGAACAGTCTCAATATATGAAAAAATAATTATTTCATCAACGGTGGCCCATGTATGGATTAAAACACCAGTTCTATATTCATAGTAACAACAAATGGCACTGTAAAATCCTTGTGTTTAGGGAACATCCGTAAAATACGTAACGCTTAGTGGGGGAAGGGGAGTTTCATGAAGTGTGACAATCCATACAATTTTTTAGATTCCTCATACAAAAATTGTGACATAGGGGGGAGGGTGGATTGAAAATTGCCATTTTTGCGTTACGTAATTAATGGATCTTTCCTTATTGATGAAATGAATAACCCGGGCAATAACCCGGTGAAAATGGTTCCTGAAAGGGATCCGCAGGGGAAAAGAAGGCGAGGTGCACAGATAGCAAGGTGGATCGATTTGAGGTCCCTCCGTGGACTACAAATTTGGCTACATGCAACTACAGACCGAGCTGAATGTAGATGAATCTTATGTATTGCAGAGGCCTTAGTCTGAATAAATCAAATGAAATAAATTCCGATGTTAGAATGTCAAATGGTGCTATGCGATGTAATTCATATTTTTGCCTTTCTCGTACAACTAAGTTGTACCGAAAGGCTATCATTTCACTCCGAAAACGAACTTTTTATAGAAGCGTCTGAGACCCATAGTATTATATACCAATCGACTCAGCTCGACGAGCTGAGCACATGTCTGTCTGTCCGTGTGTATGTATGTGTGTATGTGTGTGTATGTGTGTGCACAGAAGCTATAAAAAACATTAGACAACTTTTCGTATAGTAATCCTTAACCGATTTTCTCGCAACAAGTTTCATTCGACAGGGGACAAAGCCTTGTTGATCACTATTGAATTTTATAACGATCGGTCATTGCGTTTCAAAGTTATGGAGAAAATGGTACATCGGACCATATTAACCCCATATAAGGTTGGTGTCTTAACTAAATGCGAGAAAGGCACCACCAACGCTAGTTGGATTAATCTGGGTTTTTTTTATTTCATGGATGTTTCGGAATTTTCGGAAGGCCACGACATGTATAAGCCACAACATCAAGTGCATCTAAAAAATCTTGGTGTTTGGCGATAAAATTTAGAAGTTTTAATTTTGTGGCATCCTCCAGATTTCGCGGAGGACAACACGGTAGTTAGAGGCGTGCGCCGCCACCGCCGACAGTTTATGGCAATCCCGTTGAAACTCTAAAGGATTTCTCGTGAAAAAGGGTATTTTTCGTGAAAATTCCATACAATTTTTCGTTGAAAAATCAAAAAATCTTTTCGTAAAATTAAGAACTTTCATTGGAAATTCTGAAGAATTTCCTTCGATATCTCGAAAATACTACCGTTGAAATTCTGAGTAAATTTCCTTAAAAATTTGAAAGATCTTTTTGAAGAATTTAAAAAAGGAAAACATGAGAAAAAAAATCGAAGCATGCATGCCCGGTGGCATAGGCAAACTACTAAACAATTTCCCGGGAAATTCCGGTAAAACTCTAGAGCATTTCTTGTTGAAAATTCGAAAAACTTGGAAGAATCCACTGGGACAGTTCATTAGATTTTACCGGCGAAATAAAAAGATTCTCCCGTTAATGTCTTAAAAATATCCTGAAAAAAAAAACTTTACGTTACGAACGTAATAAATAAATCGCCAAGCCTTCGCCGACCAAAATTATGACAAACGCCGCCGCCGACGATTTTCGGATCGGCGCTGACCTCTAACGGTAGTCAGAACTAATGAATGGACCAAAGGGATATTTTATTAGATTTTGCATAACTAGAATAAAGAATATTTGAGCAAAAGTAAAATTTTCAGCGGCAACAAAAAAATGGCTGCATTATCCGGAGTGATTTTTTTTTTCTATTTTCGACTTCTATTTTGTTCCGAAGTAACTGGAATCGTTCAGCATCTAACGACTTTGCGAATAAGTCCGCTTGCTGCTCGTTAGTAGTAATTTTATCTAGTCCAGCAGTTACGTGATTCTTGATGAAAAAAATATGATTAATATCGATGTGTTTGATTCGCGTACGGATCGTATAAGAATCCGTCGGTGCCTTATGGATGATGTATCCCAAAAGTCCCACTAAATTTTCGGCGAGAAATGATTTATAAAAATTCCAAACCTTAACTCGCGACGATCAATCCAATGCAGGGTTTGCAGAAATCGCTCTCAATAGATAGCGAACAACGATAAAAGAAAGGCAAAAACTGTTCCGAATCATAACAAGCCATGATAACAAATTTATAAAACTTGTATACAAGTGCGAAAAAAAACAGAATCCTATAGGCAGTCCCCACCGAGAAGTGATGATTTTCGCTTTGTTATAGCTTATTTTGTGTTGGGGGCCGCACAGCTACTTATCGAGAGTGTATACAGAGATGCTAAGTGAGAGACTTTTTCTTTCTCTTTTGAATTCAATCCCTGATCCAATGTAAACAAAGTCCTGCTTCTTGTTGGAATCTTCCCATATAGCTGACCGGATAGCACGAATCGGGTCGCAGACACAGCATTTGATACATGCATCGTACTGTCGAGAAGCCCCGGTGAGACTGGGAGGTACGACATCCTTTTCGTCTCGTAATATATGATTTTGTTGACTGGGTATAGGGTAAAAGCCTACAAGAAGGCTCTACGATCTACTGAGCGATTCGACTGGAAAAACCTTTGTGCAAATCTCGCGCTTAGTTTCATAGGGGCGTAACTGTATTGATCGATTTCTCTTCGTCGATGTTTTCATCTACATCTCAAAAACTTACTTTTTTACACGGGCATTTATTCTCAATCAATTTCTTGCAATAAGTTGTGTTCGATGATACTGTTCCTTTGTTTTGTATAGACAATGATCTAGATTGGATCACAACAGTGACTTGATTGATATAGATAGTGGAGGCCTCTGTTTATTTAACTTATTGATTGTTCTCTCAAATTATAACCAGCCAAAGCCAAATTCCGGCAGCTAGGATGATGGAATTTTAAAGCCGTTTGTAGGACTATTTTGACATAAATCAGTGTAAGCGATTGTTTGTCAACGTTTTAGAAACTAATTAGGGTGTGAGCTAGAAGATGACGAGTTATGCTTTAACCTGAGCAGTTCGGGCCAATTTGTCCGTAGTTTGAATTATCGTCAAACGAATTCATCAATAATGAGCATCTATAGTTTTAAGGGAATGTTCAAGGTATTATCAAGTAATAAAGATTGTAGACTGAATAGCCCCTCAAAATAGTATTAGATGCATTCTCAATGTTTGAATGTGCTGTGCATTTTGTTCAGATTTTGGAACAATATGTAATTTAAGTGTTTCACTATTTTTAACTTCCAATCTTTCAAGAATGAACGCATTTGTTTTTTCACGATTTACCTTGAAAAAAATGTCATTTTCAATGCAGGTCAGCCTCGTTATAAGGCAACCTCGTTATAAGGCAACTTTTAATTCCATATAACGTAACTTAGAACTGATTTTGTTTCTATTAATGTATGTAATTGTTTAATTTCACATTATCATTTATAATTTTAATATGCAAAATTGAAAATAACATTGAATAGGGGTTCTCAAACTGAATTTGGCTACGTCTCACCACTACCCGTACGGTACATTTATGTATTTCGGCGAACCACACATACATTGGTTTTGTCAAGCCAATGTTTATAATTACTGTAATGCATTCAGCTCTTCTGTTTCATGGGCTTAAGCTCCTACTGGAATTCAGCCATGCCCTTGAAATGAATTATATATTAGCTTTCAAAGTTATGTTTGTATGTTTTGTTTTTATGCAATCTGTATCAATGTCTACCGTGAATAAACCTAATTAATATTCATATTTACATCCTATAATTATGACTAACATAGCCTCAAATGTCAGTCTATGTGATTTAGATTATTACAGTAGAACATTTTAACATTGAAATGGATGAAGATAAGTTCACACGATTGTACAATCACATTGATTCCTGTCCATGGCTGAACGGACATCCTCTACAATTAACATTTGATAACTGTACCCAGATAAAGAAACTATAGAACTAATTCTTCTTCTTATTGCCTGCGAAGTTTCTGAGCCAAGTTACCATTTTTGCATTCCTAAATTATGAGGCTAACACGATGATACTATTACGACCAGTGAAGTCGAAAACATTTCCAGCCCGAAAATTAGCTAGACCGGACCGGGAATCACCTTCAGCATAGCTAGAACGACTGGGAGTGAATAACTAGCTTGCCTTTAAATTTGATACCGACTTTGCAGAAACAATGGTTTTGGCCATCAAAGAAAGCCCAGGAAATGTTTAAGCTTATTAATGATGGCAAATTTGATTAAAATTTCAAATTGTAGAACACTTGTTTTTACATTCAAAGTAAAACGTCTAGTATGTACCCATCGGCCCTCTTATTACAATGCTATCACTGTGCTACCAAAAAGAGATTTGCACTCTGCAAAAGTGGCACGACTGATTCCGGATTCAATGGAGAGTGAGAGGGACGAGAGTGGAGGAAATGATGAAGGAGGAAAGGGAACAAAAAGAAAAAGAGTAGTTGAAATTGATCATCAAAATTGGACGGACGTTACGTGACCAAAGTAAATGTTGTACTTTCTTTGGAAGAACCCACAAGTCTCGAAAAATGGTGAAATATTGGCCTGGTGGGCTGGTACAACGTTACAGACGAGTGTAGACATTCAAATGAACATTCGCGCGGCAGTTAACCACTTGGAGTGTGAAGCTTCGGATATTCATCAAGCCTGTACTATTGGCGCGGAAAGTACCGACGGAAGGAACAATCTCATCTGTCTCAGTCTGAACAGTTGAAAAAAGCACCAGGACCCGGAAACCGCTGTCAAGTTGCCCAGAACATTGGTAAGGAAAGGCTGGCGAGCCCCGTACTGGTATCCGACTGTCCGACTACCCCGTAAATTATCGTCGGTTCACACGTGACGAGTGAGTTGTACCCGCGGCTTAGGAGGTGAGAGCCTAGGGAGGACCGGTTGGCTCGTCCCCGCTCTCTCATATCTCGCGCTTAATTTCATAGGGGCGTAACTGTATTGATCGATTTCTCTTAATCTATTTTATATTTTGTAAATAAATGAATTGTTTCAAAAGCTACAACCGTGATTATTGATTCGGGTGCAAGATACAATCATCCTTTATCACACCAAACCATTAAATCATCGACAAACTAGCGCAATTCGATACAATAATAAAAAGAAAACATCGACGAAGAGAAATCGATCTATACAGTTACGCCCCTATGAAACTAAGCGCGAGATATATCAGATATGGTACAACCCCATACACGAGCACGTGGGACGTCTTCCTGCGGAATCCCCGGGTCAAACGACAAAACCCTAAAGAAGCGCCTGATTCAAAGTACAAGCCGTGGAAGCCCTCCAGTTGCCAGCTCTGATGTTCCAGCAAAGGCCCAGCAGAAGTAGCAGCATCGAAATGCACAGGGATAGCAGGTTGGACGTCCTGTAGCCGTGCTGTTACGTAAGCTACCCCATTATCACTCTATTTCTACGAATGTACCATATATGGTCCCCAACGAACACCCCATCTTTCCCTTCTTTCCAAAGCTTGGTTGTGTGAGTTCAACTCTAGTAAGTAGACGCCGACCCTGAGATAGGTGTAGCCGTGGGACTGACCGCTATTAACAAATTTCATCAAAAAATTAAAAAAGAACTCTTGGCTATCTCCTTATTTTCGAGAATTTCCACTTTGTGATATACATTAGGTGTTTTCTTCTAATAAACACTTTAATGGAAATACTTCTCTTGTAATTGATGTATATTAATTTTAACAACATTATTTCACAATGTTTTCTTATCAATGTAAATCCTAATCCTTCTTCTCGTAACACCCGCAAAGATACAGACGATTCGTCGGTCTCTATAACAACAGATGTTACATTTACATTCCTTCCCAGAGGACCGTAAGGACGTGGCCGCCGCCATTACTGATCCTGTAGAAGTTGAGCTTATGAGACGTGTACATTGCGTGTACATCCGTTGGTTCACTGTGAAATTACGCTAGTTAAGGTCAATCACGAAGTGGCAACTACAAATTGTGCAGTCATCTCATACTCCTACTATTTAAAAATATATCTTCCATAAATAGGCCTGCGTCTAGTTTCATAAATGTAGGTATTTAATTTGAGAAACTGTTAAAAAAAAATCGATCTCAAATTTTCGCCATAAGAGTTGCAGTGATTCGCGCACTGTAGTTTGGGAAACACTATACTTAAGAAAAAAATACCACAACACACATACCACAACACACGAAACAAAAAGTTGCCTTATAACGAGGCTGACCTGTATTTCACAAATTAAATGTCATTCCATAAATAAATTTGTACAAGAAACAGTTGTAATCCGACTTCAAACATGTCCAAATTGGAATGAATTTTGGAAGTTTATAGAGGAAAAGGAAGTATTCAAAATTTTATAAAAGTCTATATTACAATCACAAATTTGTGCCCTGCACAATGTACCCTATATACAATTAGCAAAAGTCAATAATTGTTGTTTATTTGTGCTGTTTTGTTCTACCCAATGAACGTTTCTCAATACATTTTATAAGACATCATCACCGCTAGGTGAATTAATCTGAGTTTTTGTTAAATATCTTGGCTGTGCATATGCACAGCACATGTTTTGAAATGAACAAATTGATGAAATTCTTGGAGGGACTCGAACGCTCAACCTCCTACTCTCTATATAGGCGCGATAACACCTACAAAACAAGACCACTTAAAGGTCTGTCGTGCCAAAGACTTGCATTGACTAATAGTCTTTTCCGAAGGATGGAGGAACTGTAGCGTGTAGAAAGAGCACACTTGCAGTAAAAACGACATATCCTCTCTATGGTACCAATATGGAAAAGATTAAAGAAAAGAGCAATACATATACAATATACAAGAAATAATATATAAATAACTTGAAATAAGGTCAGCGTGTAAGTCAAATAATTTTGTATATACCGAAGCAGTTACTTATAAATCCTTTTCATAACAAATATCTATCCGTACGTTCTCCGTCCAATGGTAATGATTCCCAACTCACAGATTCATATACTCGGTCTCCATTGCACCACCGTGATGCCAGCCTTTTTGGAGAAACGATGTTCATCGCTCATTCCCTACGGACAGCAGACAAAGCTGGGATGATGGTTTCGAGGCCAATAAAATAAAATGGCATGGATGACGTACCCGTTGATCTGCTGCTAGATACCTAGATTCTAGGGAGTACTTCCGTCACTTACTTACTTACTTATGGATCCTGTACACCTCCGGTGGTGCAAAGGGCCGACTTGAAAGATCTCCATCCTGAGCGATGCCCGGCTATCGCTTTAACCTGTTGCCAGGTTAGATTTCGGTCGACTTCTTTTATTTCTTTATTGAGGCTTCTCCGCCATGAGCCTCTGGGTCTGCCTCTGCTGCGATGTCCCGCTGGGTTCCAGTCTAATGCTTGCTTACAGATTTCGTTTCCGCCCTACGTAGAGTGTGGCCGACCCAGCCCCACTTCCGATCCTGAATTTCTGTTGTTATCGGCCTCTGGTGACAACGACGATGGAGCTCGTTGTTTGAGATCCAGTTGTGAGGCCACCAGGCCCGAATTATATACCGCAGGCATCTGTTAATGAACACCTGCAGCCGTTGAGTGTTCTCCACTGATACACACCATGTTTCGCTAGCGTATAACAGCACAGATTTCACGTTAGAGTTGAAAATTCGTATTTTGGTGCGTTCACTTATCTGCCTGTTTTTCCAGATATTTCTTAAACTCGCAAAGGCAGCCCTTGCTTTCTTGATCCGTGCGCCTATGTCGATCTTGGTACCGCCGTCTGACGCCATTTGGCTACCAAGATATTGGAAGCTTTCAACATTCTCCACTGGTTGCCCGGCTACTGTGAAACTGGAAGGAGTCACCGTGTTTACATCCAACGATTTGGTTTTGTTGACGTTGATGACTAAACCTGCCGAGGAGGAGCGATCGGCAAGGTCGTTGAGCTTACTCTGCATATCAGAGCGCCGTTGCGCGAGTAGTGCAACGTCATCCGCCAATTCGAAGTCGTTTAGGTGCTCCATGGTTATAGGCTGCCATAACAGCCCTTCCGTCAGGTCCTGCCAAAATCCTTCGTATTTTGTTGGCTCCGGAAACAGAGATACCATGAATTCTATCTTCTTCTTCGGTGTCAAGCAAACTTTTGAGCCCATAGTCCAACCTGTCCCATTATTTTCAATAGGAAGTATTTGGAATACAACTTGTCGAATCAAAACTGTAGTCAACATGCACCCCAGGTTGAGCACTACACAATCAAACGATTGTCATTATCAGATACAACGATTTGCTGAAAATCTTTTTTATCTCGCATTGAAACTAATGGAAACCACTTAGCGACTGTTGCTTCTCATGCATCAGTTGAATTAAAGCAATAAATCTGAAATATAGATACCAAGATTTTCTATAGAATAGAGGAAATTAGAAGTGCATTCTATTTTAAGGTATTTCATTAGAATATATTACTAACGCCATTAGTTAAATTGCAATTTTGCCGTCACGTTCATTTGACTATACTCTCACCTTCACCGTCGCCCATCTACGAAGAACCCCCCCCCCCATGTCCACAGCACCTACAGTTTTGCATGTGTTGTTTCCCTGTTATCTTCTGTTTACATGTCTTACCTCCACCGCACCGGAGCAGTTCTTGTTTGCACGGAATCGTGAGCTATCTGCTAACATGAAAACGAAGCTTTTTGCTATCACACCTCACCTTGTGCGCCAATATCTCTAATATATCTAAAACCAGTATCCATAGTATTCGCGGTAGCAAGTTACGTTTGCCTTTACTAACGCAGCTTGTCGTAAAATGTGTCTCCAAGGTTTGTTTACCAGCAGTCTAAAAACGAGCTCAGAGCAGAAAATAGTTATCGCAATGCCGCTTTCAACTATTGGATGAGTCGTGCCCGACGACAAAGTTGCATCGCAAGAAGTCATAATGCAAATTCAATGACAAGGTCGCAACTGGAAAAAATATATTGGTATTTTAAAGATTGAGTCAATATGCATTGCGTTTGGTTTCAATCAACAATCTTTATATACCAGTAGATGGTTATGGTGGAACTTCACATAGACAGTAGAACCATAAGGCATGCAATATAATAAAGCATATATTTTATCCTCATTGATGGCCATTGTCCGATGATGAAGCGTCTTCAGAATGTAACTGGTTGGTCAGATTAGAACTGGAAAGACCCTGCTGATTCGATCGCGGCCGGTGCTGATTCAACGAAGCTTAGAACAGAAGACAATTAAAGTTGAGACAAGGTACTTGAACCTCGACAAGTTCCAGTCATTCCATTCATCATTCGTAGTCGTACCCAAATTCGTCAGAGTGAAATAAGTCAAATGTGCCTCCTAACACTATTGAATTGTTGCCCACCTTCACACCTGGGTCAATCAGTGTTTGTCCAATACAAGGCCAGCCTGTCACTGTTGTGCTATGATTCACAACTTCAACATGCGTTGTCTTTCGATGGTAAAGGGGACTCCATAGTTCCAATCGAAGACATTTTGGATTTGACTCGATTACGGTGTATATGTAGAGGGATGCATCCTCACTAGACATGTAAATAAGTTCAGTTTAGTAAAGGGAATGACGGCTTTGGCAGGTTTTGTTCTATTATTGGCAGGGGTTTTTTTATGACTGACTAGGCTCAAATTTGGCCTAAACGTTCTTTGCATATCAAAGAATATTGTGGCCAAATTTCATAAAATTTGGTCGACAAAAACTCCCCTGCCAATAATAGAACAAAAGCTGTCAAAGCCGTCTTTCCCCCTAAATGAACAAAATCATTGCAATGTTTTGGAATAATTAAATATTATACTAATTTAATTGAAAACTTCAAGACATGATCAAAATTATACATTTTACATTGCTTATATAACAGTGCAGCTCACACACACTATTTTAGTTTAACATTACATTATTCAGGTCCAGGTGCGTCATGTTTGAAGACCGTTGTTTTAAGCGAAAAGTTAGTTCGGGAATCTGCAGATGGTCGTCACTGCGCAGACTAAATAGATTTTCAAATAGTGCTTCCGGACTCTAACCTTCAATTTATTCAATGACAAATAGGGGGGTGGAAATATAGAGCCCTGAAAAAAATGGCCAGAATGTTGAGGTGATTCAACCTGAATTTACTCGCTTTGCGATAAGATATCTTCCCTTAAGCAATCAATTCACCAACAAACGATAAGCACTGCGATAGCCTATTCAGACTGCGGACTTTATCACTTGATAAAGAGTATCTTGATATAGTCATATACTGATATAGTCTTGATATAGTCATATCATATAGGACATCATGATTAATTATATTAGAACGACTTAGGGGAAATGTTACACAGTTATAAGACTTTACATTTTTTCCATTCGCTTCCACTATAATCCTAAAATTATAGTAAAAGTGAATGGAAGAATTTTTAGGTCTTATGACTGTAGGACATCATGATTCTAATATGTTCATTGTTCACTTAACAAGTGATAAAGCTGTTTGAAATATGGGTATTTTTTTGATGGGATATTGAACTTTTTTTCATTAATTTGTCTGTTTATATTGTATTCTGTATATTTTTTTGTTGGGGCGTAGAACCACTGCGTCCATTGAGTTGAACTTTTGTGGTATACCCCTGATTACTCTTAACTATGTATTCGCATCTTGTAGGTTGATCACCATTTGTCAAGTAAACAACCTAAGACGCGTCTTTTCCCAGTCCGGTTAATAAATGAGTTAATAAAACCCACCACCTTTCCAGGATTTGCAGTTCAAATATCTCCTGGTTGCATAAAGCCACTATTTAGAAATTTAGATCTACCCTTGTACAATGCATCGCAACTGCAAAGCAGATGTTTCGAGGTTTCACGTTCCATGTTACAGAAACGACAGATATCATTCTGAATCTGGCCAATATTTTTCAAGTGATATCTGTTCGGGCAGTGTCCGGATAATTTATAATTAAATAAGATATGCTGCACAAGAGGTAGAAACGAAAGCCATCAGACTTTCAACCCCGCCTATACAGAATACAATATAAACAGACTAATTAATGAAAAAAAGTTCAATATTCCATCAAAAAATTACCCATATTTCAAACATCTTTATGATATAACGATGAATAAAGTTGAACAAAATATACATAGTAAGTTATTGCTATTCTTTGCCTTTGGTGTTAGGCTTCACCACCATCACTGCTTGCGTTGAACCCAATCGGTCGGGTGATGAAACACCATAAAATTTACGTCCCACGAGGGAACCAAAAATCAACCACCATGCATCATCATCATCAAAATCATCTGCCTATGTTCGGCATTACAACAAAATGTATAGGATCCATGCAGTAGTGGCCCACTGAGAGCGGACGCAGTATGTACCGTTCCACACCGATCAGTTTGGGATTTGGTCGGTTCGAGCTCGCTTTCTCCGGTATGGCTCATAACTCTACGCATCGACGCGAACCAAGATAAATATGAGAGGATAATGATATGAGCGCAGCGCCACCGTATACGGTGATACAAGGGAATGTGGGAAGAGATGGTTAAGCCCGCAGTCCACTGTTTGTCATAAATGACAAATATTTGTCCAGTTTATCCAGACATCTTCTTCTTCTTCGTTGGCATTACATCCCCCACTGGGCCATTGCCGCCTCGCAGCTTAGTGTTCATTAAGCACTTCCACAGTTATTAACCGCGAGGTTTCTAAGCCAAGTTACGATGGTACTCGAACTCTGAGGATCGATCGTGGTTTCGAATCCCATCGAAGGAACGTGGCTACCTACTATACATTTTTCAAAACAAAATCTTCCACATAATGTACATATTCATATCGGAGTTTTGCAGAACAAAAGTTCTTCGTATTTTTTCGAAAAATTTCCCCAAATTTTATTATAACCGGGAATTATTTCAGAAGTCCCTGGGTGAATCACAGGGGCGTCTCGTGGACTTTTGCTACACCTGTTCTACCATGCTGACAAAAAAAAATCATCAAGGTTTCGAATGAAAGTTGTGCATTTAATCTAATATTACAACCTTTTCTTGTACAACTTAACCAAATATTAGAAGAAAAAAAAACAATTTAAATAGAAAAGATTTACAAAACAATAAATGACTTATTTTTCTCTTTTGTTACAAAAATGTTTTAAATTTAGATGCACTTAAAATTTTAGACTTGGAAATCGTCTAAAATCTAACTTGGTAACAGTTGGGCAATAACTGGATATTGCTCAGAATAGAGATCTTTCATATCGGCTCATTCCACCGTTCAGGGTACGCTGGTCCCATCGCCGCTAATATTTAAACTCTCACATATATTGTTGCTATGAAAGAAATGTTATTAACCATTATTAGTATAATAATTATAGTATATAATTATACAATTATTGTTTGATGTGACCCCAGATTGTGACGACCAATGAGTCACATTTGGAAGCTGAAATGTGTTCCAGTTATTTAATTTTTCAAATTTATTGAAAACTATACCTTTTTCTCTATGTTGATTGATTTTGAGTATTCGTAAAAAAGCATTATTTAAAGTCTCTTTTGAAAACGCAAACATTAATTTAATATTGTTCTTGATGTATTGCATATTCATCACGAGAAAAAAGAAAACCAAACTGTTTCTAATCATCGGCGCGAAAGCGTGCGCGGTGCGCCTTTCGGCAAAGCACAGCCCGACACTACGATCGAGTCTAACCGAAGGTGCGTCGCGTCGATGATTGTTCTCGCAGCGCGTCGAACGGGTTTGACTCCTGCGCGCATAGCAGAACTTGCATCTAAACGTGCTTGCTTCGCATGCGAAAGAGGATGATGTGAGAAAACGGAGAAAGCTGGCAACGCTCACGCTGGTTCTCTGCGCGCGGAGAACGAGTGAGCATACCAAGGAGGAAATTATTTCAAATCATTTGTCATGGCGCAAAACTTTAAATTTGACTTCTGGCAGTGCTGCTGTTGGTTCTTCATTATAGATCGCACGACTGGCAAAAGCTTTCTATGTGATGGGGTGTGTTTTTTCAGAGAAACACACATTTAGCTGCAATTTGACTGTACGCCAAGCATGTGGCGTTAACTTGATCTGCCTACGAAATATTTTGTTTCTTTAGATGTTTAGATGTTAAAATCATTGTAAATTATTTATATATTATAATTAATTGCCAAGACATTAATTTCTTACTTCTGACCTAAAAATGGTTACCTGTTCCATGAACAGGTAGAACGTATGGACGAGTCGCCCCTGGTGAATCATTAGAATTTACTCGAGAAAACTTTCGAGATTTCCTCGGAAAATTCTTCGATCAAACTAAATCTCTCACATGTTGTGCGATTGCACAAATCGAGTTTTCAAACATAGTAATGAACTTCCAATCCAGCTGGTCAACAACCAGAAAGTAGGCAATTAACTTCGATTGAACTGAAATTCTTTGTAGTTTCTTCGACAAATGCTAAGGAATATCCTCAGTAAATTATTCCAAGCAAAATCTTTGAAATTTCCTCAAATTCTATCTTTAAAATAAGCTTGGAATATTCTATGAAAGTTTTTTTTTATGACTTCCATCTCAATTCTTCTTCCCATTTGCCATTCTTCGGCATTTTTTTCGAAATTACTTCCATCGTCAAAATTTGTTCGACAATTCCTTCTGTATTTACTCGAAAAAAGCTTGAAAATTTCGTTGGGATTTACTACGCAGACTCTTCGAAATTTCCTCGGCAAATTCTTTCGTCAATATATTCTCAGCAATGTCTTCGGATTTTCCTCGGAAAGTTCTTCGGAATTTCCTTGTGAAATTCGTCAAAATTACATCAACAATATCTGGAATTTTTTTTCTTAGAAATTTCTTCAGTATTTTTTTTTTTGGGTTAACTCTACAAATTCTTTAGAATTTCCTCGCCGAATCCGTCGAAATAACATTGGCCATTTCTTCAGTATTCCCGAGACAAATTCTTCGAAACGTCCTTAGAATATTCTTACAAAAAAATCTTCGTAATTTCGTCGGCAAATTCGTCAGGATTCAACCGGCAAAATCCTCAAAAAAAAATCTAAAATTTTTCAGTATTTATTCAGTAAATTCTACGGGATTTCCTTGGCAAATTCTTCGGACGGAGCAACTGTACCGCACTAATAACGCACGAAATTTCTCTGAGAAGTTAAACCGTTCACGTAAGTGCCACAGCCAGATATGTGTAAAGACATAAACAAGAACCTTCTTATGTACGAGCGTGAGGTGATCCAGAGGTGGCGGTAGCACTATGAAGAGCACCTGAATTACGATGTGGCAGACAACGGTGGAGGTTCTACCGCAGGATTGGATGGAATGTTCCGTGTGTCCTATCTACAAACAGAGCGATAAGCTGGATTGTAGCAACTACCGCGCAATCACTTTGCTAAATGTCGTCTACAAGGTACTATCTCAAATATTATGCTGCCGACTAACACCAATTGCAAGAGAGTTCGTGGGGAAATATCAGGCGGGTAAACGCTCTACCACGGACCAGGTGTTCGCCGTACGTCAGGTATTGCCGCGCATACAACGTGCCCACACATCGTCTATTCATCAACTTTAAAGCCGCATATGATACAATCGATCGGGACCAGCTATGGCAGCTAATGCACGAATACGGATTTCCGGAGAAACTGATACGGTTGATCAAGGCACCGATGGATCGGGTGATGTGCGTAATTCGAGTTTCAGGGGCATTCTCGAGTCCCTTCGAAACGCGCAGAGGGTTACGGCAAGGGGATGGTCTTTCGTGTCTGTTATTTAACATCGCTTTGGAGGGAGTAATACGAAGGGCAGGGATTGACACGAGTGGTTCGTTTTTTACGAAGTCCGTCCAGTTATTTGGTTTCGCCGACGACATTGATATCATGGCACGTAACTTTGAGAGGATGGAGGAAGCCTACATCAGACTGAAAAGCGATGTTAAACGGATTAGACTAGTCATCAACACGTCGAAGACGAAGTACATGATAGGAAGAGGCTCAAGAGAGGTCAATGTAAGCCACCCACCACGAGTTTCTATCGGTGGTGACGAAATCGAGGTGGTTGAAGAATTCGTGCACTTGGGCTCAGGGGCTCACTGGTGACCCCCGATTACGATACCAGCAGAGATATTTGGAGACGCATCATGGCCGGAAATCGTACGTACTTTGGACTCCGCAAAACGCTCCGATCATATAGAGTTCGCCGCCGTACCAAACTGACTATCAACACACTACGAAAAAGTCCTGTAACATTATGTCATTTAAGACCGACATATGCAAGCGAACCAAAAGACGCAATATTGCGTTCACATTAATTTTTACAAGGCTCTGAAAATGTGTATCCTAAATTTTACACGGCCAAAAAAACTAGTGTATGTAGCAAAAATGGTAAGGCCCAGCATATCAATCTAACTTCAGATCTTATGAGTGAGAGTCCCATTCGATACCACTCTACCATTCCTGCTGCTTGGCAGAAGAGAGATCGAAGCTTAACATGTTCTACAATTTCACGAATATGGAGAAGCATCAGCCCATCCACTGCTTAGTGCTTGTTCCTTGCAACTGCGCTGAAGGTGAAAAAGGAGAAACGAAAACAGTGCTCAGCTGGTGCGTAAATAATCTTGTATTCATGGGTCACTTTGTTTGTTTCGGGGCGCTTTGGATTTCAGTCATTTTTACTGTAAATTTAAGCCATTTGGTAATGAGAAGCGTTTAATGGATAGCTTTCGGTATTTGATGACAGAATGATACTGCATATATATTGTTTTGGGTGTCTGAAGCAAATATGACACAATATTTTGTTATGATTGGATATGCATCTCGGTTGATTACGTCAGCTTAAAGGATTGCGTCCCTTATAAAATTGAGAATATTTTGGTGTGCACAAAACGCTTATTAGACCGGTAGTTACATACGGGCATAAGACCTGGACGATGCTCGTGGAGGACCAACGCGCACTGGGAGTTTTCGAGAGGAAAGTGCTGCGTACCATCTATGGTGGGGTGCAGATGGCGGACGGTACGTGGAGGAGGCGAATGAGCCACGAGTTGCATCAGGTGTTGGGAGAACCATCCATCGTTCAAACCGCGAAAATCAGAAGACTGCGGTGGGCCGGGCACGTAGCCAGAATGTCGGAAAGTAATCCGGTGAAAATGGTTCTCGACAATCATCCGATGGGAACAAGAATGCCAGGTGCACAGCGAGCAAGGTGGATCGATCAAGTGGAGGACGATTTGCGGACCCTCCGCAGACTGCGTGTTTGGGGACGTGCAGCCATGGACCGAGCCAAAGATTTTAAAGTACAAGATAGTCCACTCTTGATTCTCCCATATAAGCCACTAGCGAACAACTTTTCTGTAGCGCAGCGCCAACTGGTGATTAAAAGTCTGACTGTTTCATTAAAAATGATCAAAGTAGCTTTGAACTTTTGCTGTCGTTTAGTAAATAACAGAATCAACAAGGAACATGTTGACAGAAGTCGTTGATATAATGTTCGAGACCTCGATGTTCAACTGTGTGACACTCAACCATCGTAAAATTCGCACCACATTATACGTTGCCAATGAATTCACGAGACTGGGATTGAAGAGCAGATTAAAATTCGTTATTTCTTCGCAAAAGGCTACCTAACAACGCCTACGTCTTCTATATGTAATTTGGTTGAGGAATCTGCTCCTCGGTGGAGGGGTCGTTTGTGATCATCGTACACAAAAAATAGACCGAAAGGTATTTCATCGAGCTGAGGATCTTGATATTTAACACATTAGGAGACTGCATTTCTCAAGTAGCTGATAAACAGTTTTCTTTATGGCTAAGGTGGACAAGTACTATTCCATTTTTCCTACTACAACAAATGTAGCATTCAGTGTCCAACAGAACAAAGAGTTAACAATAAGATTAAAAGGGGAGTTCCTAATACCTTCTTTGAATAGCTTGTAAAGTCTTATTTCTGTCTCACACGTCTTCGGAAATAGGCTTGCCCAAGATTATAACTATTCGATGCAATTTTGGAACCAGTCAATTCAATTAATAAAGCAACAACTGCAATTCAGGTTCCACAACACCAGTTATATATTTTAAACATATGCGATTGGTTTAATGCACTCTCTACTCAAATTTAATTTAATTTTATCATTAACATGCCGAAGTGCGTTGACTCTCAGCCAAGGGTTGATTATCCGTGGGTCTTGAATGATCTAGGGATTCTTGCCGCTTTTGCTATCAAATCTCCATCCATGGTTGTGAGGATTATGATGACACCGATGACGACTCAGGATTGATAGGTGGTGGAGAAGAGATTGTGGGAACAACACTGAGTGTAGAATACTGCTTCAGGACATGTACCTGTTGGAATGAGAAAAATCTTTACGACAATATAGTGAGATAGTCGATAATATGGAGCACAATAGTGACCATATCTGACCACTGCTGTCGTCAAACGGTTGTGGTTAAGGACTCGTTACACTCCCAAATTCGTCAAAAAGCTGTTCCGCACCTTTAAAATTCCCGAAGAAACTGAAGAATAAATAAACTGAATAAGTATGAAATATGACATTTGATTTGTTTAAATTGATATCGAAGCAACGATGCACTTTCACGCGTTGCTGTGGTTGAACAGTTCGACCGCCATACGCTGGAGCGCTGGCGTCGTGTGTTCGCCCGTTTTTAGCTAGAGTGGACTATATTGTAAATATATAATATTTGACCGAGCTGAATGAAGAAGATTCCTAAGCACTACACCGTGCAAAGGCCACTCCGGCCTTAGTTTGAAAATAAATAAATAAATATATTGTTTTCATACTGTGGATACATTACGTCAACATATTTATCTAATGTGACAATATTTTCATATGTTTTAAAATTGTTTAAAAATAGAAAATTCTATCATTTTTCCCTCATTTGAAAAAATCTTATAAAATTGCATATTACCAATCGGTTATGTATACAATATATTTATCAAACACAAACAGTGTATTGAGCATGAGCCAGTTGACCGTGCATTTTCTAGTTGCAACTCCGTGATCAATGTGCACAGTCCGAGGGCTTTAATTTTTTGAATGGTCGATAACGGCGCTGGCCACGTCTTCACGGTCTATCGAGGATGGGAAGGAATTGATGATGCCCACTGCAAGCCGAAAACACCTCTGCACTCGTCACGAGTTCATGTGGAATTTGGGGTTAGGTTCTATGGCAGAGGTTCGTCTTGGTTAATGGGTTCCCAACTGTGATAGTAATCAAACGGGCCTGGGATTGAACCCACAACCTCCTGCGTATAAGCCAGAAGTGGTAGCTATATGACCACCAAGTCCGTTTATATTTACCATATAATGTATTGTTCGACAAAATGAAGTGTATGAAAAATCTCAAATTTTGTATTGTTACGATGCTTAATAACCCATATATTCATGCATTCGTGGGCTGCGAAATGGTGAGTTGACATCCGGGAAGGGCGCCTAACATAGCTCTGGTCCTCACAAGTTCCAATACTCACGCTTCCACGGGTCTTCCGATGACAATTGACCGCCAGCTAAGGGTTGCGTACTTAGCTGGTAGTGCAGCCTGGGCACTGTTGTCCTTCTGACATCAGCTAGAGTGAGAGGGTGCGTCCTGTGGGGTCTGCCTAGGATGTGGTGGGGTTCGACAGTGGGCTCTGTTGAACTTCTATAAAAAGCTGCATGTGTCCCCAAGCAGGCCCTATCAAAGCGACCGTGTGCCGCTCAAAGCGCACTAGCCTAGTCCTGGTGTTGGGTAGGACTTTAAACAAATTTGACCCGACTGATCGAGCGTCTGTCCACCAAGGAGGTGCGGCTCCAACAGCGTCTGTTCTGGCATCCAGCGGCTGAGTATGAAATGCTATTCCCCGGAAGCTATACCTAAGATGGCAGCCCCATCCCGGTGGATAGGGAACCTTGGGCCAACAACCTACTGTTCCCGAAACATCAATTTGTTCGAGAATCCGATAATGAAAGAATACGGACTGATTTTACGGCGACGACTCTTAGCGCGAAACAACGGACACGAATAGGAACATGGAACGTTTTAACCCTAGCCCAGCAGGGTAAATTGGCACAACTTGCCAATGAGGCACGCCGCATGAAGCTTGAGATCCTGGGACTGAGTGAAGTCCGTTGGCCAAACTTTGGAGAACACAGAACGCCGTCGGGACAAGTTCTGCTATACTCTGGTTTACGAGGTGAACACGCTCCCCGGCAACGCGGAGTTGGCTTCCTACTAAGCGCTCAGGCACACTCTGCGCTTATGAAGTGGGAATCTATAAGTGAAAGGATAATCGTTGCCAGATTTAGAACACGGGTCCGAAACCTTACTATAATCCAATGTTATGCGCCAACCGATGCTGCCGATCTGCAAGACAAAGAGAACTTTTACAGTCAACTCAATGCCGTCGTAGATAGAATTCCGAAGGGTGATATCAAGATCTGTTTGGGCGACTTCAATGCGAAGATCGGATCCGACAACTCGAACCATGAGCGCATTATGGGACGCCATGGTCTCGGAGAAATGAGCGAAAACGGAGAGCTGTTCGCAGAATTTTGTGGTAATAACGACATGGTGATCGGGGGATCGCTCTTCCCTCATCGACCGGTTCACAAGGTCACGTGGTTCTCCGTCACTTTACAGAAAATCAAATCGACCACATCTGCATCAGCCGAAAATGGAAACGGAGCCTTCTTGATGTACGGAATAAACGTAGTGCCGATATCGCGTCTGATCATCACCTCATCATCGGCGAAATACGCCTGCGCATTGCGCGGATTCGTCGGCAGGAGGAAAGAGTTGGACGACGATTCAACACACGCCGACTGGAAGATGCCACGGTGAAACGGTCCTTCGTTGAAGAACTGGAGACGCGTGCTGCAGATATTCCGGAAGGTGGCAGCGTGGAAGACCAATGGACCGCCATCAAGAATGCCTTCATCGCCACCAGCGAGAACAATCTGGGCGAGCTACGCACCCAGAGAAAACAATGGATCACCGATGAGACCTGGAGGAAGATAGAGGAGCGAAGAGAAGCCAAAGCCGCGATAGAGCGATCAAAAACCAGAGGAGCCAAAGTTCTAGCCCGCCAACGATACGCGGCTCTTGAGAAGGAAGTAAAACGCTCATGTCGACGGGACAAGCGAGCGTGGGCAGACTCTCTGGCCGACGAAGGAGAGAGCCGCCGCAACCGGGGACATTCGCCTCCTCTACGATATCTCACGACGCTTAAGCGGGGCGAAGATGAATGCAACGATGCCTGTGAAAGACGCGAATGATCAGTTATTGACCGACCCAACTGACCAGCTGAAACGCTGGTTCGAGCACTTCGAGCAACTTTTTCAAGTGCCAGCCAGGCCATCACCACCTCGGCATGGTCTGCCTAGGATCCGACGTATAACACGCGTCAATACTGAAGCTCCATCACTGCTAGAGATTCAAACAGCCATCCAAAGCATGAAATCGAATAAAGCCCCAGGGGTCGACCGCATATCAGCCGAGATGCTCAAAGCTGACCCCATGACATCCGCTCAACTACTGCATCGTTTATTTCATAATATCTGGGACACCGCAACTTTCCCGGTCGACTGGATGCAAGGTATCTTAGTAAAGGTGCCCAAAAGGGTGACCTGACTGTATGCGATAACTGGCGAGGCATTATGTTGCTGTGTACCGTTCTCAAAGTTCTGTGCAAAATTATCCTAGCCCGGATTCAGGAGAAGATCGATGCGACTCTCCGGCGGCAGCAAGCCGGATTCCGTGCCGGAAGATCCTGTGTGGACCATATTGTCACGCTCCGCATCATTCTGGAGCAGGTCAACGAATTCCAAGAGTCCCTTTACTTGGTATTCATTGACTACGAAAAAGCTTTCGACCGTCTCAATCACGAGAATATGTGGGGCGCCCTGAGACGCAAGGGAGTTCCTGAGAAAATCATCGGCCTCATCGAAGCACAGTACGAGGCCTTTTCGTGTAGAGTGCTGCACAATGGGGTCCTGTCCGACCCTATCCGGGTCGTAGCTGGTGTGAGGCAAGGATGTATCCTATCACCGTTACTGTTCCTCATCGTAATCGATGAGATTCTGGTAGGTGCGATTGACCGTGAACCAAACCGCGGGCTGTTATGGCAGCCTATAACCATGGAGCATCTAAACGACTTCGAATTGGCTGATGACGTTGCACTCCTCGCGCAACGGCGCTCTGATATGCAGAGTAAGCTCAACGACCTTGCCGAGCGCTCCTCTTCGGCAGGTTTAGTCATCAACGTCAACAAAACCAAATCGTTGGATGTAAACACGGCGACTCCTTCCAGTTTCACAGTAGCCGGGCAACCAGTGGAGAATGTTGAAAGCTTCCAATATCTTGGTAGCCAAATGGCGTCGGACGGCGGTACCAAGATCGACATAGGCGCACGGATCAAGAAAGCAAGGGCTGCCTTTGCGAGTTTAAGAAATATCTGGAAAAACAGGCAGATAAGTGAACGCACCAAAATACGAATTTTCAACTCTAACGTGAAATCTGTGCTGTTATACGCTAGCGAAACATGGTGTGTATCAGTGGAGAACACTCAACGGCTGCAGGTGTTCATTAACAGATGCCTGCGGTATATAATTCGGGCCTGGTGGCCTCACAACTGGATCTCAAACAATGAGCTCCATCGTCGTTGTCACCAGAGGCCGATAGCAACAGAAATTCGGGATCGGAAGTGGGGCTGGGTCGGCCACACTCTACGTAGGCGGAAACGAAATCTGTAAACAAGCATTAGACTGGAACCCAGCGGGTCATCGCAGCAGAGGTAGACCCAGAGGCTCATGGCGGCGAAGCCTCAATAAAGAAATAAAAGAAGTCGACCGAAATCTAACCTGGCAACAGGTTAAAGCGATAGCCGGGCAACGCTCAGGATGGAGATCTTTCAAGTCGGCCCTTTGCACCACCGGAGGTGTACAGGATCCGTAAGTAAGTCATGCATTCGTATACGATGAGGCTAACACGATGATACTATTATGCCCACCCTCAGCATGGTCTTGTTTTGTAGCCGCGCATCTTACCGCACGGCTACCAAAAAACCTTTATTATATACAGTTCAGTAAATAGATCATAACAATATATTCTAATGTATTTCTTCGATTGCATCTACAGTATATGCTATAGCAAATTTATTATTTTGAATGGTAGTGTTACAATAAAATGTATTGATTTTCTATAATATTTTTTATTCGGGTAAGTACACGCCAAATATAAATATATAGGGGAACTGTTCGGCACTTCTTCTCATAGCTCGTATGAATAAAAAAGCAATGAACTAGAATTTGATTTGTTTCCTATTTTTGTAATTTTTTTCAGCAGTGAGCAAAAAGAAGCGACGACATTTGTACTGTATTTCTTTGTTTTGTGATGAGATGAATGTACGTTCAGTTAGATGGAAAACGGAACAGTTCTCCTGCACAACATAAAAACATTCATTGTCCATTAAATCCTTCAAAAAGACACAAACATTTGTCCGTAGAAATATAATATAAAAACAAAAAACCCGGTTTGAACCCAAGTTACTGAAAACCACAACTACAAATGTGTGAACAAAAAGAATCCACAAAAATCATGATTAAAAAGTTTCCGCGAAACTCATACCAAAGCTAACCAAATTCGCTTTGCATAAAAGCCTTATAATAATTAAAAGCGAAGTTTATTAGCAAAAAAAATCCAACCCAAAACTATCCTGAAAATATGTAAGAGAAATTCAGTTGAACTTGTTCAGAAAAAATCCGTTAAAAATGTCCTTGAATTTGTTAAAAAATTCTCGTGACGTCTTACTGAATTGGAAAGAAATTCCAGGGGAGTATCACATGGAGAAGGCCACGTACATTTCATCGAGCATTCCATCGCTGTATTGACATAAATGAAGCTTCTTTTGTGCGGTAAATTTTACCTTTTCAAAGAAGCTTTCACACAGCTAAGTAAAAATGAAGTCTGTTGGTTTGGGCAATGCAAACCTATTTTGCCTCAGAATCCCTCAACGCATGTTTCGGTATCAATAGATATAGCCACTTCTGAAAACGCGTGTAACCAGAGCCACAGGCTAGTGCTTTAGTAGTAGAACATTACGGGTGGATCTCCCGTTTGATGTGTCTCGAAACTTGATGGTGCCGAGATATGGTTAGGTCATAAATATTAAACATGAGATTAAATCGTTTACTCGTCACTGACCGTTAACTAATTTAGCTGTATGTTACTCGGCCCAGGTAACTAAACAAAGTAAAAAGAGGCTGGACCATGGAATTTCATCGCTGTTATTATACAGCACAGCAAGTTAATCGATAGGCTTTTGACACTATTAGATAGGAGTTGTGGGCTGATGACGTGTGATGATGTTTATAGATGAAGAAACTCACCAGATTTTTGCTAACGTCCTCCTGTGCCTTTTCCGCCTTCTTGTCGCCTCGTTCCAGCGAGTTGACCGCTTCCTTCAGCGCTTTCACAAGCTCCTGCGGACTTTTCTGCGATTTGCCAAAAAGAGGCATTCTGTCGGATGGTTACTGCTACTTTTTCCCGAACAAAAAAGCACGACACTTTTCCCACTTTTCACTGTGATGCTTGATTGCTTATTTTCACTTTTTTTTCTTGTTTCGTCACTTTGGGTGATCACACCTGCCTAGATAGAGAGATACGTATTTTAGGGGGTAAATGGGGGTAATCTTCTTGCTTCTCCACTTTTCCACCGCTCGCTTTTCCGATGTTTTATATTTGCTTGACTTCTTTGCACTGTTGTTTTGTGTGACTTTAGCTCGCTGCAGTTATTACCTATCTCTTGCGTATTTCTTCAATCGAGCGGAGCAAAGCAGGTTTCACTTCGCGCACAAGGTTGGGATATATGACGATAAAATTTCACATACTTAAGAAACACGCTGTCGTGTGATTAGTAACCCAATCGAAGCTGTTTGTCGTTGACGAATTCGAAGGAATTCCTATTATTAAGCACTTGAAGAGCTTTAGCTCTTAATGATTGGACGAATAATCATCTAAAAGCTATGAAGCGGATCTCATAGATAACGCGACAGAGAGTGATAAGTGATTCAGAAAACAATTTATAGCAGGATGTCTCGATGCTGACTAAAAAATCGATCCTAATATGCAAACGAATCAAAATTCAGTTGACGACTTCAGTTCAACGTTGACTAAAAACTGTTTTCAAATAGCTATGCACATGCTACCGTTTCAGTAGTGACGTTGTTGTCATCGTCAACGTCGTGCAAGTTCGCGTCGATCTTCGTTGTAGTCACGAAACTGTTATGATGCCAATCCTGCTTTCGATTAAAGAAACTGCTTCGGGGGTTCTTAAATTACCATACAACCAGCAATTCTTACAATTGTGTAGAAAATCTTGGCATATACAAAACTTATAGATTCTTATTTCATCTTGTCCATGCATCGTTGTACAGGTTTTATACAATGTTTGTATAATTATCCAACATTTGTGTATTGCCTAAATTTACAAAACTGTAATTCACTTTTGATGTAAATTGAAAATACTGCAGTTTAAAAAGCACTATGGATTCATTCTTACCCTTTACATCTTTTAAAAAATATTAGATCAACGATTATTTTGTTTGTAACGAATGAACATTGTCAGCTTTTTCGTAGTTGATTGATCTTTCCCATCAAATTTTTATTCGCTCGATCGATTCTTTATTTTATTCAAGGCCAACTTTCCCAAAGAACCCATATTTTTGACGCCTAAGTAAAAAATTTAAATTAAAAATTTAAAAAGTGCTGTAATATGGGTTCTTTGGGAAAGTTGACCTTAAATAAGACAAAGAATCGACAATAAAACTAGATACAATTTTTGATTAGAAAGGTCAATTAATTTCGTCGCGATTCATATAGATTAGGAAACGCTGCACGGCGCAGGTACACATACGAGGACGTGATTCTAAGTCCCATTTCGTTCCTTCTACTGTCTCCTTTTGTGCAAATGCAAAGGAAAGAAAACAAATATTTATAAATATATTTTCACTGCTGACACTCGTGGTTGGTCTTATCGCTTCGATAGAGTTATGGTGCTAGACGATGTAAGACTTACTGCTCTCCTCACAGACACGGCAATGAATGTTTATGTGCTTCCGTCCAAGGCCGTTCTTAGTAAGGACTTATATAATTAGTTGAACTGATTTTTCAACATTCCCAAACATACAAACTTTCCATTTTTCCATATCCATATTATTTGTGAACTCTGATAACAAGTCATAAAGTATGTTAAATCGACATCATTGTTACAATTTTTTTACAATTTTATCAACTAATAAACCCAATTGATTGATAAGAAAGTTATGTAGCAGATTTTGTCATATTTCGATCTCAACAATAAGGGCCGTCTTCAGTGTCTCGTACTCGAAGTCGAGTCAAGTACGAGACACTGAAAACTGATTTACTGATGAGGTCGAAATACGCATTTGTAAAGTAACAATCACTTGTCTTGTCTTATGACAAGTGGCCAATTGATTAACGAGTTTTGCTGTTACAGAAAAGCAAAACGTCCTGTAAGAACCCACGCCCTTCTTAAGCCATTCTTTGCACGACTATGTCCCCATTCATTACTCAATCGTCTCTATCTTTTCTAGTATTGGCTTTCCTACATCACTACATGCAATCAGCTATCAATCTAGTCTATACTTGTCTAACAATATTATAGAGTTTCGTTATTTCTTTTGAATGATAACAATTAAAACTTGATACGATGCTCTCTTAAACTGGGTCTCCAGCGAGGTTCATTGAGCAAAATCATATGATATCCAACACGATTCTCGGTTCGGTCAAAGAATAGAAAACCATTCCTGGGACGCATTCCCGAAAAAAAACGCTGCAGCGAGCTTAGAAGTGTCTTAAATCATAATTGAAAGACAGGTCAAGCTCCAGTAGAAACAGAAACAGAGACATTAAATTAGAAGAAGACGCTTCTATATATGTATTGCTGTCTCGTAGCGAGCATTTGAAACGTAGTTCATTTTACTCTCTCATCTCATGCTCGTTTCAATCACTGTAGAAAAAGTTGGCAAAATCTTAGATGCTGGCGCTAGCGGGTTGGCTGTAGGGTGCGCCATATTATCAACAATCAAGAATGACTTAGATAGTTTATTGTGCGTTAGGGTAAGCAAATGGCAAACTACCCAATCCTCTTATTTCGTCAGTGAAACGCGCCTTTAGTTTTTGTGAAAGTATCCATTTGAAAACATTACAACTGCAGGATTCCCAAGTAGCCAATAAGCACTACAATTCGCCAAATCGACATATAAGGCCGAAACAAGAAAAATCCATCAAAGCTGTTATTTTTCATGGAACAATAAATTAGGACGATGCAACTTTGGTTTTTGATCAAAACTTATGTATAAACATAAAATATTTGTAAAAATGTCTTCATAAGTTTCTGCAAAAAGAGTTTCGAAAAATCCTGCAGACATTTTCGAGTGAAATTCTGCAGAAAAAACTGCCCGAAATAATTTAAAATTTCCACAGTGTACTGAATGTCATCGTGGATAAAGTTCCGAAGCGTGACATCAAGATTTACCTGGGCGACTTCAATGCAAAGATCGGCTCCAAAAACACGGACTATGAGCGTGTCATGGTACGTAATAGTCTCGGCGAAATTAGTGAACACTGTAAGCTGTTTGCAGAATTCTGTGGCAATAATGACATGGTCGAGGATCGCTCCTTCCTTATCGACCAGTGCACAAAGTCGCGTGGGTCTCCCATGATGGACGAACTGAAAATCAAATCGACCACATCTGCATCAGGCGAAAATTGATGTCCAGAATAATCGCAGCGCTAACATCGGGTCTGTCCAGCACCTTCTAATTGGCGAGACCCAATAATGCATTGCTCGGATAGAGATCGTGGAGATCTCTCGTAGAGAACCAAAGGCCGCGATAGAGCGGACAAGACCAGATCAGCCAAGTACGAGTCCCGTCAACGGTATTCGGCTCTGGAGAAAGAAGTCAAACGTTGCTGCAGACGGGACACGCGAGCGTGGGTGGACTCCCTGGCCGACGGAGGGGAGAAGGCTGCAACAATTGGCGATATTCGCCTCCTGCACGATATCCTACGACGCCTGAGAGGAACAAGGATAAATCCGAGGGTACCGGTGAAAGACGCGACAGGTCAGTTACTCACCGACCCAACTGATCAGCTGAAACGTTGGTTCGAGCATTTCGAACAATTTCTTCATGTTTCGGCGCCCGACCAACCACCAACATCTCGGCATGAACCGCCAAGGTTGCGACGTATTACCCGCATCAACTTCGAAGCCCCATCACTGCAGGCGATTGAAGCAACCATCCAAAGCATGCAATCGAACAAGTTTCCCGGGGTGGATCGCATTTCATCAGAGATGCTCAAATCTGCCTCATGCTATCTGCGCAAATAAATATTGTATTAATTATTCTGCAATAATTTCGTGCATTAGAAAATTTCCGGAAATTCCTCCGGATGTATTTCATGACTTCATGAGTGTCTCCGGAAGTTTCTCCAGGAATTCCTTCCCAAGTTCCTCTAGTTATTCCTTTAGAAGTTCCTCCGAAAGTTGCTCCAAGAATTCCTCTGGAAATTCCTCCATGAAATTCTTCTGAAGAAGGACTCATAGGAGTTACCTAATCTTAAATTGTTGCCAAGTATTGCTTTGTTAATTCTATCAAATATACCCAAGAAATTCCTTGATTTCTTCAGCAATTCACTTAGGTAATCCCTTAGAAATTTCCACGTCTGCCTTCCCAGAACTTCCACCAGAAAATCATTCGGGAATTCCCATATAAACTCCTCCTGACATTCTCTCTTGAGGTGCTCCAGTAATTCGACCAAGATCTCTTCACTCACTCCCTTCCCGAGAATTCTTTCGAAAATTCCTCCAAGAACTCTACCGGAAAATTGAGCAGGTTTTTTTTTCGGAAATTCCTTGAGAAATTTGTCTTCAAATTCATCCGGCTATTTCTTCAGATATTCTTCCAAAAATTTCGTCAAAACTCTTTCGGAATTACCACCAAAAATCTCCCTTGAAAATATTTTAAGGAATTCTTCTGGAAGAACCTGCCGGAATTTTGAAAAATTCTGCTGATCAGGTATTTCTCCTAAAATGTCTACAAAAAATCATCCAAAAGCCCTTCAGGATATTCCAAGACATTTTTCCAGGAATTCGCAGCAATATCTTAAAACAATAAACCAGAGAATTCTTCTGGAAACTCTCCCACTTTTTCTAACAGAAATTCCACCATGAATTCTCCAAAAAAATTCACCCAGAATTTCCCCGGAAATTACTTGAAAAATTGTTATTAAAATCCCTTTACAGGTTTAGGGTCATTTGGCCGAATGTCGTTTGGCCGGAAGGGTCATTTGGCCGAACGCCAACTGGCCGAACAGTTGAAATTCTCTGAATGAAGAATAAACAAAGAAGAACGAAAGTGAAAGAAGAAAGAATCAAGAAAGAGAAAAGAAACACAAGAAACAATGGAATAAGAAAGAAGAACGAAGGAAGAAGGAAGAAGGAAGAAAGAAGAAGGGAAGATGGAAGAAGGAAGAAGAAATAAAGAAGAAGGAAAAAGGAAGAAGCAAGAGGGAAGAAGGGAGAAGGAAGAAGGAACAAGGAAAAAGGAAGATGAAAGAAGGAAGAGGGAAGAAGGAAGAAGTATGAAGAAGGAAGAAGAAAGAAAGAAGGAGGAAGAAAGAAAGAAGGAGGAAGAAGGAATAAGGAAGAATGGGGAAGGGGAAGAAAGAAGGAGAAAGAAGGAAAAAGAAAGAAGATAGAAAGGGGAATGGAGAAGGAAGAAGGAAAAAGAGAGAAAAAACGGAAGAAAGAAGAAGAAAGACGGAAGAGGAAGAAAGAGAAGGAAGAATGAAGAAGCAGGAAGTTCTGTTTTTAGATATCTGTTCACTTTTCTCTTCAGGGGGAAGTAATAAGAAAGAAGATAGAAAGGGGAATGAAGAAGGAAGAAGGATAAAGGGAGAAAAAAGGAAGAAGGAAAAAGAAAGATGGAAGAGGAAGAAAGAGAAAGGAGAAGGAAGAATGAAGAAGCAGGAAGAAGTTCTGTTCTCAGATATCTGTTCACTTTTCTCTTCACACTTTTCACTTCTTACTTCGCATTACTCACGTATCATTTATCACTCTTCGCTATTCGTAATTTGAGGTATTTTTTTAACTATTCGGCCAAACGGCCTTTATAAGTTCCCCCGGAAATTTCTTGAGGAATTATCCGGGAATTCGTTTCGGAGTTCCCACAGAAATTTCTCAACCTTTTCTTCAAAAAATTCCTTCAAGAACTGCACCGGGAAGTTCCTTTTCCAGAAAGAATTTTAGAAATTTTTGTGGGAGTATCCGAAGGAGTTCCTAAAGGATTTTCTGGAGAATTTCCCAAAGTAATTCCCTAAGAAATTCACCGGTCCAAGTAGAATTTTTTGGATAAATTTTTGATGGATTTTTTGGAGAAATTCTCGGAGGAATTCTTGGAAGAGTGTTTGAAACAAATCTAGGAGAAATTGTTTCAAGAGAAGTTTTTTCAAATGGAGTTCATAAGAAATTGTTTTTATTTATTTTTATTCCTTTATTTTTTTGATAGGCACTCTGTGTTACTTGACCGCTACTGTGCCGAGATCTACTGTGGTATTCTGCAGCCAGAATCCACACAGAATCTATTTTTAGACTTTTTCCATTATTCATTGTTGTTGTCGTTGCCGGTCCATCTCGTCGTGAGTCCACTGTATTCGTTTTGTCCATGTCGTGTGTATCAAATGATCGTTGCATTGTCCGGTTGCCATTTATCCGCGTAACGTTGGAGGAATGCCTCCGAGAAGAACAAGTTGTCAGTCGTCATCAGGCAGCCGTGACGGTGAGGCGTGCACCCCAATACGCCACCGCATAGGCTGCGCATCCGGCGACTGACGAGGGTTTTGGTCGAACCCATGCCCATTAACTTGAAAGGCAAACGAGTAGCCAACTACGCTACGGGACCCCCTATAAGAAATTTTCGGAGGAAAATATTTCAGTATTTCCAAACAAATTTCAAATAAAGTTATGAAATAATTTCAGACTGAAATACGAAAGAAACTCTAGTAGGAATTTCAGGGGGCGTTCTAGGAGCAATTACTTAGGGGCCACCCACAAATTACGCAGTATTGGCAGAATCAAGCTCAAATCTCACTCACTGAAGCCCCATGCGCGAGCTGATTCGCTTGCGATTCCGCATGGGGAGCATCGCGCATGAGTTTTTCACGCAGAATTGCATCGTTTCGCTCATTCGCCGAAAAATGATTTCAATTTGCAATTATGCAAATCGCGAGTCGAATCATGAACAATTCCCTGGGCCATGAGTCGGGTGAGGTTTGCCTCGCGCTTGATTTGTATCGTGGATGAGATTTGAGAATTTAAGTTTTTACCAACACTGAAAGTACGTCACACTTCTAGGATGGAGGGGGAGTTCCGAGTAGCGTGACGAGTCATAAAAATTTTTTTAGGTTTAATACAAAAAAGTGTAAAGAAGAGGACAGGAGAGGACTCGAAAACGTACTTTATGGATCTCTCTTAGTTTCCTGAAGAACAATTTTCACATTTTCAGAAAAAGTATCTTTATGTTTGACCTAGAATATGTTATGTTGTGAGTAGTTCAGATGCAATCAGGCGATATTGACACAGGTTGACAGCTGGGCGTGGAATTTGGGCGAAAAGGATGTTGTCTCAAACATTATGGCGCATTTCGTGATAGATTCAGTCCGGAAATGTATTGGAGGGTATCCACATCCTTCGGTGGGGTCCCACGAAACCAGTACGCCGGGCAGGTGCCTTCCATACTAAGCTACGAAGGACCTCCATCGTCCTCCGAAGTTTAGCGGGTACTGATGAAACCACATTCTCAGCACCAGGCATGTAGCCAAACTCTTGCAATCCATTTTCAGAACGAACTCTCTCACATGCATTTTTGTACAATGCCAACCAAGTAGGATTAGTATTTAGTATTATCTGGCTCCTACACAGTTGCTTCATCAGCAACTGCGTTCGATGAAGTAGGGTTGTGTGAGGTTGTGCCAGTTGGTCGTCAGATCCCAACCCGAACATAAGCGAAGAGAGATCGCCACTCGAGTTCAGTTCATTCAATATTGATTGCATATATTCCGGGTATTAGGCCACCCGGAGTGGTTATTAATGACTATGTCTGAAACTCGATTCATGTATATACAGAACACATGATAGATTAAGTTCGGAAAATGTATTGGAGGGTAATTCCCATCACACCGAAGGGGAGTTGTGCATATGCATAAGTCGAGCGTCAGACATAGTAATTAATAACCACTCCGGGTGGCAAAATACTTGGAATATAGGCAATAAACTTTGAATGAACCGAAATACGAATGTTTTTTAGGGAAGTAAGAGATATTAAAAAGTTTTCTGATACACATTCCATCAAAACAGTAGTTATTTCATGTTTGATTTTCTTGAATGTTGTTTCTTTCTTTTTACTCTCGTTTCAGAGGGCGAGTATTGGCGCTTGAACCTAGGCTTACAGGTATTCTGATAGACTTGAGCATTCGTCACGTGTTCATGATTATCTGTATGAATTCATACGAATACTTTTGTCAATCATTGTATAAGCCAGGGCACTAGACTAAAAACTGTGTCCCATCCCAAGACGTCGAGGACCCAAGGAGTGCATATTAACCCTCTTAGCTATGCCACTCCCAACGATATATCAAACATTACATTATATTACAATACGGAGCGGTTGGTACGAGATGTCCCCGTTCTATGTCTTAAATGTGACAAGAAAAGTGATAGATGTCGTCGAATCTATCACTTTCCAGGATTCTTTCACGAACTGGCTGTGTATATGTAGACTAGATTAGTTTGATTTTCCTGAATGTTTTACATCTATGAGTCGATTTCTATAATTCCATATAAATTGTATAAAATCATGAAAGCCAATTATGCCACATTAAGAATACTGGGTTACTGTGATGAATGCTTCGAGCAGCTTCCCAAGAATTATGTTCTTCGTCTTAATAATTCCATAACTCGCGTGTGTATTTAATAAACCGATTGCTTTAAACCACAACAATAAACTTGTGTAGTTTATTTTTGTCACCTAAAATCAGACGCAATAATCTGGCAAATTGAGTGCTATCCATATTTTTAATGTCGTGCACGAACATTGAGATTTTTGGACACCCTAATAGACAAGCATCATCAAAGCAGGCAATGAACTATGTACAGAAAAAAACGATAGCGGATCCTTCTTTTCATCGCGGACAATTATTGCAGAAAGACAAACGCACACACTGATGATCACTTTAATTTTTTCCCGTTCCCGTTGTTCCAAGACGGAACGGGGAAAATCGCAATCGCAGCAGCTTCCGAGGGCACAGGTAAAATTCCACCTATGTTGGATATCTTCCGCTTTCTCGCCTCGCACACAGTTCGAGCAACAATAGTCGACAACTGGGGCAATATTGTTCGGATTGTCTGGAACCAGCTTAAATCTAAACGATTAGTATTTTGTACCACAAGCGGAGACGTTCAGCACTATTTTTCCTGCACAAATAACCGCACACAACACGACGACGACTTCCCGACGGTGAGACGAATTTCGTTTTAACACTTTTGGCCTTTTGCTCGAAAAGTTGATTTTCACAATTTTGACAGTTCGCTTTTGTGTTGCAGATTCGTCACGAGAAAGTGCTGCCCGATCCGAAAAAATATCCCTCGCATTCCAAATGGATGAGGAGTATTGGTACATTTTTCACCCTGATGGGGTCTAAAAATCTCCACCGCAAGCAGTCAAAAAGTATTCATCGCATCGAGATAATTTGTGAGCATTTTGAGCAACGCTGGGAGCAGAGCTAAAAATATTCATCTTCATGAAGCAACTTCGGTCCGAATTTTGACAAACATCGTATGAATATTCAAAACATAGAATGACATAGTCAGACGACTACTCCACGAACTCATTCATTCGACTGTCACTGAGGTCTGTCTCATTTGGAGAATTAAACTGAAATTAAACTTAAAAGTGACATTTCAATAATTATCAAATAACCCTGCTCGCAGAGCAAGATTACTTTTGACAGATATCGAATCATTTTGCATCGATGTCTTATTGGAATTGCTGGGTAGCACCAGCCATTCTTATGACTGGGTTATTTGCTAATTTTCGAACTGTCACTTTTAAGTTTAATTCTCCAAATGAGAGCCTGAGTGTGTTCACTATAGACTAACGCAAAATGAACTCCCCCAAGAAATTATGACGTTTGAGCGGGTCGCATAATGAACGCAGAATGAACTTTTGTTCGAGAAGACGACCCGCTCAAATGTCAAAATCCATCGGGTGAGTGAATTTGATGAACTCCTGCACAGGTCTATGTGCAGAAAAAAATACATAATTGGCATTGTTTATGTTGATGTTTACCGTTGAAAGTGACTCGCGGATGAAAATCGGATTCAGTCCGGTGTGATAAATCACTTTACTCATTTGAAACGTGTTCAGATTTCAGATAATTTAGCAATTTGTAAAATGTGCATAAATATTCAATGACTAATATTCAACTGAATATTGACTGTCCAGAGCCGACTATGAATGTGTCTGGAAGTGAACTGACAAATAAAGAAAAATGGACTTCACCAAAAACTTTCGATTATTTTACACTCTGGCTAGGAGTGTAAAATCAGCTTATACCAATTAAATATATTATTATCAATTTCCCACCTTATCGGCCGCGACGATTTGAAATCGTCGCAAAACAAATTGACGCCAAAATCGTCGCCAGCAGAAATGGCCATAAGATCTGTCAAATCAACTGTGAACAAAATTTTATATACTCAATAATCACATTATTTCCCAAAATTGAGCCCTGTTTTTAATGCAGATTGACATTATTTTCTAATAAAACTAACATAATTTTAGAATAAAGATGTTGGCGACGATTTTGATAGTGCCTAAAAATGGTCGGCGCGTTTTGTTACCAAGGAAACAGACAATATGTATCAATTTCCCACCTTATCGCCCGCGGAGATTTGAAATCGTCGCAAACAAATTGACGTCAAAATCGTCGCCATCAAAAATGGTCATAAGATCTGTCAAATCAACTGTGGACAAAATTTAGAAACTCAATAATCGCATTATTTCCCGAAATTGGGGCCTGTTTTTCATGCAGATTCAAATGATTTATTATCCTGCCAACACAGTTTTAGAATATAGTTGTTGGCGACGATATATTGAATGTGCCTGAAAAGTGGTCGGCGCGTTTTGTTACCAACCTTTTCTCTGAGCTTTTCTCTTCACCCCGCTAGTCCAAGCTTGTCTTTAAATCTACCAACAAATCCGAAGTAAAATTTAATATAGATCAGTACATTCAAAGTTAACTTTGAATGTACTGATCTCGAGTGGCGATCTCTCTTCGCTTGTGTGGTCGTGTCGGGATCTGACGACCAAACTCACCACCTCACCAAACAACCTCACACAACCCTACTTCATTGAGCGCCGTTGCTGATGAAGCAAGTGTGTAGGAGCCGGACAATACTAAATACTCATCCTACTTGGTTGACATGTGTACAAAAATACATTTGGGAGAGTTAGTTCTGAAAATGTATTGCGAGAGATCGGCTGGTACCTAGTGCTGGGATTTTGGTTTCATCAGTACCCGCTAAGCTGCGGTGGACGACGGAGGTCCTTCGTAGCTTAGTAGGGAAAGCACCTGTCATGCGAACTGGGGTCGTGGGATCAAACCCCACCGAAGGGGCGGTTACCCTCCAATACCTTTTCCGAACTAAATCTATCACATGTTGTAGGGTAAAATGCCCAAAAGTGGACCCCCTAGTAGCGAAATTTTGCTGTTTTTGTCATAAGGAGAAGAAATTTTCAACATATTAATTCTGCTTGACATCTAATACCAAGTTCTGCATCTCTACTTCACGATACATACTTAAAACACTCAAATTCACGACGTTAATAGTTGAAATTAACATTTCAAAGTCTGACTGAATTCGCCCTATAGTAGACCCCCTGGGGGTCCATAATAGGAAATTGCTTCCCTATAGTCGACACTTTATTTGATTTGTATGTTCCGTTTCGGGACGTTCTTCTTCCCTATTATGGACCTACCAAAATATTCCTATAATAGACACTCTCGGATTTATTTTTTATAGAACTGAAAAAAAATCATCTAATTTTACTTTCCATAGCATTTCCAATGCATTACATAAATCATAGGACTGTAAGGTAAGTTCTCCCGATGGAATTTCATAGCAAAATGTTTACATTATGCTGTAACAATGCAAAAATGGCTGGAGGGTCCACTATTGGTTGGGGGTCCACTATTGGGCACTTTACCCTACATATGCATAATCAAGTTTCAGACATAGTAATTAATTTCCACTCCGGGTGGCTTAATACCCGGCATACTTAATATAGATGTTGTAATATGTAATCGAAACAGAAAGAAAGCAATGAGAGACTTTCTTTTGCACAAACGACCTTCACATAAAGCTAAGATATTTGGTCTATAGAATACTGTCATAATTTAAAATGGACCGCGAGTGAAAACGGTCAGATCACACAACCTCTCAAACCGTCGTTCGAAGCGGATCACAAAAGCGAAAGTTGAAAGCCAAGCGTCAAGTGTAGTGAAGCATCTAAACCGCGTGTGCGAAAAATTTTCATAACCTTAAATTTCTAGTGATTTTTTAAATACTCGTTTAATTAATAATTTTCATTTGTAATATTAGTAAATAGTTTAGGAGAGTAAGATTTCGTTCAATAAGTGTTAGGAAATAAGTAGTGAATAGAAATTAAAAAGAAAAACCGATATTTTTTGATAAGCTAGGTTAAACAAAAAGAGTGGTGGACCCCAAGCACATGCTTGGTTGACACCAAACATGGCTTCCGCACCAACAGACAACCCAAAACTTCCCCCTGACAAAGGTAAGGATTGGATGGATACAAATTTACCCACACTGATGAAGAAGAATCTTTTGAAGGATTCATCGAACATGAGCAACAAACACAAACACAAAAAGAAAACCAACAAAGGAAAAGACGAGAAACCAACACACATCAAGAAAAACAAGTCAAACAACTCAAAAAATCACAAACACAACACTACACAAGATCACAAACACAAATCCAAACAAAAGACAGTGAACAAACAAACACCAACAAAAGCCACACAAACGACAAGAAATCAAACAATCTGAAAAATACAAACCAAAGCGAACAAACAATGTTGATCAAAAACACACAACACGATGTCTTATTTATCGAACCTATCTCAATCAAAGAAGGGGAGAACCTACTCGAGCCGATGGAGGTAGGTAAATTCCTACACGAGCTAGGGTTAGACCAATTCACCGAATTGAAACGAGCAGGGCAATACAGATACAAACTAATTTACAAACGACCAAAAGACGCAGAAAAGATATTAAACTCAACACAAACACTAAAAAACAACAACTACAAAGCTTTCATTCCAAGAATGTTACTTGAAACAACAGGCATACTGAAAAACGTACCCGTCTCACTCACAGAAAAAGAAATCTATCAGAACACGATCTCAGAAAAAACAATCACAAGAATCGAAAGAATAAAACGACGAAAAGACCCCCGAGACACACAATCTAGTTTAATCGACACAAGGTCAATAAAAATCACATTTGAAGGACCAGAACTACCAAGAACAGTTTCAATTTATGGGGTTTGTGAAAAACCCGAAATCTACATTTACCCAGTTAGGATCTGTACCTCTTGTTGGAGACTAGGGCACAAGCAAACGGCTTGTAAAAGCAAAAAAGCATGCATCACCTGCGGCAAATACATAACAGACGAACACACACATTGCGATGAAAACCAAAAGAAAAACTGTAGAAACTGTGGAGGAAATCACCTCCCTACACACAAAGAATGTCCTGAACGTCTAAGAATGGAACACATAAACGTAACCATGACCGTAAACAAAATGACCTTCCAGGAAGCCGAACAGTTTTATCCGAAACCGAGCATTAAAACTTCCAACAACTTTGCCTTGCTAGAGTCTGCCGTTGAATTCCCACAATTGGAACAACCAAGTACGACAAACGCAACATTCAGCCGAGTTAATCAGAAGAGCACACCAAACCTTGACTACAGAACTTTGATACAAAACATTGCAAAAAAAGACCATCAAGAAAACCCAAAAAAACAGAGAACAGAAATACACAGAAACACATTCCCGACAGTAGAAAACTACCCTGAACAGGTTCAAGTGATAAAAAACAACCCACACAAAGTTACAG
Organism: Armigeres subalbatus; assembly: GCF_024139115.2. Taxonomy (NCBI): domain Eukaryota; kingdom Metazoa; phylum Arthropoda; class Insecta; order Diptera; family Culicidae; genus Armigeres; species Armigeres subalbatus. The sequence continues at coordinate 228,400,810 of NC_085139.1, forward strand.
AAACAGAAAAAATACAAACTGAACAAGAAAATTTGACCAGACAGCTACAACAAATTCTAGAAAAGATTACAGACAAAACTAGTGACAATAAAATAGAATCAGACATTCTTCTGATCGAAATAGCTTCTATAATACAAAATATAATGACATTTACCAAATCTCACCATAGTAAGTGAAACACATTCATGGACTATAGCTTCCAAGGTGATTTAAACATATCTCAAATAAACATTCACAGCATACGACCACTACACAAAAGAGAAACAATAAAAACATACTTAAAATTAAAAACATACATATACTCTTACTCCAAGAGACTTGGCTAAAGCCAGATGATAAATTTAAATTTCTCAACTATAATTTCATAAACAACTGTAGACCAGATGGCTACGGAGGAACAAGTATTTGAATACAACCTACTCGAATATACAAATAAATCATAAGGAACGACATAGATTTAGAACTAACTGCAGTAAAAATTAAAACATAAAACAAACAATCATATTTATATCACTATACATACCACCTGACACTCCAATAACAGAAATTAAAGAACCACTAGAAAAACTTTTCCAATATATGACGCACAGTACAATACCAATATTCTTAGGAGGAGATTTCAACGCCCATCACCCAATATGGGACAACGTATCAAATAAAACGGATAGGAGAGGTGAACTCATATGTGAGTTATTCGAAAATAACGATGTAACATTCTTAAACACAGGAGAAACAACTAGATGGGAAGATATTAATTCCATATCTTCGGCAATAGATCTAACGATCACAACACCGGACATAGCACCATTAATTAATTGGGAAACAAGTACAGAAGATATAGGATCAGATCACAAATTAATAGAATGTAGAATCACACTTTTCAACAAATTCATAAATAATTCAAAAAGAACAATAGTTAGTAAAAAAAATGCAATAGAAAACCTTAATCAAATAGACCCAAAAACACTAAACAACATTGAAGATCTTAACAAAGCAATAAACCAAGCATTACAAAAAGCAACATACACAATACACCCTAACAGTAAAAACAAATTAAACCATACTGGGATCACAACATTAAAAAGTTATATGAAATAAAAAATAAAAAACATATAGAGTTTAGAAATAATCTCACACTAGCAAATAAACATGAATTCAAAAAAGCAGAACGAAATTTTAAAAAAGCACTTAAAAGCCAGGTTATTGAATATAGGAAGAAAATGTTAGACGGGATAAACGAACAGACGAAAGTAAATGAAATGTGGAAAATAGTTAGATGCGTTAGTGGAAACTTCAAACACAAAGACAATTCAGAAATAATAAGCAACAAAGACCTAGCTACTAAATTCATGGAACTAAACTTTAAAGAAGAAGTAGATACTAATCAAATTATGTTTACAAACTATGACGTAGAAGAAGAAACATATCTAGCACCCTTAAGCATCAAACACATGATAACCACTGTGAAAGAACGGAAGGACTCATCCGCTCCAGGACAAAACAAACTATCATACTATTTCTTAAAACAGATTAATCACAATTTACTCACAAAAATACTGGAACTAACAAACCAAGTATGTGAAATGACCGTGTTTAAATATACTTAACGATTTCGGATTACTAGGTAGAACAGGGAGATGTGTGTTCATGCACGCTCAAACTAAAACTGAGCTTTCGTATATTCTTGTATCGATAACAGCTTTACTGCGAACGCACACATTTTAAGTGCTGATATAACAGTTCTCTCTCCTTGAGATATTTCTTACATTATTTCAAAACTTTTCAACACTATTATTAATCTATGTACAATCACTAAAATTACAAATTCAATACATAGTAAATTATTCGAAATTACAATTCAATAGTAATAAAAATTATCATTTTTCTTTTGTCGTTTTATACGTCGAGATCGCCTTGGCTGTGATTCCGGAAGATGACCAGATGATTTCTGAAGATTCCCATGATTCGGTTGATCGATTGGCACACTTAAGCCCGATGAAACCTGAACACTAGATGAATCTTCGAACGCTCCATCTCCACTCGAACCTCTTCGCATACAATTATTAGCGCTCATCGGCTGAGAATCGCCGGATGATGGTAACAAACTACTGTTACTTGACGCACATTTAATTGCAGACAAACTATTGCCTGAAGCGTGGTTTGACAAACTATTGCCACCTATGGACGGATTCGACAAACTATTGCCGACCATATTCGTTGACTGCTGCTGTGGATCATAAATGAATGAATCTGAGGCAAAACCATAAAAATCGCTATCGTCAGAAACATTGTTGTCGACTTCATCATCTTCTCTCCTTCGTTTTCTAGTGGCAGGCTTCCACCCACACACCAATGTTCTAGGTGGTTTGGCTTTAAGTTTCAACTGGTCCCGATGTGCCGTATAAATCCGACCTCCAACCGACCACCTGGAATACATTTTTGGATATTTGTTTCAGGAACTTGGCATCCAACCACCTTTTAATATCAGTTGCTCTAAAGTTCTTAAAATAGATTTGTTCTCCTGGGCGCAAATGAGAAAACTTATCCGGTGATGAACATTTATCGTCCTTAGAACTATCAGTATTCTCACTGATGTGAGTTGTCAAATTCCTCTTGAAACTACTCCTTGGATCAACTAGATCAAGTATCGTTTTTGGTCGAAAGTTGAACAGCTTTTCAGATGGAAATTTTGAATCCTCTGAACACGTGTTCCGATAATTAAATAAAAAGTATGAAATTTGATCCTCTATACCTATGTCTTTCACGTCGGGATCTAGCAGAAACTTTTCAAAACGTCCTTGACAACACGAACCATTCGTTCAGCTTGACCATTACTCGAGGGGTGATATGGTGGGCTTTTCATGACCTGAATACCTTGCTGATCAAAGAAATCTACAAGGTATTTAAAGTTAAATGGAGGACCTCTATCCATCACAATAACGTATGGAAAACCAAAACCTTGCAAATAAAGCCATAAACTTACTTTTGACCTTGTTAGAATCAGTACCGTATTTCATATACTCGACTTACGACCACTACGAAAAACTGTCAACTATATAGCAAGGAAAACTTTTTGTTGGAAATAGACAAATTCTGCATGAATCCGACTGAAAGAGCGACAGGATAGAATCCAACTGGCAGTTTGCGTAGATTTCTTGTGAACAACAGACATTTGTTTACAAATCCTGCAATGTTTGACAAAACTTTCAATGTCACTGTTGATTCCAAACCAATACACGGATCTTCTTGCCAGTTGCTTAAATTTGCTAATCCCTGAATGATTCCTGTGAAGCAGTTTTAAAACGGAATCCTGAAGCTTCGCCGGAATGACTATTCGATCCTGGAATATCAAACACCCATCCAAAACTTCCAGGTCTTGATGGTGTGAGTAAACGTCTCTGAAGCTCCTATGCACTTTCTTTGGCCAACCATGCTTCATAAACGACAAAACCTGCACCAAAAATTCATCCTTTGCGTTTCTTTCGCAATGGTCGTATAGTTCAGCGGAATTTCACCAGAAATGTTGATAGATTTTATATATTCTCTTTGTAAACTTCGTGGAACTTCTTGAGGCAAAGGAAAACGAGAGCAGTAATCGGCATTACCCATTTTTGATGACGGTCTGTATATTATGTCAAAATCATAAATTGAAAGTTCTAAGATGTACCTCTGTAAACGCGTCACAAAAATTGAATTTTTACCGTCCTTTCCAAAAATACCAATTAAGGGTTTGTGATCCGTATAGACGGTAAACTTTTTTCCGTACAGAAACTTATGAAACTTTTTTATCGTACTAACCACTGCAAGTGCCTCTAAGTGTAATATTGGATACGATTTTTGGGCATCATTGAGTGAAAAAGAAGTAAAACTTATTGGCTTTTCTTCTCTTCCAACAACATGCGCAATGACCCCACCTAAACCGTATCCGCAGGCATCTGAAACAACGACAATTGGTTTGTCAGGATCGTAATATTCCAAAAGGTTAGGTTTGAGCAAAATTTTCTTGCAGTCTTCAAAAACTTTGTTGCATTCCTTATTCCAAATGTATTTGGCATTTTTCTTCAGCAAACTATAAAGTGGACTAAGGCGGGAGGATAAATTGGGGATAAAACGACCGTAATAGTTGATTAACCCCAAAAATGCCTTCAACTCAGTGACGTTATTCGGAGACTTAGCTCTACGAATCGTCTCAACTTTTTCAGGACAAGGTAACAAACCATTTTCTGTTAAAATATGTCCCAAATAAGGCAAACTTGAAACAAAAAATTTGCATTTTTTTAAATGAACCTTAATATTGAACTTAGCCAAACGCTCTAAGACCAAATAAAGCTTATTTTTACAATCCTCAAAATCCTCACCAGCTATTAGTACATCGTCAAGATAACAACAAACACAATCCAAACCTTTTAAAACTTGATCCATCACTTTTTGAAAAATTGAAGCACTGCTAGATGCTCCTTGAGGCAAACGGTTATACGAGTACAAACCCTTAATAGTGTTAATCACCATAAACTTTTTAGATTTTGTTGAAAGACGCAACTGAGTATAAGCTCCTGCCAAATCAAGGAGCAAAAGACCCTTGACCCAGACAAAGAAGCAAACAAATCTTGAGGTACAGGCAACGGATACGTATTCGGTACAATGAGCTTATTCAATGAAACTTTGCAGTCAACTACCATTCTAATTCCCTTGTCTTTTTTTATAACAATAACCACAGGTGAGGCCCACTCACTGGCCTCAATTGGAGTGATCACACCGTCACGCTCCAATGAATCAATATGTTTTACAACTTGATCACGCAAGCGATATGGAACCTCATAAGCTCGCTTGAAAATGGGTTTGTCTTCCTTAAGTACCAAATCTGCCTCAAAACCAGTAATAGGGACAGAAAAATCGTTGTCAAAGACAAATGGATACTTACTTTTAATGTCTTCCACAACCCTGTCTTCCTTCTTGATGTTGGTGTGGTTTATCATCAGTTGACCCCTAAACGAATCTCGCCACACTGGAAAGAAAATGTCCAGCCACTCTCTACCGAACAAAGGAATGATCTCTTTTGCACTTTCTAGCACGACTAGCGGCACTTTCATATGCCATCCGTTCATCTGCACCGAAACCATTATCTGACCTGCGACGGACAGACGGGCACCATCGACGACTGCGAGCTTCAAATTACACTTGGACAACGGTTTATGTTTGAAGCGCTCACTGTATGTTTGCCTGCTTATTATAGAAACGGCAGATCCACTGTCCACTTCCATTTGAAGGAATGTATCGTCGACACCTGTTTCGATGAGACACGGACCGCTGGATCGTTGAGTAGAAGATATCATCAATACATCCATTTCCTCTTCAGAGTCCGATTGGGCCGCTCTTCTCAATCTCTCCGAAAGATCCGTTTTTTTTTGCTAAGACTGCAACTGACTTGATGGACGGCTTTTGATGTTTTAAATCGAAACAGTATTTACGCGTATGTCCTTTTCTACGGCAATAATTGCAGAAATAAACCTTTTTGTCTTTTCTCGGGTAGAAAGGCTCCTACTACGACTACGACTTCTAGTATCGCGATAGCTATGACGGTCACGACCTCTATAACGACCATGTGACCTTGTAGGTGTCGGCGATCGTTGAAATCCCACCTTTTTGTCCTGAGACGCTCAACCACACTTATTCTGGCCGGCTCCTCGTTGATGAAGGTTGCACGTTCAACTGCTTGTTCGCGCAACACAATAAATTTCTCCGCCTTCGCAAGAGTCAATTCCTCCTCATCCAGCAGCCGTTCTTGAAGTAGCTTACTGGATACACCGCACACCAATCTGTCCTGAATTGCCACGTCCTTGAACGTCCTGAAATTGCAGTATTCGGCCAGTTGCTTAACCGAAAGCACAAAGTCTACCGCTTTCTCATTAGGTTTTTGACTACGGGAGTAGAACTTGACCCGCTGTACCAGATCACTTTCGCTTTTGTCATACCTTTTCTTAAGCGAATCCGTTAGATCTTTAAGTTCTATATCAGCAAGATCCCTACCAGGAAACAAAAGTTTCAGTTCCGAATAAACCTCGGTCCCACAAGATGCAAGAAAGGTTGCTTTGTGCTCATCAGCTGGAACTTTCTGGTGCAATAAGATCCAATTTAATTGTTCTAAGTACTGAGCGAACGGAATAGTACCAGGAACATATGGTTCAACACTATTCACCAACAGCATGTCTCTTGAAAAAACCAAAAACAAAACACACAAACTATAAATATTCCAATAGTCAAACTTTGGTATTAAATAAGTTCAAATTCAAAAACTTTAATTGAGATTTACTATTCAATAAACTGGTTTCAAGGTTTGCTATTCAATAAACTGCCAAATAATTTACAAACCTTAAACAAATGTATCTCAATTAAACATATTTTAATTATCGAAACAAACAAATCAACCAAAAAACGATATAAAAAATAAAACAGACGTACCTGATTGTAGTGCAACGTATCAACCAAACAGCGATAAACAAATTCCTCTAAACTCACCAAACACAGCAACAGACAAAGTATTTCACGCCACAGTACTCTCTGCTGACCTGAGCTGACCTATGGGCGATTTTTATTATCAATCGTCCTCACAAACTACAATGCCTTTTCATAGAAAAGCAAACGTGATGGCGGTTATTAGCGTAACATTCGCACTTTGCCTAAAAAGATTGTCACTAAACAGTCTCACGTGGTATATGCTGTTTTAAGCATTTGTTAACATAAATCGACACTACTTTACGACGCGTTTCAATATAATTTTGTAAACTTTTAGAGTGCAATTTAATAAAATTGGTTACTGCCAACTTATCAACCAAACTTGAGGTTGAGCTGGGCGTCTAACATTAAATTGCACTTTTGGCAAACTACTGCCACTATTCCGTTACACTAAACCACGCAAATTGAAACTAGTGATATAAATCACGAAATTAACTTTTTTTAACGTTCACCTCGTCGCCACTGAAATGACCGTGTTTAAATATACTTAACGATTTCGGATTACTAGGTAGAACAGGGAGATGTGTGTTCATGCACGCTCAAACTAAAACTGAGCTTTCGTATATTCTTGTATCGATAACAGCTTTACTGCGAACGCACACATTTTAAGTGCTGATATAACAGTATGGTTGGATGAAAAAATACCAGAAGAGTGGTTAATAATAAAAATAATACCAATTCTGAAGCAAGGAAAAGATAAACTCAAAGAAACATCATACAGACCAATAGCATTAATTAATATAAATTTAAAAATTATTAATAATGAAGTTAAAAAAGACTAAACATATTTATAGAGCAACACGAACTAATGCCTAAATTATCATATGGCTTTAGAGAAGGGTATTCCGCAATAAACTGTATTAACCATATCAATACATTAATCACAGAAGCTAAAAGACAAAAGGAAATAGCTGCAACTATTTTCTTAGACCTAACAAAAGCATTCGATTCGGTGGACATAACCATACTATTAGACCCATTACACAGGCTAAGAATCCCGAGAAAAATAACTAACTGGTTAAATCTATACCTAAAAAACAGAAAAATAATTATAGAGACTTCACAAGGAGAAGTAAAGAAAAACACCAATCAAGGATTACCACAGGGTTGTCCACTTTCGCCCATATTATTCAATCTTTACACTCGAACGCTTCATGACATAACTACAGACAAAACAGTATTCATTCAATATGCAGATGATTTTTCAATAACCATTATAGGTGAAACATTGGAAGAAGTAGAATTAACGTCTAACATCATTTTGAAAAAAATTGAAGAAGAGCTTTAACATTAAAAATCAATGTTAATCCCGATAAATCTGCAGTAGTACTATACAACTGTAAATTCAACGACAAAGTTAATGTAAAAATAGGTGACAAACGAATAGAACAGAAAGAACAATATAAATGCTTAGGCTATATCCTAGATAATAAGCTTTCCCATAAAATACACATAAACTTTGTAAACAATAAAATTAAAAAAAGATTAAACATAATTAAAATGATCTGCAAAAAGAATGAAGGTGCGCACCCAAAAACTGCATTGAAAATTAACAAAGCTATCATAAGATCTCAAATTGATTATGGACTTACACTTTATGGTGGAACGGCTAAAACAAATTTAATGAAACTAAATTCAACCTTCAATTCATCACTACGCACTTGTTTGAGACTTCTAAAGTCAACACCAATCAACGTTCTTTACTCGGAATCTGGTGAAATTCCTATACACCTTCGAGCTAAATGGTTAGCCAAAAAAGAAGCCATTAAAACATTCTCTCTCAATAAACCTATTACACAACTAACATCAAAATTTTTAGAAATAGACGAACTACCAAAAAACTACACATTTTTAGAATACATAACATTTCAAAATAATTATCTGATTGCATTAACTCACAATCGTACACTAACATACAACAGAAATAATAAAATAGAGAACACAATACAGATAGAAATACCGGGAATAAAAACTAATAACATGAACAGCGAAACAATTGAAAAATTAACAATAAGCCATCTAAACGAAAAATATAGTCAATGCGAAAAAATTTACACGGATGGATCAAAAACGACTGAAGCTTGTGGTATAGGGATATGGTATGAATCAAATAACGAAGAATTGAAAAGTAGAGTCAACAATTCTATGACTATCACGAATGTCGAAATGATGGCTATCAATACGGCCATAGATACAATTAACACAAAAGAACACCAAAAATTTGTTATATGCTCAGATTCAAAATCAGCCTTGATAAACATAAAAACAGAAATATAAAAGATAATTTTATTACATACGACATAATACAAAAATTGAGCAAAACAAACAAAAGTATATACCTGCAATGGGTACCAGGTCACAAAGGAACTTAGGAATGACCATGCAGACAGGCTCGCCAAAGAGGGTTGTAATAGTGAACAGATGATTTACACAAAAATTCCAATGAATGATACAATGAATTTAGCAAAACAAGAAACACTAGACGACTGGATACAAGAATACACAACAATATCGACACAAAAGGCATTAAACACTACAACTTACTTCCAAAACCAACATTTAAACCATGGTTCGATAAATTTGAATTAGACACAACACAAATTGTAACGATAGGAAGACTAAGAACATACCATACTCTAACAAAAGAAAAACTATATATGTGGAACCTTGCTCAAGATGATAAATGTGACGAGTGTGGGGTAAAGGAGGATTCAGAACATATCCTTCTACACTGTGAAAAATACGTACAATCTAGAACAAAATACAAAATACTAACACAACACAGAAACATCGACAGTTTACTTAACCAAGCTAAAATTAAAGAATATCGAGAAATATCAAAATTCTTAAAAGAAAATAATCACAAGCTTTGAAACTAACATCTTGGAGAACGATTTTTTACTTTTATAAACGCTTAACTTAGCTTAATCACCGATTAAAAAGGATCGGTGCCATTTATTAATAACTCGAGGAAAAACAAAATCATTAGAAATCGCGATCGAATTAACAAATGGGCGATGGCTATGCCCTAAACGTATATGCTTCACGACTTGACAACCCTTGGCAGTATAGACTGGAAACGTCAGTCTCGCCACCCCGCAAAGAAGAAGAAGAAGAAAACGGTCAGATGCACATATTTTTTTTAAATTTTTGTCGATTTTTTTAAAATTTCACCCATAGTTGAAAGGGATATTTAAAAGGGAAATTATGATTGATGATAATCAACTTGAAAAAAATTAATGATGATGATGATGACTATCATTATCAAAACAAAATACTCACGGAAGAAAAAAAGTACCCAAAATTGAGTACTTTTAAACTTACTTTTGATTTTTTTTTCTCTTCGCTTTCATCCACTCTTTCTTTTGTTGTCAAAAACAAAAGAGCCAAACAATCCAACGACGCCAGTTCAATACGGGAAGCCAATTTTGAGTTTTATTACCTGAGGTCGAAATTGAGTGAATTAAACTTAAATTTGGGTCAATAAATTTTCCGTTGGGTACTTTTTCAACATGGGAGTAAAGGCAAACTACTTCGACCCTACTTACTCAATTTTGGCTTCCCGTACGGATGTTCGAGGTTGGGTGAATTAAACTCACTATTGGGTAGTTTATTTCTTTCGTGCTGGTTTTGTTTTATTTCGCTGAAGAATAAAAAATACCCACCAACCTTTTGAAATACCTTTTAGAATTTTCATCAGAAAGCTTAAAATTTACGATGAAGCGGAAACATTGGGGTTCGTTTGAGGATGGCAGCGATAAGAAAAAAGAAGTTTCGAGTACCGAAATCATCCTACCGATGACGAAAATGGAAAAATTCCAACAGATAAAATTGCCTTACACCATCACTCGAGATACACGGTAAGTAATTTTCTGCTGGCCCTACTAGGAACTTATACAACAAAAATCTCAACATTTTCTCCTTAGGCTTCCTTTGAAAAATCCTCTGGTCACTCAAACAGTGGAAGTCATGAATCAAACCGAGATGATTCAAACACTCATCGATACATACTCCACGAAATCCGGCTACAGTTACATCCTCAATCCCTGCCAGCTGATGCCGAACATAGACTTCCCGCCGGCCAATACAGCGGACCTATCCCGGAATGACAAAATTACCCGCCCTTTTTGGTTCATCCATCCGCACGACAGTAAGTTTACCCGCGGGGAACCGAAAAACTATCCCAAGTTGACCCGACCGGTGCTGATGCAGGTGCACCGTAAGCTGATCTGCGGTCTGTTGAGGGTGGCCGGGTTTTCCGAGATCAACGAGTCCGCTTTGATCATGATGGTCGACGGTATCGATCAGTACCTGAAAATGCTTTGTGAAGCCATGCGAGATGTGTTGGTCAGCGAAGGACGTGAAACGGAGTCGTTTCTGGATGTGATGACTTTGGAGAAGGGGTTTCACTCGGTTACCAAGCGAAGCGTAACCAGCCTGCATAACTACTACAAAGAGCTGGGCAATAAGAACAAGAACGAGATCAAGGAGTTCAAGGATATTTTCCAGGAGTATGATAAGCTGCTTCAGGAGAATCACATGTCGGCAGCGCAGAGTATGCAGTCCAGTAGTAGAGGCGTGGGCGAAATCAAGGAGGAGGATTACATGAGTTTTCTAGACCCAGGGCAGTCGCAGTCGTCCCAAGGAGGAATTGGCGGGATGGGTGATGGCACTTCTGCTATAAATATTATAAGTTTTCTGAACGGAGAGGGGACCGGATCCGGGTAAGTGTGCTTGCTTGAATATTTATTGATTTTTATCAACGGAAAAACCAATGTAACTTTTCAGGTTGAAAGATATTCTGGATGGTAGTTTGTTAGAACCGAAACGCGATTCTTCAATTGATCATATCGGTCAACAGCATTCGCAAGAGTCGTTTCATTCTGAAGCGTAGTAAAAAGGTAAATATTCCTGTTATTGTATATTTTAGTGGATCAGAAATATGAGAACATCCTTTTCCCAAAAACATCAAAAACTATTGTAATAAGTATTATATTGAACAGCTCATATAATAATTGAGTCGATTTTATTTACTCTTCTCCTCACACCCAATGTTTATCACCTCAAATTTTGGATCACCCAAATGTAGGTTTGTCTTTTATGAGACTTAATAGAAATGTAAGATTTGGACAGCTTCTATATCTGGAAAATGCTCCTTGCATATAGTTTGTGGTTTTCATTTCCTTTTTCATTTATTTAGTTTACATCTAAACAGATAACACTGAATCAACAATTTGACGCCACAATACACGGTTCGAGGCCGCATCTCTCCATCCTCGAATGCGCCCCTCGCTCGCCAAGTCGTTTTGCACCTAGTCTGCCCACCTCGCTTGCTGCGCTCCATGCCGTCTCGTACCTGTCGGATCGGAAGCGAACACCATCTTTGCAGGGTTGCTGTCCGGCATTCTTGCAACATGCCCTGCCCATCGTACCCTTCCGACTTCAGCTACCTTCTGGATGCTGGGTTCGCCGTAGATCTGGGCGAGCTCGTGGTTCATTCTTTGCCGCCACACGCCGTCTTCTTGCACACCGCCAAAGATGGTCCTAAGCACCCGTCTCTCGAATACACCGAGTGCTTGCAAGTCCTCCTCGAGCGTTGTCCATGTTTCATGTCCGTAGAGGACAACCGGCCTTATTAGCGTCTTGTACATAACACATTTGGTGCGGTAGCGAATCTTTTTTGATCGCAGTTTCTTCTGAAGTCTGTAGTAGGTCCTACTTCAACAGATGATGCGCCTTCACGACTAACATTGTTATCAGCCGTTAGCAAGTATCCAAAGTAGACGAATTCCTCGACCACCTCGAAGTATCCCCGTCTATCGTAACACTGCTTCCCAGGCGGGCCCTGTCGCGCTCGGTTCCGCCCACAAGCATTTACTTTGTCTTTGACGCATTCACAACCAGTCCAACTTTTGTTGCTTCACGTTTCAGGCGGGTGTATAGTTCTGCCACCTTTGCAAATGTTCGGCCGACAATGTCCATGTCATCCGCGAAACAAATAAATTGACTGGATCTGTTGAAAATCGTACCCCAGCTGTTCCACCCGGCTCTCCGCATGACATCTTCAGGTTGTGGTTTTAGTCTGCCGGATTTGTGGTACCACCACTTTTGGTAAGGACACTTTAAGCACTTCATTAAAAAAAGGCGATCACCAATCAGGTGAAATTCGATATAGGGAAAGACTTTTGGCAAGTCACGTCAGGCTTGGTGACAATAATTTACAATTATTATTATTTGCTCAGACTAAGGCCGGAGTGGCTGTGGAGTACATAAACGTCTTCTCCATTCGGCTCGGTTCATGGCTGCACGTTGCCAAGTATACGAAGGGTCTGCAACTCGTCCTTGATCGATCTACCTAGCTCACTGTGCACCTCGCCATCTTGTGCCCGCCGGATAGTTGTCGAGAATCATTTTCACCGGATTACTATCTGACAATAATTTACAATATGACACTTTTCAACCGTTTGGAGTGGAGTTGCTGTAATATTTGTTACATGCGTTGTACACATACCACAAGTTCACAACTAGGGGAAACCGCCAAATGTTGAACGGCTAATTTTGTCTCCTAATGTTGAACTCCCATAAGAAATGCACGTGCTTTCAACAATAGGCGAAGAAATTAGCCGTTCAACATTTGGCGAATTACCCTATCGTCCGTCCGAAATCAAAGCATGATTAAGTTCGGAAATTATGATAAAGCCATTTAAAGAAATGTAGAAATACAAAATGCTGATTTTTTTTAAATCAATAATTAAATTTTATTTATCCTAAGTCCTGCCCATCATTGCCCTTTTTTAAATACCCACTCGATTACTGTGCGGCAGCGACAGGAAGTCTACTTCCTTCTGCACTATTGGAGCGATTTCTTTCTGTAGAAGCTCATGTAGCGAGACACCGTCGTGTTTGTAAAGCCAGAAGCCCTCGTTAACCTTGGACTTATCCGGAATGAAGTCGTACCGCTTGGGGCCACTTGTCGGGGAACTCAGCCAAATCTGGCGGTTCGGTGATTGCCGATTGATGACGTATGTGCCGTAAGGATTCCCGAAATTCACCGTAAGTACGCCGTCCTAAAAGTTTTACGCAAACCATTATCATCTAGTTATGTCATACACAATAGCGGAACATACCCCATAGGTGATATCAGCTGATTTGAGGAAGCTGGCATCTTCCACCAAGAGTTCAAAATAGTCGCACAGCGACTCTAACGTGTCGGAGCAAACCGTCTCGAAAGTGACGGAGTCGATGAGCGATACCGCAATGAAATCGTTTGGGTTCATAGAACTGAGGTACCTTCGAGGGATGCCGTTTGATTGATGTCCATCTGATGCGTGCAGAGCAGCTCGGTGACCCACTCTAACGTTTTGCGTTCTGTAGATAACACTGGCACATCGTGGTAAATTCCGGGTGCCGTGCCGGAAACTCGATAGTAGAAGGCTCATGTTGCGCGATTCAAAAATATTTATTTTTTGCTGATTCAATTTTGTCTGACGTCTGTGCAATACAGAAACAACTCGAATCAAAGGAGAAAATTATTTGAAACGACATACGTTAACAAAATCGGCATATAACTGTACTGTTATGATCATTATAATAATCATTGATGCTTTCCACCTCGCGAGACATGATGATGACAGTAAGCCGAGTGACATCACTAAAAGCGCTTTTCCGCCGCTTTCCCTCCCACCTGATTCGCATTTTTTCAACATCGTCACCAGACAGAATCCAATCGATTTATATAAAATCTGAGATAAGTGTATAGGAACCTTAATCAAAATTTTAAATAAAAAAAGCAATGATCTGTGGTTAAAAATAAATGTGCTGACAATACAAAGGCGCTATCATTAGCATATGTTGTTCGTTATACAATCATAAACATATAAAAATTGAATCAAAATGATACGTCATCAATGGTGGTGAGAGAACTCCTGGTTTTGGGTGGAGTTTGTTTATATCCCTCAGAATCCGCATTGTAAAACAATACTAAAAATCCTCGGAAATAAGAGTGATTCATTCATTAAAACTCACGCCGATGATGAAGATCAACGAGAAGAACCTGTGCATGTTTGCGACGACGCCCCCGGTGGATCTCGAGGGATGGCTCAACAAACGGGGCGAAATCAACAAAAGTTGGCAGCGGCGGTGGTTCGTGCTGAAGGGCAATCTGCTGTTCTATTTCGAGCGCAAGGGCGACCGCGAACCACTGGGGATGATCATCCTGGAAGGGTGTACAGTTGGTAAGTAAGATCATTATTGGGATTGCGACTTAAGTCTACAGCTGGAATCTCTGAACTTGTGTGATCAGAAGATGCTATTAATCAAAACGGAAGGGTAGAAGAAAAAGAGTAATAATAAACGATTGTATAACATTTTGCGGTATTAATACGAATTTGCAGAAAACCGCAAAACGCAGATAGTTACAGATCCAGGCAGGGATCCCATTCTCGGCACAGCCTGGTCAATTATACCAAAATTCTTTTGCAAAAACTCCATTGATTCGACTCTCGCTCTGGCAGGACAATTTTGGCGACTTTATTTTACTCATTGACAGACTAAACTGGCACCGCAAACATAACTGTTGCAAATTGGTATGGATTTAATATCAATATGAAAAAGTTATGCTTGCGGCGACAGTAAAGCTGGATTTGTCTATTTATTGCGTATAGGAAACATCAATTTTACTCAGTTTTCATGTCGCAAATCCTCATATCATTTAGTTGTCCACCTAATCGATACATCTTGCTCGCTGCGCATCCCGTCTTCTTGTATCAATCGGATAGTTATCGAGAACCATTCACCCAGCTATTTTTCACAATTCTGACAATGTGTCCGGCCCACCTCTGATTTTTGTGGTACGAACGACGGAGGGTTCCTCTATCAGATGGTGTAATGCCAACTGAAGCGAATGTGGATTCGCCCCGATATGTCTCCAAATGTCTCTGCTAGTCTCGTTTCACTATGTCGCGTATATACTTCTCAAATCATCAATGGACTCATCTGAACCCTGGAATTTCAATTATTTCAGAATTGGCGGAAGAAGGTGAACAGTACTGTTTCCAGATTATGTTCCACGGTGCGAACAACAGGACCTACTATCTCAGCACAGAATCGCAAAGCAACATGGAACAGTGGATGAAAGCGTTGACCTGCGCCGGCTATGACTACATGAAGCTGATGGTGGCCGAACTGCAGCGGCAGCTGGACGAAATAGAAGGATGCAAAGAGAAAACACCGGAGGTGACGCCCCTGCCGGCACCCAAAGCGCCCCCGCGGAGACAGAACCCATTCAATCGTCCGCCCCCCGTCGAGTATGCATCCAATGCAGGTGAGTGACCCGCTTCGTGGCGGATGGCTTCGGATTTTCCAAACCGTTGGAAAATACCTCTGCGAATTAGTTCCTAAGCGGTTGACTCAAGCATGCCTCTACGTTTGTGTTTGCTTATGTTTCTAATCGACGCTAAATTAGATGATCTTGTTTTCTGCATCGGAAGCTAGCAAGTTAGTTTTTGATTTAGATATTCTTGACAAATGTGTATAATTTTCTGATAATAAACGCTGTACAAGACAAGATCTTCAAGCAATGCTTTCTTCTGACTCACACTCAATCATCATTTTGACTGTTTTAAGCATTTCTAACGCTTGGTCTACCTTGCGTACTCGAAGATGTGTAAAACACTGAACATACACTCCGTTTCTATTTCTGAAAGTTTATCTGTGATTAAACAAATCATGTTCATTTTATTATAATCAAATTGAGCATTTTCCTAGAGATTATGTACTAAGGAAATCCTTTTCTAGAATATCCGTTCCCAGAAGGCTATGTTTCGCGGAACAGCAGAATACGAGAAACGTGATGTCGTTAATAAAGTTGATAAAGACAGAGTAAACAATACATATTTGGGGAGGAATGAGAAATTGGAAAATTGATTCCCTACTACCTACAAAAAACAGTCTGATAGTTGTTCACTATAAAGTATACCTTCTTGAGAAATTGAATTCTGGGTACGATTTTCTAGAATAGTAATAGATATTCATATCTGTGTTCAATTTGAAGCTCGTAGAAACTGAACGGAGTGTATAGTTAAAAAGATACGTAAAATAAAATCCAACCTCCTCCAAACAACTCGAAAACATCCGAAACGACAGTTTGCGACCCAAGTGCAGCGCTACCGATGGCAACATCGCACTTCTCTCCACAAGTAACGAGAAAGGCGCCACCACCACCGGTTCAGCAACCTCCATCGACGGAATCGATCGCCACTAGCACTAGTGCCACCAGCAACAGCTGGAATCAAACCCAACCTAACAATGGCACCAACGGCAGTGGAGGCGTGCTAAACGCGGTGGACTTGCTACCCATCGTCGGAGATGGGACCGGAACCGTAGAGGAATATACCTTCGAGCAAATGCATCGACAGCTCGGTGTACCGATCCTGGCGGACCTGAAGGCACGGAAAATGGCGATGGAGAAGAGCGAGCAACCACTCATCATGTTCTAGGAGCGCGGTCAGAGCGTGTGAAAGTGCTTGGTTTGTCGTTTGATTTTGTGTTATTTCGCTTAGTCTATTTGTAGCGATGTTTTATTTTTGTTTATTTAATTTATGCGATTATGTGATCAATCTGTGAACAGTTAGGAAAACTATTTTACATGACTTAGACTAGTGCATAGAAACTGCAGTCAATTATTGGGTTTCGAATAGAACGGCAAAGTTTTGAACTTATTTTTGCATCTACTTTAATCTGTAAACGTTCATACTTTATGTACACAGTTTGCTGAGCGCTCACAAGTGCTGTCCTATTTATGGGAGGCTGGATTAATATGGGGAAAAATGCCACCCTCAATTTTAAATCTCATTCTGATCCATTGCAATCATAGACACAAATCTATAATCACAAAAGTTCAACTTAATGGACGCAGTGGTCCTACGCCCAAAAAAAATCAAGTTTGCACCAATAATTTCGTAATCACAACTTGGCCTTTTTTTATATACATTTTAATAAGATTGAAAAACTATGCATATCAGCAGTTTGGAACATATGGAGTAGAATATGAAAGCTTTTTTTCAATTTTTGAATCAAATCGTTTAATATCCTTATTAAAGTATATTTTAGCTATTTGCTATCGAAGTTCCGATACGACACCGGTAAAATTTTAGAATATGAGTAATGATAACAAAAAAAATGATATGGAACATATAATAGGAAGTAATTATTAAATGTTCATTGATTTTTTATGTATGACAGTAAACTTTTAAGGGCAAGACTCCCGGAATCCAAAACTGAATGCAATCACGTTTTCAAGACCGCTCTATTTAAAACGGTTAGCTCTTTTTTGCAAATTGAATATCTTTCGGATGCTTGATTTGTCCAATCTTCACATGTGCTTTACTGTTGTATATCCACATTCAAGCAAGTGACATTGTTTATTAAACGAGAGGATCACACTCTATGCCCCCAACAACGGGCTGGGCGGATTTGTATAGAGTGCTGTGCCAAAGGCTTGCTTGACTAAAGCATTTGATGAGTTTGATTGCCCTACGCATGCGGTCGCGTGTACTCATACGACTAATGACGGTGGAAGACCGGCACATTTTTTTTACAATAAATTGCATATTATTCGGCAACTCGACCGTATGAAAACCATTTTTTTGTTAAATATCTTGGCTGTGCATATGCACAGCACATGTTTCGAAATGGACAAATTGATATGAATTTTGCGAAAAAGAATCCACGTGTGTTGGACCTGACATTACTATAGTTTGTTCTAGAATTTTCCAGTGAATCGTCGTGCTCGAGTTGTGGATCGTCCAGAAGGTGTCTTTTGCTTCATAACTACCTTGAAGTCATTGACTAACTGCGAACATAGTTTGCGCTCATCTTCCAGTAGTACAGTCGCGTTTTGCTGGAAGCCGCACGATTATATTTTCTATCGCTTTAGTTTTCCGTCATCTATCGTTTCGCGTTCTTCTCTCGTCGCGAATAGTGTTGCGATGAGCATTAGACGCGAAAACACGTTTCGCATTGATTATGCGAACGTGCCGAAGAAGCCGTCTTTCGAAGAGCTTCACGATTTTGTTGGGTCCACATTAGGCCTACAACGCGAGCAAGTTGTCCGACTGCAGCCAAGTAGAGCACTCGGTTGCGCATTTGTGAAGGTCATCAACCTGGAGCTAGCCCAAAACATCGTTGCTGAGCACGACAACAAGCACGAGACGGAGGTTGATGGCAAAGTCTACAAACTACGTATCACACTCGAAGATGGGGCTGTGGAGGTGAAGCTGACCGATCTGTCGGAGGATATCACAAACGACCAGATATCCGAGTTTCTCAGCGTACGGAGAGGTGCTCTCAATCTGCGACCAGGTATGGGATAGCAAATATCTCTTCGCTGGGCTACCGACGGGTACTCGGATTGTAAGAATGTTGGTGAAGCGCAACATCAAAAGCTACATAACAATAGACGGACAGACGACGAATGTAGTTTACTTCGCGCAGCTACACACCTGTAAATACTGTAGCGAATTCGTACACAATGGCATCACATGTGTACAGAATAAGAAACTACTTGTACAGAAATCCTACGCCAATGTGACAAAAGAGACGACATCGATTCCTACTGCACCAAAGCCCGGTCCATCAAAGCCCAAGCCGTCGTTCGCGAAGCTGTTTACAGCAAAGCCAAGAGAAACGAACGTACAATCCCAGCCGCTGTCTACAAAGAGAGCAAACGCGAACGATTTGCCTGCCGCCGCGAAGCCGCCCGCTTCGAGCTCTACAACTACAACCACGAACGTCCAAAAGCCGACAAAAGAAAGTCTTGTCGAGCAAAGCAGCAATCTCATGCCCCCGCCGGCGCTCCAACAGACCGTTCTGTCATCAAGCCGAGTTTCTATGCATCCAGCCGGGTAAGAAGCTTCGACACAACCATGTGGACGAGGCAAACGAGGAGGGAGATTCGGTTTTTTTTTGTCTGCTGCTTTTTTCAGGCTTAGACCAGAAGTGGTCCATCTTGCCTAGAGATTCGGTTTTGTAATGGCTTTCAACAGCTATAACATCGCCACAATAAACATCAATACCATAGCAAACACGACCAAACTAAATGCCCTCCGAACCTTTCTTCGAATGCTGGAGATCGATATTGCTTTTTTACAAGAAGTAGAAAATGAACAGCTCGCTCTACCAGGCTATAACATTGTGTGCAATGTAGATCACACTAGAAGGGGAACAGCAATAGCGCTCAAAGAGCATATACAATTTTCAAACGTCGAGAAGAGCCTAGATGGGAGACTAATCGCCCTGAAGGTACAAAGTACAACACTTTGTAACGTCTATGCACCGTCCGGCACAGCCCTGCGTGCGGAAAGAGAGCGCTTCTACAACAATACGTTGGCGTATTACCTTCGTCATCCAACCGAACACATATTGCTAGCAGGAGATTTCAACTGTGTTTTGCGGCAATGCGATGCCACGGGCTCCAATCCCAGCCCCGCTCTCCTCGCTACTATACAGCAGCTTCAACTTCTTGACGTTTGGGAAAAAGTATGCCCGAACATAGCTGGTTATACGTACATTACGCATAATTCGTCGTCTCGCCTCGATCGAATGTACGTCAGCCCGAGCCTAAGATCCCATCTGCAGTCAGCGTACACACACGTTTGTTCCTTCACGGATCATAAGGCACTGACCGCTAGAATTTGTCTTCCACATCTTGGACGGGAACCTGGTCGTGGTTACTGGTCTCTCCGTCCCCACATTCTGACCGCAGAAAATATAGAAGAGTTCCAAGTGGAAATCGAAGGAAGCTTTCGACGCCTTTCATCGAGCACATCAACAACTATATGTTCAGTTACGGCAAGCATACGACAACTATCACCATAATCCAGCACTGCTGTCAGTGATAAATCGGATAAAGGCACAAATGTTAAGTCTGCAACGCAATTTCTCCCAGTCATTCATGCGCATCAATGAGACCTTTGTATCCGGGGAGCCGATCTCTGCGTTTCATCTAGGCGAAAGGCGGAAAAAAAGAACGACCATAACACAGCTACGGGATGACAACAACAACATTATCGATAGATCCGAAACCATCGAAAGGCATCTGCTTGAATTCTACCGTGCAACACATTTTTGTGCGAAAGGGTGATCCCCGAGAACGATCCGACGAACAACCAATGCATGGAGGAAATAACACCAGCTGACATCTTCGAAGCAATCAAAACGAGCAGCCCGAACAAATCTCCCGGAGGAGACTCTATACCACGTGAGTTCTACCTCAGAACGTTTGAAATTATATGGAGAGAACTAACATTGGTCATGAATGAAGCGCTTGCCGGAGATTTCCAGCCCGAATTCGTCAACGGCGTGATCGTTCTGGTGAAGAAAAAAGGAAATGATCAAACGGCCCATGCATATCGCCCGATATCTCTCTTAAACTGCGACTATAAATTTTTTTCCCGGGTTCTGAAGCAGCGTCTCGAAAACGTTATGCGAACACACCATGTGATCAGCGATAGCCAAAAATGCTCTAATTTTGGTCGCAATATATTTCAAGCTACTCTTGCTATCAAGGACCGCATAGCATATCAAAAATCAAAACAACGGGGACTGCTGGCTTCTTTCGATCTTCGGCACGCTTTTGATCTCGTGGATCGCTCGTTCATTGCTCGGAACATGTGCTCACTCGGCTTCGATCCAAATTTCGTACGCTTGCTCACCAAAATAGGAGAGCTCTCATCGTCACGGCTCATTGTTAATGGACATCTATCAGAACCGTTCCCAATCGAGAGATCGGTTCGACAAGGGGACCCACTCTCCATGCATCTGTTCGTGTTATACCTGCACCCTCTGATGAAACGACTCGAGATGCTGGGTGGGCCAGATCTCGTGGTTGCGTATGCCGATGATGTGTCGGTGATTTCCACATGCAGAACGAGGCTCGACTGTATGAGGGAAACATTCCATCTCTTCGAACGCGTGTCTGGCGCCAAGCTAAGTTTGACGAAATCCTCGTCGATATCAGTTGGGTACACTGATGATATGCCACTCACTGTACCATGGCTGCGGAGTGAAAACACTGTTCGCATCTTGGGAGTGACCTTTGCAAACTCCGTTCGCTTGATGAATAAGCTAAATTGGAATGAGCTAGTGGGGAAATTCGCTCGGCTAGTGCATCTACACTCACAGCGCACGCTCACCTTGCATCAAAAGGTAATATTGCTCAACACTTTCATCTCTTCGAAGATCTGGTATCTCGCTTCGATTCTCTCACCGAATGCTGTACACATCGCAAAGCTGACGGCGACGATGGGTTTTTTCCTCTGGCGTGGAATTCCAGCAAGGGTGCCAATGCATCAGCTCGCGCGGAATTTAAAATCTGGAGGTATGCAACTACATTTGCCTGCTTTTAAATGCAAAGCTCTACTCTTAAACAGGCATATGAATGATATCGATTCCCTTCCTTTTTACAAATCCCTCCTCTCCCAAGTCAATCCCAACCCACCCGCAGACTGTCCATGTTTAAAGCTGATCCTTTCCAACTATCCTTTACTCCCTCCACTGATCCAAGAACATCCATCCGCCGATAATATTCACAAATTTTACGTAGAGCAAACAGAAGAACCGAAAATATCGCGTGAGCATCCAACGGAGAATTGGCAACAAATTTGGACAAATATTGCAATGCGAGGTCTGTCTTCAACCCAGCGTAGCACCATCTACCTTCTGGTGAACGCGAAACTGGATCATCGGAGACTGATGTTCCGAATAAACAGGGCCGACGGAGAAAACTGCCTGCACTGCAACGGTGCACTTGAGACACTTGAACACAAACTCAGCGAATGTGTACGAGTCCAAGCAGCTTGGAGTTTGCTGCAAGGCAAAATTTCATCATTGCTCAATGGATGGCGAAGACTTTCGATAGGAGAGCTCCTGCGACCCAAACTATTAGGGATAATGAAATGGAAAAAGTTAAAAATTTTGAAAATGTTTATTCAATATGTCTTCTATATTGCACAATGTAATAATGCTATAGATATAGGATCTCTAGAATTTGAAATTCAACACGCTTAAGTAATAATTTTGTAAATTAATTTTTATTTTATGCACAAATAAACAAATTTTACAAAAAAAAAAAAACAGGTTGGAATCCAAAACGTCTTTTCGATATATGTTCTTCTTCTTCATTGGCATCACATCCCCCAATGTCCAATGTCACAAGCCTCGGCAATGTCCCAGCCGCCTCGCAGCTTAGTGTTCATTAAGCACTTCCACAGTTATTAACTGCGAGGTTTCTAAGCCAAGTTACCATTTCTGCATTCATATATCATGAGGCTAACACGATGATACTTTTATGCCCAGGGAAGTCGAGATTATTTCCAATCCGGAAATTGCCTAGACCGGCACCGGGAATCGAACCCAGCCACCCTCAGCATGGTCTTGCTTCGTAGCCGTGCATCTTACCACACGACTAAGGAGGGCCCCGATATACGTACTCGTCTTGAATATCCGTTCCTTGGTTTTCTGGCATCTCATTTCCTTCCTGCTTCTGACTATCTTCTTCTTAACAGTCTCCAATAGTTTATTTTTTATGTATTAAAATCTGATAATAAAATGTTTAAATGAATAAAACCTAAATTAGTTGGTTACGGCCAACGATACGGAAAGAGTCGAGTATCCGACGACTGGTACGTTGAAGTCAAACAGGTCGGAAAATTCGTTGAAGCGCTGCCTGGTTGAACGAGTTGGCTCGTGTAGTGCACAATTGCAAGTATGTGGTTCTAGATGCAAGAATGAGCGTTGATTCTAGTAGGGTAGGATGGGACAAGATGGATCACGGGGTAAGATGGATCAGGGCCGTTTTTGATCATTGTATACATTTTAATGCAGATATTATGCATTTGTAAGAAGAATAATTTAGTGCTATTTTATTGTCGGCCGTGAGCAAGCCCCTATCCCACTCATCGCAGTCGAGCCACTCCTGCCAGCGACCAGCAGCCGTCCCGGCCCTGCGTTTGAGTCTGGGTATCAATCGAGATGGGTGACCGAAGTTGTATATCCCTCCTGATCTGGTCCGTGACATACAACTCATCGATACTCACTGCCAGTCAGTCTTCGCCGTCCTAGAAACGGCCACTCCGACTGACGAAGTGCTTGTCCTGGGCGATTTCAACCTGACTGGTGTCTCTTGGAAGCAGTCCCACAGCGGTTTCCTTTACCCTGATCCAGAACATTCGATCCTGCATGCTGGCGCTGTCAGCCTTTTGGATAACTACAGCTCAGCCACTCTTAGCCAAATTAACGGCATTGTGAATGAAAACGGTCGCACTTTAGACCTATGCTTTGTAAGCAGACAGGACAATGCACCGCTCATCTTGCCAGCACCTTGCGCACTGGTCAAAAATGCTGCTCATCACCCTCCACTACTTATCAGCATCGAATACAGTCATGTACACGACTTCATCGAACGTACTGCGCCCGTGTCATACGATTTTAAGAAAGCCGACCACTTAAGTATTACAGATGTATTATCGAGTATCGATTGGGGAAACGTTCTCAATACGCATGATGTGGATGAAGCTGCTCTAGCCTTCTCGCATGTCAGTTCAAGAGAGTTCTGAATAACATTTCGCGACCTCCCTGGCAGACAAGCGGATTACGAAAACTGAAGACAGTTAAGAGAGCTGCTCTGAGGCAATTTACTTGGGACACTACCATTGCGAGATCAGTACGTGAGGCTCAACCATGAATACCAGCGTGTCAGTCCTCAGAACTTTTTGCGTTACCAGCACAGTATTGAGCGTAAGTTCAAGCAGCGGCTGAAATCTGTTTTGGAGTTACATCAGCAAACAGCGCAAAGAATCTGGTCTGCCATCTTCAATGCAGTACAACGGTGAAACAGCGTCTACCCCATCGGAGCTCTGTGAGCGTTTTAGTGCTGACCAAGTTAGACTCGCCGCTAGCAACGTTCCATTAAGCATCCAAACATTAGGCGTGTTAGATGTCGACGTTGACGCTATATCTAGGGCCGCAACAAAACTCAAGTCGTCCTATCATCCAAGACCAGACCTCAAAAAACAAATTTCTTGTTTGCTTGACCCTCTTCATCGTATTTTTCATTTGCCACTGTCTAGTGGAATATTCCCATCTTGCTGGAAAATCGCTCACATGTTCCCGGTGCACAAGAAAGGTAGCAAACGCAACGTAGACAGCTACCTATGAATCACGTCATCAAGCGCCGTTTCTAAGCTGTTCGAACTCGTTGTCATGGAACCATTACATTCGCACTGCAAGCAACATCTCAGCCCCGACCAGCACGGGTTTACCGCCGGTCGATCTACAACTAGCAATATGCTATGCCTTACTGCGTACATCACCAACAGCATGTTCAGAAGGATTCAAACCGATGTTATCCACACCGATCTGTCTGCCGCATTTGGCAAGTTGAACCATGCTATCGCTGTTGCCAAACTGAACAGGTACGGCATCGGTAGTGATTTATTGTGCTGGTTCCGCTCATACTTGACTGGCCGACAACTGATGGCGACTTTAGATGACTGCGAATTGAATAGTTTTCAAGCAACATCTGGAATACCGTAAGGAAGCCATCTTGGGCCACTAATATTTCTGCTCTATTTCAATGACGTCCATCTAGTCATCGAAAGCCCTCGACTGTCGTACGCTGACGATTTGAATTTTTTTCTCCAAATTAGTTCAACTACTGACTGCTTGAATCACATCAAGGACCTTGGTGTAGTCCTGGACTCAGAGCTAACATTTAAGCAGCACATCTCGTACGCTGTCGATAAAGCTTCTAGGACATTGGGACTAATATTTAGGATTGCCAAGAATTTTTCCGACATTTATTGCTTGAAAGCCATCTACTGTTCTCTTGTGCGTTCTACCCTAGAGTACTGCTCTGCAGTTTGGAGCCCAGCGTACAACAATGGCGCCGAACGTATCGAATCGGTCCAACGTTTTGTCTTCCGAGCTATGAGAGCCGATGCCAGTTGATCGATCTGGAACTTCTTCGTGCTAGGAGAGATACCACCCGGGCGATGACGATCGCCGATATACTACAGGGACGAATCGACTGCGAAGGTATTCTGGAGCAGATAGATTTGAATGTTCGACCAAGGACACTCCGCAATAGCGGAATGCTTAGACCACCACTGCAAAGGACGAATTACGGACTACATGGGGCAATCGGTGGCTTGCAACGCGTATTCAACAGAGTTGCAACATTGTTTGACTTCCATTTATCGCGTAATATGTTACGTCGGAGGTTTTTGACTTTTTTTAACACACCTAGATAGCAATTTTACTACTGTGACTTTTTTGAATTGATTGTGATTTCTAAATGTACTTCATATTTTAAGACCATCATTGGGGCCACACAGAGCCTGTTGATGTTGTAAACAAATAAACAAATTGTCACTCGATTTGAGGATAAAAATTCATATTGATAGAGAATGGCAAGGTAAAATATGTTTCAGCTATGTATAAGCTATCGCATAAGAATGCGAAACACACTTTCTATAAAACGTCTAATCTCGTCGAACAATGTGGAATTTGAACATTTTTGGTAATATGTTGAAAGTATCATATTTATGCAATCTAGATGATGTTACATTGACTTTTTTTTTAAATAAATAAATTTGATCGAAAATTAGACATTCTAAAATTCCTGTGAATAGGGCAAGATGGGTCAGCAAATATTGAACGGTATAGTTCGTATTCAATAAATATGTTTCTTTGCTTATTCAATCATTTTGAGTTAATCTTCCAGCATAATGGTGTTCATTTGATTCTTAAAAATATATAATTTTTGCCTTCAAGAGAGCCTGTTTTGATAAGACATTTCAGACGTGGAACTCGTCAGTAATCTTGAAGATAAAACCCAATTGACGATTAGCTCGGGCGACAATATCATCGTAGTGAAGGATAACGCCAAGGTGCCTGGTGTGCTGAACTCGAGTGAGCGATTGTCCGTATAGGACGTAATCAAAGATGATTAATGCGTTTTACTTTTCTCGTATATTTTTTTTTCGATAATATGAAAATGTTACATTTTTCGGTACTTAAGCCCATCAGATTTCTCGAGCAACAGCACAGCACAGCTGAGCACGTGTTCCAGCACTTTTTAATTCGACAAGTGTTGAATTACCGAGGCACGAATTAAAAAGTATCGAATTAAATGGTATCGAATGAGCCGTGTTCTAGGTAGCAGGACAACATCATTTATGAAGATCGAGAATAGCAAACGGCCCAGAATAGAAGGTCGTGGCCATGGGTTCAATTCCAGGCTCGCCCCTTTCTTACTTTGTATTGGTTGTGTTTCACGTTCCACCAAAGAGATTTCTACTGTTATAATATTTCTCACTAAATAAAGTCTTCCGAACCTCTAGATTCTAGATTTTAGTTCAGATGAATATTATTCAACATTTTGCCTCGTTCAGGTAGATCACATTGGAGATTTTAAAGATTTCTCGGGTACTTATTCAACAGGACGTATGTGATTTTGTAAACAAAGATTAAAACGTTGATTTTTTCAATCTGATAGCACTCCCACGCAAACCATCACTACAGACAGGTAGGGGGAGGCTTCGGTTACCTATTCGTGGTGTTGGTTTGCGTGGGAGTGCCATCGGATTGGACAAATCTACGTATGAATCTTTGTTTACAAAATCACATAAATCCTTTTGAATAAGTACCCGAGATTTGTTCACTCGCTCAAAAAATATTACAATTTTTCTGTGAATTTTCACATTTTTCATAAACGTACAAACTATATCAGTATATCGCCGTAAAGCTCTAGAACCAAAGTATGTTTTGCTGTAGTCAACTCAATATTGATCAAAATGTCACTTATACCCCTCTGCTTCTAACCCCCTCAATTGTAATACATCCACCATAACGCTTTTTTGTCCAAGGTATCCCTTGGGGCCAGCGAAGGAACCCCCAAGGGTACAAAAATCGGTTGTCTACACTCGACAGTATCAAATGCTGCGGCTTTCAGATCCATATATACGCTGCATCAACTTCCTCTACTTCCATGATTCCGTCTTCCATTAAATGAAAATCATCATTCATAAGGTAACATATTGTAATTCATACCGATAGCGGTTGACTTATAATTTTGTTATAGGTTTTAGTTTTATGCCGTTTAGAAAAGAGTGGTCGGTTGTCGGCACGTTGCTGGCGTAACGGTTGAAAATATCATCAGAATAAATTACATTTAAGTACATTACACATATTTAATTAAGTTTTCAAAAATTGTTATTTTTGCGCACATCTTGGCTTAAAACCTGAAGTTAGTCAATTAACTTAGATTTGTCTTGAAATTTTCCGTGGAAAATGGGGTGTCAAAAATCATGTTTTCTTCGTTAAACGAAATATATGTCAGTTTGGATCGGTAGTCGGCACAAAAAGAACGTGGTTATATAGCGCATGCATGGCATATGTCAAAATGTTCAGAATATGTTATCTATCGAAAGCTTCGTCGGAACCACTTTCCCCTATCTAATTTTCCAATCTGTTCTGTAGCTGCACGTCGCCGATCATGCATTATATATGGGGACTGCAAATTATATTCCATACTTGATCGATCCATTCAGGAACTATTTTAACGGATTATTACCGGATGTTCTGGCTACGTGTCCGGTCTCCGGCAGTCGTCAGATTTTTGCGGTGTGAACGCCTTCTTCATGAACCCTCTACGCAACTATTTTCTTTCAAAGACTCTAAAGCTATCAGTGCACCATGACCGAGGCAAATATTTGCCCTGGCTGATCGAATTTCATGTCGATGTCGATGTGTAGGTACTATGAGTTAAAGACTAAAATATCATTAATAACACATCACGTAAGTTTGGATAGGCTTTTAAAAGCCATAACGTTGTATACAGAAACGAGTCGGTTCAAATAAATGAATTTTTCAACCAAGCGATAGGATCAGATCAGAA
Source organism: Armigeres subalbatus (assembly GCF_024139115.2). Classification (NCBI taxonomy): domain Eukaryota; kingdom Metazoa; phylum Arthropoda; class Insecta; order Diptera; family Culicidae; genus Armigeres; species Armigeres subalbatus. Next base: position 228,429,278 of record NC_085139.1, read on the forward strand.
TACAGAAAAGGAGTAAATAATTGGGATCAGAATGAGATAAGACTTTGTCAATATTTTCAGGCAACTATATGACAAACTATGTATAATATGAATAACAATCATTCCTGTGTATGTTTCTAACTACTCAAAATCAAATCAATATTAACTGTTTTTTTTAAATTATTATATATGTACAATGCTTCGAACGACATAACATCATTGTCTTCATTTAATGCATCCCATTAATTTTTTGGAGAAGGTTGTATGTAATTCATTCGAATCGCATAAAAGTTGAGAATAGTTTCAAAATTATCACATCCTTATAAAATAGTCTTAACAAGCCAAATAGTCCTGTGCGTGTCATTCTCCATTGCATATCATATATTGAATCCGGGCACTGGTGTTTTCGCGTGGCTGTAGACGGCTGCTTGCATCCTCATTCCCCCTATCACTAGTCACGTGTCCTTACATATTAATCGTTCATGTTTTTTTTACGTCCCATGTGCAATGTGTTAACTCGTCTGCCGCATTAGATGAACGTTTACTGTTCAATAGTATTGTCGCTTTTTAACCACAAGCAACACAACGCCTATAAAGCTACCAGGCTTAATTTTTTTTTCCGAGAATCATCAGGTCTACGTTCTCTCTCTCTTCCATCGACTTTTTCCGTTCCAGCAGCAGCGAAACGTCAGCGTAAAAGAAAACCGCTCGAGTCGCACTTTTAGTGCGGAAAATTCAATAATCGGCTTGTTAATGATTTTACAATTCTTAATGCATACGCTTTTAAACAAAACAACACTACAAAATCTAAGCCCATGTAGAATAACTCATTTAATTATTAACTTAGTCTGCAGTGCCAAAATCGTTTTAGGAGTCTAGGGATAACTACCAATGCCACAATACTTGTAACTCGAACAAAATAGTACAGCTAAGATTTAGGTTAGGCATTTTGCTCTTATTATTATTAAATAGTGATAGTCTTGTTGAGTTGTAAATTATTGTGAAACTCTGATAATTAGATAACCAATCATATTCATAATAATAGGAAAATAAATTGAATTTCAGTTCTTAATGTTAGAAAAATTGAGAAACTTCTTTGTTGATGCGTAACAAATCTCATACGTACAACAGTAATTTGATAAAACCCTATACCTATCTGAGGAATCCTTTCGGTTTTCAAGTATCACAAGGACAGCATAGTTATGTTGGACACTAGTGATACTCATGTGCATGTCTTTCTTTTGACATGTCTTTACAGATTGCTATCGGAAATCAAGATGAGTGTGATCCTTGATCCCAATCTAGGACAAAAATCACGAAAGCATGATGATTACTACTCCTTGGCCACATCCATCTTCACTGTGATGGAAAGGTAATGTTGGTGTGGTATAACGTTATAACGAAGTATCGACCTATCTCAGCAGTTTTATGGGCACGTGTTATCAAGAGATCTATGTAGAGACATCCGATTCATTCGTGTTCGCGACGTTAGATAGATAGAACTATAGATAGTAGAATCTATAGATGAGCGAAAGCATGGCTGAGTTGATTTTTTTGCCCGTGCACACGCCCATATGACATCACAGCCCTTAACGTTTCCATTGAAATCGTGACGTCATGCTCGTTTGGAGACACATGTGACAGTTCGTTTGGAGACAGAGGATTTATCTTCGCTCATCTATATATTCCACTATCTATAGATAGAACTAGGGCGTTGCGCTCACGGTGTCAGGCAATTTAGCCGAATGCCATCTGGCCGAATGCCGTTTGGCCGAAAGCCATTTGGCCGAATGCCGTTTGGCCGAATAGTTAAAAAAATTAACCTCAAATTACGAGTAGCGAGGAGTGAGAAATGAAACGTGAGTAATGAGAAGTAAGAAATGAGAAGGGAGATGTGAAAAGTGTGAAAAGAAAAGTGAACGGAGAACTGAGAACAGAGAACTTCTTTCTTCTTCTTCATCTTCTTTTCTTCTCCTTCCTTATCCTTCTTCCTCCTTCCTTTTTTATTTTTCCTTCTTCTTCCGTCTCCTTCTTCCTTCTTCCTTCTTTCTTTTTCCTTCTTCCTTGTCTCTTTTTCCTTCTTCCTTTCTCATTCCCCTATCTTTCTTCTTTCTTTTTTATTCTTCTTTCTTATTCCTTCTTCCTTCCCCCTTCTTCCTTCTTCTTCCTTCATCCTTCTTCATTCTATTTTCTTCCTTCTTCTTGTTTCCTTTTTTCTACTTCCTTCTTCCTTCTTCCTCCTTCTTTCGTCCTTCTTCCTTCTTCTTCTATCTTCTTCCTTCTTCTTTCTTCCTTCTTCATTCTTTCTTCTTTCTTCTTCTTCTTTCTTTCTTCTTCTCTCTTTCTTCTTCCTTCTCCTTACTTCCACTTTCTTCCTTCTTCCTTCTTCATTGTTTTTTGTTTTTATTTTTTCTTCCTTGATTCTTTCTTCTTTCCTTCTTCTTTGTTTATTCTTTATTCAGAGAATTTCAACTATTCGGCCAACTGGCGTTCGGCCAAATGGCATTCGGCCAAACGGCATTCGGCCAAATGATCCCAAACCGCGCTCTCTAATTTGCTATTCAACATAGCTCTGGAAGGTGCAATTAGAAGATCTGGTGTGCAAAGAAACGGAGCTATCATCAACAAGTCTCACATGCTCCTCGGTTTTGCGGATGACATCGACATCATTGGAAAAGTTTTCCGTGCCTTTTAAACGAGAGATTGAAACTGAGACAGAAAAATAGGGTTGATCATAAACTCTGTCAATTTAACAAGTTATTTGAAAATCATGGATTTTGATACCAGCATTTTGTGAATTGGATTATTTTAAATTTTAGATGTTACATATTAGGGCCACCGAGATTTCCGGAACCATAATGTTTGATAGCAGTGAGGACAATTTACATTCAAATTCATTGATTTTAATTTAGATTTTGTGAATATCTTTGAAGGATTACATCTATAATAAATCGATTGACCAAATTTAGAGGTGCTTTTTGTTCTTATATCCGGAAGTAGTTGTATGGATTTTTATGTATATTTAAGATAAATTTGCTCATTTTTGTCGTGGATTTTTTTTCTTCTAATTTGTAGAGGTAGTGTGCAAATAATTGTTATACCTGCTATGAAAATAAACATTACTTGAAAGATGACCTGAATGGAGGAGACTTGAGTTTTGAGACGCGAACGCGAGAGGAAGTTTTTCCGGGACGCTACAACTGGCGACGAAGGGTTAAAAAAAGGCCGATCGACTAGATTTCTAGAAGCCTAGAAGCGAGGACAGGTAAGAAATTTCAAATGGATAGGTTATTATCAATCCATTGCAAAAAAAAAAAACAAAAAAGGAAAAGCGCTTCCGAAAAAAAAAAGTTGAGGTTAGGTCGACATGAAAAAAAAACGATTTCCGCAACCGGGAGGTTGGAACATTTATGTAACCGAAAGATTGAAATGCATAATTGGATAGATGATAAGTTGGAAGCCGCAACCGGGAGGTTGGTATCTATTGGAAATAATTATCCGCAGCCGGGAGGTTGGATTACAGATGTAATTTGTGATAAAGAGGTTGGACAGTGTTGCTTTTGTCGATTTCGTGCGCTTTTTAATAGCATCGTTTCTGTTGATTTTTCGCTGTAGTTTGTTTGGAGGAAACGTTAGATATCATAAAGGGCTTTTTTGAGAAAATCTGTGAAATGATTAATCCACCTAAAAGTGAGATAAAATTTTACTTTTTCACCTAAACCGTATATGCGCCTAGTGTCTTCGAAAAAGTTGTAGCGGATGGTATTTTAGGCCACTTTGCCAAAAATCATGTATCTGTGACTTATACTTTACTAGATATGTGACATTTACCGTGGAAGGCCCTAAAATCAGTTTTTTGAGCATAACTTTTTTTTATATGTTTCAGGCACTTTTACACCCTTCTACAAAGTTGTTTGGCTAATAAAAATACACGTTTTTGTAGAACATTGCGAAGCTCTATCTCTTAAAATTGATAAGTTATTTGAGAAAATATGTTTTTTAGGGGTATTTGAGAATCGTATAACTTGGTCCGGCGCAAAATGGCGCAGACAACTTTTTAGTTCTCTGAAGCTGCTGTATGTTGACTCTTGCCTAGCGATTGAAGCTTGTGTTTACACGAAATTACAAACGAGTTATATAGATTTTAAATTTTCTTGTTTTTGGGCTTACTTGTACACTAAGATTATGTATAGGCTATAGGATCGCACTAAAAACCAATATTTGATGGTGGCCCATAAGCCCATAGTTTTATATAGAAATTCGATAAACTGAGCTGATGTCTGTATGTGTGTATGAGTGTATGTGTGTGTGTAGACATTTAAAAGACACCTTTTTGCCTTTCTCTGTTGATTTTTCGCTGTAGTTTGTTTGGAGGAAACGTTAGATATCATAAAGGGCTTTTTTGAGAAAATCTGTGAAATGATTAATCCACCTAAAAGTGAGATAAAAATTTTACTTTTTCACCTAAACCGTATATGCGCCTAGTGTCTTCGAGAAAGTTGTAGCGGATGGTATTTTAGGCCACTTTGCCAAAAATCATGTATCTGTGACTTATACTTTACTAGATATGTGACATTTACCGTGGAAGGCCCTAAAATCAGTTTTTGAGCATAACTTTTTTTTATATGTTTCAGGCACTTTTACACCCTTCTACAAAGTTGTTTGGCTAATAAAAATACACGTTTTTGTAGAACATTGCTAAGCGCTATCTCTTAAAATTGATAAGGTATTTGAGAAAATATTTTTTTCTATGGGTATTTGAGAATCGTATAACTTGGTCCGGCGCAAAATGGCGCAGACAACTTTTTAGTTCTCTGAAGCTGCTGTATGTTGACTCTTGCCTAGCGATTGAAGCTTGTGTTTACACGAAATTACAAACGAGTTATATAGATTTTAAATTTTCTTGTTTTTGGCCTTACTCGTACACTAAGATTATGTATAGGCTATAGGATCGCACTAAAACCAATATTTGATGGTGGCCCATAAGCCCATAGTTTTATATAGAAATTCGATAAACTGAGCTGATGTCTGTATGTGTGTATGAGTGTATGTGTGTATGTGTAGACATTTAAAAGACACCTTTTTTGCCTTTCTCGTACACTAAGTGCAAAACTAAAAGACTTTTTTATTAAGACTAGATATACACATAGTGTCTTCGGGAAAGCTGTAGCGGATAGTATTTTGAGCCATATTGCCAAAGACACCCCATGTCTAACTATTATACTTTAAAAAATATGTGACTTTTTCAATGGAAGATCCCTAAAATCACATTTTTTATCATAACTTTTTTTTTCTATTTTTCCAAGACTTTTCCAACCTTCTACAAAGTTATTTGTCAAACAAAACTACACGTTTTTGTGGAACATTGCGAAGCGCTATCTCTTAAAGCTTAAAAGTTATAATGAAAAAGGTGTTTTTTCTAGGGGTGTTCAGAAATCAAATAGCCTGTTCCGGCGCAAAATGGCCCACAAAACTTTTTAGGATTCAGAAACTACTGTTCTTCTACTTTTCTCTAGTGATTGAAACTTATGTTTACACGAAATTACACGTGTGTTATATAGATTTCAAACTTCCTCTATAAATATCTGCTTTTTTAATTAATTCTGTATAAGGAGGAATCGCTTCTCAATATTTTGTAAAATGATTGTTCGCAATTGAATACACAAATATGATTAAATGTTTTTGAGCGTGTATCAAGCTGTCAAAAACGTTGAAATGTACATCACAGTGTATATCTAGTCTTAATAAAAAAGTCTTTTAGTTTTGCACTTAGTGTACGAGAAAGGCAAAAAAGGTGTCTTTTAAATGTCTACACATACACACATACACTCATACACACATACAGACATCAGCTCAGTTTATCGAATTTCTATATAAAACTATGGGCTTATGGGCCACCATCAAATATTGGTTTTTAGTGCGATCCTATAGCCTATACATAATCTTAGTGTACGAGTAAGGCCAAAAACAAGAAAATTTAAAATCTATATAACTCGTTTGTAATTTCGTGTAAACACAAGCTTCAATCGCTAGGCAAGAGTCAACATACAGCAGCTTCAGAGAACTAAAAGTTGTCTGCGCCATTTTGCGCCGGACCAAGTTATACGATTCTCAAATACCCCTAGAAAAACATATTTTCTCAAATAACTTATCAATTTTAAGAGATAGAGCTTCGCAATGTTTTACAAAAACGTGTATTTTTATTAGCCAAACAACTTTGTAGAAGGGTATAAAAGTGCCTGAAACATATAAAAAAGTTATGCTCAAAAACTGATTTTAGGGCCTTCCACGGTAAATGTCACATATCTAGTAAAGTATAAGTCACAGATACATGATTTTTGGCAAAGTGGCCTAAAATACCATCCGCTACAACTTTCTCGAAGACACTAGGCGCATATACGGTTTAGGTGAAAAAGTAAAATTTTTATCTCACTTTTAGGTGGATTAATCATTTCACAGATTTTCTCAAAAAAGCCCTTTATGATATCTAACGTTTCCTCCAAACAAACTACAGCGAAAAAATCAACAGAAACGATGCTATTAAAACAGCACACGAAATCGACAAAAAGCAACACTGTGGGTTGGAATCGGTAACGTGTTGTTATTCCCAATCGGGAGATTGGAGCAAGTATTTAAATTAGAATATGCACAAACGAATCCTTCGTAGTAGGAAGAGGCAATACACAGATCGAAAGCAGGCAGTTTATAGTTCTGCGTTGTTATGACAATTGGAATTACTTATAAAATATTTTCAATGATTCAATGATCCTAAAAGTGTTTGATTCTTGATTAAACGAAATATTATTTCTCTACTTTTCGTAGATGGAAACAGATATAAGACCAATCGCACCGTTCTGTTGCGAACAGATTGAACGTACAAAGCTAGCGAGAGAATGGAGGTCGTGGAAAACGTCTCTCGAGTTTTATTTCGAGGCCCACGGAATCCAAGAGCAGAAAATGAAAAGGGCGAAGATGTTATACCTGGGAGGCACCCAACTGCAACGCGTGTTCATCAATCTTCCGGACACAGATAAAGTTCCGCTAGTAGCTTGGGAGAAAAGGTGGTATGATACAGCGATTGAAAAACTGGACGAGTTTTTCCAACCGGTGCGTCAGGATACATTGGAACGACATCGGCTAAGAGAGATGAAGCAGCAAAAAGACGAAAGGTTTGCTCATTTCGTATTGAGATTGAGGCAGCAAGTGGTGGATTGCGGTTTTGATAAGCACCCTCCAGAGGTGGCGAAAGTCTTGATGGAAATAACACTGATTGATGTGATCGTCGAGGGCTGTTCTTCGATGGAACTGAGAAAACGTATCCTGAAGGAAGATCAATCTTTGGAACAGATTGAAGCCCTTGGAGCAATGCTTGAAGGAGTGGAAGAGCAAGTGAAAGGATTTAGTACTGACCAAAAGGTGGATGAGAAGGTTTTTCAAGTGATGGAAAAAGAGCCCTTGGCAAAACGTCCATCGTACCTGGATAAAACCGTTTGCTTCAATTGTGGATACAACGGACACTGGGCAAAGTCACCACAGTGCCCAGCAAAGAATCAAATATGTCGCAATTGCAGACAGAAGGGACATTTTAAAACGGTTTGCCGGAATAAAAAGCGCTTGTCGTTTAAGTTCACTTCTGATAGACAGGACAAAAAGGTTCGTGTAGTACAAGCAGAGACAGAAGCAACTGACCGGGACACAAGCAACGAAGTGAAAGAAAAACGGTACTATGCGTTTTATTCGGAAAACAAATCTAATATAATCGATTGTTGTATAGGGGGTGTAAAGTGGAAGATACTGGTTGACTCTGGCGCAGACTGTAATCTGATTTCCACGAGCGCTTGGGAAAAGTTGAAGGAAGCAAGGATTGTAGTGTATTCGTCTATGAAGGGCTGTGGTGGTAGGACATTGCGAGCATATGGAAGTCAACAACCATTGAACGTGTTGGGAAGCTTCGTTGCTGACATCAAGATTGGTCAGAAGACAACAAAGGCTGATTTTTTTGTCGTACAAGGTGGACAACAATGTCTATTGGGAGATAAAACCTCTAAGGAGTTGGGAGTTCTGAAGGTTGGACTAGACATTCAAAATGTCGAAGAGACCTGGAAGCCTTTCGCCAAAATTTCTGGCATACAGATCAATATTCAGATGGACCCAGAAGTGAAGCCAGTTTTCCAACCACTACGAAAGGTACCTATTCCGCTGGAGGCAGATCTTAAAAACGCTATATCCTTCAGCTTACAAACCTCATCACGAGGCAGCAGCAACAGATTGAAAACCTGCGAAACCAAGGCAATCCAGCAGCCGGCAGTGAGAAGATTATCGAGTCTTTGGCAAGCGAAATCCAAGATTTTCAATATGATCCGGATGGAGGAATTTTCTTCGATGCTTGGTATGCAAGATATGAGGATGGCATTACACAGGATGGACAAAACATAGACGACGCCGTCCGTGTGAGGTTACTGCTTCGCAAGCTAAGCACGCCTCTGCACGACAAGTATGTAGTCGGTCTTTCAATTCCGGTACCAGTACACGAAAAGCGATGCAGACGATTTCACTTCGTATGCTGCCATGGTGAACAAACACTGTGAAGCGTTTCAACTTTCGAAGGTCACCCCGGATCAATTCAAAGCGCTTAGTTTCGTCTGTGGACTTCAATCGCCACACATTCGATCACGATTGATCTCGAAGCTGGAAGCCGACGAAACCGCAGTCAACGAACTAGGAGAAATCGCAAGCAAGTTAACCCTGGAGAATCTCGTGGAAGAATGTCACCGTGTGGCCAACCTCAAACAGGATACACTGATGGTGGAAAACAAAGAAGCACGCCACAAGCGTTGTAGGAAGAATTTCATAGTTGCAAAAATGCCATGCTGAAAATGTGGTGACCAGCACTACGTTCGTGAGTGTCCGTTCGTTTCACATACCAACTGTGGAGTTTATCCTGACTGTTGGCAAGCGGAAGTCACTTGAAACACCTTATCGCACTGTATGTTCACTGAATGTGTTGGACGACCCATTCCCCGATTGCTTTGATTGCTGATGGTGTGATGATTGATTGCTAAGTTGTGGTTCACATTAGGCCTACTTCGATGGTTTCAAAGCCATTGAATATATGATTTATGTAGTAAACGTCAAGTACTGTTTGATTGCCACACAGGCAACAAGGACACAAAGAAGGATATTGTTCCAACAAAAAGCTAATACCATCAGAATCAATCAAGTCAGCGAAACCCAAAAAGAATGTGAAGACTAGGAGTATCCATATGGTCCACAACGTCGGAACCAAGCGGAAGTTCATCCCGGTTAAGCTCAACGGAATAGCAGTGAAGCTCCAGCACGATTCAGCATCTGACATCACCATTATCTCTAAAGATATGTGGATCTGCATTGGACAGCCGCCCACACAACCGACGGAGGAATCTGCGGTCACTGCTTCTGGTGGCAACCTCAATCTTCTTGCCGAGTTCCAAACAGAAATCACCATCAGGGACGTGACCAAAGCCGGTCGCATTTTTATCTCGGATAGCGACGAACTCAACGTTCTTGGAATCGAAACCATGGATCTGTTCGATCTGTGGTCTGTGCCTATTAGCAGTTTGGTCAACACTGTTCATCATCGTCCGGAACAATACGTTAGTCAGCTTAAGAATCATTTCCCCGAGGTATTTCAAACCACATTGGGTAGATGCACCAAAGCGCAAGTGAAGCTGTACCTGAAGCGCGAGGCATGTCCTACCTACTGCCCAAAACGACCAGTGGCGTACGCTGCACTTCCCAAGGTAGACGAAGAACTCGAAAGGCAGACAACATATCGGTTCATGTGTGTGGTGACTATTCAACGAGATTGAACAATGCATTGGAATGTGATCATCATCCACTGCCTCATCCCGATGACCTCTTTGCGGAATAGGAGGCTGACGCATACTTGCAGGTCGAGGTCGAGGAGGATTCACGAAAGCTGCTCACGGTCAACACTCACCGTGGCTTGTTTCAGTACAATTGACAAGAAGAAGAAGAAGAAGACTGCCCCATGGAGTTAAGTCGGCACCAGACGCTTTCCAGCGCATCATCGACAGCATGGTGACTGGCATTCGTCAAGTCGTATTTGGACATCTTTATCGCTGGTCGCACCAAAGAGGCACACGATCGCAAGCTTTACGCTGTCCTTGAACGTGTGCGTGAGTATGTTTTTCGCAAATTGAGTTGCGAATTGAGTTCCTCGGACATATTGTAGACAAGGATGGTATTCGACCTGATCCTGCAAAACCGGAAGCCATTTCCAAGATGCAGCCTCCGAACAATAATGCTGTCCAATGAACAGCTCGAAGTAGCTCGAAGTTGTTCCCGTCCTGCTCGTTCTTTTTTGTCAACAAATGGGGATGAGCAGGACAGGGAGAAAATTCGAGCTACTTCAAGCTCTCATTGGACAGCACTAATGTCAAGCAGCCGACGGGAATAAGAAGGCGAGGTGCACAGCGGGCAAGGTGGATCGATCAGGTGGAGGACGATTTGCGGACCCTCCGCAGACTGCGTGGTTGGCGAAGTGCAGCCATGGACCGAGCTGAATGGAGAAGACTTTTATGTGCAGCACAGGCCACTTCGGCCTTAGTCTGATAATAAATAAAATGTCAAGCAGCTCCGGTCAAGCAGATGAAGCAATTAAGGGTTCCTCTAGATAACCTGCTCATGCCTCTCGCTCGCTGAAATGAACTTCGGGCAAGTAGAAAAAGTTAGCATTGGCGCTTAGGACTTCAAGTCGTCGACGACTGTGTTATGTTCGGCGATCGAATCGTCATACCCTTCAAGTTCTACAAGCGTATTATTCGTCAACTTCATCGTGGACACCAGGAATTGACCGCATGAAAGCTCTGGCCCGCAGTTACATCTACTGGCCACATATCGACGTCCATTTTGCTAGATTTGTTCGTCAGTGCACAGCGTGTTCTGAAGCAGCAAAGTCTCCGAAGAAAACAGTATTGGAATCGTGCCTTTTCGCAATCAGGGCATGGCAACGTGTACATATTGATTTTGCTGGCCCAATTGATGGGTACTACTATTCCGTCATCATTGATGCTTACTCCAAATGGTCTGAAATTTTCCGCACTCGATCCATCAAAAGATTTACCTACAACTTTGGATATGCTGCGAGACATTTTCCCGTTTCGGTAATCCTGATATTTGGTTTCGGATAATGGCAAGCAATTCACCAGCAAGCAGTTTCAGATGTTCAGCTGTGAAAATGGTATCACCCATATCCGTACTGTGTGGATGGGGTCCAACGGCCAAGCAGAACGTTTCGTCGATTCCCTCAAGCGTGGCCTCAAAAAGCTAGGTAAGGAGGAAGGCTCACCTAGATTAGAGCATTTGCAGACATTCCTTTCAGTGTATCACTCCACTCAATCAAAATACACCGAAATCGACGTCTCCTGCAGAAGCGTTTCTCGGAAGACACGTGCGCACCACGTTGGAACTTTTAAGAAAACCCGTTCCTGCTGCTACTCCGGCTGAAACGAACTACAAGGAAAATGAGCAGTTTAATCGTCGGCATGGAGTAAGGTACCCCGGGGCAAGTGGGACCTAAAAAAACGCTAGTTAAGCAAAATTGTTAACGCATACTTAGAAAACAGGGTTTTACAGAACATTAACCACGGATACATCATTATATACTTCCTTTGTGGAAGTGTAGACGTGTTGGAAGCCATTTATTCAATTACAAAAAATATTGGTAGTGAAAGAAATAAATTCACCTGTAGGACCCACTTACCCCTTCAAATGGGGCAAGTGGGACCTATTCTGCTTTATACTATCGAACGAAACTAATTAAAGGAATATATAATATTCATATTTATTTATGAGTCGTAGTATTTTTAGATCATGGATGGAGGTTGGTTGCTTGTTGGACTTGTGTTTTAGCTTTCTTGTTGCTTATAATGTTACAATGTTGTAATGAAAACAAGACAACAGCCGACTTACTGTTTAATTGTCTCTTGTCTTGCTTTCCATTAGCTTACTTTTGTACCAAATGTTTCAGGTGGAAAGGATAAGCAAATCTTTATTCACCATTCGAATTAATATTTCTCTGTTTAGAACACGAATTATTACATAAATCAGTACTTCAAAAGAAACGTTTTTATTCAGGCAATGCGCACTGCACAGTGTTCTAAATTTGTAATAGAACGAAATTACCAATTAATGTGTTAAGCACTTTATTTATCTGAAAATCTCTAAATCTGATGCAAAGTTTGAAAATAACAAAACACAAAACAAAACCTGCTGACCTATTGTAGAATAAATTAATTATTTGCACTGTAAACGCAAAATATCGTATAGTCATAACGATTGCTCTTTTTATTCGGGAGATAATTTTTAGAATGTAAAATACACATTCTTTAATGAACTGTTCAGTACTTTTTAACAACGAAACCAACGATATCAAACTGCATCTGATTCAGATCCGTATGATATATGAATGTCGGAGTGATTTTTCACTAGACAAAGATCTAAAATCAGTTAAAATTGTTCTATCAAAACTGTTGTTCAAATATGTCCCACTTGCCCCATGTATGTTAAAACTCAAGGGCAAGAGAAAATTGCAAATTTTGGCTTCAATTAAAAATTTTAAATCGTTTTCGATGTTACACAATCATTCAATTACTCAAACTATTCGCCTTCCACATCAAAGAAAAATTTAGAAACGACTATTCTGTTGGAAATCCATTGAATCAAAATAAAAGTATTAGCTTTTCCCGGTAGTTTAAAGTCATGATCAAGCAATAGCATTAGTATGGTGCCTCAAATGGTTTTGATTCCAAATATTTTTGTGTCGGGTGGATTCGTTGATAGTCCTGCTTCATCTTTCTAGGACATTGTTACCATTAAAAACGTTCATCGATTCATCGGCAGCCATAGTACCCACTTACCCCGTATTTTCACTTGCCCCGGGGTACCTTAGTTAAAAGAAACTTTGAAGAAGACGATCTGGTATATGTCCAACAGTATTCCCGGAACACCAAGTCCTGGATGCCCGGTCGAGTCATCAAACGAAAAGGTTCCGTACACTATATCATATCTCGGGAAATTAATGGAAGACAGTAGCTGGTAAGAGCGCATGTCAACCAAATGCGTCCCTGCTACTTTTCTGATATTCCAGAACAGAAGATACAGCAGCTGCCTTGGTAAGGGCATCCATCAATTCAGCTGTTATTGGTCGACGGTACAGCAGCAGTGCCTTTCTCTGCTTTGTTCTCTCCGAGGCAGCCAAGTTGGTTGTGACGAGACGGACGCAATGAGAAACCAGAACTGTGCAATAAAAATCCTATTCGACTAAATGCTGATGTCATATTAGAAATTTTGAGACAGTACTCGTCGATAGAAAATCCTTCCGCACGCGATGGCATATGAGCAAGTCAAACCACCTTCCTTTTGCCAGTGGAGATATACCAGCTTCCACACTGATATTCTTCCCTCCCCCTTCATACGGGAGCTTGGCAGAAGGAAGGTCGTGTGATATGTGCCATCACAAATATTGCCCTCCGCTCGCTTTCAAATCGACTCCTAAAAAAACATTCTTCATGCCTGCCGTATCCTAACGGAAATATCAATTCTATACTTTCGCCTCTAATTCTATCATGAACATGTACGTCTAAGTTTGGAAGATGATGTTAGCATTTCCATATAATTTTATTTATTTGTCAAGTCGACCCGGCAGACGTTGTCCTGCATAGTAGGCGAAAATGCGCGTTGTGAACTGCCCGTGGAAAATCCCCATACGAATCTTTATTTTAGTATTTCACGATTTACTCAACTATACTAATGATTTTTGACTGAGGAAATATCATATAAACCTGTCGGAAACTATAACGAATGTAACTGCTGAAGGTATGCATAAAATCCATCCAGTCGTTTTCGAGTTATGCGGATACGAACACAGACCATTTCATTTTTATTATATAGAAGAAGAAGATTAGTTAGCCGACCACTAACCAAGTCAGTTGAAATAAATCGTTTTGTCCAGTAATGCTCATTACATTTCCTTGGTTGCGGGTACAGCAGTTAGGTTCAGAAGTGGTTTCAAACCACCGCACCGTTAGACCCACTTCAGAATTGGATTTTCCTTAACGATTCCGATCATGACGCATTTCAGATTTCATCGAACCAACTATATCCAGCAGTGCGAAGGTTTAAAAAAAACCTCACCATTTCTAATGAACTTCCATCACGGATCTGGAATGTCCTTTACATAATTTGTGAAATAATCAAAAAAGTATCAATAAATTGAAAATATAACAGGAGCACATTGGGCAAACCAGATAAACTTAAGGTTCTTGTTCTCTTCGCTGTCTTGATTGATATTTAAGGCACCTTTATACCACTTGACTTTCTTATCTTACTTTTGGTGAATTTCACATTGCCTGTCAATGTTAATTTTTTTTTATTTTAATCTGTAAGAGAGGAGCGCCGAATCATGGTTTTCGCCAAGGGCGTCCACGCTACGGCTCTGCTTTCCACCAATGACTTTCGGCCAATCGACAGAAAGAGCCGTTTGGTCGGAAATCATTTGACCAAAGGACACAAGCTTGAAACTCGTTTGGCCGAATGCGTCATTTGCCGAGCAAACTATTATGCGAAACGTATCTAGCCGGTCATTTGGCCGAAAATGCCATTAAGCCGAAATGGTCGCTCGACAGCAAAGGCCACTTGGCTGAAAATGTCATTTGGCCTTAATGAACCTACGGCCGAAAATGTCGTTTAGTCGTTCAGTCGTTTTGCAGAAAAGACCATTTGGCTGAATGGATCGACATTTTTGTCATATTACCCGTTCAACGAATGACATTTTCGGCCGTTTAATCCGTTCGTCCAAATGGGCCTTTCTTCCAAAATACCATTTTGGCCAAACCACCAAAAGACTTGGCCAAATGACTCTTTCTCTTCTTGTGAATAATTTTCCGTGGAATTTCAGAAGAGTTTCTTATATATATGCAAAGAATTTCGGACCGGCCTAATAATTACAAGTTGTATGTATGTAAATAATAGATACTTTTTATATAATAAAAGTTATAAATTATTTCAAAGCTTCATTATTTTATAAACATAAATAGTATGTGATCGCAAATCATGTCTGACTGCTATTACTTTCACCGTAGTTTTCCAGAAACTCTTCCCACGATATGTCATGCGCCTTTTCCAGGTGCGTCTTGAACTGTACCTTCCAAAAGAAGCGCTTATCACAAAATTTGCAGGAAAAGGGTTTCTCGTTGGTGTGCGCTCGCAAGTGCATACTCAAAGAGTATTTCTTCATCAGTACTTTGCCGCAAACAGGGCATGGAAAGCGACCGGAATGTAGCCGTACGTGACCCTGCAAAAGAGATTTGTGCTTCAAGAGCTTGCCACAAATTGGGCACGGGACCTGATGACTCTTGTGCTTGATCGCGTAGTGCCGTTCGAAGGCACTACGGTGCGGGAATTTTCTATCGCACTGATCGCATTGGTATTTGAAGCAGTCGGCGCGGTGAATCAACTCCTCGTGACGGTTGCGCGTTATTCTGGTGCTGTATCGCTTTTCACATCCTTCAAATGAACAGGCGTGTGGCCTCAAGCCATTGTGTAGGTTCATGTGATCCTCGAACATAGACCGTGGCACATGTTTTCCGCATTGTTCGCAAATCTTTTCGTAACTGGTGCCACTCGCTCTGTTACGCTTGATGCATCCTTCTTCATCGGCAAACTTGTTCCGCTTAAAGCGAAGCTTGCGCTTTCCGGTAGGTGTCAAAGCGCCCTGAAAAAAACGTGAAAAAAATAACCCTATCATAACAAATTGAATGCCCACAATATCATTATTTACCTCTCCCCGGGGCCGTTTTTGAATAGTCACGCCTTCAACAGCCGAATTTGCAGTATCACCGTCGACCTTCGCCATTATGGAAAACATTTCATACAAAGAGTCTTTTACGTTGGTATCGCCGTGCCTGCTGTTCGGTATGGTATTTCGGTAGACACCATGTGCTTCACATTTCCGGTGCATGTCCCGCAATCGGCGCCATACGACTTTGACTTCATCCACTGTGCAGTTTCCTAATTTGGCAGCAACCTGTTTCCAGGCAGCGCCACGCTTATCCAACTTTCTGTGGTAACTGAAGGAAGGTCATTGCACAATACTGGTATTTAATTATTTAGACATTGTACTTACTCGACATGGTTGCTGTTCCACAGCAATTCGTGCCGCATTACTTCCTGCACGAGTTTGATTTTATCCTCCAGAGTGGTAAATGGTCCCGATTCGACCGCGGTGAGATCCATCGGTTTAGTAGCTTTGTACCAACCACTGGCTTTCTTTTCGGGGACCATTTTCAACCGTTCACTGTCATTGAACATGGCCTGTAACTTCACGTAGATGGGATCGCACAGCAGAGGACTTTTCTCATCTATTATACCTTTTGATAGACGCGAAGTCCGAGAACGGTAGAGGTTCCTCAAATTGTTCCACAGTGTCTTTACCTCGGGCTTCGGGAGCCTCATTTGCTCCGCGATTGTGTTCCATGTAAGGTCTCGTTTAGTTAAATTATAATATCTAGAAATAAAGACAATGTTATGTGCTTATGAAGTTATGAAAGTGATTGCTTGCGTTTTGCTCAAAAATTACTAACTCCAAATGATTTGAATTCCAAATGTTGCAATGTTGCTCAACTATTGCGATTAGTTTCTGCTTATCGTCTTCATTGAAGTTGATAAGAATTTCTTCGTACTCGGCTGAGTCTTCAGATTTTTTTACCATTATCGAACGTGATCTAAATTTCATGTTCTCTGCACACATTTCATCCAACAACCTGAAGAGTGGATCTTGCAAAATCGAACTTTTGCTCTCCAAAGTTCCCTTGATGACACGTTTTAGACGATAGCGATACGAGTCCCGTAAACACTTCCAGGTATATTTTAACTCGTCTCGAGTAACATTCATAGACGCGGCTATTGCATCCCATGTTCGATCCTTAAGTACGATGTTGTTGTAGCTGCAAATATTTTATATTGTATTATATTCTGGCAATATTATACATAACAGATCTCAAGTCGGAATAATTTCTACAGTTGTCTTACAGATTGGTACTTACTCTGCATGTTCCTTGTCCCACAGGTGTTCGTATTCGTGTACCAACTGGGCCAATGTCATTTTCTGCTCAATACTACTCAATATTAAACCTGTCGCAGATTTACCTCGCTTATCTTTCACCTCGATTGTTTCACCTTCAGCACTTGTTTGCAAGTCTTCGTCATTATCTCTATCAGCTTCCTCGCTTCCACTGCTTTGATCTCCGTTTCGACCTTGCATACATCGTAATATCTCAATCAATTTGTCATACTTCCCATCCGAAATGTCTTGTCGGGTTGATCCTTCTTTTTCTTGATTGCAATGAACTCGATACAAGTCCTTCAGCGATCGCCAGTGATACCGAATTGCATCTGCTTCCATTTGAAACTTGCGGGCTATGTCCGTCCACATTGTTTCAATCATGTGCATCGAACTGGCCAACGATGTGTCCCAAATTTCTGGATATTTTTTAATCTCCTCGGCGATAGAAATTTTCAGTTCAATGGGTAACTTTTCCCTAATGTAATAGAGATAAAGATTCGTTTTTAAGATGTTCTCACCTCAACATGAAGAAGCAAAATAAATATCTGCAAGATATTTTTTTTTTCAAATAAACAAAAACCGTATAGTTAACAAAAACCGTATAGTTAAAATTGAAAAGATAAACAAATATGAATGATAAGAAGCAAAATGGTACACCCACCTATCGTTTACGTTTTGTGCATCTTCCACAGACGGTTCAAGTTCTTCTAAAACGGGAACAATCTGATTCATTAGATTGAATAGTTTGTTACTCTGTAATCGGAGACGTGTCGTCAGTCCAGCTGAATCTACGTCAGCTCTGTCAGCCAGGTAATTTTTTTCATCACTTTCCAGAGTGTTTTTGCTGTGGCGGAATTCATTCGCAGTTTTTTCTCTGTTTCATTCCAAAAACTATCAGAGCTCAGAACATTTAGTGAGTTTTTGCTCATATGCTCCAGCACTTCCTGCGCTAAAGCAAAAGGCAATTCATCATTTGCAAGGTATAACTCCTCCTTGACCTCAATCACAATTTCAGTATCTATCTCTGCATCCTCCAAAGGTTCATTCTCATTGAAAGAAGACGCATTCGCATCCATCACGTCGTTCGTTTCCGTATCCTGCTGGATTAGGCTTTTCGCTTCATCCGCCCGACCTGAACCAATTTTCATATTATCGGCACACATCACGTGGAGCAGCTTAAAGATTGGTTCCTCCAAAAGGGCATCGCCATTGTGCAGCTCACCGCGAATGACGCGTTTTATTCGGTTTCGGTACAAATCTCGCAAACATTTCCACGCATATTTCACCTCATTTGGGCTCTTTTTCATCTTCATTGCAATGGTGTCCCATGCTTTGTTTGATTTGGTTTTACAGCTGTATCTACAAAAAAAATAAATTGGGTAGTTAGGTATGGGTGCGACGACTTCAGTCAACTTACGATTTATCCTTGCGGTTCCAAAGAAATTCATAATTCTGCACAAACTTGGCCAATTGCATCCTCTCGTTTTCCTCTTTTAGAAAACAACTAACCGATTTTTTGGACTTGCGTTTGGAGTTTTTCTTTCGTCTTCCGTGCAGCTTTGTGGAAGTGGTTTGTTCAGTTTCATCTAAGTAGTCATCATCGGCATCCTCATCCGTAATCGGATTTTGGGGTTCAAAAGCCTGTTCCACCTTGAATTCCATTGACACAGGCTCCCAATTTGATGTGTTAGATGCTTCTGGTTCCTCCTTTATTTCCCCCAAGGCAACAAAAGCAAACTCATTGGAATCCAATCTCTCGAAGGGTTCCCCAAGGTCAGTTTTATAAGCTATCCAATGATCGTTAACAACTCGTCCATGTTGACACGTCAGCATTCGTAGCTCATCTACATGATCCTTGTAGCGTTCCCACCTCCAGTCGTCTCCAGAGCAAATCCGCACTGATTCGTAGATTTCATCCGCTTGGCGGCACAGCGCCCGGAAGTCAGCCATCAAGTTAACAGTTTGTTTGCAATTGATGCAAATCGTACGAATGCTATCCTCCGGGGAAACAAACACGCCCACGCAATCTCGTATACTGTTGGAAAGGCTTTCGGCGCAGATATCCACGAGCCGCGTATTGTCCTTTCCAAACCACCGCAGACACAGACGACATCGCGGCTCCAGGTTGTTCGTGGATTTCACTTTCGCTGTTAAAATATGTTCAGTGATTATTCGGTTTCAGAAAATTTTCTTGCCCTAATATTACCTTGCATGTTGGTGTGCAAATGTTCATAACAAGATTTTAACTAATCTCAATATTTCTGGGTATATCCTAAATTAAAAAAATAATAATTAATGGTGAAAAATCGCAAAACTCCTATAAATAAACAACTTCTGACAATTTGTTTAGCATCGTCGCGACGTCTGCAGACGGCAATGAATAAAAATAAATAATGCGCGTTTTTGCATAGAGTGGCCAGACCGTGTTTAAAATTATCGGTAGCTACAACTGGAATAAAAATCGGTATGTTTCATAATTACCCATGGTAAACTGTAAATATTTAAATAAATAAGTCGTACATGCGACTATAGCGCTATCACATAGCTAACAAGCCTTATATTGGCTCTGTAATAGCTCTATAAATCCCAAAAGGCGAAATAAAGTGCTTTAATACTTTATTATCGTGATTTCAATTCATAAAGTAAATTATTAAGACGATCCCCACCGATGTGTATCCAAATGAGTGTCTAGTATAGGAACGAAATGCGTTCATATTTTATTTATGCACTTGTTCTCGCACCGGTTGTTTCTATCAAGGTTGTTGAAGTGCAATCATGCTTCGCACCGGAAATAAATAAAATCAGGAAAAAATTATTATTTATTTTCAAATCTTTTAGAGCGCGCTCCAACTTTTGTAATATAAATATGTACGTAATGCATTTTGTGATTATCAGATTAGCTAGACACACATCTGCTAGGTGGCGCTAGCTTATATGCAATAATTTAAAGCCTGTCCACGTTAAATTTCGGACACCCATCATCCAATGCGATTTTTTAAAATTTTCACAAACCACTGAGAAGATCAATTTACATGACAGCTCAATCTCTCCGCTTTATCTGATTCGTTCAACGTGTTTTCATTCTTCCCCAAAGTGATAAAATGGTTACAAATCAATTGGACATTGTCACAGTGTCCGAAATTTAACGTGGACAGGCTTTAGTAAGGTGGATATCTCGAGATCTATAAGACTTAGAAAGATTTTGTCTTCTACAAAGTTGTTCGGGTAGCCATAACAATCATGATGGAGACTAGTTTAGTTTGGAATTCATACGCATAGCGGCGCTAGTGTATGAGAAATAACCTGTTAGGTTAAATATTTCTAAATCCGTTAGAGTTAGAAAGTGGCCATCTTCTACAAAGTTATCCAAATTATCTGTTAGGTTGGTTATTATGTAAGATTTAAAAGGGTAGTCAAACCCAGAAGTTTAGTTTGAAACCGCAATACTCGTTGGCGCTCGAGTTGAATCGAATCAAGTCAAGTACGAGATACTGAAGATGGCCTTACTGTAGAAGTCGAAATAAGTATCTGTCAAAGGTACAACCAAGTGGTGGAATTAAATGGAATTGTACGAACTCGTCTTATGGCAAGTAACTTAGTAGAATACGGCAATATTCTGAAAATTCCAGATTTTGAGATATTTAACCTATCAGTTTATTTCTTATACACTAGCGCCGCTAAGCGATTGTGTTTAAAACTAAACTTGCATCATGACGGTTTTCACCACCCGAACAACTTTGTGGAAAACGGCAATATTCTAAAAATTTCAGTTTTCGAAATATCTAACCTAGCAGGTTATTTCTTATACACTAGCGCCACCAAGCGGTTATATCTTAATCTAAACCTGCGTTGGTCATAATGGTTTTGACCTCCCGAATAACTTTGTAGATGGCGGCAATATTCTAAAATTACATATTTCGAGATATTTGACCTATCAGGTTATTTCAATGTACTAGCGCCGCCAAGCGGTTGTATTATTAACTAAAATGACGAAAGCATGATGGTTTTAATCATCCGAACAACTTTGTAGAAGAAGGCAATATTCTTAAGATTTCAACTATCGAAATATCTAACCTTTTAGGTTATTTCCAATTCACTAGCGCCGCCAAGCGGTTGTATTTCAAATTAAACTTGTTTTCATCATGATGGTTTTGACCACCCGAACAACTTTGTAGAAGACGCCAATATTCTAAAATTTCCAGATTTCGAGATATCTAACCTATCAGGTTATTTCATATGCACTAGCGCCGCCAATCAGTTGAAATCCAAACTAAACTGACCTCCATCACAATGGTTTTGATGATGAATAACCGAACAATTTTTCAGAAGGCGGCACATTTTTTATTTATGCGTTACTCTATATTTCCGTGTGATGGTTTGGCAACGGTTGGAGCGGGTCGCCAAATTTGCCAACTCGCTATTCACCGAAGGTCGCGTTTACATTTCCCAAACCCGTTTATCAACGACCGGTGCGAGTTCGCGTCATGATAGAGGTTGCTATTTTGGCTTTATTTACGCACTGGTGGGGATCGTCTAAGGCTGTGAACTATTCCAACGATTCGTTTAACTTTTAGTTAAAATTTGACAGTTCGATGGTTTTTTTTCCCATCGTGGTAAAAATTTTACCCTGATTTGAGTTCTGACAGATTGATAGTTATTTGGAACAAAATGGATTTGGCGCCAATTTTCTCGCGAACAAAGTTTAACTACCGAACTGTCAAATCTAACCATGCTCCAGAGCACCCGAAAAAAAAAATTCAGTAGAATAACAATACAATTGATTGTAACAATACTATTAAAACATTAAATTGGTAATAGATTATATTGTAAATGAAACCATAGAAATACATTAGAATGCATTGTTATGAACCATATACTCAAATGTAAATGAAGTTTTCGCAATAGAATGTACGGGTTGTTAAGTATCGTAACTATACAAAATCTGAGATTTTTCCATACATTTTTTTCGTCACACAATAGAGTGTATGGTTAATATATTGTTGAAATATCCGAACAAAACTGTTCAAAATACAATGGATTGTATTGTATTTGTATAGTAAAACAATACGATTTTGATTTCTCAGTTGTGACAGCTTTACTGTTCAACAATGCAATTTAAAGGGAAAAAATGCATATTTGGCGCTATGAGGCAAATATTCTTATATAGTTTATATAAGAAACTTTCAAAAGTTATCAATATATGAATGTTATGTACGGAAACGTTTCAAAAACAATTGCAAGTATTGTTATATTAGAGAAATATGGAAATATGTTGATGTATTGTATCCTCAGCGTTGATACAATATGTGCAACCATCAAGAAACAATGTATCCTATTGTATACCGTACATTGTATGGTAATTCAATTGTTTACACTATTGAACCAATAGTACATTTTTATCCGGGCAGCAGGGTGGCCAGACCTACCGATTTCTCGGTAGTTCTACCGATTTTTGACTCACCTACCGATTCACAGACGCAAGTTCGAAAACTAAAGATTTTATAAAATTCCTACCGAGAACTACCGATTTTCAACCCGCCAAACAAAAGCACGGTCAACATAATCTTTCTTATAACCGATCGTCATCATAAAGATTTAAATGATTTCAGTCAATTAGCAGGCAATCTAACATCAGAAAAAAAAAATCTCAGCGTATCGCATGTACCTTAATTTTGTCTTATCTGTTGTGATGATATTTTGCATTAAATCCATATCCCAACCTACAAAAAAAATAATAAAGACCGGATCAGAGAATTAAATAATTTTATCTTTTGCCTCTCTTGTGATATTACCAGGCTACTTACATCGTATTGTTTAGCTCTTTACCAGATCGTAACCAGGATGTCCCGGGTACTATTTTATCATGTTGCTTTTCAATTATAACAGCGGGCTTGTCATAGGCTGGGATATTACTGCATCCTTGACAAAGATGGTTCGAGTATCATCTGCATTTATTACTTGAAATTATCTTCAGGTTTGATCAACATTTAACAGTAACTTGAACAGTAATGTTATGGGCATTTTTCTATGAAAATTTTCACTAAATTTCATGAATTTAGGATTGTTTGGAGCCCGCCAAGATTTTGTTTTTGCAGTTTAGTTTTTTTTCAAATTTTAATCAAATTGCCATTGCCAACCATGGATATTGAGATTTCTGTAAGATTGGAAGCCTTTTCTTTGAATCGTAGAAACAATTAAGTGTGGTATTTTTCAATCAAATTCAAATGTATTCAACTATTCTTCCGCTCCGGTCCGCCAATAACTTTGGAAAAACTTAGAGTTAAATCAACATTCATTTAGATTGTTCTGCGACATTGAATTTGAATCTGTGAAATGTGCATTTTCTCAGAAGGATTCATCTTTAGGAATATCTGTTGAAATTCAAATACTTGAAGCTGTCATATACCGCTTCCTTAGTTCTGCGGATTTGTATCTCAAATAAATCGAAAGATTAATTTTGTTTGCAAATGCATTGTTATATGACAAGCAAACCAATACACTTTACTAAAGTGAAACTTTTCTGAGCAGCAACATATGTAATAATTATACTGAAATAGATTTCAAACATAAAAAGAACACTGCTGGACTCTGTTCTTGTAGCTAGTTTCAGATTCAAATTAGAAAAGTGTTAGGTAATTTGATTTAATCTTAACTTAATCACTACTGATTTTACTTCTAATATTGGGTATTTACCTGAAAATCAAAAATAGATCGCGTTTCGGAAAGCCACTCTCTCATACGCGACTACACGCTAAAGAGAAACATACCAATTCAATGTAAAAGGAAAAATGTGTTGATTTGCGGACCCTCCTATCAGCAGCCTATTAAACCACATTAATCGTTGCTTTGTTATTTAACGTAAGTTATATTGGCTCTTTATTTAGGAAGAAGAATCATTTCCTGCATAAAAATGCAAATTTATAATTCTTTTTATTCATTTCAATGGAATGGGTTAATTTTCGGTCAAGTTGATTAACGTGTACGTTGTCGTGTTCGTATAATGGATTAATTATGTTGACGTCGATGCTCATCAGAAAATTTCAATTCTCTAAAGAGTGCTGAGTGAATAAATAATTCGTTTTGTTCACGAATTCACAAATTTGCCATCTTAAATTGATTTCATCTTGCAGTTTGAACGTGTAATAAGCTTTTTTGAATCAGATGAGTCTTATAATATTGTGAACAGTAATCTCACTATCAAGACTCATCAACAAAACTAATAACAAAAATGTCAACTGTCGTTCTGACAATTAATTCGGGTATCAGTCTCACGTCGCGTGTCGCACACGCGCGTTCCGATTTGGTGGGCGCGCTACAATAGTGAAGTACACTCAGCGAACTGGACTATCGAAATTCATAATTGGCGCCTTATGAATCTTCGACTGATTATTCCACCAACAGTGCTTCTTATACGCAGTTACCTTCCCGTCAAGCGTCGATGGGAGTGTGGTCTACATACCGGCCTCCCTATCCCGACGTCCATGTTTCGAACCCAGTCTGCCACACTTTGATTTTTTTTAAATGAAAATCATCATTCATAAGGCAACATATTGAAATTCATACCGATTCCTTGTGGCAAATTTTCATAATTTGAAAATCATACGTCCATTTTCCTCAGTGTACATATCAACAAACAATAAACCCTGGCTCTCAAGAATGAACTTCTCAATTGTAATGTAAATCTTTAAAAAACTTCATATGATTTTTTTCAACATGATGCTAAATGCGCCTAATATTGCGATTTGCAAATAAAATTAGCATTGCAGACAACCTGCAAGCAACTTGCACAGGAACGAGCTGTCAAAATTCATGCTGATTCGTCTGTTTTAGGCGTGTTATTCATTGGATTCACGTTAGTTTTAGTTTGATGTGTACATCGGAGCAGTGGTGCTAACATGTTTTACTTACTTTTCAGGGGAAGTATGTCAAACATTTTCACTTTATTTATTAGTTTTATCATAGTTTCCTGTAAAAAAATAACTTTCTATCACAATATTTTAAATGTGGAGTAATAGCTCATTATATATTGCTTAAATAGAATGACAAAACATTACGACTTCGATTATAACATAATCTTCTTGAAAAATAAATTAATCAGCAACACTGTATGTAAGATCTTTTGCATGTTTGCTGCAACTTCGTGCATTTGGCAAACTCAACGCAAACTGCAATATACCATTTCATATAATTTGATACTTTTCCGGCCTACCGATAACTACCGATTTTTCTACAGTCAAACTACCGATTTATCAAAATATAATCTGGCCACCCTGCCGGGCAGGGTTATTTTTAACCACGAAGAAATAACTATCGAACTGTCAAATTTTAACTAAAAGTTAAACGAATCGCGTGAATGGTTCAAAGCCTAAATTAAGATAAAATTATCAAAACGACTTATCTGCTTTTGTAAACAAAGATTCGAACGACGATTTGGCGGATCTGATAGCTCTTCCACGCAAACCAACACCAGCTATACTGCCGCTAACCGCAAGTCAGACTTAACTGGATATGGCGTCCATATACAGATAAGTCTGACTTGCGGTTAGCGGCAGTATAGGTAGGTGAATGTTTCCGCTACCTGTTGATGGTGTTTGTTTGCGTGGGAGAGCTATCAGATTCGTCAAATCGTCGTTTGAATCTTTGTTTACAAAAGCAGATAAGTCGTTTTGAAAATTTTGTCTTTAAAATACTTTTTCGGAATCAGCTTTAGATAGAAATTATAAATAAATTAGAGCAAATTGCTACTTCAGACAATCAAACAACAACTTTAGTTTTGACAGTTCTAAATGTCAATATTTGTCGAATTGCATGTGTAACAGCTTTGATCACACTTCTCATTCTTCACACTTTTAAACTATGCAGTTCGATTTAGTGTGAACAGTAACATGTGATGACAAATTGTGACAGTTTTTAAATAATGTAAATCAGGATTTGTCTTGAATCCACCGAGGATTCATCTCGATTCCGGCAAAGATTCGTTCCATATCCAGCGTATCACAATTTCAAATGTTTTCAATAGGCCTTTTCATGTGACACTGCCGAGATTGCACTTGTTTACAACCGCTGAACAGGCCTGCAAGTCCGAAGCTGTCACTTCCATAGAAGAACTGTCAATTGACGATAAAATCAGCTGTTTTTAAACGTCTCGTGAAAAGGCCCATACGACAAGTGACAGTTTTTAAATAATGTTTCCGTGCAGTGCCCTATTGGCACAAATCCATAGATTTAAGTTATGATGTATTGCTTTTTGCATTGAAACTTTTCGTTTTGTCGTTGAAAACAATGACATTTGTCTTCTGCGACTGCTTCCCCGATAGACCTATTGTACATGTTTTTCACTCATACATAAATAATACTGTCAAAACTTGCATTTGACAATAAAAAAGTTCAGCGAAAAGCTCTAGGGATCGTTCAAAAATTACGTCCATCGTTTTTCGGCATTTTCAACCCCCTCCTCCCCCTCCTGTCACAACCTGTCACAAATAATTGACCCCCCCCCCTCTCCCCCTATACGTACATGTCTCATTTTTATTTTAGCGATTACTGTGGTTTATCTTTTTCGTACACTATTTTCACAATAACATAGTGATTTATGTCCCTTACTAACAGTTTGAATGTTTTTAAAATGCAAGTTGTTTCTAAAATGCTTTCAGTATTTTTTTCTTGTGGACGGACGTCACATAAGACGAACCCAGGCGGGTGCTAAGCTGTCAAATTTTTGTTGCCACCAATCGAGCGAATGCCGACGGCACTAACACCAAGCCGTAGTCTATGAGAAATAAACACTGCAGTGGGTGAGAATGTTCTGAAACGCACAAAGTTTGATAATGCAAGAAACAACTGTTTCTGCTCAGCACAGAGTTTCTTCTACCAACATAATTATTTATCTGCATATTTCGCGTAAGGAATAAAGTGAAAACACTACATATTTACGGATTTGGTGTATTTTTGTTCGTTGCGATCTTTAATTTAATATGTGCTTTCGACACCACTCTCTCTTGTAAAAACGGTAAACAATACAAATTTTTACAAATACCACCACAATTTATAATAGTATATGAGCATTTTGACATTGGAGTATAAATTTATGCGCCAAAAAGAGGGTACCGTCATACTTGCCAAACTCCATATGAAAAAAATCCGTTGTCCCCTCTGGACGAACCCCCTCCCTCCCCTGTCACAAACTGTCACAAAACTCTGACCCCCCTCCCCCCTCAAACCTTGGACGTAATTTTTGAACGGCCCCCTATTTTTGACATCGGTGCACTCACACAAACAATCGACATTAATTGTAAAAAATCAGGGTTACCAACTTTATAACTTCCCTCTTGTCGCCGAGTCGCACAGCATATGTTTCGAAATGGACAAATTGTCCCTCTAAGACACGTGGATTCTTTTTCGCAAATTTCATATCAATTTGTCCATTTCGAAACATATGCTGTGCACTCCAAATAATCTAAACGTTATTTCCACCTGAATTTTCAGGTACATTTTACGTGCACACGTAACTGCAAATGCTTCAGAAAATTCAGGTGAAACTTACGTGTCCGGTGAACTCTATCCAAAACTCAGGTAGAACTTACCTGATTTTCACGTAGAATGAAAATTCTATCAAAAATCAGGTGAAAGTTACGTGAATTTCAGGTGGACAAGATCTACGTACTTTTCAGGTGGAAACAACGTTCAGATTTTTTGGGTGTGCATATGCACAGCCAAGATATTTACCAAAAAATGGTTTTCGTACGGCCGAGTTGCCGAATAATATGCAATTAATTGTAATCAAGTGTCGGTCTTTCACCGTCATTAGTCGTCTGAGTACACGCGACCGCTTACGTAAAGGCAATCAAACTCATCAAATGCTTTAGCCAAGCAAGCCTTTGGCACAGCAGAGTGCGATTGAATTCGCATTCTATACCGTTCCGCCCAGCCCGTTACTGGGGGCATGGAGTGCGATCCTCTCGTTTAATAAACAATGTGCACTCGCTTAACTGTGGATATACAATAGTAAAGCACATGTGGAGATTGGACAAATCAAGCATCCGAAAGATATTCAATTTGCAAAAAAGAGAGCTAACCGCGGTGGAGGCTGGTACTCGGATTCTGATGGCTTTTCCGCAAACGTGATCTTTAAGCGGTCTTGTTGTGTAGGGGTTATCACAGCTATCTAGAGAGTAGGAAGTTGAGGGTTCTAGTCCCTCCAAGACACGTGGATTCTTTTTCGCAAATTTCATATCAATTTGTTCATGTCGAAAAATATGCTGTGCATATGCACAGCCAAGATATTTAACAAAAAAATGGTTTTCGTACGACCGAGTTGGCGAATAATATGCAATTAATTGTAATCAAGTGTCGGTCTTTCACCGTCATTAGTCGTCTGAGTACACGCGACCGCTTACGTAAAGGCAATCAAACTCATCAAATGCTTTAGCCAAGCAAGCCTTTGGCCCAGCCAAGATATTTAACAAAAAAATCAGTTTGAAGTTTAGCGGTCCGATAACTGCAAAACTGTTGCAACTATCGAATTGCAGTTAAAAAGCATTGCAGTTAAATGACTTGCAGTTATCGAACGTCTACTGTAATTTGATTTATGTGTGGATCCCATCAAAATCGATTTTATTAGGGTGATCATTATCGGTCGCGAGCATTTTAATCATCCGCGCAGCGCTGTCTTTTTAGTTTCGTCACTTGTTTCCGTATCGGTCACTATTTTCGGATCTCAATTTGGTTACATTGGGCACTGCATGGAAGAATCTCTTTCTCTTTCGTTCTTCATGCATTTCGACGTTTACTGGCCTTGTTGTTTTCTAATTTCTTTGCAGCGAGAAAGAGACAAAGCAGCTCATGCAGTGCTCTATTCCGTATCGGTGACGGTTGACAGTTTATCAAATAGCAGCGCTCTTACCGCGCTACCAAATTTGGTCACCTGTCAGTCGCGCTACTGTTATAGCAGCGTGTTTAGTAGCGACCGGTAAAGTGCCAAGTAATGATACTCGCGCCCGTTAATCTTGCTCTAATTAGACGGGAAATCGATTCTATTCGAACCACCTTGGTTTCTCATATCAAAGTTCTACCGTAAACGATAACGGCAATCATCCAAGCAAAGATTCAATCTGGCAACAGTGCCAAACGTCAGCTTCGTTTTCGTCTTCTTTTCCCGAAACAATTTTCTGTCAACAAACTGAAAAAGTCGAAGACGAAAAAAATACGAATTTCCTTTCGTAGTTCAATATTTCGCATAATTTTAGTTTACTGCTGTATATTATCGTAATAAAATAAACGTTCATCCAAAATGATGCAAGGTAAGAAAATATACAAATTTAAATACAAAGTAAATGGAACATTTTTTCCAAATGGTAAACAGCGGAGTCAAAACCAGCCAATTTGGAGCCGCGGTGCCGTCTGTGCTTGCAGTGTATCCAAATTGACGACGGACTCGACCGGTATGTCGATATTTTTGCAGAGAATGAAACCCTCTCTCTCAAGATCCGGGACTGCGTCGGAGTGTTTGTTTCACCGGAGGACAGCATCCGAACGGTGTGCACCAATTGTCAGCAGACGATTTGCTTGATCGATGACTTCCGGACGCTGTGTCGCCAAGCGGAAGAAATTTACGAATCGGTGAAGATTGACTGTAAGGATGGGAACAATTGGGGACGCTATCGTGAGCATGTGGATGAGCTGCGTTTGCTGGTACAGCAGCACAAGGATGTGATCAACGAGCATATGGTTGAGTATGAGGTGGGTCTGGAGGGCGCTGAAAAGAATTCGATTTCCAATGCCTTTGCTCCCATAGTGGAAGTGAAGGAAGAACTGGATTATGATGTAGAGTGGGAACC
Organism: Armigeres subalbatus; assembly: GCF_024139115.2. Classification (NCBI taxonomy): domain Eukaryota; kingdom Metazoa; phylum Arthropoda; class Insecta; order Diptera; family Culicidae; genus Armigeres; species Armigeres subalbatus. The sequence continues at coordinate 228,459,218 of NC_085139.1, forward strand.
AGGGCCGATGATTGAAGAGTTCTTGGAAATTAAACCTAATATAAATTCAGGATTGCTTAAGGAGGAACAGAAAAATGATGACAGTTCGGACGAAAATGGCAGTGGATATGATGAATATAGCAGGAGACTGTCCATCGGAACAAAACTTGCCATTGCTGAGGAAATAAAGAAAAATCAGATCATTTGGGACACGTCACTGGCAAGCTCGGCAAAAATGATCGAGAAAACATGGAAAACTATTGCCAGTAAGTTTGAAATGGATGAAAAGGTTATCAAAAACCACTGGAGACAGCTTCAGGGCTTCTACCGGATCAATCGCAACCGCAAGCCAAATAATTCCCAGTCGAATGTGAAATTCTGCAAATTGATGGAAGTTTTGCATTATATGAGAGGGCAGGATAGCGACGAAGACAATTCTGATGAATCTGATACAGGGCAGAGAAAATCTGGAAAGGATGAGGAAAGCCCTCGATCTGCTAGATGCAGGAAATCGTGTGATAATTCGGTGACCAGCTCGCGTCGGAGGCGGAAGTTGACGAAGATGATATACGATAACGAGATTCTATGGAATCGGAAGCATGCTGAGTAAGTAATCAGGTTTTGTGGTACTACTCTACCATTATGATACTATGCTCATAAGTTGATTTCTTTCATACAGCTTTCCTAGTAACGCTTTGAAGGACGATGTATGGGACAGCATTGCGAAGGAGATGAATGTGACACGAGATAAGGTCAAGTATGGGTGGAAATGCTTGCGAGATTTGTATCGAGGCCGAATTAAACGAGTTATTCGAGGACAGTTAAACCGCGACGCTCAGATTCTGCAAGATCCACTCTTCAAAATGTTGGACGAAATGTGTGCCGATAACATGAGGATCGGGTCAACTCCGACTGTTTCAATAAAAACTTTAATTCAACATGAATCAGATTCCAATGACGCTGACGATGCAGTAGTAGAGAATGATCGTAACGAAAATCCCATTCCAAACGAGTCAGCGGAAGAATCCGAAGATGAGCTAGAAGGCGGGACCGATATCAAGCAAGAGATCGAATCAAACTCAAATTATGAATTTCAAATAACGTTTGCTCAAGAAGTGCTGACACTTTTGAAGAATGATAGTTCTACATCTTCTTGTTTGTGGGAGCAGGCCGGCGTGAATCTTGAACTGGATTCGGACACCGCTAAGGCACATTGGAATGAAATGAGACAGACTTATATGGATAATATGAATCGCCTCAGTAACGCCAGTCTCTTGACGCGTCTTAAACTGCATAGCTGTTCATTGTTTATTCTTATGAATCTAATTGTTCCCAAGCTAGAAGGATTTGAACCGTATATTGTTCCATTGGGTGAAGACAGTATAAACGAGAGGTAAGTAGGCAATGAATAATATTTTATTTGAACATTGATTTAATTCATTTGTTCATTCATAGGAAGAAATTACCAATTGACATTAGAGTTCCCCTCGTCATGGAGATTAAGAAGTATCCGGAAATTTGGAACCCAGCTATGTCCAGTTCTTCGCACATGGTGGAGTTAATCTGGAGGAACATCGGTGACAAGTTCCTAATGGATTTGGATGTTGTTAGGTACCACTATAAGGCGTTACAGGGTTTGCTGCGGTCCCACCGCAGACGAGAAAGAAATGGGCTCAACATTCGATCGAACGCAGACAAAAGGTATCGCAAGTTGATTCAAATGCTGCGAAGTATGCGCTCAAAAGCTGGGAATCAGGATGAAGATGAAGCACCTGACAGACAAAACGATGATCTGGAAGAGGAAGATGCTGTGGAAGACACACCCGTTAAAAGCAAACCAAAAACTAAATCGAAACAACTTTCTGGCGCGGCATTCACTCGTGATACTCAAAGAATAGCATTAGCTCGGTTTGTATACAAGCACCCATACCTTTGGGACAAGAAACATGCAGAGTGAGTATCTAATCGTAATCTATTCTAACCAATACCATTTTTTATTTAATGCCGTTAAACCATTGCAGTTTCAATAACTGTATCTTAAAGGATAAAAAATGGGACGTCATTGCTGCCCGAATGGAAGTCACACGGGATGAGATCAAATATGCGTGGAAGTGTTTACGGGATTTGTACCGCAGTCGACTGAAACGCGTTATCAGCGGCAAATTATCCACCACTGCTCCGCTATTGCGAGATCCACTTTTTAAACTGTTGGACGTGATGTGTTCGGATAATATGAAGATTGGCTCAACTCCAGTGGCAATAAAAAGCTTACTATCACATGAATCGGAATCGAACGATATCATGGATGAGTCCACAGAGGAAGGATTTGTCGTTCCTACTTGTATTATAGAAGAACCGGATGTAGAGTCAGATGAAGAGATTGAATATGAAATCGATATCAAGCAAGAGCAGATTGAACCAACCGCGAGACCTTCTTCCTCAAACTATGATCTCCATGTTACGTTTGCTCAACTAGTGCTGGAACTTATAAATCAAAATACTTCCAGTTCTACCAGTTCTGCTTGCTTGTGGAAGAAAGCGGGTGAAATACTGGAACTGGATCCTGCCACCGCAAAAGCCCGCTGGAACGTCATGAAGCAGAACTATATGGACAACAGAACTCGTCTCATCAAAGGTGATCTAATGACGCGGCTGCGGTTGGACAAATGTTCATTGTTCAACCTCATGAATCAGATTGTTCCGATACTTGAAGATTTGGAGCCGTATGTGGCCCCGCCAGAGGAAATCAATTTGGTGGAAAGGTAAGCTGCGCAGGCCACAAAGTTTGCATATTCAACAGAATAATGAGTCTTTTTTTCTTTATTAGGAGAAAACTACCGATTGGACTCAAAATTGCCATCGCCACGGAGGTTCAAAAGTATCCGGAAATTTGGAACCCAACGTTGGCTTGCTCCTCCAATAAGGCGGAAACGATCTGGAACATTATTGGAGTCAAATTTGAAATGGATAAAGATATCGTGCGGAACCATTTCAAAACGATGCAGGGTTTACTTCGAAATCACCGCCGACGAGAAAGTGAAGGACTCATCGTTGAAGCGAACGTTGACAAGAAGTACCGCAAATTGATAGAAATACTGGAAAGTATGAGCGTACGTAATAGTGACCAGAACGAAGCAACAAATGAAGAGGAGCATCAAGACGATTCAGAAGAGGACAGGGCCACAGTTGGATCACGAAAAATGCCAAACAAAGCGATTGGCATGGCCTGTACTAGCAGTTCCAAAAGAATGCAATTGGCTCAGTTTGTACACCGGCACGAGTATCTTTGGAACCAGAAACATCCAGAGTAAGTAAATTGAATAAGTTGGGCATATAAACAGTTTCCAGATCTCAATATCAAAACACTTCTTGGATTGCATTTTGATCATATTGAATTCTTTTGCAATAGTTTTTTTATTAGCAACTAATGTAAACTAGTTTTGTCTGTTCTATACCTTTTTATTTTTAATACCAGACTAAGGCCGGAGTGGCCTGTGCAATAAATAAAAGCTTTCTCCATTCAGCTCGGTCCATGGCTGCACTTCGCCAACCAGGCCTGATCGATCCACCTTGCCCGCTGTGCATCTCGCCTTCTTGTTCCCGTCGGATCGTTGTCGAGAACCATTTTCACCGGATTACTGTCCGACGTTCTGGCTACCCGGCCCACCGCAGTTTTCCGATTTTCGCGGTGTGAACGATGGGTGGTTCTCCCAACAGCTGATGCAACTGCAATATGCGTTTTGTAGATAGTCGAAGCGTTTTGCGGAGCCCAAAGTACGTTCGATTTCCTGCCATGATGCGTCTCCTCATTTCTCTGCTGGTATCGTTATCGGCGGTTACCAGTGAGCCCAAGTACACGAATTCATCAACCACCTCGATATCGTCGCCACAAACTCGTGGTGGGTGGCTTACATTGTCCTCTCTTGAGCCTCTTTCTATCATGTACTTTGTCTTCGACGTGTTGATGACTAGTCCAATTCGTTTAGCTTCGCTTTTCAGTCTGACGCAGGCCACTTGTGTAAATCCCTTGGGCTTCTTCTACGAGTCGAGTGACTTGAGGTGATTCGATTTTTCGGGTTAACTACAAGTCGATTTAGATCGCACCAATGAGCGAAAGCATCGATCTGGTCTTGTAGTAGATGACAATCGGCTATTGAGCAGATGCGCAAAAACATTTTAAGATCATCTGCAAATGATAATCGCGGTCCTTTTAGAACTAGATGTACGTCGTTGAAGTAGAGAAGGAATATCAACGGTCCCAGATGGCTACCCTGCGGTATGCCAGACATCGCGAAAAAGCTTTCCAAGCGACAATCGCCTAGAGCAACTGTCAACTGGCGCTAAGTAAGGTACGAACCAAACCATGCAAGCAGGCTGCCTCCAATTCCCAATCTATCAAGCTTGGCGATCGCAATGCTGTGGTTCAACTTATCAAATGCTGCAGTTAGATCCGTATAAATTACATCTGTTTGATCACAAGCAAGCATACTGTCTGTAACGTATGATGTGAGACACAGTAGATTCGTACATGTGGAACGTTTTTCCATAAATCCATATTGGTCGGTACTGATATAATGTTTACAGTGGCCATTTAGAGAATCCATGACGACCAGCTCGAACAACTTCGATACAGCGCATAGCGACATGATTCCTCGATAATTGTTTATATCGCGCTTGCTTCCCTTTTGTACACAGGAAACATTTCAGCTGTCTTCCAGCAGGACGGAAATACACCGTTAGAAAGGGAGAGCTGGAAGATTAGATGAAGTGGATCCAGAAGGCAGGAAATGCTCGCTTTTAGGAAAACCGACGGAACACCGTCAGGTCCCGATTTGTATGACGTTTTTAGCCGCGTGGCTGCTCTCGCTATGGCAACTGTACTTACATCGATAGCGTTTAGCGTTTTATTCGATAAGGGTACATTACCCGCTGCGCTGGTTATGGAGTCACTGGAGAGGCGCTCATTGACAAACACGCTAGCAAACTTGGCCGAGAATAGGTTACACATTTCTTGTTGAGTTGATGCCATGACTCCGTTGTAGACCATGGACGATGGAAGACCTATTTCCTTACGCTGCTCGTTTACGTAGTTCCAAAAAGATTTCGGATGGGATTTAAGCCGTTGCTGTATTCTCCGCTGGTAACGTTTAAAATAGAAACGACTTAACCGTTTGTATTCGTGGTTCAGCCTAGCATAATGGTGTTTCAAGGGAAGAGTGTGAAACCTTGTGAACCTTTTCAAAACGGCCTTTTTTGTCCTTTTCAACGAACGAAGGTCATTTGTCATCCACGGAACCCTAGAGTCGGTATGGGCAACCTTCTTTGGAACATGTCTGTCAATGACATATGCCAAGACATGAGAAAAAGTTTGTGCAGCGAAATTTGCATCGGCCGGGTCGAGGATACTCTGCCAATCCAAGTTGGACAGCACTTCGGCAATTCGCCTTGCGAAAAATATATGACACAGTCGTTGAAGTACCAACATAGTCGCGGACGTCGTCATTCTCAACTCCAATTACTAGAGATGGATGGTGAGGGGCAGTCTTGACCAAAGGAACAGGTGCAGTGGAAATAAATGGAGCGGTGTAACGACCGACGAAGCACAGATCCAGCAAGCGATTATTCTCAATTAACTTGAGATAAAGTTGCAGTACTGTAATTATCCAGCAACCTGAGAGTTCCCGGGTGAAACGAGGAATGCTCCTGATCAGGGCGTAGGAAACCGTTGTGAGTTGGAACCCACGCGACTCCTGCAAGGTTGAAGTCGCCCAGAACGATGATTTCATCGTTGGGAGACGCTATTTTCGACGCAAAGAAGACTGATCGGCAGTGCGTGTCAATGAGTTCCAAGTCTCGAGTTCGGTCTGGAGGAATATACACCGCACAAACAAATAGTTTACGGTCTCCGAGCTGAATAGATACCCAAAGCTGCTCCACAGTGTTGAACGAATCGTTTCCGATTGCTGATGCCTTCAGACTAGAACTTACAGCGATTATGATTTCCTGCTGTTATTAGAGTTTCGATCACATCGAAAAACCTCGTACCCAGTTCCAAAAATATAGCTCGAAATTGTGCGAGAGTCTAGCCAAGTCTCGTTCAGAACTATGATATCGTAACAATGATCCATGACCGCTAGTTGATAATTTTCCACTAGACCATTCATTCCGCCAACGTTCTGATAGTACATAGTAACGTGCGGTTTCGAACGGGGGGCTGTTGCTCTGGAAATCGGGATAATATCAGGAAGATAGGCGGTGGTTTATTGATCGTACTTGCCGGTAATAGGAATTCGGAAGTCCCCGTCTCCCTTCCCATGCACAGGACCGGGACGGCTACTGGACGCTGGCAGGAGGGGCTCGACTGCGATGGGAGGAATAGGGGCTTCCTTAGGACTTGTGACACAGAAGCGTCCCGGTGTTCCGTTAGCAGCAGACTTTGTTTGGCTTGACTAGAAACGATAATCGATTCAGGTAAAGAATTGTTCGTAATAACAACGAACTTGCCTGCAGGAGGAGTTTGGAAGACCCCGTCTCTCAACTCAAACGCAGGACCTAGATGGCTGATGGTCGCTGGCGGGAGAGGCTCGACTGCGATGAGAGAGATAGGGGCTTCCTCATAACTAGGGGCAAGAGTGCATCCCGATGTACAGCAGAATAACGGTTGTTGATTGCTCAGTTGTCCAAGACAACTTCTTTTGTCAGATGACTCCATGGATTCGCACACAGCAGTGGGTTCGGGCGTAGAGATTTCGCGGTTCACGTGATTGCATACAGTGTTCAAAGGATACAGTTGTTCCATAGAACTTGTAGTACACTTGCGTGCAGTTGTCGAAACGGTTAGAACTGAAGGCGGTTGTTCAGTTGATAGGCGACTGGAAACAAGGAATTTTTCAGGAAGTGAAATGCTGTGAATAGGAGCGTACTTGCCTGAAGGACGATTTGGAGAACCCCCACTCCGGTCTCAAACGCAGGACCGGGACGGCTGCGGGTCGCTGGCAGGAGGGGCTCGACTGTGTTGAGGGGATTGGGGTCTTCCATGAAACTAGCGGCAAAATGCGTCCCGGTGAAATGTTGAAGGAAGTTGCTAGAATCACTCGATTACCACAATTTCTGTTTCCGCCGGAATGCCTAGCGGATCGTTGGTCGCAGGTGGAGGTTTTGGTCGCCAAAAATTTTCTCTGGAGTTGTCGCCGCAAAATTCTCGGTAAAGAATTCCTTTAGGCCATGTCGAACTCAAAAGCGCTCTCGATTTCAATTCGGCATTTATTACAATTTTAAATGAGACAAAAGATAGCGAACTTATGTCTCTCCCCTTAGGCACCAAACGAGCTACTTGAACGTCATTGGTTTCGAGACGCTTTTTTGTCAATTCGCCAATTTGATCAGCTGAAACGTCTGGTGCAATCCGCGACAAATAAAGCCAGAATTTAGGCTGGGGCTTAGGGACGGTCTTGATTTCTGATGAAGGTGAAAGAGTGCTGCCGGTTCCGAGCAGGAGATTAGGTTTCGTAACTGGGACAGAATCGTTAGTCATACTGAAAAGGCGCCGTTTCTTCGTAAACCGGGGTTCCAATATGACTCTGTTCGTTGCCTTCGGGGTGAGCAAGTTAGAGTTCATTAATTTGATAAAATTCGTCTGGATTTCAGATTTCAGCTCCGTTTGCAAACAACAGCGGAGGTGCGTAAAACAACTTGGGCGGGAAATTTTCATTCAATAATATCGTCGCCTAAGTAACGCCAACTATGCATTCCTAGCGCATGAGATGAGTCTCATGAGACGTACATTGAGACACGCTCACTCAGTTATTTTATGCGCGCGCTAGCTTCTCTCGTCGCACAGAATCAGTGCTACGTGAGCTTTTGTAGCTCATGGCACACTGTCTCATCCATGTATACACGAGAATTAAGAGACTCTGGTGATAGAGCGTTCACCCATAAATCCCGCCTGGTACTGCCCCACGAACTCTCTTGCAATTGGTGTTAGTCGGAGGCATAAAATTTGGGAGAGTACCTTGTAGGCGGCGTTCAGCAATGTGATTGCGCGGTAGACAATCCAGCTTATCGCCCTTTTTGTAGATGGGACACACGAAGCCTTCCGTCCACTCCTGCGGCAAAACTTCCTCCTCCCAAATCTTGGTAATTACCCAGTGCAGCGCTCTAGCCAGTGCCGCACCACCGTGTTTTAACAGCTCTCCTGGTAGTTGGTCAACTCCAGGGGCTTTGTTGTTTTTCAGCCGGCCGATCTCCTCCTGGATTTCCTGGAGATTCGGAGCCGGAAGTCACATGTCCTGCGCGCGTGCTCCTAGATTTATTACCATACCGCCACTGTTGTCTGCCACATCGCCATTCAGGTGTTCTTCGTAGTGCTGCCGCCACCTTTGGATCACCTCACGCTCGTTCGTAAGAAGGTTCTTTTCACGGTCTCGATCTTCCTGCTGGCGCTTTTTCCTCCGAAAAATCGAATTTTGTCTGTTCCGCGCCCGTTTGTATCGTGCCTCGTTCGCCCTCGTGCGGTGTTGCAGCAATCTTGGCCATGCTGGGATGTTCCTACGGGTGCTGTTTGCGATCCCGCAATAGCTACGCAAATTAAATTCCTCAAACTCCAGAGGGACCAGGCGATGAATATGATTCTGCGCATCAACGAAAGTGTCAACGTGCAACTTCCGATCGAGTTATTTGAAAGTGTACGCAACAAAGTTGCAGTCGGCGTTCACTGAATACTCGAAATACCACAGTGAGATTGTTGCCATTTTTCCGGAGCGCAAGAAATTAAATACATTCGCTTCGAAAACTATTTCGACAACACATTAGCCGCAGTGGAAGCATAAATCATGCGACAACAAATTGTCATACGCCGATGGTGAGTATACAAAGTGGCCAAAATTCAAAGCCAAGTTTCAGGATGTGATGGTACAATCCCGCGATTCGGATGCCATCAACCTCTATCACCTGGACAAGGTACTGGTCGGAGCGGCAGCAGGTGTACTCGATGCAAAGAGGATACATGAAGGCAACTACGCACATGCATGTGCAATCCTAACAGAACGCTACGAGAACCAACGTGTAAATGTGGAGACACACATCCGAGGTCTGCTATCCCTAAGGAGAATGACATCCGAATCCCACAGAGAACTGCGATCCCTGCTCGACGGATGTATCAACCACGTCGAGAGTCTCGAGTACTTGAACCAGGAGTTAAAGGGTGTATCAGAGTTGATGATTGTCTATTTGTTGACTGCAGCTCTAGACAAGTCGACACGTAAGCAATGGGAACAATCTCTGAAACCTGGGAAGTTGCTACGTGCGCCGCCGTGGGATGCAAATGTGCCGCCATGTACCACATCCTCGATGAGAGAAATGTGTTCAGCAAAGTCACCTTTTGGTGTATCGTCAGGCTCCGCAGCGAATGAAGCCAAACCTGCCGTTCAAAGTTTGTCACAATTGTGTCCCAATTTAAACTCACCATTTCTCTCACTGAATTCGTGTAGATTATGCCGAGTATCTTTAAACTGTTTTCTGTACGCAGCCAATAGTGAGCGGGGAATCGGTTTGACCAACATCGATCGTCGTTGTTTTGTTTTCGTTCAACATTGCTCCAGCCACTCGTCCAAAACGCCGAAACAGATCTCGCATTTCATTCAGTTGATTTATATTGGTTACAATAGCACTGATATCGTCTGCATAGGCAACGATTAAATTTCGTCCACACGCTTGCTGCAGTCGCAGTAGAAGAGGATGTAGATAAATAACGAAGAGGTGCATCGAGAGGGGGTCTCCCTGTCGTACCGACCGCTGAATTGGGAAGGATGCAGAAAGGTGCCCGTTTATGAGTGCCGAGATGATGAAGCTGCGGCAATGTTGGATAAGAGATCTACTATCGCGTTGTTGAAGCCCATGTCACGCATGGTTCTGAATAGGAATTGGTGATCAACTCTATCGAACGCATGATCCAGATCGAAACCAATCAATTTAGCTGATCCCCTGTTTGATTTCAAATGAGCGATTTTGTCTTTTATTGACAGGGTGGCTTGAAAAATGTTTTTCTCTCCGTTCGAGCATTTTTGCGAATCGGTCAGGACCTTATGGGTTCGCAGAACATTTTCAAGCCTGGTTTTGAGGATTCGTGAAAGGATTTTATAGTCATAGTTGACCAAGCTAATTGGTCTGTATGAGCGAGCGGTGTCTCCCGCTCCACGTTTTTTTACCAAAACTATCACCCCATCGGCAAACTGTGCAGGAATGTTCGATCCGATTGCTTCATTCAAAACAAGATTCAGCTCTCGGTGTATCACGTCGAACGTACGTAGGTAGAACTCTTTTGGCAGACCGTCGGGACCCGGTGATTTTCTGGATGCGCTCGTTCGGATAGCAAAAAGAATGTCCGTTGTTGTGATCTCGCTCATACAGGCTCCATTAACAGGATCTTGCTCGGGGATAGCTCTCTCACATTGGAAACCGGTGCCTTCTACATTATTAACATCTCCTCGTGCGTACAGTTGGGTGAAATATTGCACCATGTGATTTCGTATCTCGTCGGCGTTGTCAACAATCTCATCTCTTTCGTTCCGTATCATTTCGATGGGCGTTTTTCGTCGTGTTCGTTCTCCTAGCTGATAGACAGACAGAGGTTCCCCCGCTACGTACCTTTCGTTGATGTGTACGAACATTTCAGTGAAACGTCGCTGGTGAGATAGCATCTGGGCTTTTATTTGATTAATTCTGGTAAGCATGGAACGATCATTATGGTATTCATCATACGCTTGCCGCAACAGTACGTAGAGGCGTTGCTGTTCGAAATGAAATTGTTCGAAAGCGATTTTTGATTTCCAGCGATAGAAAGACTTGATCTTCGGTTTTGCGCACATTAACCACCATTCTATCCATGAGCGAAAGTTTCGGCGCTGGCGGGTTTCTGCTGTCAGGAGATGGGGACGAAGAGACCAGAAGCCTCGCCCCGGTACTGTATCAGGTAGAGGAAGGCATATTCTAGCAGTAATAGCTTTATGACCCGAGAAACAGCAGACGTGAACATCTGCTGCTCTCAGCTGTTCTCGTAAGCTGGCGCTGACGTACAACCTGTCTAATCTAGAGAAAGAATTGTGTGAGATGTATGTGTATTCCGGGTCGCGGGAACGTAGCTGCTGCCAGACGTCGTTGAGCCGAAGTTGCTGTATGGTGGTTTGCAGTGCAGGGCTCGGGTTTGATCCGGTTGCGTCGCATTGCCGAATCACACAGTTAAAGTCGCCACCAAGGATGGTGTGATCGGAGCGGTGTCGAAGGTAGTAGGCAACAGTTCTGTCGAAAAATCGTTCACGCTCGGCTCGCAGAGCCGATCCCGATGGAGCGTAAACATTGCACAGTGTCGTGTTGTGAACCCGTAAAGCAATCAACCTTCCATCCAGACTCTTTTCAACATTTGAGAATTTTATGTGCTCCTTGAGAGCGATTGCTGTTCTTCTCCTTGCATGATCGACATTACAGACTACGTTGTAGCCGGGTAGAACTAGTTATTCATTCTCTACCTCCTGCATGAAAACTATATCCAGATCGACTGTGCGGATGAAAGTACGTAGAGCATTTATTTTTGTTGCGTTTGTGATCGTGTTGATGTTGATGGAGCCGATGTTTACACTGGTGTGCTCTATTATTGCTGCATATCATCGCCCGAGGCTCGTCCGTTTTCGCTGGAGATATCGTCGCAGTGCTTCATCTTCTTCCCTGGCGGCGATCGTCTGCTGCGCAATCGTCGTCTGTTACTTGATGTTGAACTGTCCGTATCATTGCCATCAGTTTTGCTTGGTATGTAGGTATTGCCAGTCGGAATTGATAATGACTGAACTCTTGGCTGTGTTCCAACAGCTCCAGGCGGCTTGGTAGCTGGAGGGGCTTCACGCTCGTTCGCTGTACTGGTGGAGTTCGGATTTCATCCGCACACTTAATTTTTTTTACCGGGATCTCAGCAAAATGTTGAACTTTTACCGAGATTCGCACAGCCGTTCCTCAGCAAACATGATTTTTGCCGAGATTTCTGTCAAAGTTGCTGAAAATCAGCAAATAATTTGACGAATATCAGCTAACAAACGTTATTTTTGCCGGGATATCAGTTTTTCATTTTGCTGGCGCACGGCTGTGCGGATTTTTGCCGAGCTGCAGAAATAAATCCGAACGGGAAAATCCGAACGATCCTCTGAAAATTCTGGAGCTACTGACCGTCTCTTACGGTACTGCTTCAGCGCCTTTCCAAGCCACTCGATGCCTGGTGCAGCTCGCCAACGAAGAAGAAGCGACATTCCCGATAGCAGTAAATATCATCAAGTCTGACTGTTTTGTGGCCAACGTCTTATCAGGGACTGCTACGATCGACGATGCTATCGAAGCACAGCACCAATTGATGTTGGCTCGTGGTGGATTCCCAATTCACAAGTGGAGCTCCAATTCACCCGAGCTACTTGCACGCATTCCGGAAGACGAGAAAGAAACGCTGAAACCGCTTGCAGATCGTCGCCATGTCAACAATGTCATTAAGGTTCTCGGCCTACTGTGGGAACCAATCACCGATGAACTATTGATTGCCGAATGTGTAAAGGTACCAACTGATCGCGACTCCCCAGCTACGAAGCGTATAATCTACTCGAAGGTAGCGAAACACTACGATCCGCTAGGATTATTTGCACCTTCCATCCATTTAGCAAAGCTACTGGTACAACGCTTATGGCAATGTAAACTGGATTGGAACAAACCCGTTGACAACCAAACACAAATGGAATGGAATAACCTCAAGACCGCGCTACCTCAACTGATGCAAATAAAAATTTCTCGCCAAGTAACCTTTCGTGGTGCTGTTTGTTACGAGCTGCACGGATTTGCAGATGCGTCTAATGCGGCATACGGAGCCTGCGTTTACATCCAAAGCATAATGGATGATGGAACCCTCAAATCCAGACTGCTAATCAGCAAATCGAAGGTGGTACCACTCTGAGCACTTACGATTCTACGCAAGGAATTGTGCGCATCATTATTACTCGTTCGTCTGGTCTGCAAGGTGCTGCCAGCCCTCAGCATCAACATACGAAAGGTAGTGTTATATTCCGATAGCGAAATAGTTTTGGCGTGGCTGAAAAAGCATCCTTATCAGCTACAAACATTCGTATGTAATCGTGTAACCGAGATTCAAGCCAATTCCGACGGATTTCTTTGGAATTTATGTTCGTTCCCAACACAACCCAACAGACATTGTATCTCGTGGGATGCTTCCAGGCGAACTTATGATTAGCGAACTGTTCTGTGGCAAGTATATCAACTCACCGGTTACTAGTCTTGAGGTGGTGAATGATGTGCTCGACGAGGATCTACCGGAACTGAAGGCCAATGTAGTAGCAATGCCGGCACTCATCGAAGAGCAGCTGGAAATATTTGAAACCTGCAGGTTTTTTTTCAGGAGTTTCACCTGCAGGAGCGCATCACCAGAAGACATCTAATCGTGCAAGAACTTCGACGGTCGACGATGGTCATCGTACGCGTGGTTCTGCATATCGAACTACGCGATGAAATCCAGCGAGTGAAAATTAAAACGCTTTGCAAACGCATCGTAAATCTCAATCCGACCGATGATGGTGTGCTAAGGGTCGGTGGACGACTCAAGCATTCCAACTTATCCGACGAATCGAAGCACCAGCTGATTCTTCCAAACGTAAGTCCAGTCACACATCGCCTGATCCGAGAAATGCATTACGAACTTTTGCACGTTGGATCGGCTGGGCTTCTTTCTGCAATCAGACAGCAGTTTTGGTTGCTACGCCCGCCGTATCTTCTCTGAGCAGTGTGGCTCCTATTCGCAAGTGACACAACAAGCAAGAAGACTATGCACCTGCAAATGTTCGTGCAGCACAAATCGTCAGGATTCATCTAATAGCAGACCCCCAACAGCCAATGACACTGACACGATGACCACTACTCAGATCGAAACAGATGACCAGATCCTACCAACACAGAACACATTGTTGACACCCGAACAAACGAACGACGATGGTAAAACAGACTCGAACAACATCATACAAACTAATCATTCCCTTGAACCAAACTCTCAACAACCTAGTACATCATACTCATCCAAAAAATCAGGAAAGAAGAGCAGGAACAACACACCCGTCGGACACCAACCAAGAGAAGCTGAATACTTAGGAGACTCGCCGCCACGGAAAAAAACACAACCATCACCTTACACGGACGTAGATTTGAAGCAACCACAACAAGTGAATCCAGAAGAACGAGATACAACAGATAGACCAGGGAGAGCTATTCTGCAGTGGAACTTGAACGGCCTCAAAAGAAATCAAAATGAGTTACGACAATTAGTATACAAATACAATATTTACGCTCTAGCGCTGCAAGAAACACATACCAGAGAAAACTTCAAAATACCACATTTCCATTCTTATTATCATCATGATACTGGACATGCAAGAGGTACATGGGGGGGTGTTGCTATTGCAGTGCATGACAACTATTCCCATCATCGTATCCAACTACATACAGAATTATCTGCCATAGCAATACAAATACATTTCCCCTTTACTCTAACATTAGTTTCGATATATTTACCCCATGGCATGTGTGATAAAAGCACGCTGATTGCTCTGTTCCAACAGCTTCCTAGACCGTTCCTCGTCCTGGGTGACTTTAATTCCCATCACTCGGCTTGGGGCAGTAGGAAAACATCTTCTAATGGAAGAACCCTCCTCGAAACAATCGATGAAGAAGACCTGCTGCTTCTTAACGATGGATCCCACACACATCTAACAATCAGCTCAGGGAGCACGGATGCGATAGATCTCTCACTAGCTTCTGTTGAATTGGGAACTGAATTTCTTTGGGAGGTTTTGCTGGATACACACGATAGCGATCATTTCCCCATTATTCTTAAAGTTGAAACCTCAGATCAAACAGTTAGAAGTAGAAAACGTTGGAAAATAAATGAAGCCAATTGGACCCTTTTCGAAGACCTTATCACTACCCATCTACCCCCTTGTGTAGAGAACGATATGCAATCAATTACCCGTGCTATTGTCAATGCTGCTGAACTGTCTATCCCACAAACGACTGGCGTTCACCGACCCAACGGTGCGCCTTGGTGGAACACACAATTAGCTGAAGCAATACGAAATCGTCGTAAAGCTTTGCGTGAATTAAAACGAACACCCGTTGAACACCCCGACAGAGCAATTAGGAAAGAAGAATTCAAAAACGCCAAACGGGTAGCACGTAAATTAATTTGGGATTCTAAGATTAAGTCATGGGAAGAATTTGTAAATAGCATTAACATGGAAACTCCTATTACAACACTATGGAAAAAGTAAGATCTCTGCATGGGAATCGCCGCTCATTTAAAATTCCCAGTTTGCAATCCGACAGTGGTCTAGTTACACAGCCAACTGAAATTGCAAACTTGCTCGCTAAAAATTATACAGATGTTTCCTCTGATAGGGGATATTCAAGCGAATTCATTAGAAAGAAGCTATCCGGTGAATCACGAACTTTAACTTTTCCTTCGAGAGCTAACGCCAACTACAATAAATCTTTTGAAATGCATGAGCTGCTACATGTGATAGATAACGTTCGAGGATCTAGCCCAGGTCCAGACGGAGTACATTATGAAATGATTCGCAGATTACCAATACACGCAAAGAATACTCTACTGCGCGAAATCAATCGTTTATGGGAAAGCGGTGATTTCCCAGACAATTGGAGAGAATCACTGTGAAAAGTGATGAAATGATTCAAGAAAATGGAGTACCGCAAGGATCCGTCATTAGCGTAACCCTTTTCCTTATCGCCATCAACTCAGTTTTTAGTGCAGTACCAAAATCCATTAAAATCCTGGTTTACGCGGATGACATTATCATTTACATCTCTGGAAAGTGTCATAAAGTTCTCCGTAAACGACTTCAACAAACCCTTGTATCGTTGGAAAAGTGGTCATCCAAAACTGGTTTCCGATTATCTCACGAGAAAACGACAGCTATGCATGTGTGCCGCAAGCGATCACATCAAAGTATTCCTCCTCTAAAATTAGAAGGATGTGAAATTAAAGAGGTTCAAACAATGCGTATATTGGGAGTTATCTTCGACAGTAGAATGAATTGGAATGCGCATATTGAAAAGATCAAATCAGACGTAGAACCAAGAATTAACATTCTTCGTTCTATCTCTGGAAACCGATTTGGTGGACACCCTAAAACTATGATTAATATTTACAAGGCAATAATTCAGTCTAAACTTCTTTTTGGAGCGCCTATCTTCAGAAACGCAAATAAAAAAACTGAACGCATGCCAAAACAAGGCAGTGCGACTTGCTATTGATGCATTTGTGACGAGTCCCATAGATAGCATACTGTCCATTAATGGGGTTCTACCTCAGAAATATCTAATCTGGGAAACCTCCATCAAAAATCTAATTAGTTTATCTTCAGTATCAAGGGAAAACTCAAACTTAGCTAGTCTACGTCGGGCTAGAGCAATCGCTACCAATAATCTCAACATTGAGATCCCAAACATAGAAACGTATTCAACTCACACGGAAAGTTGGGCGTATCATAGACCTCAAGTATGCTGGAAACTTAAAGATGTTGGGGGACGAAATCTTTCGATCTCTATGGTCAAGCGGAAATTTGCTCGAATACAAAATGAAGACTTCGTAGCAGCCGAGTTCGTATTCACGGATGGTTCCAAGAAACCAGGGAAAGTAGGAGCTGGAATTGTATCAGGAGAAGATGTAACAAGCGTAGGACTACCCCCAGACCTATCGATATTTTCGGCTGAAGCGTTTGCTATACTGGAAGCAATTCGTCGACCAAAGAACAGAGCAGTCCAAAGAATCATTTGCACTGATTCTGAAAGTGTTGTTGCTGCGGTAGAATGTGGATCTTCAAAACACCAGTGGATTCAACAGATTGAAATAATGTTATGTTCAGACCAAACTACTGTTCTTTGCTGGACTCCCGGACATATGGGCATCAATGGAAATGAGCAAGCAGATCACGCTGCAAAGGCAGCTCTTGAGGTGCATCCGAGGGAGTTACCAATTCCTGCATGTGATGCTAAAACGGAAATCAAATCTAGAACGCGTTGGGAATGGGAGAAGTACTGGGATCAATTAAGAGAGAACAAACTACGGCAGATCAAAAACAACACAACGGAATGGATCCCATTGGGTAATAGGCAGGAACAAAACGCAATCACACGACTACGCATAGGGCACACAAGAGTTACACATTCTTATCTTTTTGATCGAACCGATCCAGTTTGTGAAACATGCGGAACATATTTGGACGTTAAACATCTTTTAATCGACTGTCGCAAGTACGAAGACAAAAGACGATTGTGTAATATACAAGGATCTCTGCAAGAAATATTGAGCGAAGACCGTACTAAAGAATCGGACCTAAGGAAATTTCTTCGTGAAAGTGGATTGCTCGAGCTAATATGAAGAACTAAAAACACCACGAGGGTGGCCGTGCTGGTGTAGAAGTCATGACCGTCGCTATACCTATATCGGTTCACGTCTCGCTGGTAAACCATGATCGAAACTTACGAGGGTGGCCGTGCGGAAGAAGACGTTATGACCGTCGCTTCTTCTTTAATCGGTACACGTCTCGATGAGTAAGACACAATAGCAACTGAACAGAACGACAGATGAGCAGGAGTAATCGGAAAAGATGGCACCAATGAACGAGTATTTGAAGAAAATAGTGGAAGTGTGTAACCTACGAGAGCGGCCCTGCGGCAAGCAAGGAAACAAGAAAGGAGGAACAAGTAGAAGACAAAAGCTGCGAAGAAAAGGAGGATGGTTCGGGGAAAGATGGTAAAAAATCCTACGAGGGTGACCGTGCGGGCGTAGAAGTTATGACCGTCGCTATTCCCTAATCGGCACACGTCTCGCTAGGTACCAATACAAATGCTGACCAGGAATTTCAAGAAGAAGCAAGAACCAGAGTGAGGAAAACGAAAGTGACCATAGCGGACGAAGTAGGAGCTGAAAACGATCAACATGGCAAAACATCAGGACTAAATGGAGAAAGCGTTAGTAGGACCAGAAAGGAAGTACGGATATAAAGAAGAAACAGGATCAAGAAAAATCGGGAGAAGCAAGAAGAAGACAAGAAAAGCATGAAGAAGAAGCCAAGGAAGCAACAAGAAGAATTCAGGAAAAATCAACAAGAAGAAAGAAACCATTCAGAATTCAAAAGCAGAAAAGAAACAGTGAAAAAGTGTGCGTGGAAGAAAACATTTAAACTCTATTCAAAGGAAAATCAGCCTTAAAGTAGTATGAATCAAAGATAGCAGAAGAAGACCCAAACTCAGAACAACGTAGCCATTTACCAGATAAGTATACAATACTATAATTGCTTTTCATTTATATCGAAGGCCGCCCAAGGCGGTAAAGATTAAATAAACAACAACAACAACAACCATTCGTCAGGTGACTAGGTCATGCGTGAAATGGTTTTGATCGAATCCAACAGGCGTTTCTCAGCTAATGGGCGATCTTCCAAAACAACGAGTGACACCATCCCCCGTCTTCAGCATGACTGGTGGGGACTATGCCGGACCGATGCTTGTGAAACAAGGAACACACCTTCCGAAGGTGGCGAAAGCTTACACCGCGGTTTTCGTTTGTATGGCAACGAAGGCCGTACTTTTGGAGTTGGTGTCCGATCTGACAACCGACGCATTTCTCGCCGCCTTGCAACGCTTCGCCGTAGGGGAATAGTTTCGCAAATTCATTCTGGTATTGCGACAAATTTTCATGGTGCGCCATTTTACGGTGACGTATGCGCCATTTTACAACATACCGTCGTCGGGGGTGACAATGGGTCACTGTTTCAACTACTTAGAATGCTTTGAAGAATAGATTTAATGTATCTGAGGGCAAGAAGACTAAAATATAAGAGACCTTCTTAAACGATTTTGCTCTATGACCTCCAGACTGCCGGTGAGAGCGATGACCCATTCTCACCCCCCAGACCCATTGTCACATTGAAAAAAATGTTCTAAATTCAGCGCCATTGAGAATTCATTGATAGCCTAGAATGGACCATTATTTATATTAAATTTGATTCAAATGATCACTGAGAGTATGTTCAAAGGCTTTCGTTACGGTTTCTGATCTTAAGGCCTGAACTACCGTGCTGTGCCCTTATTCCAATCAGTGCCTAATTCCGTTCACGCAAGACAAAATGATAAATAATAAAGAGTTTTTGTATAAAAACAACAGAAAAATATCCTTGTACTTTTCTATGGTTATGTATGCATTGAATGAAATGAAAACCAGCGTCATTTTTAGCGATTAATAGTGAAAATTTAAACAAAATTTGTTGGTCGTCACTACGAGCGCCATTTTGACTGTTTTCATTAACCCACTTGCTAAGAATGTCTGTCATAATATTTAAGCATTTTAAAGTAAAAATTCGTCCTGGATTTCAAACACAGCAGCATAACAAGACAAAACAGGTAACATTATAGCGTATTACCAAATTGTTGCCTGTATTTTCCCGATAGAAAATGCTGAAAAGTGAAAAATATCTTGACCGGAATAAGGGTACCTCTAAATCTACTCGTTCCTTATTCCGTTCATTGGGTTTGGAGGATGGATTCCGAAAGTTCTGTGTTTTATAATCTAATCTATGAGCAAGAAAAGGTACATCGTACATGAAGCCATATGAGTGGTGAATGGTGAACATTTGAAATTCTATCCCGCAAGCAGGCAGACCGAAAGGAATTCCGTTAACGACAGGTTATGGGACCTTTTTCAACTCGTGCCGGGAAAATACAGTTTTTTCAGTTAATGATTTAATGATGATTTATAAAGTGAATGCTGGACAATGTTAAGAAAGGGTTTCCGGAGAATACGGACAGTTTTAAACAGCACAATCCATAATTGCGGCGTTCTTGTTTAAAAGCTTTATCCGGAAATTTCTTGGGGAATTTCTATAAAAAAAAACTGCTCTCTCTGAGCTGCAAATAAGGTTATGTTTTACCGAAATTCGTGAATATTTCGTAGAAGTAGAGTTATCCGGTACTTTAAAGAACCGGAACTTTAAAGAATATTCTACTTGAACGAAACAGTGGTACGAACAATTCCAAACAAACAGAGACATTGTTTTGGAAGGTTCAGGTCAGAAGGTCTAGTATCCAGGCTATAGTCAAAATTACGTTGAGCATAAGGTGTAAAACTCCGATAAGGAATAGTATCTGGCCTTCTCTGTGGTACCTGATGCAACTGGGCAGCTAGCATCAATGTTTATGTTGAATATATCTCGAATGGTAAGTGAAACAAACGAAAAAACAGTCAACTTGGCTATACTAAGGAAATATCATTCATTGTATTTTAAATTTGGAAGGAAATTACATATAAAGCTTTTTATTTGCAATATTATAGTAAATGAAAAGATGGAGTTGTAAGAAAAATGATGCCTGGTATTAGCATCTTCAAGAAATCAAATGTTTTTCGAGTGATTGGAATTAGGAACACGAATGAACGGAATTAGGAAGAATGCCATTTCAGATGATTGGAATTAGGACCACATAATTTGTCAATGTTTTTTTCACTAGTGGAGCCTAAGTCTATGAATGCAACCCAACATATTTTATTTTCAATTGTATATAGCAAATGACACTATGTAGCGAAATTGCAGTTTCAAACTACTAAACGGGTATTTTTTAGAGCTTTTAGATATAGCGCATTGTCTTAGGTGAACGGAATAAGGGCAAAGCACGGTACTTGAAAATACTTGACGTTTTAACTAAACAATTTGACTAAATACTATGTAGCGAGGCGACAATGACCCAGTTCTGGATTACAATAGCTGTGAATAAAAAAATAAGAAGCGTTTTTAAGTGATGCTCGTAATATATGCACAGCAATATTTGCTTTGCTGATGTTTAGCAAGTGGTTTTGTTTTACTCAGAAATTGATTTCAAAATATAAATTACTTACTCGGGAGTTGGAACAAAAAAATCGGAAAAGCATTCACAGTTGGGATATAAATATTGTTCTAAATCAGTTTGCTCTATAAGCCAACTATAGCACAAATCTAAAAAATAAGGAAACTGATTAAATAAGTTGATTTAAATAAATAAAAAAATAAATATAGTCAAAATAACTAATGTGCAACTTAACTTGAAATTTCTAAACTGAAATAATTTACCTGCACCAATGCCAGATCCTTTAAGAATGGGGAAAAGCTTATGAACCACAACAAATCCATTTTGCGAGTGTCTGAATGAGGCCTTGGCTTAACGTATTCCAAAGATCAATTTAACGATTTATGTATTATTATACTAGATAAAGCCTCATTCAAACTCTCAAACTAATCAACCAACATATTAATTTAAGATTTGAAATTGAATTTTGACGAGAGCCACCTTAACAACATTTATGAGTTCAATCAAAGTTAATTGCCTATTTACGGGGATTAAACCACCCGACTTGGACGTTAATTTACAATGTTATGAAAACTCATATGTGAATATGTACGTTATGTGGAATCCACATAACGTACATATTCACATATGAGTTTTCATAACATGTATGAACTGTCGTAAGACTAGTTTAGTACTATTCCAATTAACTCTACCACGCTGTATTTCTTCACAGATACGTATTTCGACCTCAATTATTAGGCCGTTTGCAGTGTCTCGTGTTGGCTCGACTCGACTTAAGTTAATTGATTTTTTTTATTACGATTAGTCATCGGCGTGGCAAAATTATGATCGGCGGCGCGCCGACCCAAAATCGTCGGCGGCGGCGGCGCGAGTAAAACCACCGGCGGCGGCGGCGTGGCGCGGCGGCGCACAGGTCTACTGAGAGTATGTTCAAAGGCTTTCGTTACGCTTTCTGATCTTAAGGCCTGAACTACAATTCTTGAAATTCTTGCATGGCCTTGAATGGATCATGCATTAAAGTCATATCCAATTTGATTCAAAGAGCTTTGTTGCTTTTCTGAAAGGAGCAAATAGATCTTTCGTTGCGCATATTAACCCTAAGGCCTGTAGTGAAAATCTTAGAATTATTGGATAACCTGCAATGGAACATGCAATCAATTTATATCCAATTTGGTTCAAATGATCACTAAGAGCATATTGCATTTCTAAATGGAGCATGTAGATCATTCGTTATGCATATTGATCTTAAGGTCTAAACTCCAATTCTTGGAATTCTTGAATGATTTTTTACGTCATATTCGTTTTACGTCCCCCCAATAAGTGTCGTAAAAATAGGGTTGAGTGTGCCTACCTTTTTCACCTGGATATTGTATCTAGATGGGCAATCGAATTCTAGAATGCATAATTTAAATTCTCTCATTATGTCTTTTTCATTGTGTTAATTTAAACATTTCAAAGATTTGCGTTGTTTCCTTTCCAGCTTTGGCAATTGCGTGCTCAAGGACCAGAAATGGGATGTGATAGCTGCCAGAATGAAAATAACACGCGAGGAAGTCAAATATGCGTGGAAGTGTTTGCGCGATTTGTACCGCGGTCGAATGAAACGTGTATTCAGCGGGAAA
The DNA here is from genome assembly GCF_024139115.2 of Armigeres subalbatus. Taxonomy (NCBI): domain Eukaryota; kingdom Metazoa; phylum Arthropoda; class Insecta; order Diptera; family Culicidae; genus Armigeres; species Armigeres subalbatus. The sequence continues at coordinate 228,481,762 of NC_085139.1, forward strand.
TTGGCCACCACTGCTCCGCTTCTAAGGGATCCACTTTTCAAACTGCTGGACGAAATGTGCACTGATAATATGAAATTCGGCTCACATTTGGCGATCACCAGTGCCAAATCGCAAATAGTAGAACACGAGAAGGAGTTGGAGTCCAACGAAGCTTTGGAAGACAATGATGAATTTTCCGTCAAGTTTGATAAGGCTGTCAAGTTGAAGCTCATAAGTTTGGTAGAGCAGCATTCTATTCTTTGGGATAGCGAACACGCTGAGTAGGTGTTTCGGATTTATAATTTGTGATCAATAGTTTCATTGCTCTCTTATTTTACAGACACCTAAACTTAGAGAAACGAGATCAAATCTGGGAGACCATCGCGGAGCAAATGAATTTCACCAAGGCCACGGTTAAAGCTTTGTGGACTCGCTTGAGAAACGTCTATCGTGGTCGAACATTGCGATCGATGAAAGGGTTGATGCGCCAGAACAATCCACTGCTGCGCGAGCCGGTTTACGTGAGGTTACGTGCATTACTCGATGGGCACATGCAGCTGGGAAAATTTAGCGCCAAAGCCATCGCAAAACCTTTGTGCTATCAAAAACGTAAGGAGAAAGAAGTCAACCTGGATATTGAATCGGGACCATTTCCAACATTGGAAGCCAAGGTCCAATTTGTGCAGGAGGTGATCAAACATGAGCTACTGTGGAACAGTAGTCACGCTGAGTGAGTATTTTGCATAGTTTTATTGGGATTGAAAATTCTATTGGGATCCTAATCCTACTACTACTAATACTACTTTCCTAACAGGACATTATTACTCAGTAATCTGAGGCCTGACTATGATATTCATGTGAGGGGGCATGCTCTCAATCTTCCTCCATGAGCTCTGAAACTGAAACCTTTGATTTTGATTTTAAGAGAGTTATCTGTCTCTGCTTTTTTGTTTCTAGTGGGTTGGCGATAAATCAAAAAATAATTTAACTTTTGAAAAAAGGTATTTTAGTTACAAGATAAACATTGTTGTTTCGGTTCCCTTTCTCATTCTCCCTATCCCAGTCAGCAAAAGATGTTCCGGACAGCAACGACAGCCACAATCTTTATCTTGTTACTAAATAGGCTTTTTTTTGTAATAATAAATCCCTTCTATATTCCTCACAGCTATTTCAAATCAGAGATGCGTGGTGCCGCTTGGACGCAGATTGCAGGCATGTTCGAAAACTGCGAAGTGAACGATGCCAAATCTATGTGGCGCCGTTTGCGCAACAAGCATCGCCCACGAAGGCCTCGCAACGTTTTCAAAAACATGGCCCATACCTTCAACAACGATGACGAAGAAGAACTCAACGAGGAAATTAAGGATCCATTGTACGAACTATTTTCCAAAATGGCGGAGAGTTTGACCGGCGGTAGTGCTTTCGGTGATCCCACGATTGATGGAGTGGATGGCGAACCATCGCAAAAGCGTCCCAGAGTTGCAAAGCGACGACTGCAAGAAGTTACGGAGGCATTCATGACCCACAAACGGCGATTCACAGGGAAAAAGTTCTTTGATGACGAAGGTTGCATCAAAGTTAAAAAGGGAGGCACCGTTCGGTACGAGAAAATCTGCGAATTGTGCGGAAAAAGTATAGAACGATCTTTGTTCGAATACCACATGAACCAACACAACGGTATAAGGCCTTACGAATGTGCGTTTGAAGGCTGTGGCAAACAGTACAGTAACAAAATTACACGTGATCGTCACGAAATCTTGATCCATCACGAGGATAATTACAAATACAACTGCGATCAATGCGATGAGAGGTTTAAATATCGAAGTACCTTCGATTACCACTACGCAGTCAAACACGAGAGTCAGATGGTTCCTTGTCCAGTGTGCGGAAAACTCCTGAAGCACAAGTCTCTTATTCGCGAGCACGTGAGACGACATACCGGCCACTTTCCGTGCCCTGTCTGCGGCAAGATATTGCAGAAGAAGTATTCTCTTGATGTGCACATGCGGACCCACACCAACGTGAAACCGTACGCATGTGACATGTGCGGTCAGCGTTTCATGTTGAAAGTACAACTGAAGACCCATCTGGCGAAGGTTCACCAAATGGAGTGGGAAGTATTTGTAGCAACGTACGGCGACAAAAACGGACAACCGTGAAAAAATGTTTTTTTTCTTCACATTTCTAAGAATTCCAAAGATCTGTTGATCTGCTATTTATATGTAGCTATTACTTATTGATGCTTAATAATATTCATTAAAATACAACAGAATAAAAATACGAATCAATAAATATGTTAAAAGAATACAATATGGTCTTGATTAATTATTTTTTTCGAAATGTATGTTGTGTAAAGGTAAGATATGTGGAAAAGTCTTGGGGAGCATCCATAAATTACGTGACGCTTGGCTGGAAAGGGGTTGCCCGAAGTGTGACAATCAAAATACACAAATTTGAAATGAATCAAATTGACATTTTTTGCTTTACGTTCTTAATGGATCTGCCCTTGCCTATATTTTGAAGAGAGATTTTTAGACTGCATTTAACACATTGAATACTGATAGCTCTTCAATAGTATGTAAAGTTTACCACCGAAATAATGCTCGATTACTTTGGCATGTTGACATAAAACATAAGTAATGCATTGCTGCATTCCTTATGCTGAATTAGTGTATCGTTGCTTGACAGTTGATGAATAAATACATCTTCACATCGTTAAAACTGATATAATGCAGTTAGCATTTAATATGCTGATCTGTGATTGATTAAATGCAATAATTAATGCTTGGTGGTTACTTGGGCAGTTTCCCCAAACATTCAGGGTCCCAGGTCCGATTCCACCGCGTGCAGCCAGCGTGTTCGTGGCCTTCCACGAAGTCACCGGTCCCTATTTGGTTCTCCGTTGAATTTTTTTCGCTATTATTTCTTCCGACATTCGCACTAAGTGATCAGCCCACTGAAGTCTGCCGTATTTTATACGATTCACAATATTTTCTTCTGTGTATACTTGATACAGCTCATGATTCGTGCGTCTGCGCTACACACCGTTTTCTAGTTTCCCTCCGAGTATTGTACGCAGCACTTTTCGCTCGAAAACCTCGAAAGCTCTCCGTCCGCTTCTTTTAACGTCCATACTTCATATCCATAAAAGGTCACTGGTAGAGTTTTGTATAGATAAAATTTCGTTTCCGTATGAATGTTGCGGGACCTAAGCTGGTTACGTTATTCGTAATAGGCCCTTCGCTGCAGAAATATTTTCACTTAACGAGAAACGTCATTGGCACATGCTACAAGCGTTCCAAGGTAAACAAATTCATCAACAACTTCAAACACATCAAGCACTACCTCTGCACCAACACCACTAGGTCTTCCCCTATCTCTACCTGCCACCATGTACTTTGTCTTGGTAGAGTATCCTCGCCGTCTCCCTCTTCAGTGGGACAAAAGCCTCCACTACTGCACTGCCAGGAGCATATGCGACCGTGTGATGATAGTGCCGTTCTTCTGCACGCCAGATCTCCTAATAGGGCCTTCGAGTGCAATGTTGAAACTTGAATGAAGTGTTCGCTATGGGATCCACCGCCCGGAATTCATGTTCTCCAGTTCTGGGCTACCGTATTTCATGGATTGCTGCCACACTCACACCGACCTTCTGCAGCTCACGAGCCAGGAGCCAAACACGTGCGGGTTCACTCAAAGTTCTCACGTTCCAAGATCCGACTTTCCAATCGTTGTCCTTTATTCGTTACCGGATCTGTTGCCGTTGAATCAATCCGTTTGCTCTACTTTTGCCTTTCTTGGTAACTGTAGAATCTTCGGTAGGCTACCTTACCAGGGTTGCGCTACCTACATCGCGTTGAAGGGGCTGCCTTCTCGATGCTGACACGATGCAACATGGTGTGTACAGTTTAGTTTAGAGTCCCTCGCTGGCACTCGGACGATGATCAGCCGCCCCTAACATGGGGAACAGACGCTCGATCAGATTTGCACCTCCGGAGAGGAGCAAATCCCCCCTTCCCTGTCAGCATACGACCATAGTTCCCACCGGGGTTGGTTACCCGATCTTCCCTAAAGTTGCTCGTATCCCGGCCAGTTGCTAGGTAAGGGGCTAAGGACCGCAAAATGGGGTCTATTTTATTCCTTCAGGTACGCGAAGTACCAATGGTACGCTTTACCCAGCATTTGTCGTGCTAAAATAGCTGAGAGTACAGGCAGTGAAAGTCAATGCAGCGGAGGAGATGACTACGTCAGTTCGGCGGACGATGGAAGCCAACCAGCCCCACCTTGAGGGAAGTTAAGGATATCATCCAACAGCTAAAGGCCAATAAAGCAGCTGGTAAGGATGGTATCGGAGCTCAGCCCATCAAGATGGGCCAGGAAAAGCTGGCCACTTGCCTGCACAAACTGATAGTCAGAATCTGGGAAGCTGAATAGCTACTGGAGGAGTGGAAGGAAGGAATTATATGCCTCATCTACAAGAAAGGCGGCAAGCTGGAGTGTGAGAACTTTCGTGCGATCACCATCCTTAATGCCGCCTACAAAGTGATATTCCAGATCATCTTCCATCGCTGTCACCATTAGTGAATGAGTTCGTGGGAAGTTATCAAGCCGGCTTCGTTGGTGGCCGTTGATGACCAGATCTTTACTGCACGGCAAATTCTTCAAAAATGGCATGAATAACAGGTCCCAACTATAGATAGTGGAATATATAGATGAGCGAAGATGAATCCTCTGTCTCCAAACGAACTGTCAAACGTGTCTCCAAACGAGCATGACGTCACGATTTCAATGGAAATGTTAAGGGCTGTGACGTCATATGCGCGAGTGCACGGTCAAAAAAATCGACTCAGCCATGCTTTCGCTCATCTATAGATTCTACTATCTATAGTCCCAACGCACCAGGTCATTGATTTCAAGGCGGCATACGACAGTATATACCGCGTAGAGCTATGGAAAATTATGGACGAGAACAGCTTCCCTGGGAAGCTTACCAGACTGATCAAAGCAACGGTGGATGGTGTGCAAAACTGTGTGAAGACTTCGGGCGAACACTCCAGTTCGTTCGAATAGCGCCGGGGACTAAGGCAAGGTGATGGACTTTCGTGCCTGTTGTTCAACATTGCGCTAGAAGGTGTCATGCGGAGAGCCGGGTGTAACAGCCGGGGTACGATTTTCAACAGATCCAGTCAATTTATTCGTTTCGCGGATGACATGGACATTGTTGGCCGAACATTTGAAAAGGTGGCAGAACTGTACACCCGCCTGAAACGTGAAGCAACAAAAGTTGGACTGGAAGTGAATTCATCGAAGATAAAGTACATGCTCGTTGGCGGAACCGAGCGCGACAGGGCCCGCCTAAGAAGCAATGTTACGATAGACGGGGATACCCTTGAGGTGGCCTAGGAATTCGTCTACCTTGGATCCTTGCTTACGGCTGATAACAATGTTAGTTGTGAAATACGAAAGCGCATCATCTGTGGAAGTCGGGCCTACTACGGGCTCCAGAAGAAACTTCGGTCAAAAAAGACTCGCTACCTCACCAAATGTGTCATGTACAAGACGCTGATAAGACCGGAAGTCCTCTACGGACATGAAACATGGACAATGGTCAAGGAGGACTTGCAAGCACTCGGAGTATTCGAGAGAAGGGTGCTTAGAACCATCTTTGGCGGTGTGCAAGAAGACGACGTGTGGCGGCGAAAAATGAACCACGAGCTCGCATGGCTCGACGGCGAACCCAGCATCCAGAAGGTAGCTAAAGCCGGAAGTGTACGATGGACAGGGCATGTTGCAATAACCCTGCCGGACAACAACGCTGCAAAGATGGAGTTCGCTTCCGATCCGGCAGGTACGAGAAGGCGTGGAGAACAGCTAACGATGTGGACAGACCAGGTGCAAAACGACTTGGCGAGCGTGGGGTGCATTCGAGGATGGAGAGATGCGGCCTCGAACCGTGTACTGTGGCGTCAAATTGTTGATTCAGTGTTATCTATTTAGATGTGAACTAAATAAATGAAATGAAATCATTCCATATATGGAAGCTGCTTTACGTATAGTGTAATCAACATGTTCATTAAAATTTAGTGTCTCATCGACCATAACTCCAAGGTACTTAACATTTTTTCCATTATCAGCCAGTCTGTTAACTTATTTAGCTCTAGCTTCATCATATCATATGGTGCTTTAAAACGGTCTTTTTTTTTCTTCCTAAGCAATGGAGGGGGAATCTGCTCAACAGACATCCTGGGTTGACCAGGAAGTGCGGGGTTAGGGATCACCGAGGGAGGCAGGACTACATCCCCGACCCGCTAAACCGTTTCCATTGCCGCCAAGCCCATAGTCCCTTCGGTACAACCAGAAAGTAATGCTTCAAAGGGGGCCAGTGCACAACGCACCCTCGAGGTTAGCTGCGTGTCCTTGCAGCACCGAACATCGTAACTCGCTTTTTAGAAGAACACCATGGTATCGTGCCAGCGCGTTGCCGGCTTTCCAGGTGGCCTTACCACGCCCTATGTCCTCGGAAGGTGGGAAGGGTCGACTTCGCACCTGCTTCCCTCTGCACGACTGGTATCAAGAATGATGATGCCGCGTGCACCCCAAATTGACCTTTCTGCGATAGGGCCTATTCGCCAGCACACAGAGGAACTTGCCGACGCGAGGCCTACGCCTGCCCCAGCCTTGACGAGGACCCCTTTCCGTCCTCGGGCTCGGAACCCGCCTGGTTGGCCGACGCCGCGAAAGCGACGATACCATGTTGTTCTTCGAGCGGCCACTTGTTCGATAAAAGGATCGAGTTCGACCACAGAGCATGACCACCGGTATGACCCATGAAGCCGACTTCGAACCCTTGGACCACCTCTTATTTGCGCCTGAACTAGCCATTCCTCGAGTCCACGCGCCACCTTCTGTGTAGCTCCGAGACGATTTGGACGATAGCCGATAAAACGGCGTTCCAGCCAACTTCATCTTTACACATCCTCCGGACTAGGTTGTCCGGGGTAGTGTCCAGACCACATGTGGCAAGCATGTGGTCACGCATTGTGCGAAAACGCGGGCACACGAATAACACGTGTTCCGCCGTTTCCTCTAAACCTACGCATCCGGTATCAACCTATGTGTCCATCTACCCTTAGTGAAACTGTCCCACGCACGCTGCCATTTGACCATTGAGGCCAACCTGACAGTCCTACGGATGCCTCTCGTGCCGCGCATTTCGAAGCACTCTATGTCTTCACCGATAACGATGTCAATAGGCATCATACCGGTGATGACGCAAAGTGCATCGTGCGACACGGTACGGTACGCGCTCGCAACTCTTAGGCACATGAGCCTATACGTACTTTCTAACTTCGTTCTGTAGCAGTTAATACGCAGGGCCGTGCCCCAAGCTGGCCCCCCATACCTCAGTATGGACAGAGCAACGTTAGCCAGAAGCTTGCGCTTGCTGGCATAAACCGCAGAGCTATTGGACATCATCCGGGACAATGCCGCTATAGCTGTGGAGGCACGCTTGCAGGCGTAATTGACGTGGCTACCAAAGGTGAGCTTATCGTCGATCATTACCCCCAAGAGTTTGATGGAGCGTTCAGAGGTGACCGTGCAGTTGCCTGCCCTTATCACCGCTTGTTGCTCCGACTTTCGGTTGTTAACAACAACCACCTCAGTCTTGTGGTGAGCCAGTTCTAACTTCCTGGAACTCATCCACTCCTCCACAATTGCGATCGAGTGGGCTGCAGTCAATTCCACCTCTTCGATCGATTCGCCGTAGGGCATCGCCCCTGGAGCGATTGGCGCCTACCCTAGACTTCATGCTACCCTCATTCGCCTGGGCCTTCTTTTCGGCCCTTGACGTCTTCCTTCGGTTTCCTATTGTTCTTGACCTTTAAAACGGTCTGCTATAATAAAAGTGTAACAATATCTTTAAATTTATTTATGTATAATATGAAAAGAAACGGGACCAGTACGCTTTCTTGAGGGACTCCTATATCAATCCATTTACACTCCGATTCCTGCCCTTCAAATAGAGTGGCCTGTGATCTCAAAGACACATAACTTTTGTATCACTCATAGACTTTTCCACAAATACCGATCTTGTTCAGCATCCCGATTATTTTTTCTCTTTTAATAGTTTCAAACGCTCTTTTTAAATCCAAACACATAGCGATGATCACTTTTTTGTCTTCTAGAGCATTTTTCCACTTTAACAATAACAAATTTAACGCAGTTTCACATGAATGTTGTTTCCAAAATCCCGATTGATCATCCAATAAAATGTGATATCTATACCTAAAATCTATCAGCTCTTCTTCAACGATTATCTCCAAAACTTTCTCATATAATGGTAACATATTTAATTATTTATAGGCCGTCTATCTTCTATCTTCCTGTAATTGGGAACTTTTGGAAGCGGTAGCACCAAGGACCTTTTCCACCCTGAAAAAAATCTCCTCTATTCAGGGGCATGCTTATAAGGGTGATAAATTTATATTTTATAGACTCAAAAGAGTCGATCATTACCGAAGTATTGACGTTATTAATTCCTTCACAATTCTTCAATTCCATTATCGTTTTTCTTAATCGGGTCATATCCACGCTTTTGAAAGAGGCTTATCTACTATCCAAGCTTTGAGTATTTTCGGTATCGACGTAATCTGGGGTCAGGGATGCTATCAAGAATCTGTTTCACACTATCAACGAAGTCATCACTAAATTGAATTCCTCTGTCTGAATGTTTAGTTGGATTAAAGAGTTTTTTCAGTGATTTCCATAACTTTTTGAATCACCTTGGCATACTTGAAATTCTTGCTGAATGGCTCTTCTTTTAGCATCACGCAACGCATATGGACATAATTATTTCTTTTCCACTGATACGTTTTCCAATTCGATTGATTATTGTATCTTCTAAATATTGAATGTGCTTGGCCTCTTTTCCTCTTCACCGACAACAGTGAACTCCACCATGGGGTTCTTTCTGATATAATACACCCGATTCTTTTTTTACACGGATTATTTTCACACGGATTTTTTTTACACGGCTTTTTTTACACGGATTCTTGAAATAACACGGATTTTTTTTGCACGGTTTCTCGAAATAGCACGGATTTTTTACACGGATTCTCGAAATAACACGGATTTTTTTACACGGATTTATTTTACACGGAACGCATCCCCAGATTAACAAAGACCCGGTTACTTTTTTTACACGGATATTTTTACACGGCTTTTTTACACGGTTTCTCGAAATAGCACGGATTTTTTTGCACGGATTCTCGAAATAACACGGATTATTTTTACACGGTTTCTCGAAATAACACGGATTATTTCTACACGGATTTTTTCACACTGCACGCATCCCCGTGTAAAAAGAATCGGGTGTAATTTCTTTCTCTTCCACCATGCTGTTTACACTATTCTCTAATGCTGCAGCTAACAGATAACTCATCTGAATTATTATACTCAAAATAATCCCGCAAATATTAGGCTCAGGTTTGAGCCATATACCCTACATCAAACCCAATCAAACCTTTTCTTGTTTTGTTATGCTTCTTGGTCGAATCTTTTATATATGTTGCTATGTACAACCACGTACAACGAGCAACAGGCAACAGGTGCATATTTATGCGGCATGGCGCTTTGGAAACGACACCCTGTGCCGCAACGCAACATGCTGCATGTCCATTCGATTCACATATCTTTACGTTTCTCGTTATAGATTGGGTTTTGAAGCTACATATATGATAGAACACTATTTCAAAGCTTATTCTAATTGATTTGATATAATATAATAGCCAGCTTATTGGCTAAGATAAATAATTAAATACCTATCTGCTTAGGATTTTCCAGCAGATGTACGAAACTGGAATGTATTCAGCATAAGTGATCGAGTACTTGATCGGTATGTATTCATGACAGGGCAACACCGAAGAGCATATCACGTGCCATGTCGCACTATGGACCCCAGACCGAATAAGTTTAAAAATGTCAGAGATAAAAGAGATGCTGATCAAGTTTTGGTATGTAGTCTAGTCCAGACATTCATGATTCATGGAATGATAGATGTATATATTATAGGATATAATGTTGGCTCAATACAAAAGTCGGTCATAATGTGAACAAATTTTGACAAAATGTTCACCTAGCAACAAGAATGCATTGCATGTAGTTACCAGCTGGGTAACCAGTTACCAGGTTACCAGCAGGTCTAAGGCAAAAAGACACCAAACTTTTTAGCTCAACATATGCATTTAGTTTTTTGGTGTTTTTACAAATTAATTATGAACGCAAATGAAATTTTCAATTTTCTCAAATATGTATTGCAAAATATCAATTTGTTTGCAGCCCACAGCCAAAGTGTCGTATGCGTTGTAGATATATAAGACAACGCCGATAGCACCATGGCAACGGATTGTGTGTAAACAAAAGTTTTGATGAATGAAGACTCGTGCACTGTTTCTGTAATCGTCAATCGATGGTGTTAAATCGATATGAATTTTCCCTGATGGATCAAAATTAATGTGTGTGCTGTTGCGGTAGAAAATGACGCTTTATTTCGATAGCAAAGTCCAGTTTCTGGATAGTGAAGCAATAAGTACCGTTAGCTGCTGGCATCCGAACGAGTCGATCTTTGCAGTCGCTTCCTATAGCAATGAACGTGGCGGCTCCGTGACCATCTTCGACGATACGGTGAGTGTTACACAAATTGTTCAAGATAGCTTCTTACCGGTTAAGAAATTTAGAATTTCTTAATGTGTGTGTGTGTTTGTCTGTGTGTGTGTATGTGTGTGCGATTTGCCTTTCGCGTATACTGAGTATACGTAAAGGCTATAGGATCACTCCAAAACCGAACTTTTGATAGAAGGCTCGGACACCCATGGTGTTATATACCAATCGACTCAGCATGACGAATTGAGGTGATATCTGCGTGTGTGATGTATGTATGTATGTGTGTATATATGTATTAGACCTCTTCATGTTTTCAAAAAGTATCAAGAATTCAATCAGTCAGCCCAGAATCACAATTCTTATGATAAAATAAGTCTCCTGTCAAATTTTCAGCTAATTCGGATAAAATTTCGAGGTGGCTCAAGTTGATTGAGTGTTTTGAGCTATTTTCAATTTTAGAAAAAATCTAACAAGAGATATAAACGTCGAAAACTATCGCAACTATCATTCGAACAACTTGTTTGAAGAAATCCTAACGTGCAAAATTTGTGACAAATGTTCAGCTTCTGATTTTTAAGAATTTAACGGTAAATCGCACATGGGCAATTGTATTACTCAAATTTCCAGGGAAAAAAGAGGAATATTAATACAATAAATTAACAATCATTTGTCATAAACTCAAAAATTTTGTAGAACAACGACTTGTGGGGGAAACAATATTTTTATGCACTTAAAAGGTTGAAAATCACTTTAACATGGACAAAACGTGAACGGAACGAATCGCAATGTTCACAAGACTTGTAGAGCACACCAAAAGCTTCCGTATAGAGGTTGTTGCGATAGTTTTCGACGTTTATATCTCTTGTTAGATTTTTTTCCAAAATTGAAAATAGCTCAAAAACACTAAATTGACTTGAGCCACCTCGAAATTTTATCAGAATTAGCAGAAAATTTGACAAGAGTCTTATTTTAGCATAAGAATTGTGATGCTGGGCTGACCAGTTGAATTTTTGATACTTTTTGAAAACATGAAGAGGTCTAATATGTATGTGTGTGTACCACGGTGGCTCGACTGAACCGGGAAAACCGGGAGAACCGGGAATCAGATAGAACCGAGAATTTGATTAACGCTGATTTTTTTTAGTTCTGTTTCGACAGACCAAATAAAAGCTATAATTAACTAATCAACTTCTTGTCTGTTTTTAAACAATCTTTCTGATAATTGTTTACATTTTATTTGAATTCTAGGATTCATAAAATGCAGTTTGAATGAGTTTTGTTCTAAAATTGTTATCGTTTTTTTTATTAGGATGTATATTGTTATAAGGAATTTTTATGATCTCAGAAATTCCTTGACAATTTTAGGTCTTAGAAATCACGTCTTTACAGATATTTATTAATCTTTTAAACAGAATGAAATTTTTAAGGGTTTTCTGGAATTTCTAAATTACAATTCTCAGAGTCTATTATATATAGAGTTACGCAAAGAGTGAAGCCAAATCTATCTATTGAACTGTCAAAACGTCTACCTATCGAGCAAAGTAAACAAATGATTGTTGGTAAGGCGGAAGTATTGTTATCGCCTGATGATTATTATGGCGAATTAAAACTCATGAATTGAAATGTATTAGATTTGTTCTAGAAACCGCTTCAAAAAACTTCAATACACCCCCCAATAAAGTTGCAACAAGAAACTCACGTGTTTGCACTCTGTAGGTGACTTTGGTTATCGAATTAAAAAGGGTTGAAGGGTTGAACAAAAATGAAAGTTTTCAACATAATAACAAGAGCATCATTCAGAGTAAGAGTAAGAAGATCCTCTTTGCGCAACTCTATATAATAGACTCTGACAATTCTAAATATAGATGTTGAAAATCCCCCAAGGAAACAAACAAAAACTCCGTTTAATTAAAGTTAATTTTTCGGGTATTGGCCACTCCTATGTAAATACCGTGGACCCCCGGTAATATGATTGTTTTCAATCTTAAGTTGACTCGGGGAGAGGCACTACACACCGTGTTATTTTTCCTATCTTTTGTCTCTTTCTAGCATTGCCACCTCGTAATTTTGAAGCGGCGTATTTCGGTTTTCAGTTGTTTGATGTAAATGTAAATATATCAGCAAGTACATTGCGAGTAAGCACGCGCCGGTGATACTTTTCCAAAATCATATTTGCTGTAGAAAAAAAATTAAGCATTCAATGATGAAATGATGACGATTTGATGATTGTTCGTGCTTCCCGTGTCACCTTAATACTTCTTAATTTGAATCCCGTTAAGAGCTGAGCAGAATGGATACGTTTGCGTGCGTTTTGACAGTTTTACCATGGGAAAACTGTCAAACGAACGCAAACGCATCCATTCTGCTCAGCTCTTTAGTTTGAACATCGTTCAAATTAAAAATGGTTCAAACGTCATTTAGCACGTGGAATCGAGAAAAGAAAAATGGAACATCGTGAAACGGAGCGCAGAATTAAAACAAACTAGCAAACAGAGCAGCCAGAAACCAGTTTTCTGACGCAAATAGAGTAACCAGATGTTCAAAAAAAATCTTCTGCCAGTACTTTCTCAGGAATTTCTTCAGAACTTCCTCCAGGATTTCTTTCGAAAATTCTTTTAGGCATTCCTTCGTAACTTCCTTTGCGCATTCTTTCAGGAATCTTTTCAGAAAATCCGTTAGATTTTTTAGTAATCCTTCGTAAATTTCATCTAGAAATTATTTTGGAAGTTTCTTCGAGAATTCTTCAGAAATTCCTTACGAAGTTTCTTCAGGAAATATTTTGAAATTTCCTTTAGAAACGCCTCCAAAAATTCCTTTATTATTTCCTCAGTCTTCCATAATTTTCCGCATGATTTTTTTTTCAAAAAAAATCCAGAATAGTTCCTGCATGAATTTAGGAAGGAATCTTACATTGCAATTTCTCTGGAAGAGTATTTAAATCAACTACAAAGAGATTTTTTTTTAATTATTCCTGGAGGAGTTCCAAAAATTTTTTTTGAGGATTTACTGGAAAAAATTTGAAAGTATTTAAATGTATTTCAGGAAGAATTTCCGAAAAACAACATGAATAGATTTGGGACAAGAATTTCGAAAGGAAATATTGTAGGAATTGTGAGAAAAATCCTTCAAAGAATTTCCAATTGAATTACCAAACAAATTCCAATAATTGAATTTTCATATACATTTTTAGATTTGTACTGAAACATCTGAAGGAATTCTGCCAGGAATTTCCCCGGGAAGCCCTTCGATCCATCATCATACTTCTTTGGATTTTTTCGAGAATTCCTAATTTCTTCATTAATCATTCAGGTTAGCTGTTCTCAACCTTTTCCTTGATAGGTACCCCTTCGAATTTTTACATTCATTGAGGTACCCCAATTGTTTTTGTTGTAAATGAAAATAACCTCAGAAGATATATGGAAAACGGACCTGAAAATTAACTCAATATATGGCTCTTCAAAATGTTGTATGAAATCTTCGTTATTCTGTAAAACTTTGCTATTCAAATTAAATTTACACATCAAGCTTTCTATAAGACTTTGATGACCTTTGGAGGCTTCCGAGCTTCTTCAAAGATAGCTTGAAAGGAGGCTTCCGAGCCTGATGAATGAATTTGTATATAATATTAGATTAAAGACTAAATTTAAATTAAGATGAATTCCATTTGCAACTGAAATAACTTAAAAGTATGATCCACCCTAAAGATCAATCATGATCACCGATCAAATATTAATTCTACTCTCCTACGTGCACACTGGCTATGTAGTGGTCAGCAGGTCAGTCAGACCACGAAATTGAAATGAGAAGAGAGGTAGAATCCAACCGACGTCCAACAGTAACGTTTTTTAGTATGAAAATAAACCTCGGACGGTGAACGTTAAAATCGGGCTTATAGTGTTTTATTCCCCCAATTGGTGTATACGCTTCAATAAATTGCTGAAAGAAAGTGACGAATTCTGTTTTTGATCCGAAACTCAATCCCGCGAGTGAAGTTGAACGCATTACATACAATAAGGTGGCTAAGCTGTGAGGGAAACCGTAAATCGAAGAGCCTACGATTCTGGCAAGCAGCTGTGGCGATTAATTGATTAGTTTTCGGCTCGATAATTGTGAGTAATTGTTTGCTGCGTTTTCTGGGCCACTGTACCAGTGGAAGTAATTCCTCCCACGGAATCCCAGAGGTGAAAGAAGGTTTCCGAGCCTCTTGAAAGGAGGTTTCCAAACCTCTTGAAAGGAGGTTTCCAAACCTCTTAAAAGGAGGTTTCCAAACCTCTTAAAAGGAGGTTTCCAAACCTCTACAAAGGAGGCTTCCGAGCCTCTTCAAAAGAGGCTTCCGAGTCTATTGAAAGGAGACTTCCGAGCCTCTTGAGAGGAGGCTTCCGAGCCTCTTGAAAAGAGGCTTCCGAGTCTCTTGAAATGAGGCTTCCGAGTCTCTTGAAAGGAGGCTTCCGAGCCTCTTGAAAGGAGGCTTCCGAGCCTCTTGAAAGGAGGCTTCCGAGCCTCTTGAAGGAAGGCTTCCGAGCCTCTTGAAAAAAGGCTTCCAAGCCTCTTGAAAGGAGGCTTCCGAGCCTCTTGAAAGAAGGCTTCCGAGCCTCTTGAAAGGAGGCTTCCGAGCCTCTTGAACGGAGGCTTCTGAGCTTCTTAAAAGGAGGCTTCCGAGCCTCTTGAAAGGAGGCTTCCGAGCCTCTTGAAAGGAAGGCCTCCGATAATTTTACAGCTCCTTTCACGAAGTGGAGGAGATATAGCGCACTTTCCTCCAGACCATCAGCCTTGCGCGAAAACAGTTTCACTTCTGTCGGTATTACCCCCAGTGCAGTAAGCTCTGTCTCCAGATCGTGAACTTCGTATACCGGCAGACCCGATAAAATAACTTTCACTGGCTTCTCGGCGGCAGGGGTGTAGGTGTGGAATTGGATGTCCGACTGCTGGAGCGCTACGCTTCTCCCGTGCAGTAAAGTTGTACTCCCGTCTTGGTCGCCTTCATTTGGTACTCGGTTTGTGCTACGTTGGTTGTTGACATTAGCTCTCGCACCTGCCTGGTTGTCTTGTTGATGATCGAAATCGGAGGGACTCGGACTTTCTTTCTCTTGGGGACCTGAGTTGCCGTAGTCGGGTTCGGAGTTAGTGTTGGCATTTCGTCCGAGATATCATCATTTTGGGTCTGCAGCACCTCAAACTGGTTACTCACGACGACATTAGGTACGTGCTGCGGTGTGCCGTTACCGCTCCTGCTTCCAGAGGGATTTTCCTCCGGGGGTGGAGGTTGCATATTCGTCATGTTGTTATCGACGGTTTGCTGCTGTTGTTGTTCGTCTATGTACGGGCTCTTCGACCCGGGGGGTGGAGATTTGGGTCGTTGTTGTCTACGTTGAGGTTATGTGCGCACTCTAGGCCGTGCTTCTGCCTTTTCTTGGAATGGCTCCGGATGGTCGATTGCTGCTTCACGGCGGCCGCATTTTGATTGTCCGGATCCGGGGGAGCTTTCTGCGAGTCCAGGATGCCGATTCGTGAGTAACTACTCGAAGATAACGGAAAAAATCGATAAAAGAGGACCGCGAAAAATCCGGTTTGTTTACTTGGTACAACAGGGTTGCCAGTGTGTTGTGTGTCTGAATTTGTAATTCTATTAGATAATGGTTCATAATATTAGGCCTATTTCGATAATACAACGATACAGTCAAATTTCACTCGTTGGGTTATCTTTAGATGGGCTACGATTTCGTTGGGGGCCCGTTAGTTGGGCTGTAGCCCACTTAAAACGAAGATGGACGTCAAATTATGAGTTCAACGGCTGGTTTTTTTCTTTTTCGCAGCTCTGAATTTCAATTGTATTCGATGATTTGACAGATGAAATCTCAGCCCAACTGCCCAACTAACGAAAGTCTTTCACTAGATGGGCTACGAGTTTAGCCCAATGAGCGAAAGTTGACTGTAAATGCTATTTCTCTGCTACAAACTGATTACTATGAAGCCAACTCCGCCTACGGCTCTCTCGTCGCCACCTTAGTAGATGATGTTCTTGAATAATGGGTTGGTGATTGGGTTCACTTCTCGGGATCCACGCTCTTCGTGACAAATCGGCAAGCTTGAAAACAAGATGATGTGACCGGTTATGGGTGCGGCGATTAATTTAGAAACTGAATCAAAATTCAAAGCCTACCACGTTTACTTTTTTAGGGTATCCCATTGCGAAACGTAACCTACCCGGTGCATTCAACGTCGCAGGCCACGGTACTCACGTGGCATCCGGAGAAAAAGATTCTGCTGAGTGGATGGGAGAATGGGGAAATTCACGCCTGGTTCGAGGGAAAGCGTGACTTTACCACCATCAATGGGCCGCACAAGTCGCCGATCGTACTGCTGGAGTTCAGTGAGAAGGGTGGCCGGGTCATAACGGCAGACGCCATGGGAGTACTGACCGGATGGCGCTACGATGGGCACGGGCAGTTTTTGACCATGTTCAATCACGACCTGCGTGATCCGTTGTTGCACATCACGTTCCGGAAGTCCATTGAAAGCGCCAGCAACAGAGAGTTGACTAGTTTGGCAAAGTAGGGACGAGATTTGATTTCGAAAAATGCTTGACTGTAAATTGTTCTATGATTTTGTAGGGCGGCAGTGGCAGGTGATGAGGCAGCGCTGGATACTCTTACGACTTGGAGGCCAAGAACAGCCGTGCGAAATTTGGGACATACCACTTTGCAGGACAATTTTTGCTTCTACGCGTGTACACAAACCGGTGTTCTTTACTACATCAATCAAACCGGAACCTGTACGGAAATTGTCCGTGGGGATAGTATTCCTATCATACAAATATTGTGGCATCCGAGACAGTGAGTATCGAACAATCAACGAAAACATAATTGTTATACTAATCTGATTGTTTAAGAAAATTCTGAATTAATCGCATTTCCACACAGGGACTCCATCGTACTGCTGTTGGAAGACATAACAATAGGCCACTATGAGGTGGACGGTAATGGGCAAATCGCCGAGCTGGATCGAGTTAAGCTGTCCGGTTCGGTAAAAGTATCCGGCAATAAAAGTGCCATCACGTGGGTGGCAGGAGTAGGGGCCGCTTTAGCCATCCTCACTGGGGATTTATCGGTACGAATTTGGGATATCGAAAGTAATGATAATTACGTCTTATCGATGGAACTGAACAGTGGGACAAATTTCACCACAAACAACTTACCAATGAAAAGTCCCGTCGTAGAGGCTTTCACGTGTGTTGCATACTGCAAAGACAACCAAACGTTAAGTGCTGGAACAAATCAAGGCAATTTGTACACCTGGCGACGTTTAAATATCAACAGGTCGTACGACTACCCGGAGAACCAGTGGCAGCTTACGAATGTGACCCCCGTTCGTGGAACCATTAAAAGTCTCACCTGGGGCATTACGGATACTAATCGACCCTGCATGATGGTAAACTGTCTGTCCAATGTGTTTATTCTGAAGGAACAAGCACTGCTTTCCTGTCACACCAGAACCTTGTGGGCCACCCAGAAAAAGTCAAACGAACTGGTTCTGGTGCAGCAAAATCTATCCCTATCCGCGACCCCGGTCGGGAGTGATGGAGGTGAAGCCGGGCGACGGACGGCCGTGATGAAAAGCGATAATTCCATCATCCATCTTGCGTTGAGCGAAATAAATCTTGTCGTAACGAATGGTCGTACGGTGGCCGTCTATCGAGTGAGCGGAGGTGGGCCCACGTTGTCATCGGCGTCCTTGTCTAGGGCGACGGGCGGTGATGAAGATGCCGATGCACTATCCATCACGTATGTCGGCAGTTTCGGCGTTGATTGTGTGGCAATTTACCTGTACGAGCAGAACGTGGTTACGCTGGGAGCGGAGCAGGTGAAAATTTACTCACTCAGCGGGGTTGTGCTGCAGGAGATATTTTTCAACGAAAATGAAGGTAAGAAATTTAGTAATACGTGGTTTTGCAATTCTACTTGTTTATTTTTCAAATCACCGAATATATTTTAGTCAAATCAAACAAGGAGGTTTGAAATCAATAGCAAAGAATTATAAGTGACATTTATTTATGACATAATTTCGAGATAGAAAGCGGCATATTTTCTGTATTTTTTTACATTTATTTCGATTCACATAGAAATTATAATAATACCATCAGCTTTGTCTGTACGATTTGTTTGAAGATCTAGAGCAAGTCGCCTAGTGGAAAGATACGATACTACAATGCAAAACCATGCCGAAGGGGCTGGGTTCGATTCCCGGTCCAGTCCAGAAAATGTTCGTGTTGGAATATTTCTCGACTTCCCTCGGCATAGAGTGTCATCGTTATTCCACCAGCAACTGAAGCCCACATATCTGCATCTCTAGATTAAAATCCCATCAACAGTGAACGAAAACCGGCAACCGGTCAAACGGTCAGTAGAAGCAGCAGTAGGAATTTCCTGGCGGGAACAGTCGACGTTTGCGATCGTCCGGTTGTGGATTGTTGTAGCCGACCTTTACTTCAAAACTTAATTTTCAAAATGACTTATCTGCTTTTGTAAACAAAGATTCAAACGACGATTTGACGAATCTGATAGCTCTCCCGCAAACCAACACCATCAACAGGTAGCGGAATCCTTCACCTACCTATTGATGGTGTTGGTTTGCGGGAGAGCTATAGCATTAGCATTAGCATTAGCATTGTTACGGTGTAATTCGTAGATTGGACACTAGTGATACTCATGTTTTACTTTTGAGATCCTTATCTAGAATGCTATCAGAAATCAAGAAGGGGAGTGGTCCTTGATTCCAGTCTTAAACAAAAATAACAAAAGCATGAGAATTACTACTCCTGGCCACGCCCATCTTCACCGTAACTAGGGAGAGGAAGGAAGTGTTGATGTAGTACTTACTTAACGAGAGGCCACCGACTTAGCGACACCCTCATAAGTACCACGGAGTTGGATAGTTGAAAATTTTGTCTTGACTTTACCACAGATCTGTGCTTTACCTAATTCACCTGACTTGGTTAATGTTCGGCTAACTAATGACAAATCTAATAACAGCCAAAATTTATTATTTCTAATTCTTTGTCCACGTGTATAGCTATATATGTAGACGAAGAATCAGATGGAATAAATTTTGACTGTTACGCCCTTTTCAAATGTTGATCTAGAAATCATAAATCTTGAATTGAAGGCACAGCCTAAATGGATAGGCCTGCTAGATCTCCCCCTCCTAGAACATGGCATACGAAGATAGCCATCTTGGGATTCTAGATTCTCGCATGGAGCGACGTACAGAACTGTCAAATGGATCAGCTGACACGGGAACTGGTTCAGGCTGAACTTCTTCAGTTATGGGCCAAACACAATTGATGGGAAAACTGTCAAAACGCACGCAAACGTATCAATTGTGTTTGACCCATTACTTCAATCAGCGGGAACGGGTTTGTAGAAGATGTTTCTTGTACCGGGTCAGAGACTTCAAATAGGTCTGATATATGAATTCTGGCGAGAACATGAACTTCATTTTTATCCGGCAAAACTGATTTCCCAAGGCAGCTGCTGTATCTTCTGCTTTGGAATGTCAGAAAAGAAGCGAGGACGCATTTGGTTGACATGCGCTCTTACCAGCTTCTTCCGAGAAACGCTTCTGCTGGAGACGTTGATTTAGGTGTATTCCGATTTGGAGTGGAGTGATACATTGAAAGGAATGTGCGCAAATACTCTAATCTAAGTGAACCTTCCTCCTTATCTAAGTTTTTGAGGCTACGCTTGAGGGAATCGACGGAGCATTCTGCTTGACCGTTGGACTGTGGATGGTAAGAAACAGTACGGATATTTGTGATACTTTTTTCACAGCATAACATCTGAAACTACTCGCTGGTGAATTGCGTGCCATTATCCAAAACCAAAATATCAGGAAAACCGGAACGGAAAAATGTCTCACGCTGCATATTGCGAGAACAGAGAAAACTTCTAATTTTGCGGAGCAAAGAAGAAGAAGAAGACTGAGTGTCGGAAACTTCAAATGACATGCACTGTGCGAAAAGTGTTGATATTCCTTGATATCAAGAATATTCGAGAAGTCTAAAATGTTCCAAAATCGCATAAATACGTTCCGAAATGCCTTTAAAGTACCATAAAGGTTATTTAAAATATATAGCGGCATTTAACACTCGTTTAAAGTTGCATATTTTCTTTGATTTCAATAATCAACATTCACACCGAAAAAATCAACCAACATTATTTTCCGTGCATCATGTGATTTGACGTTTGCGGAACAGCTTTCCGACGGTCGACCGTCGGACCCTCGTTCGAATTTTTCTATCTTCTCGCAATATCCAAAGTTGTAGATGTTGTGGATCGAGCGCGGAAAATTTCAGACCATTTGGAGTAAGCATCAACAATGACAAAATAGTAGTAGAGTAGAGTGGGGGAAGAGTACGCACTTAGTTTTCAATCGATCATGTGGCCCTTATGAAGCAAACTTCTGCATATCAAATCAATGTCGATGATTCATATACTCTTCCTATATGTTACCCAGGGGAAAAATTATTGAAATTATTGAGATTCGTTTTAGTAGAACCCTTATTGCAAGACAAGTGAAAAACGCACTCTTAAGGTGCGCTCAGACGTTGCAAGCAAATCACTCGCAACGAGCATTTTGCTCGCAAAAAGTGACATCTGTCAAAAATTTGCCTGTCTGACTACACTGAAAGTGATTGCATGCAAACAAATGACAACTCGTAAGCATTGTTATTGAAAACGCAGCCCGATTGCGGCTGTCAAATGCATTGGCTGCGTTCGACGGTTGAAATTCAGCTGCATCCTTAGGTACTGCCGCAATCAGTTGCATAGATGGCAGTAGTGGGCCAACGTATATCAATTCAAAAGTTTACACAGGATTTTCAATAAAATTTGTTATAGCTTCAATGTCTGTTATCTGTGGTGAAACCTTTTTCACAGCATAACATCTGAAACTACTCGCTGGTGAATTGCGTGCCATTAGCCAAAACCAAAATATCAGGATTACCGAAACGGGAAATTTGTCTCACGCTGCATATTGCGAGAACAGAGAAAACTTCTAATTTTGCGGAGCAAAGAAGAAGAAGAAGACTGAGTGTCGGAAACTTCAAATGACATGCACTGTGCGAAAAGTGTTGATATTCCTTGATATCAAGAATATTCGAGAAGTCTAAAATGTTCCAAAATCGCATAAATACGTTCCGAAATGCCTTTAAAGTACCATAAAGGTTATTTAAAATATATAGCGGCATGTAACACTCGTTTAAAGTTGCATATTTTCTTTGATTTCAATAATCAACATTCACACCGAAAAAATCAACCAACATTATTTTCCGTGCATCATGTGATTTGACGTTTGCGGAACAGTTTTCCGACGGTCGACCGTCGGACCCTCGTTCGAATTTTTCTATCTTCTCGCAATATCCAAAGTTGTAGATGTTGCGGATCGAGCGCGGAAAATTTCAGACCATTTGGAGTAAGCATCAACAATGACAAAATAGTAGTAGAGTAGAGTGGGGGAAGAGTACGCACTTAGTTTTTAATCGATCATGTGGCCCTTATGAAGCAAACTTCTGCATATCAAATCAATGTTGATGATTCATATACTTTTCCTTTATGTTGCCCAGTGGAAAACATATTGAAATTATTGAGATTCGTTTTAGTAGAACCACAGATAACAGATATTTAGGCTAGAACAAATTTTATTGAAAATCCTGTGTAAACATTTGAATTGATAAACGTTGGCCCACTACTGCCATCTACTCAACTGATTGCGGCAGTACATACGAACGCAGCGGATTAACAACCGTCGAACGCAGCCAATGTATTTGACAGCTGCATTCGGGCTGCGTTTTTAATAACAATGATCCTTGCGCCATCTCCAATCGATTGCCAAACGCGGTCCCAATTTAAAATACATTTGAATTAACGGTTGCGGATGTTTACACACGTATCGGATGCCAGCCTCAATATCTGTTATCTGTGGTAGAACCCTTATTGCAAGACAAGTGAAAAACGCACTCTTAAGGTGCGCTCAGACGTTGCAAGCAAATCACTCGCAACGAGCATTTTGCTCGCAAAAAGTGACATCTGTCAAAAATTTGCCTGTCTGACTACACTGAAAGTGATTGCATGCAAACAAATGACAACTCGTAAGCAAACGCTCACTTGCAATGTGTGACTCCTAAGCGTTAAAAGTTTTCAACTCGCAGAAACGGAATTGCGCTTGCTAGTGCAGCACTAGCAAATTTTTCGCTCGCAAAAGTGAAAACGTTTTCAGGTGACAGTGTTGCACTGCAAAAATTGAAATGAAATTAGATTTTGTGGCCGAAAAACAAGTTTTTCGTTTTTGTTTATATTTGCATGAGAGTAAATCTGACATTTGCTCGAAGTAAAAAACTGCTACGTGTGACTGCAATTGCGAGTGCTCTCAGAAATCATTCGCTCGCACGAGTGATTTCCCGCATAATTGAAAACGATTTACAGTACTCTTGTTAAAGTTCATCTTCACCAAGGAATACTGTTACTAATTGTATAATAGTAGCTTTACAATGTAACTATATGTTGAAGTAGAATAAATACTATACATCATGTTTAATCCACAATACCATATGCAGTAATCTCATAATTCATTGTTTATTTATATTACTTTATCTTCCTCCCTTTCCATGAAAAACGATAATATACTGTGAATGACTTATAACTGATAATATCAACAATATTAAATATTGCTGTGGAATAATTATGTATCATCTGAATTTAGCTTTGTTTCCTTGCTTTTCCGCACATATATTAGAAATAATATCATCCAATGATACAAACGCAATAAGCGTTACGACGAGTGGAGTGTTCAACTTTTTATATCCCGCAGAATCATTTTTTCCGTGTTGTTGCCATTGGTTTTGTTGTGCAAAAAAAAACTGGTTGACTAGAACCAGATTGATTTTGAATCGTTCTTTCTCCAGTTTTAAATAATTTCTCGTGCTGAAAAACAAGGGTAAGTAATGAAATTTGCATATTGTGTTCAAATACTGTTGAATAATAAAATTTTTCCACAGTTCTCAACAGCTATTGCGGAAGAAAATGGAAGCAAATACCTTTTGGAGAACCGACTCAATTTTTCTTGAACATGATTTGGTAAGTATTTTTGCATATAATATTATTAGATATACTCTTCATATTGAATATCCAGTGGTTGCTCTTCTGTGTATTCTGCAGGTCAGTATCGTATTCTCCTTCAATGCGGCTTCCCGGATCATAAACAATGCCGAACTTGCTGATATAAATGTTCAATAATTTGTAAAATTAACATAATTTTTCACGGAAAACAAATGAATTTAATGTGGAAATTTACAATGTGAGTGTAAAATACAAGTCTTTTTATTTAATATGTGGAGTAATTTAGAAATGTTTCCTTCTGATGAAAGGTATGGGATACGGTGCGTCATTTTTTCATATATCATTCTATGGTTTATAAATTACAACCCATATTGTTCTTATTTGAAACACGGATTATGAATGGACCATACCACATGATGTATCACGAAAATAATGTACTGAAAAATATCCTTTTTTATACGGTAATTATACTTAACCGCCTATTACTCATATGGTCGATTTGCCAATAACAACAAACCATACTGTAAATACCATTTATGGAGAGGTTAGTGTATCTTAAATATGTACAATAAACAGAATAATAGGGTAAAAGTTTATTACAATCATGAATGATTTGAGAAATAATCCACTTACAATTCATGATTATGCGGGTTGCTTGCAACGTCTGACGGAGCCTTTACCATAGATATAATATATAATATCACGTGGATTCTTTTTCGCAAATTTCATTTCAATTTGTCCATTTCGAAACATGTGCTGTGCATATGCACAGCCCACATATTCAACAAAAAAAAAAGGTTTTTGTGCGGCCGAGTTGCCGAATAATAACTATGCAATTAATTGTAATTATTTTCGGATTTTCCTCGGGAACTACTCTGAAGTTTAGACAAATCTATGGTATTACCAAGAGAAGCCTTCAGCAGAAAATTCGTCATTGGAAACTCGTCAGAATTTTCACGAGAAATTGTTCTAAATTTCTACAGGAAAACCCTCGGAATATACACGGAAAGTTCTTGTCGAGTTTCTGTTGAATACTCTTCGAAATTTATTTCTTCAGAACTGTAATAAAATCGACACAGTTGTTTCATAAGGGCCAATGTCGCAATGAGCTCGAATGGAGAAAAATGGGTTCCAATGTTCCATGACATGTTTTCAATTGTAGTTCGAAAATTAGATGTTATTTAAAAGATATTTTAGTTACTAGATAAAGATTGTCGCTACTGTTCCCTTTGTTCTGCTGTCCGAAACATGTGTGGTACATACCTGTCAAATCGTATGGATTTTCCTTCTTTGACATTTAGCTCCCCTATCCTCGCCAGCAAAAGATGTTCCGGACAGCGACGACAGCGACAATCTTTATCTAGTAACTAAAATATCTTTTGTTATTTTAAATGTTAATACACAGACAAACAGACGTAACACTAGAGAAATTACAATCGACCATGACTTCAACGATGAATTTGAATTTGATTGATTGTGCGTTTCACAACTAGAGGCACTAGCGTCGTAATCCTTTGAGTTTGACATTTCACTTCAGCGCCTTCTGGTGACAATGTTATACGAATCATTGTTTCGTGTAACATTCTCGCAAGATGGTGGTAGAGGAGTTGAACTATGGATTTTTCAGAAAAATATTCAAGCTGTTACGTCTGTTTGTCTGTGGTTAATAGTTTGCATGAAATACATCCACATCTAATCATTGAAGCCCCATATAAATAAAATTTACTTTGGATTGATTTCGATTTGAAAATATGATTAAAGAGCTTGTCGTCCTTTTTTTCTAACAGTGTACACTTGCGCCCTTCAGAAATGCGCCATAATGTTTTTGACAACATCCTTTTCGCCCAAATTCCACGCCGGGCTGTCAACCTATTAAATAAATATCGCCTGTTTGCATCGCCCCGATGTGTTTTCAAAATACCGTTTAGCCAAAAGATATTTTAGTTACTAGATAAAGATTGTCGCTACTGTTCCCTTTGTTCTGCTGTCCGAAACATGTGTGGTACATACCTGTCAAATCGTATGGATTTTCCTTCTTTGACATTTAGCTCCCCTATCCTCGCCAGCAAAAGATGTTCCGGACAGCGACGACAGCGACAATCTTTATCTAGTAACTAAAATATCTTTTGTTTAGCCCTTTTGCTCACATGTGTTTTTGGTGCAAGTGCAAGAACGAAATGTCATAATGCAAAAATGAAGCACAGTTTAGCCCCTTTGCTGCCATGGAGAGAACGGGGCGCAATTGCAACAAGAAAAAAAATCCAACGGAAATGTAATATCGCCCTTTTGTATTTTTCTGTTTTTACAGCAAAAAAACAACATTTTGTACTATTTTTAATATGCTACATATAGTACATTTCCAGGAGGTTCGATCTATGTCATAAACTCGATTTGTTTACATTTGCGACTTCGGTTCTTATGAAACAACTATGTCGAAATAATTAATGACAGTTGTGCGTTGCTTCCGTACTGAGTTTTGTGCCCTTAAAAACGCGAGGATTCCGTGAGATTTGTTCTTAATGAGCGAAACACTACACTTGGATAACTAAATGTTGCACTTTTTGCATTGTACAAGGGGGAAAACCTTTACCACTAAAAATTAAAACGAACCGTCAAAGCGGTTTTGACACCACATATTGATGTTTTGCTGCTTTTTAATTGCAGGTTTCGCCATAATTGGCGAATCCCAACTAAAGAAAAACCAATAAGCGTAGGGGAGACTGGGTAGACTTGATCCCCTTTTCTGATTTCCGATGTATCACAGCCAAAAATAAATAAACATACTCTTTAAGAAATATATAATTTGACTTAACTGATGTAAACCAGTCCTTAAATTATTGTTGTTATTGATACACATTCGACTTTTTAGAGTGCTGTCAAAAATCGACTTTTAAAATATTGGGGGGAATTGATCCCTCCTCAAGAACTTCCTTCGATAAAAGTAGAAAGGTGCCCTCAGATTTTTTAAAAATATTTTCCCTTCAAAATACGCGGAATTTTCGAATTGCTGTGTGTATACTTGAAGCATTTTTGTTATTGAATTTGGGGAGACTTGATCCCCTTTCTATGATATCTACGCAATAATTATTTTTTCCTGCCAACCCTTCATCAAATCTGTCAAATCTTCAAAAAATTACAAGCCTGAGAACAGATTTATGTTTTTTTGAATTTCTTCGTAAAATTTTTGTATGGGTGACTAATGGGGGATAAAGTATCCCTATATTGATGCAATAACTTTAAATCCAAAAACCTTCAAACTTTGATGGAATGTTGACATTTTCATCAGTACAGATCATGAAGCATATTTATGGCTTTGTGTTGTGAAAAAACGAAAGTATTTGGTCATTTCTATGAATAGTTGTTCAAATTTTGCGAGGCCAATAAAAAAAATCTTTAGGAAGGTCAAAACACACAAATCGCCCTGCAGGATAAACAAGGTTGCCAATCCAAAAAATAACTTCCACATAAAGGTCATTTGTCTAGAGGACCTATACTAAAAAATACGCTAGAACAAAACTACTTTAGTTTTCGATAAAACAGGGGGTGATCAAGTCTCCCCGGGGATCAAGTCTACTCACCTTCCCCTATGTTTACGTATCCAAGTTTCCCACAGTTCTCTAAATTAAATCTTGTTACTCCACACCACAGGTAAACCAATTGGAGCGGATCTCCTCGGCCACTTTCTCACCGTGTTTACCCTGAATGGTTACCTAAAATTGTTCGACATTTCTCGCCACGAGATGAAGTTGGTCCAACCACCAAAATGTGCCTATGATCTGTTCGAAAAGTTTGGCGAAATCATTTCGGCCAAGGCCAACTCTGCCGGAACCCATCTGGCTCTTACCATTGCCAACGAACAGCTGCTACCAGATGGGAAGCTCTATCTGTACAACCTGGAGAGTAATAATATTAAATACTATGAGTTCTCCAGTCGAGCTGGTGGGAATAGCGTAATTCAGCACTTGCCAATTGATTTCTTCTGGGACATGGACGACCCGAGGATGTTGGCATGCGAAACGAAACCAATTCCCGGACAGGGGCAGAAAGGATTGTCCGGTAAGGGCAGTACCATTCCAGAGTCTCAAATCAACATATTATTTGTGGATCAGAAGTCACAACTCAAAGAATTGGAATTGATCGAGCTGAGCAGTGGAGAACAGCTCATTAACCTTTGCATTCCTCACGTAGTGATTTTGAAACTCAACCAAATCGAGCGCATTCCACTGAGAGATTTTAAAGGTTTAGAAGACTGCGACTTGACCACGAGGAATATGGTGTTGAACTTCAGTTTGAATGTGGCCCAGGAGAACATGGATCAGGCCTTCAGCTGCATTCGATCGCTCAAATCGGACACGGTTTGGACAAACTTGGCCAAGCTGTGCGTTCAAACAGGTCGGCTGGATGTAGCGAAGGTATGCTTAGGTCACTTGAAGCGCGCTAGATCTGTGAGAGCCTTGCGCAAAGCTATGGAAGATCCTACCCTAGAACATGACAGTAGAGTTGCTATCCTAGCCATTGAGTTAGACATGATACCGGAAGCGGAAGCTCTTTACAAGAAAGCTGGGAGATACGATTTACTAAACAAGATGTATCAAGCAGCGGGAAGGTTTGATGAGGCTTTGGAAATCGCTGAACATTTGGATCGGGTTCACCTGAAGAACACTTATCACAAATACGCGGAATGGTTAAAAGAAAATGGTCAGACTCAAAAAGCGATTCAGTACTACGAGAAAACTAACAATCTAATGCATAATGTTAGTCAGCTCCTCATCGACGACCCAACGGCACTCAAGAAGTACATGCAAAACACAAAAGATCCTGAGCTACTTAAATGGTGGGCGCAGTATATTGAAAGCAGTGGAGATATGGAAGGCGCTTTCAAGATTTACCAAAAATCCGAAGACTGGTTCTCACAAGTTAGAATCTTGTGCTTCATCGGGCAAGTCGCAAAGGCGGATGAAATCGCTCGAAACAGTGGGGATCGTGCGGCTTGCTATCACCTTGCCAGATACTACGAAAATAGCGGAAAATTCTCAGAAGCTATACAGTTTTACACTCGAGCGCAAACCTATGGGAACGCAGTAAGAATATGTAAGGAGAACGATCTACAAGACGATCTTTGGACGGTCGCTTGTACAGCTCGGCCTCGAGACAAAGCATCGGCAGCCGGGTACTTCGAGGAAAACGGAGACTACCGCCGGGCTGTCGAATTGTATCACCGTGCTGGTATGCTTCATAAAGCGGTGGAGATGGCTTTCAAGTCCCAACAACCGGAATCGCTACAGGTGATTGCTTCGGAATTGGACTCTAATTCGGACCCTGAGCTGGTCGCTCGCTGTGCCGAATTTTTCATAGGCATCGAACAAAATTACAAAGCAGTTCAACTGTTGGCAAACGCTCGACAGCTGGAAAAAGCTCTGCAGGTGGCTTCCGACCATTCAGTCCCGTTGACAGAGAGCTTGGCAGAACTTTTAACCCCCAACAAGGACGAAGTTTCGGACGAACTGCGAGTAAAAATCCTAATCAAACTTGGGGAAGTTCTCCAGGAGCAAGGAGATTACCACTCAGCAACGAAAAAGTTCACACAAGCTGGAGACAAGATACGAGCCATGAAGAGTCTATTAAAGTCCGGTGACACGGAAAAGATCATCTTTTTTGCCGGTATGTCTCGCCAAAAGGAAGTATATGTAATGGCAGCAAACTATCTGCAGGCACTGAACTGGCAAAGCGACTCGAAGGTATTGAAAAATATTGTGACGTTCTACACCAAAGGGCAGGCCTATAATCAGCTGGCGAACTTCTATGCGAACTGCGCTCAGGCTGAGATTGATGAGTTTCGTGACTACGATAAGGCTCTGAAGGCACTCCAGGAAGCAGGCAAATGTGTATCGAGAGCTACTCCACCGTCACAGAAGATTAACGATACACTACAAGGCGCTATGATGGAAGTCCGAAAAGTGATCGACTTGCAGGATGCTGTTGAACGAGGAGAATTTCTAGCTGCGATCAAAATTTTGAAGGTCAAATTGGAAGAGCAGGTGGCTCCACCGGTCAGAGTTTGGGATCTGTTGGCACTGCTGGTCGAGTGTTTGGTCTCAACGAGCCAATACTCGGAAGCGCTATACTATTTGAAACAGTTGGCACAGAAAAAATCGGACTGGTACCAGCAAGAGCTGATCGAGAAGACGTTGCTGGACAAGCTGGTGGCAGAGACGGGGATCAACTTGGAACCGTATGTGAGCGTGTCCAGGGTGCAACGGCCGCTAACTTCATCGACGGTGACCATCGATAGTGACGAGGAGGAGATTCAGGAGGAGTTTGAGCATTAGGTTTTGAGTGTTGAATAAAATTAGTTTTTGTAGTTTTGTAGTTTTGTGCAAAACATTGATGTTGAGGCATTATTTTTTGATGACTTCCTCAATTGTTTTCATTCTTTTTCTCTGGCCATCCCTCTATTCGCACTGCTACTTACATTATTGGGTTTCCGAAAGTTCTTTTCGATTTCCTGAGATAAAATCTACGATCATTATTGTCGATCACTCGATCTTATGATTTTCTATGTCCAAAAGCCTGAATTAACTTTTAGTTCGGTTTTTCAGCCTCTGTCACTATTCACAAATCCTATAATTGTTACTTATTCCCAGGGTTCGGATTTATCACTCACTCACGCGACAACTGATCACTCCACCATGCATTTTATCTGGATAAATTACAGTGCGATAAACTCCGGCACAAGCGATGGTGCACTGAGGAAAATGTACCTATGCGAAAAATTGTTATCCTCCTTCCCATGCTTCGCGAAAATCAAATGCAGCTTACTTTGCCTCTCCAAGCTGTTTGAATCTGATGATGCGCCACGATAAGCAGAAGGTTCAATACAGCAGGTTTTCCCTCGCTTTCAATCAATTCATGTGGTGGTGTGGTTTTAGTGGTCGTTCTGAACATTTTAAAATTGTTTTGGGTTCGAATCCCGTTGCGGTCCTAAATTTTTGTAAATATGCTTGTAAAATTTATCTGGTGAGGTGACGATAAGGAAAATTTGTGGATTAAAATTAAATTATCCGGCGATCCGGCGCTCACGAATTTATCACCCTCCATTCTATCCGGATAAAAATGTTGTGTAAGAATACTTCCTCACAGGGAGACTATGAAAAATCATACTCCGCTTAAGGTGATTATAGAATGAAGCCAGAAATCGGCCATTTTGTAAACCACGTGCTTTTCCAATATTGTTTTCAAGAGCACGAGATGAAAGAACCATAACGCGTATGGGGCTGAAATAATGGTAGATCGTTTGCTTAGTTATGCTGAACAATCATAATTTGAGTTTCGGTACTGTAGGAAAACTATTACGCCAGATTTGGGCTTTTGGAAATGTATGTAGATAAACGTGTGGTGAATTTGGAATTCACCACGGGCTTCATTCTATAATCACCTTAATGGATTAATCGCAGATTTTTATTCATATGAGTGAGAATTCCGAAGCCTGCTTATTCCTTTTTTTGTTTCATAATTCCTCTGCCTCTATTAGGGTTACCACACCGAAAACATATTCAATTTTTTGTCCAAGTAATCTAGTTTTATGCGAGCGGTAATGGCTGCCAAAAGAGGCGCAGTGACGTTTTAATGCAGTGAACACACGGCCAAGTAGTTTGACCAACATTGACTGCACCGCTAGTTTAGTCAAGCATCCACCAAGTTCCACATACAACGTCACAAACACTCAACTTATTCGATCAACAATGATTCACACGAACGACCGAAGCACCAACTTGAGCACCAACCATCAAGAAATATATGGTGGTTTGTGCGAGTTCACCACAAACCCTCAAACATGTTCGAAAATCTTGACTCCGCCCCGACAGCTCAAACTAAAAGCAAACTGCCAAAGCCAATTGTCAAATGGTTGTTCGAACAACTTCACACACGGTTGAACAAAGCAACAACCGAAGCACCTTCTTGGGCGCGGAGTCAATGTTGGTCCAACGTGTTTGAGCGTGTGTACACCACATGAAAAACGCTTTTTCCAAGAGCATCTACATTTAAAGGCTGGTTTACAGTTCGGAAAACGTGTCCCGGGATTTGGTCTCCCATGTAATTTAAATGGCAGCGGGATTTGCGTTTCCCGTGACAGGAGCAGAAGTCTACACGAACAAATATTTTCCTGATGTGTAAACCCAATCGCGGGAAAAGTGTACGATTAAAAATCCCGCGGGGAAACAATTCCGTTTGAATTGATTCCGCACGAGAAATGTGTAATCTACGACGGAAATTTATTATGGGAAGAATTTAGTGAAGTGGATAGTGAAAATTGAGAAATGTGAGAAGTGTGAAGAGAAAACTAACGAATGATAAGCGAGAAATGAAAAAAATGAGTAAGTAAGCAATGAGCAATGAGTAGTGAGAATAAGAAGTAAGAAGTGTAAAATTAGAAGTGAGAGTTGAGTAGTGAGAAATGAGTAGTGTAATGAGTAGTGAGAATGAGGCGCGAGAAGTGAAGAGTATGAAGTGAGTTATGAAGAGTGAGAAAAGAAAAGTGAAAAGTGACTAATGAGAAGTGAGAAGTGAAGAATGATAAGTGAAAAAATGAGTTGTGAGAAGTGAAATGAATAGTGAGAAGTGGGAATTGAGAAGAGTAAAGTGAGAAATGAGTACTAAGAAGTGAGAAGTGCAAAGTGAGCAGAGATAATTGAGAAATAGTGCATAGTGAGACTCGCTCTAACTCATTCTCACTTACTCGCTTTAAGTCATTCTCACTCACTCGCTCTAACTCATTCTCACTTACTCGATCTAACTAATTCTCACTCGCTCTAACTCATTCTCACTTACTCGCTCTAACTCATTCTCACTCACTCGCTCTAACTCATTCTCACTCACCTTCTCTCACTCATTCACTCTCTCATTCACTCACTCAATCTCACTCATATACACACCAGAGCATTAGTGATTAATCATAGATTTAATCATGATTAATGAATAATGTGCTATTTAATCATTATTCATTAATCATAATCATACATCAAATATGATTCAATCATTAATCACTAATCGTTAATCATAGAATTTTACATTTAATCATTAATCACTAATCATATTCATAATTGTTTTGAGTTGACATTAATCATCAATTTGAATCATTGCATACATCGTTTTTATTCATTAATCTTTTTTTTATTCCTTTATTTATTTAGTAGGCACTCTGTGTTCGACGACCGCTACTGTGCCATGATCTACTGTGGTATTCTCGTCGCTTAGAATCCACACAGAATCTATTTTTAGATTACCTATTGTCCATATCATCGTCCGTTTGTTCGTCGATATCGTGAGTCCATGTTTTTTTTTTCTTCCTAAACAATGGAGGGGGAATCTGCTCAACAGACATCCTGGGTTGACCAGGAAGTGCTGGGTTAGGGGCCACCTCCAATGAGGGAGGCAGGACTGCAGCTAAACCGCAGCAAACTACCAGCTAAACCGTTTCCATTGCCGCCAAGCCCATCGTCCCTTCGGTACAACCAGAAAGTAATGCTTCAAAGGGGGGCTAGTGCATAACGCACCCTCGAGGTTAGCTGCGTGTCCTTGCAGCATCGAACATCGTGACTCGCTTTTTTAGAAGAACACCATGGTATCGTGCCAGCGCATTGCCGGCTTTCCAGGTGGCCTTACCACGCCCTATGTCCTCGGAAGGAGGGCAGGGTCGACTTCGCGCCTGCTTCCCTCTGCACGACTGGTATCAAGAATGATGATGCCGCGTGTACCCCAAATTGACCTTTCTGCGATAGGGCCTATTCGCCAGCACACAGAGGGACTTGCCGACGCGGTGCCTACGCCTGCCCCAGCCTTGACGAGGACCCTTTCCGTCCTCGGGCTCGGAACCCGCCCGGTTGACCGACGCCGCGAAAGCGACGATACCATGTTGTTTTTCACGCGGCCACTTGTTCGATAAAAGGATCGAGTTCGACCACAGGGCACCGGTATGACCCATGAAGCCGACTCCGAACCCTTGGACCACCTCTTATTTGCGCCTGAACTAGCCATCCCTCGAGTCCACGCGCCACCTTCTGTGTAGCTCCGAGACGATTTGGACGATAGCCGATAAAACGGCGTTCCAGCCAACTTCATCTTTACACATCCTCCGAACTAGGTTGTCCGGGGTAGTGTCCAGACCACATGTGGCAAGCATGTGGTCACGCATTGTGCGAAAACGCGGGCACACGAACAACACGTGTTCCGCCGTTTCCTCTAAACCAACGCACACCGGACACTCGGGCGAGGCCGAGTGTCCGAACCGGTGTAGGTACTGTCTGAAGCAACCATGGCCTGTAAGGACCTGGGTCAGGTGGAAAGTGATTTCCCCATGGCGCCTCTTGACCCACGTACCTATCTCCGGTATCAACCTATGTGTCCATCTACCCTTAGTGGAACTGTCCCACGCACGCTGCCATTTGACCATTGAGGCCAACCTGACAGTCCTGCGGATGCCTCTCGTGCCGCGCATTTCAAAGCACTCTATGTCTTCACCGATAACGATGTCAATAGGCATCATACTGGTGATGACGCAGAGTGCATCGTGCGACACGGTACGGTACGCGCTCGCAACTCTTAGGCACATGAGCCTATACGTACTTTCTAACTTCATTCTGTAGCAGTTAATACGCAGGGCCGTGCCCCAAGCTGGCCCCCCATACCTCAGTATGGACAGAGCAATGCTAGCCAGAAGCTTGCGCTTGCTGGCATAAACCGCAGAGCTATTGGACATCATCCGGGACAATGCCACTATAGCTGTGGAGGCACGTAGCTACCAAAGGTGAGCTTATCGTCGATCATTACCCCCAAGAGTTTGATGGAGCGTTCAGAGGTGATCGCGCAGTTGCCTGCCCTTATCACCGCTTGCTGCTCCGACTTTCGGTTGTTAGCAACAACCACCTCAGTCTTGTGGTGAGCCAGTTCTAACTTCCTGGAACTCATCCACTCCTCCACAATTGCGATCGAGTGGGCTGCAGTCAACTCCACCTCTTCGATCGATTCGCCGTAGACCTCCAGCGTAATATCGTCAGCGAAGCCAACGATTACCACGCCCACCGGGAACTTCAACCTCAAGACACCGTCGTACATGACGTTCCATAACACCGGACCCAGTATGGAACCTTGCGGAACCCCTGAGGTTATGTCAACACACTTCCGACCCGCCTCCGTGTCGTATACCAGTACTCGATTCTGGAAGTAGCTTCCGAGAATCTTGTACAGGTACTGGGAATTCCAAGACGCAGGAGCGCATCTGCAATAGCTCCCCAACTGGCACTATTAAAACCTTTCCTCACGTCGAGAGTCACTACTGCACAATAGCGAACTCCCTCCTCTTACGCTGGATAGCTATCTCCGCGGATTTGGTAACCGACAAGATAGCGTCTACGGTCGACTTACCCTTTCGGAAGCCAAACTGGTTACTCAATAGACCATCCGCACCCTCCGTGTGTATCAACAACCTGTTGAGGATGATCTTCTCGAGCATCTTCCCCGCCATATCAACCAGGCATATTGGTGTATATGCCGACGGATCCCCCAGTGGTTTTCCCGCCTTTGACAATAGGACCAAGCTCTGCCTTTTCCATGCTTCAGGGAAGACTCCCTCGTCCAGGCATCTCTGCATGACAGATCTGAACATCTCTGGAGCCTCGGCAATGGCCGCTTTAATGGCCAGGTTCGGAATACCATCCGGTCCTGGCGCCTTACCTACACTAAGGGACTGTGCAATCCCCGCAAGTTCCGCCACAGTTACTCTTCCCTCGTCGGCCACCCTGGCTCCTGGCGCGGGAGGCCAGGGGCTTGGGTCGTGACGTGGGAAGAGCCCCGCGATGATCCTCTCCAGCATCTCTGGAGACCGCTCTGTAGGGGCCATCGCCCCACGTGTCTTGGCCATTACGACCCTATAGGCGTCACCCCATGGATTCGCGTTGGCACTTTGACACAGGCCCTCGAAGCAGGCTTTCTTGCTTGATCTAATCTCAGTCTTCAGAGCGGCTCTAGCAGCCACGAACGCCACCCGTCGTTCAACACGCTCCTCTTCTGTGCGTGCTCGCTGCATCCGCCTCCTTGCCCGTAGGCAGGCGCGGCGCAGGTTCGCAATTGCTTGAGTCCACCAGTAAGCCGGTGGTCTCCCATTCCTAGGGTGGACTTTCCTAGGCATGGTGGCATCGCATGCACGCGAGAGTACTGTTACCAGCTGCTCGCCACTCAGACCGAGAGTATTGTGCTCGCGGCGGAGCGCTTCCTGAAACACCTCGTCGTCGAAGTATGATGTCTTCCACATACGAGGACTAGGCCTCGCCCTTCTTCCGTCCGCTGAATGCTGGTCGTATAGTCGATACTGTAGCGAACCGCCAGGTGGTCGCTGTGAGTGTAGCCATCATCTACCCTCCAGTTCGAACTACTCGTTTGGCCAGGGCTCCAGAACGTAACGTCGATAATCGACTCGGCGCCGTTCCAGCTGTAGGTACTTTTGGTACCGACATTAGCCAAGTCCACATCCAACATGGCCAGTGATTCCAGCAGGATCTGCCCCGTTGATTCGTGGATCGGCTTCCCCATTCCACGGCCCAAGCGTTGAAGTCCCCCGCTATCACCACCGGCCTACGCCCCATCAAGTTAGCCGTCAAACAATCTAGCATTCGACCGAACTGCTCGATCGACCATCGAGGAGGCGCATAGCAGCTGCAGAAGAAGACCCCGTTGATTTTGGCAATGACGAAGCCCTCGTGTGTCGAAGACATATCGCTGCCATTTGAGACCCATCGGTGACCCAATTACCGTTCCTGGCGGGTACCCGGTAAGGATCTGCTATGATGGCGATATCCGTCCCCCATTCAGCAACTGTCTGACACAGCAGTTGCTGGGCTGCATCACAGTGGTTCAGGTTTAGCTGCGTTACCTGCACTGTGATTTTGCAACACGCTTAAACGCCGGGCACTTCGAACCCCCATGGGGTGCTTGCTGTTCGCAGCTTTGCTGGAACAGATCAAACAGTTGGGAGGGTTCGTGCAGCATTGTGCCTTATGTCCCTCAAATCCGCAGCGTCGACAGAGCTTGCTTCTGTCAGGGCCTTTGCAGTCCCATTGCTTGTGCCCCGGTTCCAGGCACTTGAAGCAAACTTCGGGTTGCTCGTATATGCCCACAGGGCATACCGACCACCCCACCTTGACGCTCCCTAACTTGACTACCTTGGAGGCGTCAGCTGCAGGTAGCCGAACCAATGCTACCTGTGTCCCTGCTGGACCTTTCCGTAGCCGAACGGCTGCGGTGGACGCCTCCACTTCACACTGTCGCCGCAGTGCCGTGACGAGCTCTTCGACTTCGGTGATCTCGTCCAGGTCTTTAACCCTTAGATTCACCTCCGTCGTGAATGCCCTCACCTTGACCGTCTCGCCTAGGACTTCCTCCGCCAACTTCTTGTAGGCGGCGCCCCTTTGCGAGACGCCCCTCTTTAGCTCGAGGATCATCTCGCCCATCCGGGTACGTCTTATTCGACGTACGTCGGCGCCGAATTCACCGAGCTTGACGTCACTCCTCATCGCCTTCAAGACGTCCGAGTACTTAGCCTCGTCCGTTTTGATGACTAGGGCATCGCCCCTGGAGCGATTGGCGCCTACCCTAGACTTTCTGCTACCCTCATTCGCCTGGGCCTTCATTTCGGCCCTTGACGTTTTCGATTTCCTCTTATTCTTGACCAGGGTCCAGGAGGCGTCATCCCCCTCTATTTCCCTGGTCTGGGGCGGCTGAGAGCTCTCAGCCTGCCGTAACCCCTTACCACCGTCTTTCCTGGGTGGACGGACCTTTCCAGGTCCTTCCTCCCCGGTTCTGGAGGTACCTGGCCGCGGTTCGGCTTCCCAGCCCCACTCCCCTTGTTCGGGGTAGTAACCCTCCGCGTTTTGGGGCGGCCCCAGGAGCTCATCCCCTGGAGACTGTCTCCCCGTTTTTGTGTCTGCTCCGTTGGAGCAGCCACCTCCGACGTGCCCGCGGATACTTGGGCCTCGGTCTGGGCAGACTTGGGCACCGCCGGCTTCGCTGGCACGTCCTCGGTCGATTCGACCTTGCCCAAATCCGCGAATTCTTGGGCCTCAGTCTGGGTAGACCTTGACTCCATGGATTTCACGGGTTCGCACTTGGCCGTCCCGACCGCCTTTTCCAGCTTGGCGTCCAACATCGACTTTCGAAGTTTCTACAAGCTCCTCTTGAGGTCCTTACTGATATTATGCTTCGATGACGCAAAGTCGATGATGGCGTCCAGCTGTTCCGTCGCCACCTCGAAGGCCGAAAGCCCATCGCGTTTGCGGTTCATCGCCTCCACAAGCCATGGGCCGTCAATAACCTCTACCGGCGTTTTTTTAGCCGAGAGAAAGGTTAAGTGACCCACGCTGGCGCTGCGCACTGAGCTGCCGACTATTGCCTCTGGCCTCCTAGGCGGAGACCTGAACAACCCACCTCTTGCGAAGGGGTTGTCGCCTACACTACTACCACTAGTTGAAGAATTGCCTTGGTTTTCCATTTTGGTCCCACGAGTTGCTCGGGAAAAGAGGTCCACCACGCCAGAGCCCAGCATGACGCGGTAAGGGACAATTACTGTGGAGGGTGCCCAGGTACCCCACAGGCTCCGTTAAAGGCCTAGCTTATTATTTCACCCCCTGGCCATGCATCCTCGGCACGGGTCGCTTGACGCCTTGGGATTAGGGGTTAGGGACAATGGTCCCGGTCTGACTCGCAGTGGCCATCGGGAGGGTCGTCAAGCCCTTGGACAAAGTCCCTGCTGTGAGTCCATGTAGATGCTTTGATCCGTTTGCCATGTATCGAGTCCGTTGGAGGTATGTCTCCGAAAAGAGGGTCAGTTTGTCAGTGGCCGTCAGGTAACTGTGTTGGTCAGACGCGTTCTTCATTACGCCATACTGGTGCTGCACTTCTGGCGATTGACGAGAGGCTTAAGGGGGGGGGGGGGGGGGGGGGGGGGCGGGGAATCGAACCCATGACCATCCACTTATAAAGCGGACGTGTAGCCGATTAAGCCACGGGACCCCCGGATTCATTAATCTTTAATCATAATCATTTAATTTTCATACCTTTCAATAACCCAACTTGGTGAAAATGTTACTTGATAATTGA
This sequence comes from Armigeres subalbatus, assembly GCF_024139115.2. Taxonomy (NCBI): domain Eukaryota; kingdom Metazoa; phylum Arthropoda; class Insecta; order Diptera; family Culicidae; genus Armigeres; species Armigeres subalbatus. The sequence goes on from NC_085139.1 coordinate 228,520,662, forward strand.
TCAATATGCAAACCATTCAATTTGATTATTCATAATCATTAATCATTAATCATACCGATCTTTAATTATTAATCATACACATATTGTCAGCATTTAATCACGATCGGTAATCGTTAATCATACTCCAAACGTTTTATTCATTAATCATAATCGTTAATCATTGTCAAAAATTAATTTAATCGTTAATCATAATCATTAATCATTGTGAAAAATGATTAAATCATTAATCATAATCTTTAATCATAGAGTTGAATGATTTGATCATAACAAATTTAATCATTCATTGGAAGCTTTATTCATTATTACACACATTCTCATTCACTCGCTCAATCTCACTCACTCACTCACATTCACTAACTCTGGCTCACTCACTTATTCACTCTCACTCAATCACTCACTGGGGGCAGCAGGGACTTTGTCCAAGGGCTTGACGACCCCTCCCCATGGCCACTGCGAGTTAGACCGGGACCATCGTCCCTAACCCCTAGTCCCAAGGCGTCAAGCGACCCGTGCCGAGGGGATGCATGGCCAGGGGGTGAAATAATAAGCTAGGCCTTTAACGGAGCCTGTGGGGTACCTGGGCACCCTCCACAGTAATTGTCCCTTACCGCGTCATGCTGGGCTCTGGCGTGGAGGACCTCTTTTCCCGAGCAACTCGTGGGACCAAAATGGAAAACCAAGTCAATTCAATTAGTGGTAGTAGTGTAGGCGACAACCCCTTCGCAAGAGGTGGGTTGTTCAGGTCTCCGCCTAGGAGGCCAGAGGCAATAGTCGGCAGCTCAGTGCGCAGCGCCAGCGTGGGTCACTCAACCTTCCTCTCGGCTATAAAAACGCCGGAAGGGGTTATTGACGGCCCATGGCTTGTGAAGGCGATGAACCGCAAACGCGATGGGCTTTCGGCCTTCGAGGTGGCGACGGAACAGCTGGACGCCATCATCGACTTTGCGTCATCGAAGCATAATATCAGCAAGGACCTCAAGAGGAGCTTGCAGAAACTTCGAAAGTCGATGCTGGACGCCAAGCTGGAGAGGGCGGTCGGGACGGCCAAGTGTAAACCCGTGAAATCGGTGGAGTCGAGGTCTACCCAGACTGAGGCCCAAGGATTCGCGGACTCGGGCAAGGTCGAGTCGACCGAAGGCGTGCCAGCTAAGACGGTGGTGCCAAAGTCTACCCAGACTGAGGCTCAAGTATTTGCGGGTACGTCGGGGTTTTTTTTTTTTTTTTTTTTTCTTTATTTAGGTGTTGTACGTCGGGGGTGACTACTCCAACGGAGCAGACACAAAAACGGGGAGACAGTTTCCAGGGATGAGCTCCTGGGGGCCGCTCCAAAACGCGGAGGGTTACTACCCCGAACAAGGGTAGTGGGGCTGGAAGCTGAACCCCGGTCAGGTACCTCCAAAACCGGGGAGGAAGGACCTGGAAAGGTCCGTCCACTCAGGCAAGACGGTGGTAGGTTACGGCAGGCTGAAAGTTCTCAGCCGCACCAGACCAGGGAAATAGAGGGAATGACGCCTCCTGGACCCTGGTCAAGAACAAGAGGAAAGCGAAGACGTCAAGGGCCGAAAAGAAGGCCCAGGCGAATGAGGGTAGCAAGAAGTCTAGGGTAGGCGCCAATCGCTCCAGGGGCGATACGCTAGTCATCACGACGGACGAGGCTAAGTACTCGGATGTCTTGAAGGCGATGAGGAGTGACGTCAAGCTCGGTGAACTCGGCGCCGACGTACGTCGAATAAGACGTACCCGGATGAGCGAGATGATACTCGAGCTGAAGCGGGGCGTCTCGCAAAAGGGCGCCGCCTACAAGAAGTTGGCGGAGGAGGTCCTAGGCGAGACGGTCAAGGTGAGGGCACTCACGACGGAGGTGAATCTAAGAGTTAAAGACCTGGACGAGATCACTGAAGTCGAAGAGCTCGTCACGGCACTGCGGCGACAGTGTGAAGTGGAAGCGCCCACCGCAGCCGTTCGGCTACGGAAAGGTCCGGCAGGGACGCAGGTAGCATTGGTTCGGCTATCTGCAGCGGACGCCTCCAAGGTAGTCAAGTTAGGGAGCGTCAAGGTGGGATGGTCGGTATGCCCTGTGCGCATATACGAGCAACCTGAAGTTTGCTTCAAGTGCCTGGAACCGGGGCACAAGCAATGGGACTGCAAAGGCCCTGACAGAAGCAATCTCTGCCGACGCTGCGGATTGGAGGGACATAAGGCACAATGCTGCACGAACCCTCCCAATTGTTTGATTTGTTCCAGCAAAGCTGTGAACAGCAAGCACCCCATGGGGGGCTCGATGTGCCCGGCGTTTAAGCGTGCTGCAAAATCAAAGTGCAGGTAAAGCAGCTGGCTTGCTCGGCTTCGCCCGAGTGTTTGGTGTGCGCAGGTTTAGAGGAAACGGCGGAACACGTGTTGTTCGTGTGCTCACGTTTTCGCGCAATGCGTGACCACATGCTTGCCACATGTGGTCTGGACACTACCCCGGACAACCTAGTTCGGAGGATGTGTAAAGACGAAGTTGGCTGGAACGCCGTTTTATCGGCTATCGCCCAAATCGTCTCGGAGCTACACAGAAGGTGGCGCGTGGACTCAAGGATGGTTAGTTCAGGCGCAAATAAGAGGTGGTCCAATGGATCGGAGTCGGCTTCATGGGTCATACCGGTGGTCATGCTCTGTGGTCGAACTCGATCCTTTTATCGAACAAGTGGCCGCGTGAAGAACAACATGGTATCGTCGCTTTCGCGGCGTCGGTCAACCGGGCGGGTTCCGAGCCCGAGGACAGAAAGGGGTCCTCGTCAAGGCTGGGACAGGCGTAGGCACCGCGTCGGCAAGTCCCTTTGTGTGCTGGCGAATAGGCCCTATCACAGAAAAGTCAATTTGGGGTGCACGCGGCATTATCATTCTTGATACCAGTCGTGCAGAGGGAAGCAGGCGCGAAGTCGACCCTGCCCCCCTTCCGAGGACATAGAGCGTGGTAAGGCCACCTGGAAAGCCGGCAATGCGCTGGCACGATACCATGGTGTTCTTCTAAAAAAGCGAGTCACGATGTTCGATGCTGCAAGGACACGCAGCTAACCTCGAGGGTGCGTTATGCACTGGCCCCCTTTGAAGCATTACTTTCTGGTTGTACCGAAAGGACGATGGGCTTGGCGGCAATGGAAACGGTTTAGCTGGTCGGGGATGCAGCCCTGCCTCCCTCATTGAGGTGGCCCTAACCCAGCACTTCCTGGTCAACCCAGGATGTCTGTTGAGCAGATTCCCTCCATTGTTTAGGAAGAAAAAAAAAAACTTACTCACTCACTAACTCGTTCTCACTCACTCACTCTCTCTCATTCTCACTCACTCACTCTACCTCACACACTCATTCTCACTTATTCACGAATTCTCACTTACTCACGAATTCTCACTCACTCGCTTTCACTCAATCATTCGTTCACTCACTCACTCACTTTGACTTACTCACCCACTCTAACTTACTCATTATCACTCATTCGCTCACTCATTTCCTCTTTCTCTCCCACTCAATCGCTCTCTCTCACTCATTCTCTCCCTTTCTCTCGCTATATCTCCCTCTTCTCGTTATCTTTCCAACTCTTGTATAAAGAAATCCGAACCAAAACCCCGAAGTGTAAACTCAAGCACGGGCGAGGATACGCAGATTCTCAAATCCCGAAGCAAAATCCTGAAGTGTAAACCCAATCACGGAAAATGTTTTCACAGTGGAGACAGTGACAAAACCCAGAGCAAAATTCCGCGGACACGTTTTCCGAACTGTAAACCAGGCTTTATACTGCACTAAACAAGCCCCTCGTTCCCGTTCCCACGGTTGCAATTTTAGCAAAATATTTAAATTGCTATCAATAAATTAAAATTATATTATAAAATTATAAAAATATTTAGTAGAGAACCCGGAAGAGGCCGCAGGCTTCGTGGAAGGCCGCGTACACGATGGCTTTTTGCAGTTGAAGAGGACCTGAGGGCGCTCAATGTTCAGGGCGACTGGAAGCGATTGGCCCAGGATCGAGTCCAGTGGAGAAGGATACTCCATTCGGCGTAGGTTCATCGAAGAGCTGTAGCCCATCAAGTAAGTAAATTAAAATTATTTTTATTTAATGTTACACAACAACAAACTTAACAAACTCCAAACAGCAGACTAGCGTACTGAGGGTCATTAATTACATTCGAGTTCGAGACTCGGTTCGAGTCCCATCGAAGGGAAGGTGGTTACCTCCAATACATTTTTCAAATCAATATCTTCCACATAGGGGAAGTGGGGATAACACGCCCATAGGGGTTAAAACGCGCCACCCCTGAATAAGGTTAAATATCCCCATTGTGATTATTTTAAATAGTCTATACGATGAATCAATGAAAAATATTGCCATTGGATACATATATTTCATGATTTTTCTCTAGTTACACATGAAAAACTCGAAAAAATGATTTTTGCGTGTTTTGATGCAATTCTAGCTCGGTGAAATTTAGTCTTTTTATCGCTGTTATTCATTGGTAAATTGAAAATTGAGCCATGAGCCATGCTGCTTACTCGTGTTCTTTATGTTCCACACGAAATCGTCGTCAAAATTGGTCTTAAAACGATTTGATGGGCCTTCAAACTTCTGAGGTCGGTGTGGGGCAGTACGCTCATGCTGATTTCGTATGACCGAAACAGCTGAAACATTCGGTTAATTGCCTTAATGTAGGCAATTAAAATGAAAATCAGTACGATAAACACATGCGCGTTTTAACCCATCCACTGGCGCATCTCACCCCGCATGGTTTCAAAATCAATATTTTTCGGTGCTTTTTAAAAATCAAATTTCTGTGCATTTTTGTACATTTTAGTACAATTAGATATCTGTCATCGGTAGTCAGTCGCAGATATGCTGTTCTTTAGTATGCGCTGATGAAAACTGGCTGAAATGGTGGTTTTCATTGATAAAAATGGCATTTTCCTTAACGTGGGCGTCCTACCCCAAGTTCCCCTAATGTACATATTCACATATGAGTTTTCAGAACATTGTAAATTAATCTTCAAGTAGGGTGGCTTAATACCCGGAATATAGGCAATTAACTTTGATTGAACCAACTCCAGACAGTGATGTTCGTTGTTCATTATCAATAAACATTAATAAACTTCATAACTTAATCGTTAGAAATTGGTAAAGCTAGAGCAGAGTACAAATAAATAATCATACAGTGGTTTAGTCTTTCTTGTGTTATTGTGGTTATGCGTTCCGTTTTGATTAGCTTCATGGCTGAAAACGATCGTTAAGCGCTACATGACGTTATTGGAGAAAGCAAAAGTAGTCTTAAATCCTTTATCAATTCCCAAAACAATGCTTTTGTTTTGGGCTGTAGCAATTTAATATAGTTCACAATTTCAACCAAAGTTTCAAATTTCACGCCTGATAGTTTAATTACTTTCAAGTAGGAGGAGGAGCTTCGAGAAGGTCGGCATTAATAAAGTACACAATATAATAAAGTATACAATATAATCTTTCGGGAGTTACCATGGGAGGAGTTACCGGACCGGAACCATCGGCGAAGACCACTGCGACGAAAAGGGACTAGCGATTGGAAACTCGGTTCGTGGAACTGCAAATCTCTCAACTTCATCGGGAGCACACGCATACTCGCCGATGTGCTCAAGGACCGTGGATTCGGCATCGTAGCGCTGCAGGAGGTTTGTTGGAAGGGATCAACGGTGCGAACGTTTAGAGGTAATCATACCATCTACCAGAGCTGCGGCAACACACACGAGCTGGGAACAGCTTTCATAGTGATGGGCGACATGCAAAGGCGCGTGATCGGGTGGTGGCCGATCAATGAAAGAATGTGCAGGTTGAGGATCAAAGGCCGGTTCTTCAACTTCAGCATAATCAACGTCCATAGCCCACACTCCGGAAGCACTGATGATGATAAGGACGCATTCTACGCGCAGCTGGAGCGTGAGTACGACAGCTGCCCAAGCCACGACGTCAAAATCATCATAGGAGATTTGAACGCTCAGGTTGGCCAAGAGGAGGAGTTTAGACCGACTATTGGAAAGTTCAGCGCTCACCGGCTGACGAACGAAAACGGCCTACGACTAATTGATTTCGCCGCCTCCAAGAATATGGCCATTCGCAGCACCTACTTCCAACACAGCCTCCCGTATCGGTACACCTGGAGATCACCACTGCAGACAGAATCACAAATCGACCACGTTCTGATTGATGGACGGCACTTCTCCGACATTATCGACGTCAGGACATATCGTGGCGCTAACATCGACTCTGACCACTATCTGGTGATGGTTAAACTGCGCCCAAAACTATCCGTCATCAACAATGTTCGGTACCGACGACCGCCGCGGTACGACCTAGAGCGACTGAAGCAACCTGATGTCGCCACTGCATACGCGCAGCATCTCGAGGCAGCGTTGCCGGAAGACGGTGAGCTCGATGGGGCTGCTGGAATACAGTCAAAGCAGCCATTAACGACGCAGCGGAGAACAACGTCGGGTATATGGGTCGAAGTCGACGGAACGATTGGTTCGACGAAGAGTGCAGACAGATTCTGGAGGAGAAGGACGCAGCGCGGGCGGTCGCGCTGCAGCAAGGTACCCGGCAGAACGTGGAACGTTATAGACGGAAGCGGAGACAGCAGACCCGCCTTTTTCAGGAGAAGAAACGTCGCCTGGAAGAAGCGGAGTGCGAGGAGATGGAACAGTTGTGCCGTTCTCAAGAAACACGCAAGTTCTATCAGAAGCTTAACGCATCCCGCAAAGACTTCGTGCCGCGAGCCGAAATGTGCCGGGATAAGGATGGGAGCATCTTGACGGACGAACGTGTGGTGATCGAAAGGTGGAAGCAGCACTACGAGGAACATCTGAATGGCGCTGAGAGTACAGGCAGTGAAAGTCAAGGCAGCGGAGGAGATGACTACGTCAGTTCAGCGGACGATGGAAGCCAACCATCCCCCACCTTGAGGGAAGTTAAGGATGCCATTCAACAGCTAAAGACCAATAAGCAGCTGGTAAGGATGGTATCGGAGCTGAGCTCATCAAGATGGGCCCGGATAAGCTGGCCACTTGCCTGCACAAACTGATAGTCAGAATCTGGGAAACCGAACAGCTACCGGAGGAGTGGAAGAAAGGGGTTATATGCCCCATCTACAAGAAAGGCGACAAACTGGAGTGTGAGAACTTTCGAGCGATCACTATCCTTAATGCCGCCTACAAAGTGCTATCCCAGATCATCTTCCGTCGTCTGTCACCATTAGTGAACGAGTTCGTGGGAAGTTATCAAGCCGGCTTCGTTGACGGCCGCTCGACAACGGACCAGATACTGTACGGCAAATCCTTCAAAAATGCCGTGAATACCAGGTCCCAACGCACCATCTGTTCGTTGATTTCAAGGCGGCATACGACAGTATAGACCGCGTAGAGCTATGGAAAATTATGGACGAGAACAGCTTCCCTGGGAAGCTTACCAGACTGATCAAAGCAACGGTGGATGGTGTGCAAAACTGTGTGAAGATCTCGGGCGAACACTTCAGTTTGTTCAAATCGCGCCGTGGACTAAGACAAGGTGATGGACTTTCGTGCCTGTTGTTCAACATTGCGCTAGAAGGTGTCATGTAGAGAGCCGGGTGTAACCACCGGGGTACGATTTTCATCAGACCCAGTCAATTTATTTGTTTCGCGAATTACATGAACATTGTCGGCCGAACATTTGCAAAGGTGGCAGAACTGTACACCCGCCTGAAACGTGAAGCAACAACAGTTGGACTGGTGGTGAATGCGTCAAAGACAAAGTACATGCTTGTGGGTGGAACCGAGCGCGACAGGGTCCGCCTGGGAAGCAGTGTTACGATAGACGGGGATACCTTCGAGGTGGTCGAGGAATTCGACTACCTCGGATCCTTGCTAACGGCTGACAACAACGTTAGTCGTGAAATACGAAGGCGCATCATCTGTGGAAGTCGGGCCTACTACGGGCTCCAGAAGAAACTGCGGTCGAAAAAGATTCGCCACCGCACCAAATGTGTCATGTACAAGACGTTAAAGACCGGTAGTCCTCTACGGACATGAAACATGGACAATGCTCGAGGAGGACTTGCAAGCACTCGGAGTATTCGAGAGACGGGTGCTTAGGACCATCTTTGGCGGTGTGCAAGAAGACGGTGTGTGGCGGCGAAGAATGAACCATGAGCTCGCCCAGCGAAACCAGTGTCCACAAGGTAGCTAAAGCCGGAAGGGTACGATGGGCAGGGCATGTTGCAAGAATGCCGGACAGCAACCCTGCAAAGATGGTGTTCGCTTCCGATCCGGCAGGTACGAGACGACGTGGAGTGCAGCGAGCGAGATGGGCAGACCAGGTGCAGAACGACTTGGCGAGCGTGGGGCGTATTCGAGGATGGAGAGATGCGGCCTCGAACCGTGTATTGTGGCGTCAAATTGTTGACTCAGTGTTATCTGTTTAGATGTAGACTAAATAAATGAAAAAAATGAATGAATGAGAGGTGATAGTTTTGAAGTAAGAGCAGTAGAATCTGTTGAAATGAACGAATTCTGAGTTTGTGAAATATCAATGCAACGTTTTGAATACTCGATGGGTTCAAACCCCAACAAAGGGCAGTAATTACTAGAACATTTTTCGACTTGAATTTTTCACATGTTGTACATACGCACATCGAGTTTTCGATACTTTGTAATTAATGGCCCTCCTTAGCCGTGCGGTAAGACGCAAAGCAAGACCATGCTGAGGGTGGCTGGGTTCGATTCCCGGTGCCGGTCTAGACAATTTTCGGATTGGAAATCGTCTCGACTTCCCTGGGCATAAAAGTATCATCGTGTTAGCCTCATGATATACGAATGCAAAAATGGTAACCTGACTTAGAATCCTCGCAGTTAATAACTGTGGAAGTGCTTAATGAACACTAAGCTGCGAGGCGGCTCTGTCCCAGTGTGGGGATGTAATGCCAATAAGAAGAATTAATGTCCATGTCGAAAAATAAGGAAATAAATTTAATTGGAAACAATTCAACCCTAATTGAGTTAATTCGTAAGGTATTTTGTTACTGAAAGTCTGTTTAAACTTACCAGTGTTTTCGTGATCAGTTCTTTCTGTCAGATAATTATGTTGGAGCTATAATGGAAAGATTTCGTTTTTGGCATTTTTAAAACTAGTTTTCAAAAAACATATATCTTCCTTGTGGTCACTACTTTCACTTGAATTGTCGATTTTACGCTTTTTAATAGCCCATTGATCCAGTGAGGACTTTTGACGAAGGATTACGTCGTTTTGTCGACAAAAAGTGCTATAGTGCATGAAAAGTATACGATATGCGCGCCTTTAGTGGTGAAAGTCAAAACAAGTATAGGATGCTCTGGCTGATGGTCAGTTTATGTCGATAGGATGACACCGGTCAACGCCCCGGCACTGTAGTCCTGTTGCCGCGAAGAGCAAAATCAACAGCGAAAAAACAATCTTCATCACCCAACATCGCGCCCGCCCATTAATAGCCGACAGGGCAATTGGATGAAAGTTTCATTTGTCGAAATACAATAAATGATTTATCGAATTTATTCTGTATGTAAAATAAATTAATTACTGACGCTTTACGATGCGAAAAGCCATTTATAGCATTCATATCTATTTCACGCACATTACCGCGGAAACTGACGAAACGGCAGCAGCATAGAATGCCATCAACACCGGATTCGGATGACAATATAGTTGGCTAGACCCCCCTCAACTTTTATGGCCTGATTGGGTGTTTTTTGAATAGTGTTCGTTCATGAGATGTTGAAAATTAAATTCGACAGTCAATGAAAAGTAGAGCTTCTCAGGAAACAGTAGAGTAGACCTAAAATACAACATTCTTTGTAAGCTTTGATACAAAATAGTTTCGGGTGCACACATTTTTAATTAAATCTTAGTATAATTACGGTATACGCATTTTTTTGTTTGTAAGTATATGATGTCAAGAAGATCGGCCTTCAGTCTTTTAGACCCTTTGAAAGAGGCACAATAAATGTGTCCAAAGCGGTTTAAGTGTGACAAGCTTAACTCCTTAGCCGTGCCCTACTTAGCCGTGCGGTAAGACGCGCGGCTACAAAGCAAGACCATGCTGAGGGTGGCTGGGTTCGATTCCCGGTGCCGGTCTAGGAAATTTCCGGATTGAAAGTTGTCTCGACTTCCCTGGGCATAAAAGTATCATCGTGTAAGCTCCATGATAGATACGATTGCAATAACGGTAACTTGGCTTAGAAACCTCGCAATTAATAAATGTGGAAGTGCTCAATGAACACTAAGCTGCGAGGCGGCTCTGTCCCAGTGTGGGGATGTAATGCCAATAAGAAGAAGAAAGCTTAACAAGTCGATAAAAGAAAAACTTCATTGATAACTTTAACGTTACACATAAACCAAGGTGACCAGATTTTTCTTGGACCAATCCGGGACACCATAGGCATTATATATCTTGGAAGCGTATCAGACATTCAATGAGATTTTCCTCCTATCAACCTATGACATCCAGTATGATGCTAATCGCTCGATTTCATAGAAACAAATACCCCAAAATTTTTGTTTTTTTTCAAACATATTTGAAATAAGAAATGATTTACAATCTAGACCTCGTGGCTGTACGGCACCTACATTCTGAGCATATTTTTAGTTATATTATGTGTTTTATGAGTTGAGAGTTATGTTTCCGCTTTAGCCAAGGAAAGTCTTCGATAAACTAAACATTCTTCATTGGTCTGAGTGTTGTCCGCTGTCCATTGTTTTATGTAAGTATCCAACTGAACGACCGTCGTTGGTTGACGCATTGTTTAAAGGATTTTGTTGATTATGAAGATTTTTAGATCTTTGTATATTTAAGAATACCCCAGATTTTACACAGTTTCTAATGTCCCAAGCTGGCCTAAACTTCTCAAAATATCATAAGACATTTTTAAGTTTTTAATTTAGTACCCAGAGCATAAAAATCCTTAATATTCCCAATCCTTAATATTTTAGTTTATTAAAACGACTAAGATTCCGGAGATTTCTGCTTTATCCAAAGGCTGACATATTAACTCAACTATTGTTGATTTTTTAAAAAGACTGGGGATCTTTAAGAGCCAGTTCATGAGAAGCTCGACCCCCTTTCCAAGGGAGGTTGCAACGATGTTCTCCGATTTGGATGAAATGTTCAGGGTTTGTTCATATATGTAAGAGAAGTCATTTTGCAAATTTTCAGGTTTTTTCATTGAGGGGAAGTGGGGTAAAACGGCCCTTCAAAAATTTTTGTTCAAAAATCGCCAAAAACAAAAAAATGCAATAACTTTGGCTATGACTGACCGATTTTGTTTAAATTTTGCACGCTTTTTCTACTCAATGAGTACTTTATACCAAGTGGTTAATATGGTTATAAAGTTGTTTACTTTAGGAGAAAATGGACTTTTTCAATAAAAAACCCTGATTAATCCACCTAGCAGTGATGGTGCCTTTCTCTTGCATTATAAAAATAGTATTTTGGCCATTACTCTCGAGCCCATAGTCCGATCTGGCCAGTTTTCAATAGAAAACAATGGTAGATTATCCTTCGTCGAATGCAACTTGTTGCGAGTAAATCGGTTAAGGATAAGTGCCTGAAAAAATGAGTGGCATTTTTTTTCTCAATTTTTCAATAAAAAGGTGGTATTTTGGCCATAACTTCCGAGCCCATAGTCTGATCTGACCAATTTTCAATAGGAAACAATGATAGAGTATCCTGCGTCGAATGCAACTTGTTGCGAGTAAATCGGTTGAGGATAAGTACCTGAAAAATGAGTGACATTTTTTTTGGGCGGGTGTGCACAGACACACACACACACACACACACACACACACACACACACACACACACACACACACACACACACACACACACACACACACACACACACACACACACACAGACATCACCTCAATTCGTCGAGCTGAGTCGATCGGTATATAACACTATGGGTCTTCGAGCCTTCTATAAAAAGTTTGTTTTTGGAGCGATCATATAGCCTTTACCGTATACTTAGTATACGAGAAAGGCAAAAATGGTCGATTTTTCAAAGGGAATATTTTTCACCAACAGATCTAGGATAAAAAACTAAACCCGCAACGCAATTAAGGAACTAAAGAGCTTTCATAATTCAGAAGCGCCAACTCAAGAATTTCTAAGAAAATCGCGATTTTCTGCAACACTGTTTAAATATTCAAAAGAAAGTTCGCATAAATTTCGACCTTACTTATGTTGATGTTGTCCGATCTGGTAAAAACTCTCCAAGCCGTTTAGTCTAAGTATAAATTAAAAATCAGGATTTTCCACTAGGGAGTGTAGGGTAAAATAGTCCTTAAAAATAAATGTCAAAAAATACATTTTTTTAATGTGAGTTCAAGCAGAATATACATTAGTATAAAAATATTACGTAACTTGGAAACTTATTGAAACTTATTTCAGTGCGCCGACTTAAGAACAATTAATCAAATAAAAAAAAATCTGCACACTGCACTGTTTGTTTGCAAGCCAGTTTGTGAGAATCGCAACTCCATTTTTATCGATGTTTCAGCATCTGGCTGAAACTTACAAGGTTTATTTCTATATGTAGATGAAACTATTTGGCAAAATATTAGGATGGGGAGAGAGGGGTAAAATAGATCTCCAAATATAAATAATGTTACGAAACCAGATGATCGTAACCACACTTCTTAGATTTGATTATTCCGACCCAACTGGCAACTGATCTAGCGATTTTGCTAGTTTGCTTCGAAATTCTTCCAAGCGTAGTATTTTTATGGTTTTTTATCTGTCAACAATTAAATACTTCACAATCTCTCAATCTCAAAAAATAACGTGAACTAGATGACCACATCTAGTCATGTCATTTATATAATATTCCGGGGGAGGTATTGCAAACTTAGCGCCGTCCTAAACTCCCGTTCAAAAATATTGTCCAACCAAAATATATTCCCACCAGTTCCTCCATATATGGGTGACGTCTTAACTGCAAGAACGATGGTTCAAGAGTGACGTAAAGCACAATCCAATGCTTTAGCTAGTTTCCATCCATTAGGAAGTGTGAACATTTGTTTTGGTACTTCAACACGGTTTGGTGAAAAAGCAATAGTTAGATTTCTCAAAAAGTATTGCAAGCTGTTACTACCCAAGTACTACTTCTTAGCAAACCATACCTTGGATGGTTGGTTGGAAATATGTTCATATAAGGTTAGAAAAGATTTTAAGACAAAAAGGCTGGTATTCAAAGCATCCTTTTTACACATCAACTACACTGCCTTGTTAAGGTACTCAAGCACTTTCAGGTGGTGTAAATTAAGCCGAGAATAAAACAGTTTTGCTTGGTAATCTTTTAATTTTAATTAAAACCTATACAGTGCTATACATATGCCGTAGCGACTTTGTTTTGATGCGGTGAGTGCAGAATGAGTTACCTAAAATAATCCATTGAAAGCATTTCAATGCCTGCCATTGCATGAGTATGTGTTTTGTGTGACAAGCACAATGGATACACAATGCCCTGGGAGCCCACTCGAAAACATCCTTGACAGACTCGGGAATAGAACTCGCCATCTCCGGAGGGAAATCCTACGCTTTTTCATAGTTTTTTCCTCACAGTCATTCCTACGTGATTACTGGATTTTTTTTTACAAAATCCTGCAGGAATGCTTCCACAATTTTTATTTTCCTGAACCAAATAATGATAAAATCAACAACACAAATTTGTAAACTCACGCTCACGGCTAATTTTGAGTTGCGTTTGAAAAGAAAGGCTCGTGATAAAAAATACAAAGAAGTACAGTTCAATCTGATATATGATATACAAAGAGTTGTCCTTAGTCTTCAAACTTAGACTTAGGAATATTGGTATATGGTCCGTGGTTCGCCGTGCGGCGCAACTTAGTCTTGCTGGTATAACATGACCACTGTACGGTTCTACCACATAGATTTTCGGAATGCTGCTTCTGATCATGCTTATGAGTTGCTTCGTGTCTTTGGCCTTATAATCACCTTTATATATGTAGCAGATAGTAGACGATGGGGCTGAATAGACCAAATAGTGCTATAGTGACAGATTTCGAAACATTTTCACGCTTAAATGTTCTACACGGTTTTCCCATGATCTTTGTTTGCTTGAAAAATTTACAAAGCTCACCGCAGTGTTTCCAATGTGCAATGCTGGAGTGAAATTGTGTTTGCGACAATTCTAAGGATTTATTATTTCTATGAAAGCATTATTATTATGATAGAAAAGTATTAAAGTCATTCAATTCGTTTTGTTGCCACCCGTTACATTCACGTTTAGATACCTGCGATGCAAAAGTGGGTCCCTATAAAGGGCCCGGAAATAGCGTTAGGGACCCAGATGAGGACTCCCGTGGAGGTGCTCTGACAACATCAGTGGTGGTGACTATGACACCTTGCAGGAAACAGCCTCACTCATTCACTCGTGACGTATGGGTTATTAGACTGGCCTAAGAAACAAAAAGTTGTCGAATCCCACGGGGCATCCCCTCAGGATTGTGTCTTTGGGTGAGAAAATCAATCTCATAAAATTTCAGCTCAATCGCTTGTTGCATAAGCTGGCGCAATTGATTTGAAGTTTGTATGGGGATTTCAGCCAAAATATATAGGAAAATACACCTCCGTCACTCATTCGATCTGGAAATTGGTTCTAATTGCTCGATTGAGCTCAGAATTGCAAAAACAAAAGATATTTTAGTTACTAGATAAAGATTGTCGCTGTCGTCGCTGTCCGGAACATCTTTTGCTGGCGAGGATAGGGGAGCTAAATGTCAAAAAAGAAAAATCCATACGATTTGACAGCTTGGTACCCAACATGTTCCGGACAGCAGAACAAAGGGAACCGAAGCGACAATCTTTATCTAGTAACTAAAATATCTTTTGCAAAAACGGCAGTTGGTATGTATGTAATAATCGTTCAACTTTCTGTGAAATTGTTCTGTAGCATACCTTTTTACAATTCTGAACTCAATCGAGTAATCAGAACCAATTTCCAGATCGAATGAGCGACGGAGGTGTATATTCCTATACATTATGGTTGAAATCCCCATACAAACTTCAAATCGAATGCGACAGCTTATGCAATAAGCGATTGAGCTGGAATTTTGAGAGATTGATTTTCTCACCAAAAGACACAATCCCGGGGGGTGCCCCGTAGAATTTGTCAATATTTTTCTCCCCATACTAAGCTGGGCCAGTCTAATGGATTATGCATGATGATGTTTGGGGATTGCACTTCCTTCCACAAGATTCAAAACGGATATTCGTTTACGATCCTTATTTAGACTGAAAGCCAAGAACTGTCTTCATAACCTCAATCACTGTCGATTCTTTACACATATAGTTCTAAGCTAATGCAACTAACCAGTTTACTAAATTGATTTTCAATTCCAGCGTGGAATACCCATCCCGCAAATTGCATAGGGTAAATAACCCAACAGTGGAGGAACTAAGCACGTTCAACCACTTTATATTTGCTTATCTCACCAAGTCTGTACTTTATTTCATTATTCATGTATAGCTCTTCATGCAGCACTTTCAATTAAGAAGGGAAGTAAATTCTACACTAGATACGTGTTATTGATATGATAAACAATAAGAAGATTATTACTGCTTGAGCAAGTATATCGCTCCATGTAGTAATGGGATTGAAGAAGAATTAGTACCTACAAGTTATAATATGCGAACAAGATATATGAGAACTGTTCGGCACTTCATCTCATAGCTCCCATGTCCGTCCATCCTATTTAAAACAAAGCAATGAAAAATAATTTGATTTGTTTCTAATTTTTTGTTTGTTTTTTTTTTTCAGCAGTGAGAAGATTGCGAAGTATTTCTTTGAGCTGAACATGTATTCAGTGAGATAGCAATCGGAACAGTTCCCCTACATTAGCCCTTAAACAATCGTACACATTAAATGTCGCTTATGCCACAATGTTGCACAGGAGAGCCTCATGGTCTTTCACTGACAATGCTACTTGTTTCCTTTCTAAAGTGATTTTAAATGGAGAGATAAGCAAAAATATTTGTTTCCATAATAGTTCCTTCCTACGCCCTTGTGGATCTTAGTTGTGCACTTAATTCGTTACAAGAAAATTGGGTTTAGGGTTTGGCTCCCCCTCCCCCTTCGCTATCTATTTCCTTACCTCAAATCGTATTCTATTTGTGTTAGCGTTCGTCTGAATCAATCTTCGAATATTTAATAGTGGAATTGCTCTAACATGCTGTCTAAAGTCTAAATAAAAAAATCCATAAAACATCCACATAAAAAGTCACATACTCCATATTTTGAATATTTGAACTGCCGTGCTAAAAATTATAGCTATAATTCGAATGGAAATGATCTCCCTCTCAAGTAGTTTCGAATGATAGCAATAGAATTTCACAACCAAAATATTTCTTTATTTAATGAGCAATGTTATAACGTTATACGCTGAAATTCTCCAAGGAATACTGTAGTACTATATTGTATCCTACTATCTATCCCTACCGAATAATTGAAGCGTTTCTAATTGTGGAAAGGTACACATGCTAGTCGATTGGCACAGTAAATGAAGTTTGCACTGAATCTCTTGCTCTTTATTTTTTCAACCATCCCAAGTGCACTCCAGCTTAACAACATTAATTCCGCCAATTAGGTACTTTAATTATGGGAATCGATTCATCCGCGTAAATCCAGCTCCATCAGCACTACACCCGCGCTTCGACTCTCCTCTCGGATGCTAAATTGTGCCCAGGTAAGGTATAGGCACAGGCCCGGATGCTTCAATCAAGAGCACTGTTGTTTCCAGTATTATGGTTTTTCATTGCGCGCATCAACAGAAACAGCAGCACATTGATTGGTCAGTGCACCATTGACGAAAAATACAAGCAAAAGTTCAATGTGGAAAGCTTTCGTGCCTCGAGTGGAACCATTGAAGTGGATCCTTTTCCATTCGAAGCATGGGATGGAGTGCAGCAGACCAATCTATCCATCTAAAAACTTGAGTGCGGTAACCTTCTGTAGCATAGTGCGGTAAGGCTCACAGCTGTACAAAGTAGTCCATGCTAAAGGTGGCTGGGCTCGAATTCCGGTGTTCGGTCTTGGAAATTTTCAGTTGGGATTTTTAATCGACTACCTTCGATATTGCCGTGGAGTATGTTGTGAAAGGTTAGTCCTGAAAATTATTCTGAAGTTCAAAAATATGGGTAATTCAAAATCAATTGGACACAATTATTGTTTATCTATCAATTGAGTACAGTCATTAATATACTTACTTGATGAGCTACAGCTCATGATCCTACTCTACATGGAATATCCTTTTCCACTAGATTCGATCCTGAGCCAATCGATTTCAGTCGCCCTGAAGTTCAGCGCCCTTAGTTCCTCTTCAAATGCGAAAAGCCATGGTGTACGCGGTCTTCCATAAAGCCTACGACCTTTTCCGGGTTCTCTACTGAGTATTTTCGTCGCTTGAGGTCTTTCAGTCTATGAATCACATGACCAGCCCACCGTAGTCTGCCGTGTTGTATAAGCATAATTTTCCTTAGCCTTAAATGCGCGGCTACAAAGCAAGACCATGCTGAGAATGGAAAGGTTAGATTCCCGGTCCGGTGTAGGAAATTTTCCCCACTTCCCTTACAAACCTCGCATATAATAACTGTGGAAGTGCTTAATCAACACTAAGCTGCGAGGCGACTATGTCCAGTGGGGGATGTAATGCCAATGAAGAAAAAGAAGAAGAAGCTTAACAATATCCATCCCTTTATACACCTGGTATAACTCGTGATTCATGCGACGCTGCCGGATGCCGAGATATTTCTTCTTCTGGAGTTCCTTGAAGGATTCAAATCGAGACTTCATTGTGAACATCCGCATATAAACCTCGCCTTCCACTGTATCGGTTCTGTCCTTAATGCATACGTTTCTAGAGTATCGTGGAAGCCACGTATGTAGCTAAACAGATTTAGTTGAATTCGCAACTCCGACCTAGCCTAGAAAAGCAAGTTCCATACTTTTATGATCCATTTTCATTAATATCGTTCACAAGGTTAAAATACTTCAATCTTCCATTTACTTCCGCTATATTCACTTATGTATCAACAGATACGTATTTCGTTTTCTACTTGAAAACTTCTTCAGTGTTTCCCTAAGACGCTCAATATTAATTATTTTATTAATATCGTTGCTCAATAGCGTATCTTAGCTGCTAGTTCCTATTTAGTGCTATTATACCTTTCCATTCCCTTGGAATAGTAATGGGTCGATGATATCAATGCAAATAGGAAAAAAAAACAAAAGTTTTGTAATTCCTGTTCGAGAGCATTGCCCGATTCAGTTTTAATTCGGCAACGCTCATTAAAAACATTCATCGTCGTCTCAAAATACATATTTTCATCGTTGTTTTTGCTACCAACCACCAGATCGATCGCCGTCGGATGTATGGATTTTTGAATGGAAAATAAATTTATTAGGTGTAGCTAACAGATCCATCTGGAGAAGCCACGTGATTTTCAGGGATGCTGGTAAAGCAGATACCTAACCATCATTACAGTTCCATAATGGCAACGACTGGTACGAAACCGAAGAAATAAATGCAGGTAACACCGGGAAAAAAGGAAAAACTATTTGGTACAGCATTTTTTCAATTATTTTGGCATCAGATGTTTTCCAAACAGCCAATTATCGATGCTATAGGAAATCAGTGAGGAAAGAACGTTCCAATGGCAAAGGCGGAGGGAAGCGAGGAGGATTTGAGTGTGCTTTTCACTGAGAGATGGTTGTCTGCACTTTCGTGGTTCTCAACTTCTTCCAATATGTACGGCAATGTGGGGTTATGAGATTGGAATCCGTTATTCAATGTTACTTATATGTTCTTATTTTTTGTATTATATATTTAGTTTACAGTGCTCGTTATTTTCAAATAGTGTAAGTTTTAAGGTCCTGTCAACGATCCTTTTATTTATTTAGTTTTGCATTAACACTAAGGGCCGATGCCCACGTAGCGGTTTTTCAACGCCACGTGCACGCAGCGTTAAAATAACGCTGGTGTGCATCGGCGTGGTGACGCTGCGTTACCGCTTTTCCCGGTGCACACCTGCGTCTTTTTGACGCCACGTGCACTCTGCGTTGAAATGACGCTACGTGGGCATCGAGCCTAAGATAATCCGATGCGCATCAAAACCACTGAAATGATTCGCTTCGTTAACTTATAACGATGACAATTCATTTGAGAGCGTTCTAGCAATAAGTGGTGTACGGAAAGGCGATGCTAAGGACTGAAACGATTTGACCCCGGAAGAGATTGCTCGGTCCCAGAAGGGAACTCGCCTAAGCCCCAAGCACCTGGTCTTGAGCCAACGGCCGCTTCCGGGGTGGGTACCATGGATCTCCTTTTGTCTCCCGGGTCCCAGGGAGATATTAAGTAGAAGAAAGTTTCGGATGTGGGGTCTTAGAAAAAATAAGAGTGAATTTTAACTTACTGTTTTATTGTAACGGCATTGTAACGGGCCGTTTGTATCGGCTGGCAAGATGGCGGTAGTCGGCGTGCTTGCGAAGCAGGTGGCCCGGACCGGGTTTCTTGTAGTACGGACGCTCCGGACGAAAAGATGGCGTTTTACGCCGACGATGACGACGATTCTTCAAGACTGCACCACCGACCGGGTGGGCAGCTATGTGGGCCAATTGCGTCGGCCGGAAGATGGCGGGTGGTCGAGGCCTTCTTAGGACGTCCGTTTTGTCTTTTCACTTAAAACGTCTCGCTATATAAAGTTATTTATAGTGACAATGGAGGAGTGCCAGCTTCTAGCTTAATGCCAGTGGACATGCCGAACGTAGTGGTTGAAGGTCTATGACAGAGTAGGTAACAGTGGACAGGGCAGGTAAGGGGCCGTACACTAATTACGTAAGCATTTCTTCAGGGTTTTTCAACCTTGTTTTTTTGTTTCAAATTCGTTCATTTGATAGGCTCCTTTCAAGAGGCTTGGAAGCCTCCTTTCAAGAGGCTCGGAAGCCTCCTTTCAAGAGGCTTGGAAGCCTCCTTTCAAGAGGCTCGGAAGCCTCCTTTCAAGAGGCTCAGAAGCCTCCTTTCAAGAGGCTCAGAAGCCTCCTTTCAAGAGGCTCGGAAGCCTCCTTTCAAGAGGCTCGGAAGCCTCCTTTCAAGAGGCTCGGAAGCCTCCTTTCAAGAGGCTCTAAAGCCTTCTTTCAAGAGGCTCGGAAGCGTCATTTCAAGAGGCTCGGAAGCCTCCTCTCCAGAGACTCGGAAGCCTCCTTTCAAGAGGCCTCGGAAGCCTCCTTTCAAGAGGCCTCGGAAGCCTCCTTTCAAGAGGCTCGGAAGCCTCCTTTCAAGAAGCCTCGGAAGCCTCCTTTCAAGAGGCTCCGGAATCCTCCTTTCAAGAGGCTCGGAAGCCTCCTTTCAAGAGGCCCGGAAGCCTCCTTTCAAGAGGCTCAGAAGCCTCCTTTCAAGAGGCTCAGAGCCTCCTTTCAAGAGGCTCAGAAGCCTCATTTCAAGAGGCCCGGAAGCCTCCTTTCAAGAGGCCCGGAAGCCTCCTTTCAAGAGGCTCGGAACCTCCTTTCAAGAAGCCCGGAAGCCTCCTTTAAAGAGGCTCAGAAGCCTCCTTTCAAGAGGCTCAGAAGCCTCCTTTCAAGAGGCTCAGAGCCTCCTTTCAAGAGGCTCAGGAAGCCTCCTTTCAAGAGGCTCGGAAGCCTCCTTTCAAGAGGCCTCAGAAGCCTCCTTTCAAGAGGCTCAGAAGCCTCCTTTCAAGAGGCTCAGAAGCCTCCTTTCAAGAGGCTCAGAAGCCTCCTTTCAAGAGGCTCAGGAAGCCTCCTTTCAAGAGGCTCAGAAGCCTCCTTTCAAGAGGCTCAGAAGCCTCCTTTCAAGAGAGCTCAGAAGCCTCCTTTCAAGAGGCTCAGAAGCCTCCTTTCAAGAGGCTCAGAAGCCTCCTTTCAAGAGCTCAGAAGCCTCCTTTCAAGAGGCTCGGAAGCCTCCTTTCAAGAGGCTCAGAGCCTCCTTTCAAGAGGCTCAGAAGCCTCCTTTCAAGAGGCCTGGAAGCCTCCTTTCAAGAGGCTCAGAAGCCTCCTTTCAAGAGGCTCAGAAGCCTCCTTTCAAGAGGCTCAGAAGCCTCCTTTCAAGAGGCTCAAGCCTCCTTTCAAGAGGCTCGGAAGCCTCCTTTCAAGAGGCTCAGAAGCCCCCTTTCAAGAGGCTCGGAAGCCTCCTTTCAAGAGGCTCAAGCCTCCTTTCAAGAGGCTCGGAAGCCTCCTTTCAAGAGGCTCGGAAGCCTCCTTTCAAGAGGCTCAGAGCCTCCTTTCAAGAGGCTCAGGAAGCCTCCTTTCAAGAGGCTCAGAAGCCTCCTTTCAAGAGGCTCAGAAGCCTCCTTTCAAGAGGCTCAGAAGCCTCCTTTCAAGAGGCTCAGGCCTCCTTTCAAGAGAGGCTCAGAAGCCTCCTTTCAAGAGGCTCAGAAGCCTCCTTTCAAGAGGCTCAGAAGCCTCCTTTCAAGAGGCCTCAAAGCCTCCTTTCAAGAGGCTCAGAGCCTCCTTTCAAGAGGCTCAGAAGCCTCCTTTCAAGAGGCTCAAGCCTCCTTTCAAGAGGCCTGGAAGCCTCCTTTCAAGAGGCTCAGAAGCCTCCTTTCAAGAGGCTCAGAAGCCTCCTTTCAAGAGGCTCAGAAGCCTCCTTTCAAGAGGCTCGGAAGCCTCCTTTCAAGAGGCTCGGAAGCCTCCTTTCAAGAGGCTCAGAAGCCTCCTTTCAAGAGGCTCGGAAGCCTCCTTTCAAGAGGCTCAGAAGCCTCCTTTCAAGAGGCTCAGAAGCCTCCTTTCAAGAGGCTCAGAAGCCTCCTTTCAAGAGGCTCAGAAGCCTCCTTTCAAGAGGCTCAGAAGCCTCCTTTCAAAGCCTCAAGCCTCCTTTCAAGAGGCTCGGAAGCCTCCTTTCAAGAGGCTCAGAAGCCTCCTTTCAAGAGGCTGGAAGCCTCCTTTCAAGAGGCCTCAGAAGCCTCCTTTCAAGAGCTCGGAAGCCTCCTTTCAAGAGGCTCAGAAGCCTCCTTTCAAGAGGCTCGAAGCCTCCTTTCAAGAGGCTCAGAAGCCTCCTTTCAAGAGGGTCAGGAAGCCTCCTTTCAAGAGGGTCAGAAGCCTCCTTTCAGAGGGTCGGAAGCCTCCTTTCAAGAGGGTCGGAAGCCTCCTTTCAAGAGGTCAGAAGCCTCCTTTCAAGAGGCTCAGAGCCTCCTTTCAAGAGGCTCAGGAAGCCTCCTTTCAAGAGGCCTCGGAAGCCTCCTTTCAAGAGGCTCAGGAAGCCTCCTTTCAAGAGGCTCAGGAAGCCTCCTTTCAAGAGGCCTCAAGCCTCCTTTCAAGAGGCCTGGAAGCCTCCTTTCAAGAGGCCTGAAGCCTCCTTTCAAGAGGCTGGAAGCCTCCTTTCAAGAGGCTCGGAAGCCTCCTTTCAAGAGGCTCAAGCCTCCTTTCAAGAGGCTCGGAAGCCTCCTTTCAAGAGGCCTGGAAGCCTCCTTTCAAGAGGCTTGGAAGCCTCCTTTCAAGAGGCTTGAAGCCTCCTTTCAAGAGGCTTGGAAGCCTCCTTTCAAGAGGCCTGAAGCCTCCTTTCAAGAGGCTCAGAAGCCTCCTTTCAAGAGGCCTGAAGCCTCCTTTCAAGAGGCTCGGAAGCCTCCTTTCAAGAGGCTCGGAAGCCTCCTTTAAAGAGGCGCCGAACCCTTCTTTCAAGAGGCTCGGAAGCCTCCTTTTAAGATTTTTGGAAGCCTCCAATCCGAAAATTGTCTAGACCGGCACCGGGAATCGAACCCAGCCACCCTCAGCTTGGCTTTGTAGCCGCGCATCTTACCGCTAAGGCTAAGGAGGGCCAATAAGAATATGATGTTTAAAAACATTACATTTTAGATTGAAAACATTATTATTCTTCAAATTGTTCTCAAAGCTCCTACACTTGAGCGTTAAATTGATGTGGTACTAATGCTGTATTGAGTGGTTTCTATATTTTCTCCTAGATTACCTAAGAAGCGTGAATAATACATTTGGAAGTATGAATAATACATTTTGCTTCTTATGGAGTATTTTTGAGGCACAGAAATTAAGGCAGCTCTCTCGCAACATTCAATTTAAAACCATTATGAATCTGTTGTATCTTAGTTAAGACGAATTTCGCGCCAACTCGACCAACGGTTGGCAGCACCATCTCAGAATCGAATGAAACTTGGTGGGCATAAAGATATGGTATTTCTAAACCACTTCGCATACTCAGTTTTTTAAAAATTGTCAAGAGTAACATTTGATGAGGGCCTAATTTTTTATCATTGATTTTTTAAAAATCGATGTAATTCTAAAATGACAAGACGTACAAAAAAGTGTTGTATGGCGGACTGTCGCGAAATTCCCTAAATTTTGTTGGAAAAATATCCAAAAAATAAAAAACCGATTTCTACACTGAAAAAAATCAGTTTTAAAAATTGAAATCGATATTACAAAAAAAAAACCCCATCTCAGAAATCGATGAAATTTTTTCTGCAGATAGGGATTTGAAGTATTTAACTTTTCTGGGAATAATGTTCCTGTGACATATTTAAGGAAAAAAAGTTTTTCTAACAAAAACTTTTTTCATGTCCATATTGAAAATTTATCAGCGTGTTTTATGCCTACAGCGCCGAATATAGGCTCAACCAACGACACATTTTGGAAGTATAAAAATTTGTTTAGAAAGCAATTCAGTGTAATCTACATTAATGTGGACCAACATTTGAAAATGGCGTATATTTTCCTAGATTTCTTATATTAATGTTAACCACAAATAACCAGATTTACAAAATTGTGATGTTTGATGGACTATTGTAAATTTGTCTGAACTGTAAAATCTGAAACATAAAAGAGCGTTTCGTTCACCGAGAAAATAAATCAATAAATGTAAAGATTAAAATTGGTTTGCAAAATAAAATTGGAGGTCGATTTTTTTTATCAGATAAACATTTTGATTCCAAACGATGAAGCTCGGTAGATGATTTCATTAGGGGGAATTCGGGTAAAGGCACATTCAAAGAATAATAACTTTTTCCCTTTTTTTCAACCATCTAAGACGAGTTGAGTGACTCCATTCAATTCCACCAATGATTTCGATATCTTTGCAGATACGTATTTCGACCACCACAACTGTGTGGTCGTCTTCAGTGTCTGGCATTTGACTCGACTTACGAGATACGTATTTGCAAAGATATCGAAATAATTGGTGGAATTAAATGGAGTTACTTAACTCGTCTTAGACGGTTGAATACATTCCACTAAGGGCCGATTTCTTCACCTCCACTTAGTGCTTAAACCCGGTTTAATCGTATGGGTGAGCACCGCTTAAGAGTTAAGCGGAGGTGAAGAAATTGGCCCTAAAAGAGCTTAAAATATTTTTTTTCCTTTTTTTATTTTTTCTTCAACTTTATTTGCTACTTTCTTACTTCTACTTGCATACTCATTAACTTGTAAATTTACTCGAATAATCATCTTGAAAAGTTCATCAAACTCTTATGCCATTGTTGAGTTTTGCTCATTCGAGATATAACAGAAATGTAATTTAATGACATTTTTGTCTGATTGTGTAACTGCGCATTCGTATTCAACTCCCGAAGAGTCTTAATAATATTTCCATAATCTTTGGCAAGACTTACTCGTTTTGCCATTCGTTTGAGAATGCCATCAATAGCATCGCAAGGGCCTTTTCCGTGCGATGTTGCAAAAAAAGTGCCATTCTGCTTTCTTTTGAATTGAAATTACACAGACTTGCAAAGTTCCTTTTATTTTTATAATGTGCTGCAGCTCCACCAGACACAAAAGCAATTCAAAAATCGATCGACTGTTTCAAAAAGTCAATTAATTTTGAAATGAATAAGTGAACAGCTTTTGTGTCATGGATCATTACTTCTGATTAATAAAGCTAACGTTTTCTAATTTACCGTTTCTTTTAAAGTAAACTTCGAATGGATATATTGTTACCTGGGAATTATTCCAACCCTGAGCAGCAAGTATTTCACTTTGACCTAAAGTACTCTCTTTGTTTTAAAAAAAATGTATTGCTGTTTGCCAATAATGTCATGAGTTATAAGTTTATCAATTTTTTCAATAAAATACGATACAAATTCATCTACAGGCTTTATAACGGTGTCTAAATTACACCGATCAGTGTCAGCCTTTGCTTCTTCTTTTCCACTATTACAATTAAATATCACTTCAGTTTCGTTTCGGCAACACTGCCCGTTTTCAAAGCAATTATTTGCTTTTTTTGTAAACTCAATTGTTTTTTTAAGTTACTTCGATACAAAAAGTCAATGAAAATATAAACCCTTTTCAAATGTTGGTGCCCAATTATGTTACATTATGCTAAATTGCTTCCTAAACAAATTTTTATACGTCCAAAACGTGTCGTTGGTTGATGATAGGCTGCTGAACCTATATTTGGCGCTGTAGGCATAAAACGCGCTGATAAATTTTCACTCAATATGAACATGGAAAAAGTTTTTGTTAGAAAAACTTTTTTTTCCTTAAATATGTCACAGGAACATTATTCCCAGAAAAGTTAGATAATCAAAATACCTATCTGCAGAAAAATTTTCATCGATTTCTGAGATGAGGTTTTTTTGTAATATCGATTTTAATTTTTTAAACTAATTGTTTTCAGTGTAGAAATCGGTTTTTTATTTTTTGGATATTTTTTCAAAAAACTTCAGGGAATTTCACGACAGTCCGCCATACAACACTTTTTTGAAGGTCTTGTCATTTTAGAGTTACATCGATTTTTAAGAAATCAATGAAAAAAAATAGGCCCTCGTTAAATGCTACTCTTGACAATTTTTGAAAAACTAAGTATGCAGAGTGGCTTAGAAATACTATATCTTTATGCCCACCAAGTTTCATTCGATTCTGAGATGGTGCTGCCAGCCCCATAGAAGGTTTGGCGTGAAATTCGTCTTAAATATAAACATTTTTGGATATAATATTTTTTCATTTCCTTTGAGGCAATATATCCCACGAACGGATAGACCGATTTGCAAGATTTTGTTACTAATTAATTCGTCTTGAGATCAGCTCTGTTTATTTCCTACATATTGTTTAGTGTACATCCACAACGAGTGGAGTGAAATTTCTTATTGGCTGACTTATACACACAGTCTTTATAAGCAATTGTGCTCGGTCAAGTGAGGTTTTGCGAAATTTTAGTCATTTTAGTCGCTACTCGCGACTACATTGGGATGGTAAGGAATATAGAACTTTTCTAAGAATAATTAACTTTGAATGAACTAAACTGTGAGATCTTACCTTAAGTTCAGAAGTGATCGCGCACTCCTACATTAATCATATCCTCTAAAACCGTCCTATGTTTGTCAAACATCAACCTCCGACTTATGATCGGAAATAGTTCCAATTTCTTATCACTATTGGATGGTTTATTTCTTTTGTTTAAGGATGAAAAGTCCCTCTTTCACAAGTAACCCCAACATCCTTTTGAAAACGCCTGCGGAGTGTGCTTTCGGTGTACAATAAAAGTACATTTCAAGACAAGCATCAAATCTGTGAGCTGGCGCACAATGCTTCGTCCGTACAACTATCGCATCGTCGTCATTTGAAATAACGATGACAACACAACGGGAGAGCATTGTGCCAAGCCATGAAAACGACAATCGTTATGTAGGATAAAGACGACTCTTCATTCAGCAGTTGGTACCCTCTTCATTTGACCCACCAAACGCAACGAGCTTCCAACCGTTCAGAATCAGATCAGTTATTGCATTTTCCACTCGTTCAGTTTGTTGCATAAGTAGCATCGAAACATGAAAAAAGCATCTGATTATTGGAGCAAGTGTTTCTAACAACATGATTAGAAAACAATTCAAGGCCAATTCAGCTAAATTATATTTTATTGTTTTCAACTAGATATAACTAGTTATACACCTAAAATGATTTTCTTACAATTCTTTATAACATCCTACCATATTCTGTATAAGAGCTGGACATATGCGAAAATGTTAGGTTCTTATCCAAAAAATTCAATATGCTTTATACTGTTTTACGTGTTTTGCCATCAAAATATCATAAACGAAAACTTTTGAGCTGTTTCAGTATCTATACTGCACAAAACCATCGATATGTGCACAGCAACATTCGGACCGTTGCAGTGACCACATGTTCATTGCATACACCTACTTATGATCATCCAAAGTTTCCCTTGGATTCGAGCATGAAACAGTTCCCACTGCACTGCACACCATAATGTGATGCAAAATATACTTTTAAGTTGAAGGAATTTTGATCCAAGCCTGCCAACAAACTTTGATAATGTTGGTACTGCAATAAGGTGGTTGGGCATTGTGGCTGGAAAAAGGATATCCCAACAAATAACAGTTGGATGCGGGTACTAAAGCAGCAGCATCTGCTGCTTCTTCCCCGGGAAAAGTATCTCTCTGTGCGGTGGGAACTGGGTTGTGTTTTCTCTGGGTGATTGTTTTTCTTTTGAAACCCTAAAGTTCGTAACCACATCATAAGCGGAAGGTGCAGAGATACGGTGGGATAGTTGGACAGCTTAGACCAAAAATCCTTGTTAGTTTTATGCCAACAGATGAAGATGTTTTGAAGTAAGCGGAAAATAGTTGCAGTAACTATGTATGACCATTTGTGTCGCATGTGAGAACCGGTGTTCCAACGAAAGATACACTTCTACAAGAGACCATAAGCAGTCAAACAAAACCAGAAGCTTCCTGTTCAAGTTCGCATACAAATGCTAAATAGAATATAATCTGGCAGAGCATGTATACACTGTACCCTAACTAAAGCACATACTGCACATTAGACGTCTGTTTGAGATGTGAAAGAGTTGAGCTAATTTGCATAATGGACTTATGGAGCATCTTTTTTGTTTAGATTTCTAGTGTTGGTTTGCGTCGTCGTTAGTAAGCAAATAGTATCCAATCGATGGGACATTAGGATTAACATGATTCACATTTGATGAAACTAGATGAAACTTGTTCTTGTTTGTTGTTCAATCCAGCTTTTCGCGGTCGTATTTGGTAGCTTGTGAGCTTGATAACATTCTCGATATCTGAACTTTTAATTCCTATCATTTCCACTATACTTGGTTACTTTACAGATACACAACAGTAAGGTTGCAATACATCATGCCTTAAGAAGCATTTACTGGTATTTAGGCTGTAAAAATAAGTTCTATCAATTTTCAATAAACATGAAAGTATTTAAAATAGATAAATAAATAAATCATTGTACACATAATTCTCAATCTTTAAACTACATATTTTTCTAGCAATCGTTATTGAAATTCTCACATTTAAGATAGAGATTCCTGCAGTCAAACCTCAGCAAGCAGCTTTCAATAAGCTAGGGGTGTGACAGCGACAACACAAATCAAATTACGTTGATGGCTCTATTTGTGAGTGGGACAAAAATCACACAACATCCAAACATCCCCTCCGTCCCGGATTAGGAGGAGTTTGGGTTTCCGCTTGAACGAATCCCCACGGAACCGTACAAATCTACGCCAACACGACGATCTTTCACCTTTTCGTTCCCTGTATGGTTTGCAGAAAACAACTTCACCGGAGCGTGTTATCACCTTTGGGTTGACATCTTTCGGTAGGTTCATGTTCTGTGGCAAAGGTTAGATGAATGGACGGGAAATCTGAATGTAATTTGTCATCAAATATATCTAATTTATCTCGAGTTGTCCCACTCAGCCAACTGTTACTGGAGAGGGCGGAGAGAGAGAGGGTTGTTTTCACATGTGTACGAAGTTGTTGAAGTGAAAAGGCTGCGTTTGGTTCCACCGAATGTGGGGTAGAACTGCGGCTAAAGATTTTTCATGTCGAAAAATGTTGTGCCTACGACGCGACGCGTGAGTAATATTATTTATGTATATGTCTATTTTATGTTATTTTATGTTATTTATATGTCTATTTTTTTCATTATTGTACCAAAACACACTAAAGGGCGATAATAATTCCATATGAATGAGAGCAACATTAGGAAAAAATCTGAACATAATCTACAACAGTTGATTAATCTACTGATCAAGAAACATTTCAACCAAGCAAGCCAATTTATCATGGTAAGACTTTATGCTAAAGCATTTGAAAACAGTCATCACCATAAATAAAATATTCATGGTGCGACTTTCAAAGGGCACACTTCTGGCCTACTTCCACCTTTATCCGCTTTTCTTCTACCAAACGTGCGACAAAGCTGCTTAGAAGCTGTTAGAAGCAACATGGCGAGGGCGTTCTTTTTTTTTCATCGCATTCTGGGGTTTTATCTTTCTTTAGTCCCAGGATTTTGTTCGGATGGTGCGAACCCCGACCAGGCGATGGAATGATAACGGCTTTCGCTGGTTGTAATCAAATTAAGAGGATGAAAGGGATTGATAAGGTGTATTAAAATGTTTTACACCCTATATTCGGAAGAGTTTTTTTTATCTATGTTGTAGATTTATTAAGATCTTCTAAGTAACTCGTACACTGGAGCGAAGTAGGTACATATTCAGTTCATTCATTGCCAGTACACCCAATCAACGGAGTTCCGATATTTGTAGAATTCGGTATAACAGTTTGATAAAATCAGCATAAAAAACTAAGCATATATAAAACGATTCCTTTACAAAAATGCAAGTTTTTTATTCATACAGGGATTGTGAAAGCAGCTTAAGGTCTTGAAAAATATTTACAGATTTGTACACTACCAGATTATGGCTGGTTCTTATACAGTTCCGAGCCTCTTAAAAGTAGGCCTCCAAGCCTCTTAAAAGAAGGCTTCCAAACCTCTTGAAAGAATGCTTCCGAGCCTTTTAAAACGAGGCTTCCGAGCCTCTGGGAAGAAGGCTCCCGAGCCTTTTGATAGGAGGCTTCCGAACCTATTGAATGGAGGCTTCCCAGCCTCTTGAATGGAGGCATCCGAGCCTCTTGAAAGGAGGCTTCCGAGCTTTCTGAAAGGAGGCTTCCGAGCCTCTTGAATGGAGGCTTCCGAGCCTCTTAAAAGAAGGCTTGCGAGTATCTTAAAATGAAGTTTCCAAGTTACTAGAAAGGAGACTTCCGAACCACTTAAAAAGGGGCTTCCGAGCCTCTTGGAAGGAGGCGTACGAGCCTCTTAAAAGGAGGCTTCTAGGCCTTTTGAAAGAAGGCTTCCGAGTATCTTAAAATAAGGCTTCCGAACATTTTGAATAGTGGGTTTGTATCTATTTCAAAGTAGGCTTCCGAGCCTCTTGAAAGAAGACTTCCGAGCCTCTTGAATGGAGGCTTCCGAGCTTTTTTAATGGAGGCTTCTGAAGCTTTTGAAAGTAGGCTTCCGAGCCTTTAGAAAGCAAGGTTTTGGAGCCTCTTGAATAGAGCCTTCCGAGGCTCTTGAATGGAGGCTTCCGAGCCTCTTAAAAGAAGGCTTACGAGCCTCTGAAAGGAGGCTCTCTAGCTTCTTGAAAGGAGGCTTCCGAGCATTTTGAATGGAGATTTCGGAAGCTTTTGGAAGAAGACTTCCGAGCCTCTTGAAAAGGAGCTTGCGAGCCTCTTGAAAAGATGCTTCCGAGCCTTTTGAATGAAGGCTTCCGATGCTCTTGAATGGAGGCTTCCGAGCCTCTTAAATAAAGGATTCCGAGCCTTTTAAAATTAGGCTTCCGAGGCTCTTGTAAGGAGAGTGTGGAACCTCTTGAATGGAGGCTTCGGAGTTTTTGCAAGGAGGCTTCCGAACCTCTTGAGAGGAGGCTTCCGAGACTATTGAAAGGAGGCTTCTGAGTCTCTTGAAAGGTGGCTCTCGAGGCACTTGAAAGGAGTATCTTAAAAGAAGGCTTCCAAACTTCTTAAAAGAAGGCTCCTTAGCCTCTTGAAAGGAGGCTTCCGAGCCTTTAAAAAGAGGGTTTCCGAGCCTCTTGAAAGGAAGGCTTCCGAGCTTCTTGGAGAAGGATATTGGACCTCTTGAAAGGAGGCTTCCGCGTCTCTTGAAAGGAGCCTTCCGAGCCTCTTAAAAGAAGGATTACGAGCTTCTTAAAAGGAGGCTTCCAAGCCTCTGAAAAAAGGCTCTCTAGCCTTATGAAAGGAGGCTTCCGAGCCTTTTGAAAGGAGGCTTCCGAGCCTCTTGAAAGGTGGCTTTCGAGGCACTTGAAAGGAGGCTTTCGAGTCTCTTGAACGTAGACTTCCGAGCCTCTTTAAAGGAGGCTTCCATGCTTCTTGAAAGGAGGCTTCTTAGCTTCCTGAAAAAAGGCTTCCAAACCTCTTTAAAGAGGGCTTTCGAGCCTTTTGAAAGGAGGCTTCGTAGCCTCTTGGAGAAGGTTGTCGAACCTCTTGAAAGGAGGCTTCCAGAGCCTCTTGAAAGGAGGCTTCCGAGCTTTTGAATGGATGCTTCTGAGTTTTCTCAATGGAGACTACCGAGCATCTTGAAAGGAGGCTTTTGAATCCCTTGAAAGAAAGCTTCAGAGCTTTTAGAAAGAATATTTCTTAGCCTCTTGAAAGGAGGCTTCCGAGCTTTTGGAATGGAGGCTACCGAGTTTTTTGAATGAAGGCTTCGGAGCCTTTTGAAAGGAGGCTTTAGAGCTTCTTGAAAGGAGGCTTCCATGCTTCTTGAAGGAGGCTCTCTAGCCTCTTGACAAGAGACTTCTGAGGGTTTTGAGAGGGGGCTTCTGAGCATCTTGAAAGAAGGCTTCCGAGCCTCTTGAAAGGAAAGGAGGCTTCCGAACCTCTTGAAAGGTGGCTTTTGAGGCACTTCAAAAGAGGCTTCCGAGTCTTTTGAAAGGTGGCTTCCGAGCCGCTTGAAAGGAGGCTTCCGAGCCGCTTGAAAGGAGGCTTCCGAGCCTCTTGAAAGGAGGCTCCCAAGCCTCTTGAAAGGGGGCTTCAGTGCCTCTTGGAAGGAGGCTTCCGAGCCTCTGGAAAAGAGGCTTCTGAGCATCTTGAAAACAGGCTTCCGAGCCTCTTGAAATGAGGCTTCCGAGTCTCTTGAAAGGAGGCTTCCGTGCCTCTTGAAAGGAGGCTTCCGTGCCTCTTGAAAGGAGGCTCCCTAGCATCTTGAAAGGAGGCTTCCGAGCCTCTTGAAAGGAAACTTCTGAGCCTCTTGAAAGGAGGCTTCCGAGCTTCATGGAAGGAGGCTTCAGAACCTCTTGATAGGAGTCTTCCGAGCGTTTTGAATAAAGGCTACGGATCTTTTTGAAAGGAAACTTCTGAGCCTCTTGAAAGGAGGCTTCCGAGCTTCATGAAAGGAGGCTTCCGAGCCTCTTGAAAGGAGGCTTCCGAGCCTCTTGAAAGGAGTCTCCCGAGCCTCTTGAAAGGATGCTCCCGAGCCTCTTTAAAAGAGACTTTCGAGCCTCTTGAGGCTTCCGAACCTCTTGAAAGGAGTCTTCCGAGCTTTTTGAATGAAGGTTTCGGAGCTTTTTGAAAGGAGACTTTTAAGCCTCTTGAAAGGAGGCTTCCGAGCCTTTTGAAAGGAGGCTTCCGAGCCTTTTGAAAGGAGTCTTCCGAGTTTTTTGAATAAAGGCTGCGGATCTTTTTGAAAGGAGACTTCCGAGGCTCTTGAAAGAAAGCTTCTGAGCCTCTTGAAAGGAGACTTCCAAGGCTCTTGAAAAGGGATTCCTAGCCTCTTGAAAGGAGGCTTCCAAGCTTCTTAAAAGGAGGCTTCCAAGCCTTTTGAAAGGAGGTTTCGGAGCCTGTTGAAAGGAGTCTTCCGAGCTTTTTGAATGAAGGCTGCGGATCTTTTTGTAAGGAGACTACCGAGCCTCTTGAAAGAAAGCTTCCGAGCCTCTTGAAAAGAGACTTTTGAGCCTCTTGAAAGGAGGCTTCCGAGCCTTTTGGAAGGAGGCTTCAGAACCTCTTGAAAGGAGTCTTCCGAGCTTTTTGAATGAAGGCTGCGGATCTTTTTGAAAGGAGACTTCCGAAGCTCTTGAAAGCAGGCTGCCGAGCCTCTTGAAAGGAGGCTTCCGAGCTTCTTGAAAAGGGGATTCCTAGCCTTTTGAAAGGAGGCTTCCGAGCCTGTTGGAAGGAGGCTTCCGAACCTCTTGAAAGGAGTCTTCCGAGCTTTTTGAATGAAGGCTGCGGAGCTCTTTGAAAGGAGACTTCCGAATGGAGGCTTTCGAGCCTCTTGAAAGGAGCTTTCCGAGTCTCTTGAAAAACGGCTCCCGAGCCTCTTAAAAGGAGGTTTCCAAGCTTCTCGAAAGGAGGCTTCCGAACCTCTTTAAAGGTGGCTTCCGAGCTTCTTGAAAGGAGGCTTCCGAGTCTTTTGAAAGAAGGATTCCGAGCTTCTTAAAAGGAGGCTTCCATTCATTTATTTAGTTAACATCTAAACAGATAACACTGAATCAACAATTTGACGCCACAATGCACGGTTCGAGGCCGCATCTCTCCATCCTCGGATACGCCCCACGCTCGCCAAGTCGTTCTGCACCTGGTCTGCCCATCTCGCTCGCTGCGCTCCACGCCGTCTCGTACCTGCCGGATCGGAAGCGAACACCATCTTTGCAGGGTTGCTGTCCGGCATTCTTGCAACATGTCCTGCCCATCGTACCCTTCCGGCTTTAGCTACCTTCTGGATACTGGGTTCGCCGTAGAGTTGGGCGAGCTCATGGTTCATTCTTCGCCGCCACACACCGTCTTCTTGCACACCGCCAAAGATGGTCCTAAGCACCCGTCGAAAGGCTTCCGAGCCTCTTGAAAGGAAGATCCCGAGCCTCTTAAAAATAGGCTTCCAAGCCTCTTGGAAGGAAGCTTCCGAGTCGCTTGAAAGGAGGCTTCCGAGCCTCTTGAAAGGAAGCTTCCGAGCCTCTTGAAAGGAGTCTTTCAAGCCTCTTGAAAGGAGACTATCGAGCCTCTTGAAAACAGGCTTTCGAGCCTCTTGAAAGGAGGCTTCCGAGCTTCTTGAATGAAGGCTTCCGAGCCTCTTGAACGGAGTCTTCCGTGCCTCTTGGATGAAGGCTTCTAAGCATCTTGAAAGGAGGCTTCCGAGCCTCTTAAAAAGCTGTTTTCTAGCCTCTTGAAAGAAGGCTTCCGAGCCTGTTGGAAGGAGGCTTCCGAGCCTCTTGAAAGGAGGCTTCCGAGTCTCTAGAAAAACGGCTTCCGATCCTCTTAAAAGGAGGCCTTTTGAAAGAAGGCTTCCGAGCCTTTTGAAAGAAGGATTCCTAGTTTCTTGAAAGGAGGCTTCCAAGCATCTTGTAAGAACACTTCTAGGCATGTTGATATGAGGCTTCGGAGCCCCTCAAAAGAAAGATTACGAGCTGCTTGGAAGGAGGCTTCTAAGCTTCTTGCAGCGAAGCAACTGAGCTTTCTAAGAAAAAGCCTTTATGCCCTTAATATGGAGGTTTCTGAACCATTGGATTCTAGATTCTAGTCACTCGATGTTTTGTCCTTTTGAGCTTTTGTCCCACAGCACTTCATACACTGTGCTTGTTGTGGTGGGTGGGATTCAATAGGCTTTGATATACTGATCGCCGTGCATATCATGTACAATACAAAGTTTAAGAATAAAAAATTACACAATTATCAAAAGTTTTTATTTAAATTATAATACATCCGTCATAACGCATTGTTGTCCGAGGTACCCCATGGGGCCAGCGAAAGTACCCCCAGGGGTACATGTACCCCAGGTTGAGAATCGCTGCCCTAGATGGAGGCGAAGTAACTATCGTAAGAGTAGACGGTGTCAGAGCTCTATGTCCAGTTGTTGTCATCCAATGTAAGAGTCGGTGTCGATGATCTTTGTTGACTTACTGAGAGATCAGTTTGGAGTCAAGATCCAGGAAAGTGCATAAGGGTTATAAGAGCTCACTACAATGCCGGAGACGAGCCAGCCCCGGGCTGAAAGTCTCCTTAATAAAGACACAAAAAAAAAAAAAAAAAAAGCTCACTACAAGTGCCTTTGCGCCAATCCCGTTCATGCATTCCCAACACGGACATCAGAATGGTGTAAGTATCGGGCATTTTGGCTCACCGCTTCATTTTCTCTGGGCCGTGTTTCGCACATAATTTCTGATCGAGAATTCACTGCTAATGACGCCATCCATCCGAATACATTTTTGCAACGTCTCCCTCCCACGCGCGCTTCTGATTCTGCTGCCGCAGCAAATACATTTTCACGAATACATTTTTGTATCGTCATCATCAGAAGCGTGCTCATGATTCTGCAGACGGAAAGCAACTTTCTGATGCCGACGAGGGATGAACTTTGAACAAAATTCGTCTCGGCTCAACCTTGCTTTGTATTAAGAAATTGTTAAAAAAAGGATCAATTTTCAATAATGCGTCTTTTGAATCGGTAACAGTCAGTACTCGATAGTTTGGATTTGCGAGAAAATTGTGTCTTGACAGCTGCTTCCAATGAGGATTGCCAATCGATGGTACTTCAGACGCCACCGCTGCGAAAATATGCTCCATTGCTGCAGCCACGGCTGTCACAAACGTCTTCGTAGCGAAACTGCGAACCGGTTATCTAAATGTTGCGAAAAAATTCACTTGATGCTGAATCTACGAAGAAGAATCCAAACTTCTAATCTCTAGAAAGTAAGACAACTACGAGACCAGTTGGTAGCTCCATTTGTGGAGAATGCAACGAATCCTGAATCTTTTTCGTAATTAGTTTCATAAATAGAATCATAGGTACAATATAAACCACCCACCGACTGTTCCCATAGCCAACATCATGTTACCAAGGATCAGTTCCTCCCATCCTATACTTGTAGCTCATGAGAAAACACCCTCATATCCGTTGTCTACCACGAAGACCAAAATTTAAACTAATTTCTGGTCAGCGTATTTTCTAATTCCAACAGAAGTATGGATTTTGGTTCCAGGGCTAGTGGCTTCTCTGGAAATAATTCGTCAGCGGTTTCTCATTCCCTTCCGCACAGCAAAGCAGTCTTCGTTCAAACCTAAGCAGAACGAATCGAAAGGAAAAGCTAATTTCGTGCCGCTCCCCTCTTCCACATCTATCGGTTTCCAAAGCACAGTCGGAGGGACTAACGAATGTTTGTCCGCTGATATAACCGTTGATTACCTTCCGCATCCAAGGTGCAGCGACATTCCTAGGAAGGTACTTGCAGGTCTCGACGTTCGTTGGGCGAGCTGAGCAAATATCAATCTATGTGAACTTCCGCTAGCTCTGCCACTGGGAGAAGGTACCCTTGGTTCACGCTTGACGGCACCCGACCGACCGACTTGCATCGTTCCACACAGGCAGCGAGTGGAAATCCAATAAAATAATAAAATAAAATCTCGTGATCAAATATTTATTCAAAATTTCAATATTTTGAATTTCAATTCCTTTCTGGCCGATGTCACCGTCGAGTCGATGTCGTTTCAACCAACCCGACGGAAGTGGTTAAGCGTGAGGGAGCTATTTCAGAAGGTTTTACTCATGTTGCAAGTCAAGGCGTTCCGAAAGGTTGTATTTTCATAAGAAAAATAACTAATAGAACTCATATTTCAGAGCTCATATTATATCTTACGTCCGCTAGGTGAATTAATCTCGGTTTTAGTACGTCCCATTTCAACTGTGTGTTCGCCGGGCAGGCCAGATTTTCCCGTCAACTTGCAATTTCACATGGCAAAGACTTCGTCTTGGTGCTGGTCGTCGCCTGGGAGAAGGGCAACCCAAAAGTGCACCGGTTTGTAATCCTTTTATGTTGGGAGTTTTCCCCGGGAAAGAAAAAGGGCACCGGCTTCACGGCGATGGTCTGTTGTCTTTTTGTCGTTTCGAAATCCTTTCTTCGCACGCAAAGATAGTTGCCGGAGGAATTTCGTTTTGCTGTCGTTGTTGTCGTCGTCGTCGTCGTAGTCGATGCCATCTCTTCGGCACACTTACCCACTTTGGTTCAATTGTTACAGCTTGTAGCGCAAGTGGTGGATACTTGAGATGGTTTTATGCTGTTTTGCTCTTTTCAAGGAGGCACGGAATTGGATTGTGGTTTCGTATTTGAATTGAAGAGGAAGAATCATGGGAAAAAAGATGGAAATTGATTTAAAATTGAATATTGCTATGATTTAAATAAAACAAAAATGCTTTATGTCCAAGTCCATATTATGCGACAAGTTTGAGACCGTTCGAATGGTCCTTCATCAGTGACTACCAGGCCGGATTTTCGTGAAGGCTGATTAACGACGGGTCTGGTTCAAATCCTCGCTAAATGCCGGGAATACACTCTCTCACACACCCATCTGGCCGAAAGTCATTTGCTGAATAGGACATTTGGCGGAATAGGACATTTGGCCAAAGAGGACATTTGCCAAGAAGGTCATTTGGCCGAATAGGACATTTGGCCGAATAAGACATTTGGCTGAAATGGACATTTGGCTGAATAGGACATTTAGTCGAATATGACATTTGGCTGAATAGGACATTTAGCCGAATAGGACATTTGGCCAAAGAGGACATTTCACCAAAGAGGACATTTGGCCTAAGAGGACATATTCAATTTCTTACAAAACATTCCAAATCGTACCCAAATGCAATCCAAAATTCATTACTAAGAAGATTTCAAAACAACCTAATAAAGATAAGAAATTCCATGCTGATCCAAATTCAATCAAAATCCATTCCAAATCCAATCCAGAACCAATCGAAATCCAATCCAAATACGCGTGCTGTGATTTTGCAAACCATTTTCCCCCGGTCGTCAAAACGCGTCTTGCTATTTTGCAAACCACAAACCATTTTTCGACGGTCTTCGAGAAGCGTCTTGTGATTTTGCAAACCACAAACAATTTCCCGACGGTCTTCGAGACGCGTCTTGTGATTTTGCAAACCACAAATCATTTCCCGACGGTCTTCGAGACGCGTCTTGTGATTTTGCAAACCAAAAACCATTTTTCGACGGTATTCGAGACGAGTCTTGTGATTTTACAAACTACAAATCATTTTCCGACGGTCTTCGAGACAACCACAAACCAGTTTCCGACGGTCTTCGAGACGCGTCTTGTGGTTTTGTAACCAGTTTCCGACCATCTTCGAGACGCGTCTTGTGATTTTGGAAATCACAAATCATTTTCCGACGGTGATTTTGCAAACGACAAACCATTTTCCGACGGTCTTCGAGACGCGTCTTGTGCTTTCGCAAACCACAAACCATTTTCCACCGGTCTTCGAGACGCGTCTTGTGATTTTGAAAACCACAAACCATTTTCTAACGGTGTTCGACACGTGTCTTGTGATTTTGTAAGGCACAAACCATTTTCCGACGATCTTCGAGACGCGTTTTGTGATTTTGTAAGGCACAAACCATTTTTCAAAGGAATCTGCTTGTCTTGTGATTTTAAAAACCACAAACCATTTTTCGACGGTCTTCGAGACGCGTTCTGTGATTTTGCAAACCACAAACCATTATCCGACTATCTTCGAGACGCGTCTTGTGATTTTGCAAACCACAAATCATTTTACGACGGTCTTTGAGACGCGTCTTGTGATTTTGCAAACGACAAACCAGTTTCCGACGGTCTTCGAGACGCGTCTTGTGATTTTGTAAACCACAAACCAGTTTCCACCGGTCTTCG
The DNA here is from genome assembly GCF_024139115.2 of Armigeres subalbatus. Classification (NCBI taxonomy): domain Eukaryota; kingdom Metazoa; phylum Arthropoda; class Insecta; order Diptera; family Culicidae; genus Armigeres; species Armigeres subalbatus. Next base: position 228,559,149 of record NC_085139.1, read on the forward strand.
AGACGCATCTTGTAATTTTGCAAACCAGAAACAATTTTTCAAAGGAATCTTCTTGTCTTGTGATTTTGCAAACGACAAACCAGTTTCCGACGGTCTTCGAGACGCGTCTTGTGATTTTGCAAACGACAAACCAGTTTCCGACGGTCTTCGAGACTAGTCTTGTGAATTTACAAACCACAAATCAGTTTCCGACGGTCTTCGAGACGAGTCTTGTGAATTAACAAACCACAAATCAGTTTCCGACGGTCTTCGAGACGAGTCTTGTGAATTTACAAACCACAAATCATTTTCCGACGGTCTTCGAGACGAGTCTTGTGAATTTACAAACCACAAATCAGTTTCCGACGGTCTTCGAGACGCGTCTTGTGATTTTGCAAACCACAAATCATTTTCCGATGGTCTTCGAGAAGAGTCTTGTGAATTTACAAACCACAAATCAGTTTCCGACGGTCTTCGAGACGAGTCTTGTGATTTTGCAAACCACAAATCATTTTCCACCGGTCTTCGAGACGCGTCTTGTGATTCTGCAAACCACAAATCATTTTCCGACGGTCTTCGAGACAAGTCTTGTGTTTTTGCGAACCACAAACCAGTTTCCGACGGTCTTCGAGACGCGTCTTGTGATTTTGTAAACAACCAGTTTCCGACGGTCTTCGAGACGCGTCTTGTGATTTGCAAACCAGGAACCATTTCTCGACGATCTTTGAGACGCGTCTTGTGATTTTGCAAACCACAAATTATTTTCCGACGGTCTTCGAGACGCGTCTTGTGATTTTGCAAACCACAAACCAGTTTCCACCGGTCTTTGAGGCGCGTCTTGTGATTTTGCAAACCACAAACCATTTTCCGACGGTCTTCGAGACGCGTCTTGTGATTTTGTAAACAACAAACCAGTTTTCGACGGTCTTCGAGACGCGTCTTGTGATTTGGTAAACCAGAAACCATTTTTCAAAGGAATCTGCTTGTCTTGTGATTTTGCAAACGACAAACCAGTTTCCGACGGTCTTTGAAACGCGTCTTGTGATTTTGCAAACCACAAATCATTTTACGACGGTCTTCAAGACGCGTCTTGTGATGTTGCAAACCACAAATCATTTTACGACGGTCTTTGAGACGCGTCTTGTGATTTTGCAAACGACAAACCAGTTTCCGACGGTCTTCGAGACGCGTCTTGTGATTTTGTAAACCACAAACCAGTTTCCACTGGTCTTCGAGACGCATCTTATGATTTTGCAAACCAGAAACCATTTTTCAAAGGAATCTTCTTGTCTTGTGATTTTGCAAACGACAAACCAGTTTCCGACGGTCTTCGAGACGCGTCTTGTGATTTTGCAAACGACAAACCAGTTTCCGACGGTCTTCGAGACTAGTCTTGTGAATTTACAAACCACAAATCAGTTTCCGACGGTCTTCGAGACGAGTCTTGTGAATTAACAAACCACAAATCAGTTTCCGACGGTCTTCGAGACGAGTCTTGTGAATTTACAAACCACAAATCATTTTCCGACGGTCTTCGAGACGAGTCTTGTGAATTTACAAACCACAAATCAGTTTCCGACGGTCTTCGAGACGCGTCTTGTGATTTTGCAAACCACAAATCATTTTCCGATGGTCTTCGAGAAGAGTCTTGTGAATTTACAAACCACAAATCAGTTTCCGACGGTCTTCGAGACGAGTCTTGTGATTTTGCAAACCACAAATCATTTTCCACCGGTCTTCGAGACGTGTCTTGTGATTCTGCAAACCACAAATAATTTTCCGACGGTCTTCGAGACGAGTCTTGTGATTTTGCAAACCACAAACCAGATTCCGACGGTCTTCGAGACGCGTCTTGTGATTTTGTAAACCACAAACCAGTTTCCGACGGTCTTCGAGACGCGTCTTGTGATTTTGCAAACCACAAACCATTTTCCGACGGTCTTCGAGACGCGTCTTGTGATTTTGCAAATCACAATCCAGTTTTCGACGGTCTTCGAGACGCGTCTTGTGATTTTGGAAACCCGAAACCATTTTTCAAAGGCATCCGCTTGTCTTGTGATTTTGCAAACCACAAACCAGTTTCCGAAGGTCTTCGAGACGCGTCTTGTGATTTGGTAAACCACAAACCAGTTTCCGACGGTCTTCGAGACGCGTCTTGTGATTTTGCAAACCACAAATCATTTTACGACGGTCTTCGAGACGCGTCTTGTGATGTTGCAAACCACAAATCATTTTACGACGGTCTTTGAGACGCGTCTTGTGATTTTGCAAACCACAAATATTTTTACGACGGTCTTCGAGACGCATCTTATGATTTTGCAAACCAGAAACCATTTTTCAAAGGAATCTTCTTGTCTTGTGATTTTGCAAACGACAAACCAGTTTCCGACGGTCTTCGAGACGCGTCTTGTGATTTTGCAAACGACAAACCAGTTTCCGACGGTCTTCGAGACTAGTCTTGTGAATTTACAAACCACAAATCAGTTTCCGACGGTCTTCGAGACGAGTCTTGTGAATTAACAAACCACAAATCAGTTTCCGACGGTCTTCGAGACGAGTCTTGTGAATTTACAAACCACAAATCATTTTCCGACGGTCTTCGAGACGAGTCTTGTGAATTTACAAACCACAAATCAGTTTCCGACGGTCTTCGAGACGCGTCTTGTGATTTTGTAAACAACAAATTATTTTCCGATGGTCTTCGAGACGAGTCTTGTGAATTTACAAACCACAAATCATTTTCCGACGGTCTTCGAGACGAGTCTTGTGAATTTACAAACCACAAATCAGTTTCCGACGGTCTTCGAGACGCGTCTTGTGATTTTGCAAATCAAAAATAATTTCTCGACGATCTTTGAGACGCGTCTTGTGATTTTTGCAAACCACAAACCAGTTTCCTTAGGTCTGCGATGCACGTCTTGTGATTTTGCAAACGACAAACCAGTTTCCGACAGTCTTCGAGACGCGTCTTGTGATTTTGCAAACCAGAAACCAGTTTCCACCGGTCTTTGAGACGCGTATTGTGATTTTGCAAACCACAAACCAGATTCCGACGGTCTTCGAGACGCGTCTTGTGATTTTGTAAACCACAGACCAGTTTCCGACGGTCTTCGAGACGCGTCTTGTGATTTTGCAAATCAAAAATAATTTCTCGACGATCTTTGAGACGCGTCTTGTGATTTTTGCAAACCACAAACCAGTTTCCTTAGGTCTGCGATGCACGTCTTGTGATTTTGCAAACCACAAACCAGTTTCCGACAGTCTTCGAGACGCGTCTTGTGATTTTGCAAACCACAAACCATTTTCCCACGGTCTTCGAGACGCGTCTTGTGATTTTGCAAACCACAAACCAGTTTCCGACGATCTTCGAGACGCGTCTTGTGATTTTGCAAACCACAAACCATTTTCCGACGGTCTTCGTGAGGCGTCTTGTGATTTTGCAAACCACAAAACAGTTTCCAACGATCATCGAGACGCCTTTTGTGATTTTGCAAACGACAAACCATTTTCCGACGGTCTTCGAGACGCGTCCTGTGCTTTCGCAAACCACAAACCATTTTTCGACGATCTTCGAGACGCGTCCTGTGCTTTCGCAAACCACAAACCATTTTTCGACGATCTTCGAGACGCGTCTTGTGATTTTGCAAACAACAAATCATTTTACGACGGTCTTCGAGACGAGTCTTGTGATTTTGCAAACCACAAACCGGTTTCCGACGGTCTTCGAGACGCGTCTTGTGATTTTGCAAACCAGAAACCATTTTTCGACGGTATCCGAGACGAGTCTTGTGACTTTGCAAACCACAAACCAGTTTCCGATGGTCTTCGAGACGCGTCTTGTGGTTTTGCAAACGACAAAGCATTCCCCGACGGTCTTCGAGACGCGTCTTGTGATTTTGCAAACCAGAAACCATTTTTCGACGGTATCCGAGACGAGTCTTGTGACTTTGCAAACCACAAACCAGTTTCCGATGGTCTTCGAGACGCGTCTTGTGATTGTGTAAACCACAAACCAGTTTCCGACGGTCTTCGAGACGCGTATTGTGATTTTACAAACCAGAAACCATTTCTCGACGATCTTTGATACGCGTCTTATGATTTTGCAAACCACGAACCATTTTTCGACGATCTTCGAGACGAGTCTTGTGATTTCGCAAACAACAAATCATTTTACGACGGTCTTCGTGGCACGTGATGTGATTTTAGAAACCATTTTCCACCGGTCTTCAAAACGCGTCTTGCTATTTTGCAAACCACAAACCAGTTTCCTACGGTCTTCAAGACGCATCTTGTGATTTTGCAAACCCCAAACCATTTTACACCGGTCTTTAAAACGCGTCTTGGGATTTTGCAAACCACAAATCGTTTTCCGACGGTCTTCGAGACGCGTCTTGTGATTTTGCACACCACAAACCATTTTCCGACGGTCTTCGAGACGCGTCCTGAAATTTTGCATCGGTTTTCAAGACGCGGTTTACTATTTTGCAAACCACAAACCATTTTCAGACGGTCTTCGAGACGAGTCTGGTGATTTTGCAAGCAACAAACCATTTTCCACCGGTCTTCAAGACGCGTCTTTTGATTTTGCAAACCACACACCATTTTTCGGCGGTCTTCGAGACGCGCCTTGTGATTTTACAAAGCACAAACCATTTTCCTACGGTCTTCAAGACGCATCTTGTGATTTTGCAAACCACAAACCATTTTACACCGGTCTTTAAAACGCGTCTTGGGATTTTGCAAACTACAAACCTATTTTCAACGGTATTCGAGATGGGTCTTGTGATTTTGCAAACCACAAATCAGTTCCCGTCGGTCTTCGAGACGCGTCTTGTGATTTTGCAAACCAGAAATCATTTTTCGACGGTCTTCGAGACGCCTCTTGTGATTTTGCAAACCAGAAACCATTTTTCGACGGTATTCGAGACGAGTCTTGTGATTTTGCAAACCACAAATCATTTTCCACCGGTCTTCGAGACGCGTCTTGTGATTTTGCAAACCACAAATCATTTTCCGACGGTCTTCGAGACGAGTCTTGTGATTTTGCAAACCACAAACCAGTTTCCGACGGTCTTCGAGACGCGTCTTGTGATTTTGAAAACCAGAAACCTATTTTCGACGGTATTCGAGACGAGTTTTGTGATTTTGCAAACCGAAAATCAGCTCCCGATCAAACTTCAAACAATTTTTCGACGATCTTCGAGACGCGTCTTGTGATTTTGCAAACCACAAATCAGCTCCGGATCAAACCTCAAACAATTTTTTGACGATCTTCGAGAAGAGTCTTGTGATTTTGCAAACCACAAACCATTTTTCGACGGTCTTCGAGACGTGCCTTGTGATTTTGCAAACCACAAACCATTTTCCGACGGTCTTCGAGACGCGTCTTGTGATCTTGCAAACCACAAACCATTTCCGACGGTCTTCGAGACGCGTCTTGTGATTTTGCAAACCACAAACCATTTTCTACCGGTCTTCAAAACGCGTCTTGGGATTTTGCAAACCACAAACAATTTTCCGACGGTCTTCGAGACGCGTCCTGAAATTTTGCAAACCACAAATCATTTTCCACCGGTCTCCAAGACGCGGCTTGTGATTATGCAAACCACAAACCATTTTCAGACGGTCTTCGAGACGAGTCTGGTGATTTTGCGAACAACAAACCTTTTTCCACCGGGCTTCAAGACGCGTCTTTTGATTTTGCAAACCACAAACCATTTTCCGACGGTCTTCGAGACGCGTCTTGTGATTTTGCAAACCACAAATCATTTTCCCACGGTCTTCGAGACGCGTTTTGTGATTTTGCAAACCGTCCATTTTCCGACGGTCTTCGGCAAATCACAAACCATTTTCCGACTCTTCGAGACGTGTCTTGTGATTTTGTAAACCACAAACCTTTCCGTGAACTAAAATATATGACTCTTCACAATTGAATTCAACTCACCTCATGAAATCAGCGACAGGATCCAAAAAGTAGACTGGCAGAACGAAATAATGACAGCGACTCTCCGTGGATGCTTGTGCACGCCGAGGAGATCTGACCAGAAGAGGCTGAGTCATGACTTGCTGCTCGCCGATTGACACGCTGAGGTGTGAATCTATAAATACACGCTGAAGGCATTTTACTCAAACCCCACTAAAATTCCTTTTGTATTTCCTATTTCATTCTTTAATACATTTTTAGAAAACTTCTGAATTATTTCGGAAAAAAATCCATATGATTTTACTAAAATGATTTCCGCTGGATTTCTTGGAGAAAGTATCCAAGGATTGTTTCCGAATAAATTTACAAAGGCCTTTCCATAGAATTTTCTAAAGAAATGCCTAGCGTTCTAGACGAATGTCAAAAGAAATTCCTGGCGTAGTTTTCTAATTTATACCTGTAGTTAACTTCTGGATGAATTCTCAAAAGAATTTCTGAAGGATTTCCTTAATCAATTTCCGAAAATTATTTTAAAGAAATTTCCAATGAATTTCCTAATGAAATTTCGGAATGATTTCTCCTAAAGTTATTTTCAAAGGTATTACTAAAACAATTTCAACAATTTCTGAAGAAATATCCAAAGGATTTGCCTTAGTTATTTTATTGGAAATTCAAAGGAATGTCAAAGGAATTCCTAAAAGAATTTTCAAAGGTACTTGTATTCCGATAATATTCGAAGGATTACCTGAAATAACTTTCTGAAAGTATTCTTGATTTTTTTTTTGGAAAAGTCCTGGAATTATTTAAGTTATTTACGAAAAAATGTCAGAAGTTTATTTCCCAGGAATTCTTGAGAACACCCAAGAATTCTGGTCAGTAGTTGAACCCGGTTTTGACTCTAAAGTTACTTATTGGAAAACCCCCCAAATTGTCGTAATTGCGTCTATCCATTATCACAAAGGAATTGAATGTTTTTGGAAAAATATTCCAAAAAATCCTGGTGATCTTTTCAATTATAAACGATAAAATGCAAAAAAAAAATCCGTTGTAGAGAATTTGAAACTGTCTGCCATTCAGTTCTTACTACTGACGCCAAACGCTAAATGAACCAATGACGCCAAAAATGCTGGTGCCCCACCATTACCAGAACTCTGGCGCCGCCAGTGATAAATTATAGCAAATTATGTTAGATTATAATTTTCGGCGGAACTAATACAGCTAAGGGGCTGTCCATAAACCACGTAGACTCTTGAGGGGGAGGGAGGGGTTTCGAAAAAGTCTACGATAGTCTACGAAGGGGGACGGGGGGTATACCAAAAGCCTACGTAGACCTTTTTTTTTTTTTACAGCAGCTTCGAGCGGAGTTCACTAGTTTGATTATTGTTAGGATTTTCCGTTTTTTTGCAAGACTTGACCGAAATAATCTCTTGCGTTTCTCCATAAAAATGTTATGAATTTCACTGAAGTAAAAGTCTGAACTACGGCTTAAAACTATCAAGAATTTTACCAGGAAGTTCTTCTTTGTGGAGCAAAAAAAGCTCCTAAGTATTCTATAAAAAATTTCGAATTTTTTTCAACATCCTCACTTGGATTTTACTGCAGATTCTACTAGAAATTCTTTTGATTTTCGGAACTTCTTTGCAAACTATGGAAATTATGTCGTACTTGAAGTACTTTCACGGATTTTTTTTTAATTTACAAAGGAAGCATTTTGGAATATCCCAGAAAAGTCTTCAGAATGCCCAAAAGATATTCTTTGGAGCTTGTAAAGAGAATTCTCCGAAATTTCCGCTAAAAACCCTTCTGGGAAGTCCTCGAATATTTTTTTCTTAATTTCGGAATTTATTGGATTTTTGCGAGGAATTCTTTGGACATATAAGCAAAATTATTCGAAATGCCCGTGGAAAATTCTTCGTAAATTTTTTCGGCAGTTATAATGCAAATTCTTTTGAATTATCGATGGAAAATTTTCGAAATTTCTAAATAAATTTTTGAAAACTTCCACGAGAAATTATTTTAATTTCCCACCAAAAACAATTTGAGTTTCCACAAAAAAAATGCAATTTCTGTAAAAAAGCCTTTCTAATTTTCATGAAAATTTATTCGAATTTTTTACGAGAAGTTCACAAAAATTTCAACTGAAAATACTCCAGAATTTCCGCCGAAAATTATTCAGAAAATTCTTTGGAATGCCCATAATATTTATTTAAATTTCCTAAAGAAATTGCTCCAAATTTGCAAGAGAAATTAAAAAATATCGTAGGAAACCATTCTAAATTTCCACGGGAAATATTTCGGAATGTCCGTTTAAACTTAAAATTACCTCGGGAAATAATTCTTAATTTTCACGGAAAATTACTCGGGGTTTTTTAACGGGGAAACTTTTGGAATTTAGAAGAAAAATCTTGGGATTTCAACAGATGATTATTCAGCGGGATATTGCATGGAATTTTCAAGAAAAGCATCGGAATTATCACGAAGAGTTCTTTGGAGTATTTCAAGGTTATCAATTAGGGATTTTTACGAAATTTCCACGCAAAACTTATTGGAATGTAGAATTGACATTGTCGGAATTTCAACTCGAATTTTTTTCAAATTCTGAAAATTCTTCGTTTTTCCTAATTTTGAACCGGCGTTGAGAATGAGAGGTCAGATGCGTGACAGATTTTATCAGTGGCGCGCCGATGCAAAAGTGTCGGCGATGGTGGCGCACACCTCTAGGAGGAAATGAATTCAACAGTAATTAAATTAACTGGCTTTGAGATTTGATTTCAGAAGTTATGGACAGAGGATTAAATTTGATTTTCGTTTTGTTGGATTTTGTTCAGTTTGATTTTATTATGTTTGAAATACGAACTTTGTTGTAATGTTTACATGGAAATAGAATTGAATAGCTGAATTGCTTAAAACGTGGTTGATTTCCATATTTTTCCAATCACATATGAGGTTTTGTAAATTTTGGAGAAGTCTACGCAGACTTCAAGGGGTGGGGGGAGGGGTTTCGGAAAAGTCTACGAAAGTCTACTAGGGGGAACGGGGGGCTTGGAAAAGTGAAATTTCGGTCTACGTGGTTTGTGGACAGCCCCTAATTCATAAAACAATTCTGAATTACTTCCATCCGCACGTTGCGTTGCATTCTATTTTGGACAATCGTGTTCCTTACAGACCGCATTCGATTTTCGCAACACGTTCGGTACATTTATGTTGCCGAAATCGAATGTTTTCTGTTTTTCCATGCTAGATACTTCACATTTCTTTACTCAGTGTGAAACTGGACACACTGTGGTGCTTTTATACGCGGATTTTGAAATGTAAGCATTTTTCTTGAACAATTTTTTTTACGCGATGTTTTCATGCTGGTTTTAAAATTAAAGCAGTTTTCTTAAAGCAGAAAATGAGTTTCAATAATAATAATATAATTTTAAAAATAAAAACAAATTCGTTGCCAAAATCGAATGGTTGTATAACCAAAATTGAATGACTTTTTTGTCAAAACCAAATGTTGCCCAAATCGAAAGTAGTCAAAATCGAAAGGGGTCTGTACTTTTATTTCACTTGTACACATCTAATATCATTAGGGAAATTATTTCGCGTTTATAGAGAAATTAAAAAACATTTCCACTCGAAAGAAACTCATATCACTTGGATTTCCGAGCGGCAAACTCATTAGCAAAGTGCACGAGTTTCGTTTCACTTTTCCTCACCTTTTCCGCAGGGCACAAAGTTCAGCAACCAGAAGAGTGAAACGAAAAATTCATGTAATTGCATATTGAAGCAAAAATAGTTTATGTTTGAATATTTTTTTTATTACTTTCGGGTTTCTTTTTCAACTTGTTTCAAAATCGTATGGTTCATTATTTGTACTGTACTCTATTATAAAACAAAAGCATTGAAGCTGGATGCGTTATTTTTTAGGGTTCAATGGCTTTGTGTCCAACTCTAATGGCCCATTTCAATTAGTAGGATATCGCATGAAAAGATGAATTGTGTCATAAATAAGGTGAAAAGTTGCTAGATTCTTTACAGATTGTGTTGTTTTTGCTTTTCTCGTATACAAGGTACACGTAAAGTTCTTTTTTAAATTCTGGTTAGCTAAGGCCTTGCGATCAGATAAGTAATTGAAAAGCAAATGCAAAGGTTCAGAACCGCGTCCAGTAGTGGATTAAAATCAACCCAATTTGCTAATTACTTTCATTTTTGCTGTGAAGTCCACTGCACAAAATACCTTCACGATCAGGCTACATTCGAATTGAATTACGCAAGATTAATCAGTATCAATAATGAATTTGAAACTATGGTAATTGTTTCCAAATTAATATCCATTCATCGAGTTAGTATCCGTTTGTATCAACAGGTGAAATCGACAGGGTCCTGTCAACCAAACATGCAAACATAAATTATTCCCAGTTCCGAATGAATAATTGCTACAGGTGGCGGAACGGAATGAAAAATCAATTGAAGCTCAAACAATAAATCATTCGCCACCAGAGGGTGGCAACAACGGCGGCGGCAGTATAGTCCGTTGAAGCGATGCAAAACTTTTGTTCGCAATTGCGCGGCGGAATTGAATTCTCGCTCTACGGTGGAAAACTGTTTGCATAGAAAAGATGAAACGATAAAAGAACGGAGCAAGTGTCTGCGAAAACGCTGCATAGCTACTGAGCTCGTTATCTTGTTATCTTCATAACATTTTATGGTCTCACTTTTATTGTCGAATTTTCATGATCGTCAAGTCATGCATGCTTGTGATAGCTCTTATGTTAATCGAATAGAATGAAAGGGAATGTGGTATTGCACTCATACCTGTAAGTCTGAAACTATAATGAAATTTCTGGCGTTGCATGTGGCACACGTGCGTACTTCAATTTTTCAAGAAAATTAGGTTTGGATGTGTTGACTGTCCCAGGAAAACTCTGGAATTCCATCGAGAAAGCTCAATTAATTGCTTGGAATACACTATGATTATACAAAACGTGGATAGCTATACAATGCTCAAATGAGCAAACTACTGTATATTGTCGCAAATTGGTTTTTGGAAACTCAGATGGGAATATCTACATTATGTGGAAGATTTTTGATTTGAAAAATGTATACATATTTCAAATCAAAAATAATCCATTTTATGTTCATATTCACATCTGAGTTTTCAGAATATTGCATAGGCTTTGATTGAACTGTTTTTTGGGATAAGTACCATTTCCTATATAGAAGCAGTTGTAAACCTGGCAACGTCCTTACAATCACCGAAGGAAGGAATGTTAGTTCAACATCTATGTACTTGTGAATATGCAAGGGATCCATGTTATCTTCATACAGAGGAAAAAAAATCTTTTGTTAGTGGGGTGGATAAATAACAATCAATTCAAATAATTTTACTCATGAACCATCCAAAGCAGATTAGAAATCTGTTTACAATTCACAAATATGATTGCAATTAAAAATTAACTTCTCCGAACCACACACGACACAGACCCGGATTTAGCGACGATTCCGCATCCTAATACCGCACAAACACAAACTCGGATTTCGCGAATGTTTTGCGTCCTCGATCACATACTAATTAAATTATTTAATTAAAAGCAATATCTACTGTATTTCCTAAAAAAAAACTACTTAACTCGTTTTGGCCCGGGTTACGATTTCAATTTATAAAATTTATTGTATCTTTGTTTTTCAACCAATTTGCATGACATTTGGAGGGAAGATGCATTATACTCATATTTTTTTGTGGGGATTGGGAACGGTTTTATCGAGGGGGTCCCCTGGGTCAAATGGGATAAAACATACAGTCACTCTCAAAATTGAGCGTACAGTATGGATTAGTTGACTACATTCGAAAATTTCAAAGGAAATTCAATAGTTAGCTCGGTTGTTTTTAATGCATTTCAATATTCATCCCTTCCTTCAATGTATGCGTACATAAAATTGTTGAAATTGTTTCTCTAAAGTTCATTTATTTGAAAATAATCTCAAAATACGCCTATTAGATGTGACAAAATTGAGCGTACAGCTAATGTTTTTCTATAAAATTTCTTATTATAAACACGATTAATGTATTTTAAAATTGTTTTTTCATGATTATATTTATAATAATAAACATCCGCTACTTAAACATTCAATGTTTTGAAATTAAACCATGTTTTGGTCAAAATGGCGAACAAGTGATGTCAATGTTCGGCCACATTGAGAGTTGACGTAAAGTCAATGTCAACTTCTCTCCCCGAACAGCCAAGATAGCTGTGTGGTGTCGGCAGTCAGTTATCTGGCTAAGAATAACGCTACGGATTGCCTGTTCCGGTGGTTGAAGTCCACCATACAGGTGACCCCAAATTCTTGGTGTGATGCGGCTTTATGCTTACCGTGCCTATGAATGAATGGTTAGGGGGTCTAAAAGAACCTAACCGCTAACGGAGCCTGTGAAGCACCAGGGCACCCTTCACAGTATCTAGCCCTTACTGCGCTAACCGGAGCTATGGCGTAGTTGACTTTTTGCTTCTCCGAAATAATCGGCTACTCTTATTCAATCTCAACTTGAGGTCAAATAAGGGTGGGATTATGGGCATGTTTTTATTTAGTTTTTCAACAAATTGTCACCTATATGGATTCGCTTTATGCGTTATACACATTGTACTCTGTGTTTCGTCTTTGACTTTCCTGATAAGATACCAATTTGGTTTCATCGTTGCTGTACATATTAATGCTGAAGTTGTGGAGTGCATTATCTTAATTTGCAATGGCTTCAGTTAAGATAGCTCAAATCAATCTTCAGCATAAAAGAACAGCAACGATTAATCTTTGTAGACTCATGCAAAATGGCAAATCCCAAGTGGCTTTGGTGCAGGAACCCTATTTTCGCAAGGGTAGCTTCTACCTAGGTAACCTAGTGAACCCGGTTTTGCTGCTTTCAGTAAAGAAATGGCAAACTCTCGATCAATGCCGCGTGCATGTGTGCTTGTTAACAATGCTATTATTGCTACACTTATCTCTGAACTAACAACCAGAGATGTATGTGCTGTCACAATTGATGCAACTGGCGGAACCCCGTCAGGAAATACGTCTATTGTTCGGTTTATCTACCACATGATGAACCATCCCCTACGGATGCTTTCAAACGAGTTGTCATATATTGCACTTCAAAAGGCCTTCCGCTAATTGTCGGCAGTGGTGCTAATGCTCATCACATCATCTGGGGTAGCTCGGATATCAATCTGAGAGGCTCCAGCTTGATGGAATACTTAAGTAGTACCGAACTTAGTTTACTTAACATAGGCAATCGTCCAACCTTTATGGTATCTAATAGAGCAGAAGTGTTAGACATAACCCTTTGCTCCAATAGAATCAGTCACGAATTGACGAATTGGCATGTGTCAGATGAGGAATCGATATCTGACCATCGCTACATCTACTTTGATCATTTGAATGTTACTTCGCAGACCTTGCGTTTTAGAAATCCCCGTTCAACAAACTGGGATCTTTACACAGAGTTGCTCTCTACCAAATTTCATGGATATCTACCTGCTATAGAAACTCCTACCGACTTGGATGATGCAGTTGATACTACAACGTTGCACATCGTGGAAGCTTTCGAAGAAGCTTGCCCTTTACGTTCTGTAAAAACCTCAAGAGGAACCCCTTGGTGGAATTCCGATTTGGCTAAGCTAAGGAAGCAGTGCAGAAGGAGTTGGAACAGACGCCATTCAGCAGGGACGGATTCTTTCAAGTTGGCTCGCAAAGCTTACAAGAAGGCTCTACGATCTGCTGAACGATCCGGCTGGAAAAACCTTTGTGCAAATGTTTCCAATTTGAGTGAAGCCAGTCGATTGAATAAAATTCTTGCGAGATCCAAGGATTTCAAAGTTGGCGAAATTCGCAAGCCAAATGGCGACTACACTTCTTCTGATGAAGAATCGTTAGAGCACTTATTTGATACGCACTTCCCTGGATGTGTCGATATAACATCTTCGGATGATCCTGATGTCTTTTCATGTAGCTATGGGTCTTGGGCTCAAGCACGTAGAATCATAACTACTGAATCGATTCAATGGGCACTTAACAGCTTTGCTTGCTACAAATCTCAAAGGCAGGATGGGATTCACCCCGTTCTACTTCAGAAAGGTTTTAAGCATATCAAAAATGTTTTGTAAAAGTTTTAGTATTCAGTTTTGCTACTGTATATATTCCCATATCCTGGCAGGATGTCACTGTAAAGTTTATCCCAAAAGGAGGACGTGCTTCGTATGAAGAAGCAAAGAGTTTTAGACCCATCAGTCTGACCTCATTTCTTCTGAAATACTTAGAACGTATTATCGATCATCACATTCGTGATGACTGTTTGGCAAACATGCCTCTTCACGTTAATCAACATGCTTACCAATCTGGAAAGTCCACTGTGACTCTTCTACACAAGGTTGTGTACGATATCGAGAAAGCATTCGCTCAAAAGCAATCGTGCTTGGGTGCTTTCTTAGATATTGAAGGTGCTTTCGACAACGTGTCTTTCGATGCAATATTGGAAGCCGCACGTTGTCATGGGCTACCTAATATTATTACCAAATGGATTCACCAGATGCTTAAAACCGACATCTCTACTCGACATTACGTCAAGCAGCGATTAGGAAATTAAGTGTCTGCGGATGCCCTCAAGGGGAGTATTATCCCCACTTTTGTGGAATCTCGTTGCAGATACGCTATTGAGGTTACTCAATAATGGCGGTTTTCCTACCTATGGATTTGCCGACGACTATCTTACATTGATAGTGGGTTTGTGCATTACTACCTTATTCGACCTGATGCAAAATGCCCTTCAGGTAGTTGAAAGTTGGTGTCGCCAATATGGCCTTTCGGTCAATCCGAATAAAACATCTATTGTTCTTTTCACGGAAAAACGTAATCGTAATGGTATTCGTCCATTACATCTTTTGGTTCTGAAATCAATGTAACTGATCAAGTAAAGTATGTGGGTCTAATTTTGGATTCAAAGCTTTCCTGGACTCCTAACATTGAGTTCAGAATCAAAAGGCGGTATGGCTTTCGGCCAATGCCGACGAACCTTTGGTAAAACTTGGGGTCTTAAACCCAAATATATCAAATGGATTTACACAACAGTTGTACGACCAATTTTGGCTTATGGATGTCTTGTGTGGTGGCAAAAGGGGGAAGTGAGGACAATTCAGTCTAAATTAGGCCATCTTCAAAGGATGTGCCTAATGGCAATGACTGGTGCGTTCTCTTCAACTCCCACGGCTGCTCTCGAAGTTCTCTTCGACGTGACCCCACTACACATACATCTCAAACATGAAGCATTTTCTTGTACTTACCGACTATGGGTTCTCGGTTTTATGGAAGAGAATCCTGTAAACCGCAGTTCTACACACACTTCGTTGTTACCGCTTATGGTTAATTGGGACAAAATTTTCCTTGCTCCAAGTGATCTCACACACGTTAGTAGTTTTCCTTATAGGACATTTTCAACAAAATTCCCCTCGCGGGATCCATCTGGCTATTTGGAGAGAAGTATGTCGGACAGCATTGTTTGTTACACTGACGGCTCCCTCCTCGAAGGTAGAGCAGGTGCAGGCGTCTATTCGCGTGAGCTGAGATTGGAACAGTCACACTCACTGGGTACACACTGCACTGTCTTTCAGGCGGAAATATTTGCCATCATGCGTGGAGTGCAATCTGCACTGCTGCAACGCATTATGGGCAAAGTAATATACTTCTGTTCAGATAGCCAAGCAGCTATTAAAGCTCTCGCCTCGGCCAACTCAAGGTCGAAGTTAGTAATCGCATGTCGAACTCAAATTGAGGAACTGAATTCAGTTAATACTTTACACCTTATATGTGTACCTGGCCATTCTTCCATAGCTGGAAACGAATTGGCTGATGAGTTAGCTCGTAATGGAGCATCGCATGACTTTATTGGTCCTGAGCCAGCTATTCCAATATCCAAGTGTTGGGTGAAGCTTTTGATCAACTCTTGGGCTGTCACTCAGCACAAATGGCATTGGAGTAGTCTGGATTCATGTCATCAAACAAAATTGTACATCCGGGAGCCATCTCCGGTAGTAGCAAGCTATTTAGCTAATCTGTCTAAACAGAATTGCAGTGTCTT
Source organism: Armigeres subalbatus (assembly GCF_024139115.2). NCBI lineage: Eukaryota > Metazoa > Arthropoda > Insecta > Diptera > Culicidae > Armigeres > Armigeres subalbatus. The sequence goes on from NC_085139.1 coordinate 228,575,162, forward strand.
AGTCAAGGCCTTGACAGGTCACTGCCGACTGAACTATCACATGGCAAATATTCAACGCGTTGAATCATCTGTTTGTGATAGTTGTGAATCCGATTATGGAACTTCTTATCATCTAATATGTAACTGGCCAGTCTATGCACGCACAATTTCGCTTCCAAATATTTGGTAAACACTTACTTAGTGAAATTGACTTCAGAAGCCTGAACCTTAAGAGTATTTTGTTGTTCATAGCCCGTTGTGGTAAGGAGCTATAAGCTCTTGTACGCTTATGCATTGTATGCCCTCTTCAAGGGCCCTTTTCCAAACATTCCCTTTGTTCTCCCATCCACATTCCTTTCCTTTTTTTTCACTTCCTTTTCCGTCAGGTGTGTGATGAAAAAGGCTGTGAAGGCGATGGCACAAATCTCCACAAATTGAGGTGAACGTGCCCCTGGAGCCGACGTTCTGATACCTGATAATGTTTTTCTATAAAATTTCTTATTATAAACACGATTAATGTATTTTAAAATTGTTTTTTCATGATTATATTTATAATAATAAACATCCGCTACTTAAACATTCAATGTTTTGAAATTAAACCATGTTTTGGTCAAAATGGCGAACAAGTGAGAAGTAAGAACATTGCTTTTTAACAATTCAATGCCTGTGGGCAAAATAAATGCTATAATTAAAATTTTTCACCGGCATAGTATCTTATATATGATAGATAATCGAAATCGAGTTAGACATATGATTAATTTGTCAAAATTCAGTCGGTAAATGATGAAAACAGATGTAAACATACAGAGAAAACGACAAATGTTAGGAATGACATAATTCAAATTTAGAATTTCTTTAATTTAAATTTGTTTTAAAGCTCGATTATTGTCTCGGGTATTTCATTAAGGTCACTCCTGACGGAATCCAAGTTTCAAAGTGCTCGCGTTTTCGGGGGCACATCACTCGATACGGAAGCAACGAACAACTGTCATTTTTATTTTTTCACGCATGCTGCGACGTAGCAAAACTAAATCAACAAAAATGACAGTTGTGCGTTGCTTCCGTATCGAGTGGTGTGCCCCCGAAAACGCGAGCACTTTGAAACTTGGATTCCGTCAGGAGTGACCTTAAGAGTAATATTATTGAATCCAATCATTCACAGTCAAATTCTAAAAGTACAAGGTGCATGTTAAGGTACCGAACATAAAAACAGCTTTTCAACCCCGTAGAGCACTTCTGATTAAATATTGTAAATATAGCCTCAAATCGTAATTTCATAATTAAATTTGGATTATACTCCACGATCTGTTACCATAAGGGATGCAATTGGATGATTTCCATGTGGCGAGTAAAAATAAACTTTTTTAAGAGATTGGCAGCTTATTTAATGATATCTTGGTGAATTTAAATGATTCAACCAAATTTGTTCCTACGGTGACTGAGTCTTCAAATATGATATGACATCTTATAATGTATCCGTGTGCTGCCCTTTTAGTAATATTATTATTAATGAGTGTCCTGAGCTTATAAGCTACCTATACATCGACTTTTAAATAAAGTTATACTTAATTTGAAATATGCCGTTCCCAACATTTGTCTTTTTTTTTGTATGTTTACATCTGTTTTCATCATTTACCGACTGAATTTTCCCAAATTTATCGTATGTCTCGCTCGATTTCGATTGTCTATCATATATAAGACACGATGCCGGTGAAATCCATATCTTAAAGCATCTATTTTGCCCAGCAGCATTGAATTGTTAAATAACATTGTTTATACATCTTACTTGTTCGCCATTTTGATTAAAACATGGTTTAATTTCAAAACATTGAATGTTTAAGTAGCGGATGTTTATTATTATAAATATAATCATGAAAAAACAATTTTAAAATACATTAATCGTGTTATAAGAAATTTTATAGAAAAACATTAGCTGTACGCTCAATTTTGTCACATCTGATAGGCGTATTTTGAGATTATTTTCAAATAAATGAACTTTAGAAAAAAAATTTCAACCATTTTATGTACGCATACATTGAAGGAAGGGATGAATATTGAAATGCATTAAAAACAACCGAGCCAACAATTAAATTTCCTTTGGAATTTTCGAATATATTCATCTAATCTATGGTGTACGCTCAATTTTGAGAGTGGCTGTAAGTCAACTTCCTTTTAATCGTAGATAACTACAGTCGCCTCTCCACTTCTCGATATTGAAGGGACCATCGAAATAAGAAGAGATCGAGGAATGGAAGAAAAATTGAAATGGGTACTAGATTGAAAAAAAGCTCGTTGCTATGAAAAACGACAACAAAACAAATGTCATCTCTTGTTGTTCGTGTGTTTGTTATTGTCCAAAAATGGTCTAGTTTGAGAAAAACGTATATATTGACATAGGGAGAGGAAATCCTGAACAAAATATGACTAAAACACATCGAGATAGAGTGATATCGATATAGGGAGGTTATCTATCTATATATATAAAACTCAATGTTTGTATGTTTGTATGTATGTTTGTATGTATGTTCCAGCATAACTTCTGAACCCATTGACCGATTTCAACCAAATTTGGAACACACATTCTTTATCTTAAGGAAACGACGATAGGGGGGCTGGAGATGCTCTTTGGAAAAGGGGGGGGGGTATGGGGGGAGGGGTATTGCTTAGTTATCGATCAACTCAGTGTACCATTTGAACCCCTTGGCCGATTTCAACCATATTTGGAACACACATTCTTCAACTTAAGGAGACGATGATAGGGGGGTTAGGGATGCTTTTTGTTAAAAGGGGAGGGAGTGGGGGAAGGGTATTGCTTAGTTATCGATCAACTCAGTGTACCTTTTGAACCCCTTGGCCGATTTCAACCAAATTTGGAACACACATTCTTTATCTTTAGGAGATGACGATAGGAGGCTTAGGGATGCTTTGTGAAAAAGAGGGAGGGTGTGGGGGGAGGGGTATTGCTTAGTTATTGATCAACTCAGTGTACCTTTTGAACCCCTTGGCCGATTTCAACCAAATTTGGAACACACATTCTTTATCTTAAGGAGACGATCATAGGGGGGTTAAAGATGTATTTTGGTAAAAAGGGGAGGGTGGTGCGGGGAGGGGTATTGCTTAGTTATTGATCAACTCAGTGTACCTTCTGAATCCCTTGGCCGATTTCATCCAAATTTGGAATACACATTCTTTATCTTTAGGAGACGACGATAGAGTAGTTAAGCATACTCTTTGAAAAAGGGAGAGGGTGTGAGGGGAGGGGTATTGCATAGTTATTGATCAACTCAGTATACCTCCTGAGCCCCTTGGCCGATTGCAACCAAATTTGGAACACACATTCTTCATCTTTAGGAGACGACGATAGAGTAGTTAAGCATACTCTTTGGAAAAGGGGGAGGGTGTGGGGGGAGGGGTATTGCATAGTTATTGATCAACTCAGTGTACCTTTTGAACCCCTTGGCCGATTTCAACCAAATTTGGAACACACATTCTTTATCTTAAGGAGACGATGATAGGGGGTTAGGGATGCTTTTTGGTAAAAGGGGGAGGGTGTGGGAGGAGGGGTATTGCTTAGTTATCGATCAACTCAGTATACCTCCTGAGCCCCTTGGCCGATTGCAACCAAATTTGGAACACACTTTCTTTATCTTTAGGAGACGACGATAGAGTAGTTAAGCATACTCTTTGGAAAAGGGGGAGGGTGTGGGGGGAGGGGTATTGCATAGTTATTGATCAACTCAATGTACCTTTTGAACCCCTTGGCCGATTTCAACCAAATTTGGAACACACATTCTTTATCTTAAGGAGACGATGACAGGGGGTTAGGGATGCTTTTTGGTAAAATAAGGAGGGTGTGAAAAGAGGGGTATTGCTTAGTTATCGATCAACTCAGTATACCTCCTGAGCCCCTTGGCCGATTGCAACCAAATGTGGAACACACTTTCTTTATTTTTAGGAGACGACGATAGAGTAGTTAAGCATACTCTTTGGAAAAGGGGGAGGATGTGGGGGGAGGGGTATTGCATAGTTATTGATCAACTCAGTGTACCTTTTGAACCCCTTGGCCCATTTCAAAATCTGTTAAACAGAATACGCGACAGAAATATGTACGCCGAGTTGTTTTATAGATCAGGTGTTTTCAACCAAGTTTGGAACACACATTCTTGATATTAAAGAGACTACGATAGTTAGGTTAGGGATGCTCTTTGAAAAAGGGAGGGTATGGGGGGAGGAGTATTGGTCAGCAATCGATCAACTCAATGTAAGCCTTGAACCCAATGACCGATTTGAATCGTATCAAATATTGTCTGTCCTAAGGAAACAATTTTAGTGAATGTGGGTAGGTCATTTGAGAAGCATAACTTTTGAACCCATTTACTGATGTCCACCAAATTTGGAACCCGTGTTCTCTGATTAAGGAAGACGATATCAGACTGGGTAGGAGTGTCATAGCTGAATAAGAGAGAGGATATTTATTAAACGAACAGTTTAGTATACCTTTTTATCGCATGGGTCAATTCAAACCAAATTTGTAAACACGTATTCTCTACCCAAAGGAAACTATTATAGAGAGGCTGGGATGGACTTTGGACTTTGCTTAGAAAACGACTTAAATTAAAATCCCTCTTATTTAGTTCATTCGAGGATTTTTGACATTGTACAATGCTCCGAGAACAAATTTCCCGAATTCCTCAAAAATAGCAAATCCTTGATAATGACATTTTCCCGGTAATAACATTTTCCCAAAAATGACGAGAATGATATTTTCCAAAAGTGACTCTTACCGATACACATATCCCAGAATATGACATTTCCCTGAAAATGACATATCCCTGAATGAAGCAGTCCATTAACATAACACTATTTGGCCTGAGGTCATTCGACATGAATTATGAACAGCATCAGAAAAATCTTTCATAGAAAGCATGCCTTTGCTGAGTATAAAGCAATGAAAATTGTTACCCTTCATAGGAATCATGGTTTGCCCATTGAAAAGCAATGATTAATGTTTTTCCTTCTGGATGGTGGATGTGATTGCTTCTTTAAAAGTAGGCATTTGCCCGGAATAAGGCAATGGTGGGTGTGATCCCTTCTTTAAAAATATAAATAATGAATGAATAAAGCATCGGTGGATGTTTTTCCTTTTTTAGCAATTGACGTTTGCCCGCAATAAGGCTTTTCAAAACAACGATCCCTTCTTCAAGATCAGTCAATGTTTCCAAAAGCCTTCTTTTATTCAAATCTTGATCAATAAGTTAACACAATTACCCTGTTGACCAATTGGTTTTGACTTTTTCTGATTGTGAAAAAAAACTGAAAATCAATCTGGCCATTCCGAGCAAGGCCGGGTACATAAAGCTAGTCGAGATATAGAATGCCCAAGTGTATGTAGATTGAAGGGACCGAGAAAACCATCGACATAGGGAGAGATATCGAGATATAGAACATCTAAAAAACTGAAACGTTTAGAGCTCCAAAATCCGGTTACAGATGTTCCGGGAGCCTGGTTCCCCCAGAGAAGTGGTCACTTTTTGAGAAACCCAGCTTGTGACACAACAAACTTTATGATTTTGCTGCACAAAGACCTTTGCAGAGCATCTGGACACTTTGGTCACTTCCGGAGGTTCCCTGGGAAGTGGCCACTTTTTGAGTGGTTCTGAAACCCAGTTTGTGACACATCAAACTTCATGGATTTGCAGCACAAATACAGCTTAAGCTTGAGCTTGATTGACTGCCCGTAGTTGCTACTCCATTACGACCAGATCAGCTGTTCTTGCACAGAGAACATACAGATGTTTGCTTGGGACTAGCATTTATCTTCAATGTACAAGTACTGGTAATCTCATTTGTTAGGTCATACTGGCGCCTGTCCCGCCAGAATGCAAATCAATGTAGGGAAGGGGGATGAAATGATGATGCAATCACTCGCCCACTACAAGCCGAATATACATCTGCACTTGCCAAGAGTTCATACGGAATTTATTGGAATTTTTTAGGTTAGGTTTGAGAGGCAGAGGTCTTGGTTAACGAGCTGCACATGTGATAGAAAGGAGAAAGCAACCGATAGAATTTCTAATTGGATGTAGGAAACAAGCTTTTTAGTTCATTTCCAATTCTAGCAGCTATTGCTAGAATAGTCAAGTTGAAGGTATAGTTAATAATAATGGAAACGGTATGGAAGTCCATTTACAGTTCTGAACGATTGTAAGAACATGAGAAATATAGAGAAAGATACAAACTAGGAGAATGGAACGGACCTGGAATTGAACCCATGACCTCCTGCGTATGAGGCAGAAGCAGTAGCCATATGACTACCAAGCCCGTCCCTCAAACTTCATGGGTTTGCAGCACAAATACTATACAAAATCTTCGTAGAGAATTTGGACACTTTGATCACTTCCGAAGGTTCAGTAGGAACCGGGTGCCCCCAGGGAAGTGGCCACTTTATGGTTCTGAAACCCAGCTTGCGACACATCAAACTTCATGATTTAGCAGCAAAAAAAAAAACAATAGAAGACTTTTTGCAGAGCATCTCAGCGCTTTGGCTACTTCCGAAGTTTTCCTGGGAACCTGATGCCGACGGACGAGCAGGTACAAAAGCAGCCGAGCCTCGTGATAGGGTGGGTGCCAGTAGTGCTAACCATTGTACACGTCATGAATCATTGTCCCAATGGGATCGGAGACTATCTATAACTCCCAACACCCCACTTCAGCCAATCGTTCTGTGATGAATGTTATCGAAATTCGTTTAGCAGAAAACCAATGATTAATATACCTCTTCCGGTGTCTACGAGATGAAAAATAGCCCAAGGTGGTCACCCGCAGCTAATTCAAATGTTTCCAAGATACCACTGAAATACTTTCCAACAAGCTGCCATCCGTTCGTTCCTTGCTCAATCAGGTTGAGGATGGTAGATTTCACCGTCATCCGTTTCGTGCCTATATAGCCACGTGGCAACGTCACTGCTGATATTTTGATTAGACTAGAGCTGTTTAAAAATCGTAAGTAGCTGTTCCATTTCCCTTGCCTTAAAAAGCTTTCTCTCCATTCAACGCCCTGAGACCTGGAAGCATGTCCACCACATGAGCTGTCGTTGGTTTTAGACCAATAGCTGGCGGCTAGTCTACGTTCTCTCCAATGTGTTCCGGAGAGAGGAATTCCAGAGCTGGGTCATCCATACCTTTATATGTACCGATTCTTCACATATAGCATATTTACCAGTAAATTAGTGGCCAATGTATCTCAATTTACTTACTTACTTATGGATCCTGTACACCTCCGGTGGTGCAAAGGGCCGACTTGCAAGATCTCCATCCTGAGCGTTGCCCGGTTATCGCTTTAACCTGTTGCCAGGTTAGATTTCGGTCGACTTCTTTTATTTCTTTATTGAGGCTTCGCCGCCATGAGCCTCTGGGTCTGCCTCTGCTGCGATGTCCCGCTGGGTTCCAGTCTAATGCTTGTTTACAGATTTCGTTTCCGCCCCTACGTAGAGTGTGGCCGACCAAGCCCCACCTCCGATCCCGAATTTCTGTTGCTATCGGCCTCTGGTGACAACGACGATGGAGCTTGTTGTTTGAGATCCAGTTGTGAGGCCACCAGGCTCGAATTATATACCGCAGGCATCTGTTAATGAACACCTGCAGCCGTTGAGTGTTCTCCACTGATACACACCATGTTTCGCTAGCGTATAACAGCACAGATTTCACGTTAGAGTGGAAAATACTTATTTTGGTGCGTTCACTTATCTGCCTGTTTTTTCAGATATTTCTTAAACTCGCAAAGGCAGCCCTTGCTTTCTTGATCCGTGCGCCTATGTTGATCTTGGTACCGCCGTCTGACGCCATTTGGCTACCAAGATATTGGAAGCTTTCAACATTCTCCAACAATGTATCTCAATGCTGCATAAATATCTTTTATCCGTGTCTTGCAAAACCATGAGATTTGATGTATCGCAATCTTGCCATATAGTACTGATCGCTTTCCTGGAAACACAGGGTCCGGAAGGACGTTTTATTTTATAAATAGAACCATAAAAAAAAATCCAACTTTTCTGGGGCATCAGGTCAGTGAACATTTTTATTTGGGGGAATTCTCGGAAGTGACCAATGTTTCCAGATGCTTTTCAAATGATGCGAAATCTTTTTTCATTTTTTGTTGAAGTGCCGGTAGCTGTGGTAAACTTTTATTGGGGCACCAGGCTTATTGTAAACAATCGGGACTGGGCAGATGCTCTGCAAATGGCTTCTATTATATTTGTGTTGGCAGCAGGGACTATGTCCAAGGGCTTGACGATCCCTCCCCAGGCCATCTGCGAGTTGTGGGGCTTGCCTAGGATGTGGTGGGGTTTGACAGTGGGCCCTGTTAAACCTCTATAAAAAGCTGCATGTATCCGCAAGTAGGCCCCACCAAAGCGACCGGGTGCCGCTCAAAGCGCACACGCCCAAGTCCTGGTGTTAGGTGGGACGCTAAACAGCCCTGACACGACGGCCCTCCGACGAGACAGGAGGTTTGCGCAGGCCCAATAAGCCGCCTAGAAAACCAATCATTACGAAAAATATAAGAGATAATGCGACTCGATATAATCGGCAAAGACCTAGTCGACGAATACATGATCACGATTGGAAGCTTGGAACATGGAATTGCAAGTCGCTAGGTTTCGCTGGTTGCGACAGGATGATCTACGATGAACTACATCCCTGGAACCTCGACGTCGTGGCGCTGCAGGAGATTTGCTGGACAGGACAGAAAGTGTGGAAAAGCGGGCATCGAGCGGCTACTTTCTACCAAAGCTGTGGCACCACCAACGAGCTGGGAACCGGCTTCATAGTGCTGGGAAAGATGCGCCAACGCGTGATTGGGTGGCAGTCAATCAACGCAAGGATGTGCAAGCTGAGGATTAAAGGCCGTTTCTTCAACTATAGCATCATCAACGTGCACTGCCCACACGAAGGGAGACCCGACGACGAGAAAGAAGCGTTCTACGCACAGCTGGAGCAGACATACGATGGATGCCCACTGCGGGACGTCAAAATCGTCATCGGTGACATGAACGCACAGGTAGGGAGGGAGGAAATGTATAGACCGGTCATCGGACCGGATAGTCTGCACACCGTATCGAATGACAACGGCCAACGATGCATAAACTTCGCAGCCTCCCGCGGAATGGTAGTCCGAAGCACCTTCTTTCCCCGCAAAAATATCCACAAGGCGACATGGAGATCACCTAACCAAGAAACGGAAAACCAAATCGACCACGTTCTTATCGACGGTAAATTCTTCTCCGACATCACGAACTTCCGCACTTACCGCAGTGCGAATATTGAATCCGACCTCTACCTTGTTGCAGTATGCCTGCGCTCAAAACTCTCGACGGTGTACAACATGCGTCGAAGTCGGACGCCGCGGCTTAACATTGGGTGGCTACCAGACGCTAGACTAGACCAAGAATACGCGCAGCAGCTGGAAGTGGCACTCCCAACGGAAGAGCAGCTCTTGAAGATGGCTGGAGAGATATCCGATCCGCCATTGGTAGCACCGCAACCGCTGCACTTGGCACGGTGCCCCCGGATCAGAGAAACGACTGGTATGACGGCGAATGTGAGCAGTTAGTGGAAGAGAAGAATGCAGCATGGGCGAGATTGCTGCAACACCGCACGAGGGCGAACGAGGCACGAAATAAACAGGCGCGGAACAGACAAAACTCGACTTTCCGGAGGAAAAAGCGCCAGCAGGAAGATCGAGACCGTGTAGAGACGGAGCAACTGTACCGCGCTAATAACACACGAAAGTTCTATGAGAAGTTAAACCGTTCGCGTAAGGGCCACGTGCCACAGCCTGATATGTGTAAGGACATAAACGGGAACCTTATTACGAACGAGCGTGAGGTGATCCAAAGGTGGCGGCAGCACTACGAAGAACACCTGAATGGCGATGTGGCAGACGAAGATGGCGGTATGGTGATGGACCTGGGAGAACGCGCGCAGGACATAATTCTACCGGCTCCGGATCTCCCGGAAATCCAGGAGGAGATTGGCCGGCTGAAGAACAACAAAGCCCCTGAGGTTGACCAGCTACCAGGAGAGCTATTTAAACACGGTGGTGAGGCACTGGCTAGAGCGCTGCACTGGGTCATTACCAAGATTTGGGAGGAGGAAGTTTTGCCGCAGGAGTGGATGGAAGGTGTCGTGTGTCCCATCTACAAAAAGGGCGATAAGCTGGATTGTAGCAACTACTGCGCAATCACATTGCTGAACGCCGCCTACAAGGTACTCTCCCAAATTTTATGCCGTCGACTAGCACCAACTGCAAGGGAGTTCGTGGGGCAGTACCAGGCGGGTTTTATGGGCGAACGCTCCACCACGGACCAGGTGTTCGCCATTCGCCAAGTACTGCAGAAATGCCGCGAATACAACGTGCCCACACATCATCTATTCATCGACTTCAAAGCCGCATATGATACAATCGATCGGGACCAGCTATGGCAGCTAATGCACGAACACGGTTTTCCGGATAAACTGACACGGTTGATCAAAGCGACGATGGATCGGGTGATGTGCGTAGTTCGAGTTTCAGGGGCATTCTCGAGTCCCTTCGAAACCCGCAGAGGGTTACAGCAAGGTGATGGTCTTTCGTGTCTGCTATTCAACATCGCTTTGGAAGGGGTAATACGAAGAGCAGGGATTAACACGAGTGGTACAATTTTCAATAAGTCCGTCCAGCTATTTGGCTTCGCCGACGACATAGATATTATGGCAGGTAACTTTGAGAAGATGGAGGAAGCCTACATCAGACTGAAGAGGGAAGCTAAGCGGATCGGACTAGTCATCAATACGTCGAAGACGAAGTACATGATAGGAAGAGGGTCAAGAGAAGACAATGTGAGCCACCCACCGCGAGTTTGCATCGGTGGTGACGAAATCGAGGTGGTAGAAGAATTTGCGTACTTGGGCTCACTGGTGACTGCCGAAAATGATACCAGCAGAGAAATTCGGAGACGCATAGTGGCTGGAAATCGTACATACTTTGGACTCCGCCAGACGCTCCGATCAAATAGAGTTCGCCGCCGTACCAAACTGACAATCTACAAAACGCTCATTAGACCGGTAGTCCTCTACGGACACGAGACCTGGACGATGCTCGTGGAGGACCAACGTGCACTTGGAGTTTTCGAAAGGAAAGTGCTGCGTATCATTTATGGTGGGGTGCAGATGGCGGACGGTACGTGGAGGAGGCGAATGAACCACGAGTTGCATCAGTTGTTGGGAGAACCATCCATCGTTCACACCGCGAAAATCGGACGACTGCGGTGGGCCGGGCACGTAGCCAGAATGTCGGACAGTAACCCGGTGAAAATGGTTCTCGACAACGATCCGACGGGCAAAAGAAGGCGAGGTGCGCAGAGGGCAAGGTGGATCGATCAGGTGGAAGATGACTTGCGGACCCTCCGTAGACTGCGTGGTTGGCGACGTGTAGCCATGGACCGAGCCGAATGGAGAAGACTCTTATATACCGCACAGGCCACTTCGGCCTTAGTCTGAATAAATAATAATAATCGACGACTCGCAAAGTTTCGATTGTAATCTCGATTACGTTTGCGAAAAGTCTCTGACCGTAACAGCAAGGATCAGGGTTGTAAATTTTCGGCAGCACTGGATGAAGGTGATGTTTTTTTATATCATGTTTTTATTTTCTTCCTGCTTTGAAATCATCCTCAGATACACGGCGAGGCAGAAAAGTAAACAACAGAACTCACATCTCCCAGTGCGCCACGAATATGAAATTCACCACAGCAAAATGTACACATTCACCCAGCAAATTGAAAAAAATCACCACGCGTTTAAATGGGCCACTCACAGTCATACGGTACGGCGTGAACTGAGGAGCCTGCCAGAGCGACTTGTGAGTGGCTGAATGCGAAATTGAACTGTCGGTGTTTTAAGTGATTTTTCGGCTGCACCCAGTCGCACTCACCACGGCGGCGATGAAGGCGACTGCAGATTATACTGAGATCCATGTTTTTCACTGCATTGACTGTGAAATATTTCTACCCTGGCAAGGATCATGTCAAGCGTCGAAGAACGATATCGATGTCCCATTCTGCATCACTGTGGCGGAAAATGTTGAGTTCTATCAGACACCAGCAACGTGAGAAAGATGGTGAAAATCCGTTCAATGGAAAGGTAGCATCAAGAGTGGGACAGTACGGACAGTGTGAGAACGTCTAGGAGACGTAGGGCACGTGATGTTTGTATGTCCAAGGTTTGGGGCAGTTCGAAGGCAAAGGCACGGTTTGATTCAGGAGAATTTGATAGAAAAATGTACAGCGAGAAAAGTACTTGGAATGCAGTAGACAGGGCAGCCTCACGAATTTTATTCGAGGTGCACAAGAAATGGCGTAACGACCAAAGAGAATCGGTATTGGGAGAACTTCCATCGTCGGTCGGGGAACTCTCGGTCGGTGTAAGCTAGATCCAGTACCGGGGACTTGACCGAGCAGATAGCGATGAAATACAACCAGCTATGGGTCGTCAGGGCACCCTGCTCCACAGGAACCGCTGGACTGCCCTTAGTACTCGGCTGGTTGGTGCTAGTTTTGGAAGAACCTCCTTCCCTGGCGAATTCTTTGTCGGAGTAGACTAGATCCGCCGTCGGGAATTAGATCTAGTAGATTGCGAAATATTAACTGTTTTTAGACGTTGGGGTGCCGCCATTTTAACGTGGGGGTTGGGTATACTGGCGATAAGACGAAGGAGTGGTAATCAACAATACAACAGACTGTCTTCTCTGAAGTAATGCTGAATGGAGGAGTGCAGCTATAAAGATACGATGTAGAATTAGAAGGAAAGTTCAAGTTATAGTGAACTAGATGTAACTTGCTAACTTGGGATATACTTTTAACGGTGGATTTATTTGGTTTTTGCTTGTGTTTAAGGTTTGCTCACTACCGCCACCTGGTTGCTGCTTGCCCAGCTACACTGCATTGGGCGAGAACGTTTCCGTGACTATGATTTTGATTGCATTTTGTTCTTAATGAGACGTCTGTTTCTCTGTGTTATGCCGTTGACCAACATCAATTGCAAAGTACGACCTTCAGTACCAGGCGAGATTCATGGGCTAACGTTCTTTGATAAATAAGGTATTTTCTATAAAACAGATACCTCAGAAATAACCTCTACGGCCCTATGACATTTGTACCACAACTCTCAATGAGTAGTTCCGAACATGGCCGGGCGTATTCAGCTAGCTCCGTTTTCCATTTGAATCCCTTTCAAGAAATGCATTCTTCTGTTGGTTCGCCTTGAGCCAATTTCGAAACTACATTTCGTTACATTCATCCATTTACCACGTTATGCTTCCTACATTCCTTGCCAGCCAGCCATTCTATCGCTCGCGTCTGTTACACAATAAAATAACAGGATTTGCGTCTTTGTTGCCTGTGATGCGCGGCAAGCATATCTAGTAGACATTCGCGAAACACTCCTTTCTGTAGGTTTCCGCCACTGCCTTGCATCGCTTTCGCCCCTGCAGTTATGCCTATTCAGCAACAGATGTGCACATTTTTTGCATGCCTCCTACCGTCCCTGCTAGTGCGAAGATAACGTGTCTGGGTTTTCTCACAACAAGCAAACTGCAACATTACGGGGAGAATTTAATTTAAAATGAGCTTCACTATTTACCGGCTCAGCTGTGCCGAGGAGCGGCAACAAATCCCAGGATAAACATGTGACTATTATGCAACAACGAAGACGAGAAGCACAGATTGTGACTGTGGGTATACATTCAGGCGCTCTCACGGGCAACGAATGACATGAAAGGCGAAGAAAGTTTATTCAATTTAGCCATCACACGAGTGATTGATTTCAACCTCTGTCTCAATTATGTGTGCCCGAGGATAAAAATCTTGCCTCCCCGCCCGAAACGAAGATGTGGATGGACTATAGAATCAACATTTCGTCACGACCGACAACGAGTCAATTTATCTGATTTAATCATCCGAAAGACCGTCGTCGTCGTCGTCTTTGGTTGTCGAGGTCTTCCATCGGAGTTGGCTGGCTGCCGGACCGATCCGATCTGCCACGCGTTACGGGCACAGGAAGGAAGAAATCTTCATTTTTTCGCTCCCTTTGGTTCGGATGTTTCCTTGGATGAAGATGAATATCTCACTCACGAACGTGAGTGTGCTTCCTCGCCGGACGGAATCTGTTTGAAAAATAGCTGATACAAGGCAGATTATATGCTTTTGGGGAGAAGGATGGAGAGTTTTTTTTTTCGCAGTTGATCTGAGACATCTCTGGGGAATTTTGGATGATATGCTGGGGGTAACAAGGCGGGAGGAAAGATTGATATCATAGCAGCGGTCAATGGAGATTTGAGATACAACAGCTCCGTACATGGAGTGGGTGTTGAATTCGTTGACATGTTTCATGATAGTTTGAACATTCACGTAAATTGAAATTTCTGGGAAATTTGAGATTAAATTGCAAATGAATTCAAACATAAGCTTCTACATCTTTGTAGATCTGTAAACTTTCCCCTAATAGTCCGAAAAAATGAATACCTTCCTATGTTCGTGCTAGTGGGCAGAATTGAACGAGGCAGAACCCGTCTGGGAAGCAGTGTTGAATTCATCTACCTTGGATCCTTTCTTTCCTTTGGATGTCAGGCTTACTACGGCCTCCAGAGAAACTGCGGTCAAAAAATTTTCACATCCGCACAAAATGTATCATGCACAAAACGGTCATAAGATTCGGTGTTCTTTTCAGTCAGTGGTTGAAAAACTTTAAAAAGTTGAAAAAAATATTTGGAATTTCGTAAAGTAAGACTGTTTTCAGACCATTTTGAATAATGCTTCCTACTAAAAATTCTCTTTATCACATTACGATTTCGTAAAATATATTATTGAACATGAATGGACAACAGAGCATATATCAAGGTAATAAATTTAAATAATTTTTATTTGAGATAATGCTGAGGTCATTCCTCATTCCTGAGGGTTTTTTTTTCCCGAAATCATGGAAACATACCATAATTTTGAAATGAGAGTTTTAAATACCAGACAATCTCTAAATCAAGGCAAATCATTTGAATCTTTTGAGCGTTGGCGTGGTTGATATTCGTTTCAACACTAGGAATCATTTGTTCAGAAAATCGTCGAAATCTCCAAGGCATCTCCTCTAGCTTTTGGGCATTATAAAATATTGTGTCTAGGGTGTATAATTTTTTGCAAGAGCTTTGGGAGTAAAACACCGGATTTAGGAAAAATTCAATTTTAGTAATACACTTAAATTTTATGGCCAAAAAATATATCTATCCATATAGTGATGATTGAAATATTGGCATACCATAAGAAAGACATCAGCAGGAACATAGGAACATAAATTTATCATCCTTATTATGCATACGGTGATAATTCGGTGCCTGATGAAACTGCTTCATACTTCAGGGTGTATGAAACTACAAAAAAAAAATTTAATATATTATCTTCTGTGAACTTGTTAAATTGAACGTGCAAAATAATGCAAAATTGTCATAAACAATTGAGAGTTTTCTGCAAAACAAAAATAAATAACTTTTCAAAGAGAAAATTGCAATTATAATTGTTAAAGAAGCAAATCAAATGTTCAAAAGAAATCAAATCAAAAAAAGCACCAAATTTCCATAAATAAACCAATATTAGCAAGAAACAATTTCAAATTTGTCCGCAAAATAAATATTTCTTTCTTTAAAAAATTTAAAACTTTCCACAAATTAGTTAATAAAGATCAAACAAATAAGAAAATTTTCGTAAAAAAATACAAAAAAGTAATAAAAATGATTTGCTTAGAAAGAAGATGTCATTTATGGAAAAAATTCTCTGTTTTATTGATGGGAATTTCCATATTTTTATTATTCTTTATAGACTTTTTTGTGGAAAGTTTTTAATTTTGTAGAAAAAATATTGTTTTGTGTAAAATTTTTTAATTGTTTACTGCTAATATTGTTTCATTTATGGAAATTTTGTATTTTTTCAATGGAACGTTTCGATTTCTTCATGGTAAGTTTGTCTTTTGTAATAGGGCACTGCACGGACTGCTTTGTCTCTTTCTCGCTGCAAACAAATTAGAAAACAACAAGGCCAGTAAACGTCAAAATTTATAAAGAACGAAAGAGAAAGAGATCTTTCCGTGCAGTGCCCTATTGCAATTTTTGCTGTGCTACTTTGTTTTTGCTTATGGAAAATTTCTTATTGTTTATGGAAGTTTTACATTATTTAGAGAAATTTAATATTTTTTTATTGCTTATACAATGGTTTCTTCATTGGCTATTTCCCAACTTTTTATGGAAAATCTCTAATTTTTTAGGGGGAGTTTTTATTTTAGTCATTACGTGCATCGAATATTTGTCTTTCATTTGAGACTTAAACCCTGGCATATGAGATGTTGTAGAATCTTTAATCTGTCCTAGAGTTTGAATCAAATGGTCTACAAGACAAATTATTGACATCGTACAGCATCTCACATGCCAGGATTAGAGATGCAAAAGAAAGACAAATACTCGGAGGAAATGATTGGATTGACACCGCGGCTGGGAATATCATGGAAGTCGTAGTTAATTCGGTAGACCAATTGATAAAACTCTAGGACAATTTGAAGATCTTAAAACATCTAATATGCCTGGATTTGGAGACACAAATAAAGGAAAAATACTCAGAGGACATTGCTCTGAAGTTTTTTTTTCATCAAATGGTTTTACGAATCAACTCAATCATGTCCTATGAGTATTTTTCTTTCATTTGCGTCTCAAATTCTTCTTCTTCTTCTTCTTCGTTGGCATTACATCCCTCACTGGGACAGAGCCGCCTCGCAGCTTAGTGTTCATTAAGCACTTCCACAGTTATTAACTGCGAGGTTTCTAAGCCAAGTTACCATTTCTGCATTCGTATATCATGAGGCTAACACGATGATACTTTTATGCCCAGGGAAGTCGAGACAATTTCCAATCCGAAAATTGTCTAGACCGGCACCGGGAATCGAACCCAGCCACCCTCAGCATGGTCTTGCTTTGTAGCCGCGCATCTTACCGCACAGCTAAGGAGAGCCCCACTCAAATCTCTCAAATTAGCATCTCCAAATTGTCCTGAGGTTTGAATCAAATGGTCTACCGCCTGGGTTCGGCCACATTGAGGGTTGACGTAAAGTCAATGTCAACTTCTCTCCCCGAACAGCCAAGATAGCTGTGTGGTGTCGGCAGCCAGTTATCTGGCTAAGAATAACGCAATGGATTGCTTGTTCCGGTGTGGTAGAAGTCCACCATACAGGTGACCCCAAATTCTTGGTGTGATGCGGCTTTATGCTTACCGTGCCTACGAATGAATGGTTAGGGGGGTCTAAAAAGAACCTAACCGCTAACGGAGCCTGTGAAGCACCAGGGCATCCTTCACAGTATCTAGCCCTTACTGCGCTAAACGGAGCTATGGCGTAGTTGACTTTTTGCTTCTCCGAAATAATCGGCTACTCTTATTCAATCTCAACTTGAGGTTAAATAACGGTGGGATTATGAGCATGTTTTTATTTAGTTTTTCAACAAATTGTCACCTACATGGATTCGCTTTATGCGTTATACACATTGTACTCTGTGTTTCGTCTTTGACTTTCTTGATAAGATACCAATTTGGTTTCATCGTTGCTGTTCATATTATTGCTGAAGTTGTGGAGTGCATTATCTTAATTTGCAATGGCTTCAGTTAAGATAGCTCAAATCAATCTACAGCATAAAAGAACAGCAACGATTAATCTTTGTAGACTCATGCAAAATGGCAAATCCCAAGTGGCTTTGGTGCAGGAACCCTATTTTCGCAAGGGTAGCTTCTACCTAGGTAACCTAGTGAACCCGGTTTTTGCTGCTTTCAGTAAAGAAATGGCAAACTCTCGATCAATGCCGCGTTCATGTGGGCTTGTAAACAATGCTATTGTTGCTACACTTATCTAACATCCAGAGATGTATGTGCTGTCACAATTGATGCAACTGGCGGAACCCCCGTCAGGAAATACGTCTATTGTTCGGTTTATTTACCACATGATGAACCATCTCCTACGGATGCTTTCAAACGAGTTGTCATATATTGCACTTCAAAAGGCCTTCCGCTAATTGTCGGCAGTGATGCTAATGCTCATCACATCATCTGGGGTAGCTCGGATATCAATCTGAGAGGCTCCAGCTTGATGGAATACTTAAGTAGTACCGACTTTAGTTTACTTAACATAGGCAATCGCCCAACCTTTATGGTATCTAATAGAGCAGAAGTGTTAGACATAACCCTTTGCTCCAGTAGAATCAGTCACGAATTGACGAATTGGCATGTGTCAGATGAGGAATCGATATCTGACCATCGCTACATCTACTTTGATCATTTGAATGCTACTTCGCAGACCTTGCGTTTTAGAAATCCCCGTTCAACAAACTGGGATCTTTACACAGAGTTGCTCTCTACCAAATTTCATGGATATCTACCTTCTATAGAAACTCCTACCGACTTGGATGATGCAGTTGATACTACAACGTTGCACATCGTGGAAGCTTTCGAAGAAGCTTGCCCTTTACGTTCTGTAAAACCTCAAGAGGAACCCCTTGGTGGAATTCCGATTTGGCTAAGCTAAGGAAGCAGTGCAGAAGGAGTTGGAACAGACGCCATTCAGCAGGGACGGATTCTTTCAAGTTGGCTCGCAAAGCTTACAAGAAGGCTCTACGATCTGCTGAACGATTCGGCTGGAAAAACCTTTGTGCAAATGTTTCCAATTTGAGTGAAGCCAGTCGATTGAATAAAATTCTTGCGAGATCCAAGGATTTCCAAGTTGGCGAAATTCGCAAGCCAAATGGCGACTACACTTCTTCTGATGAAGAATCATTAGAACACTTATTTGATACAAGGGGGGTCCCGTAGCGTAGTTGGCTACACGTTCGCCTTATAAGCGAATGGTCATGGGTTCGATTCCCAGCCCCTCCACCAAACCTTCGTCAGTCGCCAGCAGCGCAGTCCGTACGGTTGCGTTTGGGGAATGCGCCTCACCGATACGGCTGCCTGATGACGACTGACAAAACTGTTCTTCTCGGAGGCACTCCTCCAACGTACTTCGATTAATGGCAACCGAACAAAGCGCAAAGATTACTGGATTCACCACATGGACAAATGAACACAATGGACACACGATGATATGGACTGGCAACGACAACAAAGACGAATTATGGACATCTATAAATAGATTCTGTGTGGATTCTGTAGAGCAGAGTACCACAGTAGATCACGGCACAGCAGCTGTTAAGAACACAGAGTGCCTACCAAATAAATATACGAATAAAAAAAAAAAAACTTATTGGATACGCACTTCCCTGGATGTGTCGATATAACATCTTCGGATGATCCTGATGTCTTTTCATGTAGCTATGGGTCTTGGGCTCAAGCACGTAGAATCATAACTACTGAATCGATTCAATGGGCACTTAACAGTTTTGCTCCCTACAAATCTCCAGGGGAGGATGGGACTTATCCCGTTCTACTTCAGAAAGGTTTTGAACATATCAAACATGTTTTGAAAAAGCTTTTAGTATGCAGTTTTGCTACTGGGTATATTCCCATATCCTGGCGGGATGTCACTGTAAAGTTTATCCCAAAAGGAGGACGTCTTCTTCTTCTTCTTATTGGCATTACATCCCCACACTGGGACAGAGCCGCCTCGCAGCTTAGTGTTCATTAAGCACTTCCACAGTTATTAACTGCGAGGTTTCTAAGCCAAGTTACCATTTTTGCATTCGTATATCATGAGGCTAACATGATGATACTTGTATGCCCAGGGAAGTCGAGACAATTTCCAATCCGAAAATTGCCTAGACCGGCACCGGGAATCGAACCCAGCCACCCTCAGCATGGTCTTGCTTTGTAGCCGCGCGTCTTACCACACGGCTAAGGAGGACGTGCTTCGTATGAAGAAGCGAAGAGTTTTAGACCCATCAGTCTGACCTCATTTCTTCTGAAATGCTTAGAACGTATTATCGACCATCACATTCGTGATGACTGTTTGGCAAACATGCCTCTTCATGTTAATCAACATGCTTACCAATCTGAAAAGCCCACCGTGACTCTTCTACACAAGGTTGTGTACGATATCGAAAAAGCATTCGCTCAAAAGCAATCGTGCTTGGGTGCTTTCTTAGATATTGAAGGTGCTTTCGACAACGTGTCTTTCGATGTAATATTGGAAGCCGCACGTTGTCATGGGCTACCTAATATTATTACCAAATGGATTCACCAGATGCTTAAAAACCGACATCTCTACTCGACATTACGTCAAGCAGCGATTAGGAAATTAAGTGTCTGCGGATGCCCTCAAGGGGGAGTATTATCTCCACTTTTGTGGAATCTCGTTGCAGATACGCTATTGAGGTTACTCAATAATGGCGGTTTTCCTACCTATGGATTTGCTGACGACTATCTAATATTGATAGTCGGTTTGTGTATTACTACTTTATTCGACCTAATGCACAACCCACTTCAGGCAGTCGAAAGTTGGTGTCGCCAATAAGGCCTTTCAGTTAATTCGAATAAAGCATCTATTGTTTTTTCACGGAAAAACGTAACCGTAATGGTATTCGTCCATTACATCTTTTTGACTCTGAAATCAATGTAACTGATCAGGTAAAGTATGTGGGTCTAATTTTGGGTACAAAGCTTTCCTGGACTCCTAACATTGAGTTCAGTATCATGTATGGCGTGTATGGCTTTCAGCCAATGCCGACGAAACTTTGGTAAAACTTGGGGTCTTAAACCCAAATATATCAAATGGATTTACACAACAGTTGTATGACCAATTTTGGCTTATGAATGTCTTGTGTGGTGGCAAAAAGGTGAAGTGAGGACAATTCAGTCTAAATTAGGCAACCTTCAAAGAATGTGCCTAATGGCAAATGACTGGTGCGTTCTCTTCGACTCCCACGGCTGCTCTCGAGGGGTTCTCTTCGAAGTGGCCCCACTACACATACATCTCAAACAAGAAGCATTTTCTTGTACTTACCGATTATGAGTTCTCGGTTCTCATAGAAGAGAATCCTGTAAACCGCAGTTCCACACACACTTCGTTGTTACAGCTCATGGTTGATTGGGACAGAACTGTCCCACATTTTCAACACAATTCCCCTCGCGGGATGAGTGGACATCTGGCTATTTGGAGAGAAGTATGTCATACAGCATTGTTTGTTACACTGACGGCTCCCTCCTCGAAGGTAGAGCAGGTGCAGGCGTCTATTCGCGTGAGCTGAGATTGGAACAGTCACACTCACTGGGTACACACTGCACTGTCTTTCAAGCGGAAATATTTGCCATCATGTGTGGAGTGCAATCTGCACTGCAGCAACGCATTATGGGCAAAGTAATATACTTCTGTTCAGATAACCAAGCAGCTATTAAAGCTCTCGCCTCGGCCAACTCAAGGTCGAAGTTAGTAATCGCATGTCGAACTCAAATTGAGGAACTGAATTCAGTAAATACTTTACACCTTATATGGGTACCTGGCCATTCTACCATAGCTGGAAACGAATTGGCTGATGAGTTAGCTCGTAATGGAGCATCGCATGACTTTATTGGTCCTGAGCCAGCTATTCCAATATCCAAGTGTTGGGTGAAGCTTTTGATCAACTCTTGAGCTGTCACTCAGCACAAATGGTATTGGAGTAGTCTGGATTCATGTCATCAAACAAAATTGTACATCCGGGAGCCATCTCCGGTAGTAGCAAGCTATTTAGCTAATCAGAATTGCAGTGTCTTAGTCAAGGCCTTGACAGGTCACTGCCGATTGAACTATCACATGGCAAATATTCAACGCGTTGAATCATCTGTTTGTGATAGTTGTGAATCCGATTATGGAACTTCTTATCATCTAATATGTAACTGCCCAGTCTATGCACAATTGTGCTTCCAAATATTTGGTAAACACTTACTTAGTGAAATTGACTTCAGAAACCTGAACCTTCAGAGTATTTTGTTGTTCATAACCCGTTGTGGTAAGGAGCTATAGACTCTTGTACTCTTATGCATTGTATTTGAAGAGGGCCCTTTTCCAAACATTCCCTTTGTTCTCCCATCCACATTCCTTTCCTTTTTTCACTTCCTTTTTCGTCAGATGTGTGATGAAAAAGGCTGTGAAGGCGATGGCACAAATCTCCTAAATTGAGGTGAACGTGCCCCTGAAGCCGACGTTCTGATACCTGATGGTCTTGCTTTGTAGCCGCGCATCTTACCGCACGGCTAAGGAGAGCCCCACGCAAATCTCTCAAATTAGCATCTCCAAATTGTCCTGAGGTTTGAATCAAATGGTCTACCGCATGGGTTCCCAAACTGTGGGTCGCGATTCCCAGGGAGTCGTGAGCTAAAAGTTGGTGGGTTGCGAAAGACAAATCTTAATCCATCTTTGCTATCTACTTTGTTCCAATATTCTGTACCACCTTTTTAGACTAAGGTAAGCCACGGATGACTAGAGAATAACTTAATTTTGGCTAGGCTAATAACATTCTTTTCTTGGGTCTTGGGTCCCACCTCAGAAATAGTGTCAAAAATTGCTGAGATTTCGGCAAATAGAATGAAGGGGTATTACGCAATTGTTTATGATTTGCGCAATTTAACGAGAACTCATTTTTATCTATTTTTTAGGAGTCTATGAATTTTGTACCTGGTAGGTCGCGGCCAATATGGGAATAGTTTGGGAATCTTTTGTCTGAGACCATTTGATTCAAACTCCAAGACTATTTCGACATCCTACAACATCTCATATGCCTTGATTTAAGATGCAAATGAAAAACAAATACTCGGAGGACATGATTGGGTTAATACCGCGGCTGGGTGGTTGATTCGGTAGTCCATTTGATAAAAACTCCAGGTCAATTTGGAGATTCTACTACGCAAATGAAAGATAAATACTCCGAGGACATGACTGGGTTGATACCGCGGCTTTGCACATCATGTAAGTCGCGGTTGATTCGGTACACCATTTAATTGAAATTGCAGGACAATTCGGAGATCATAGTACATCATAGTTTATTATCATACATGTTTGCTGTATACACAAGTTCACAGAATAGTTACAACTTGTTTTCAAATATTTTCTGTAGTTTCATACACTCTCTAGTATAATCGGTTTCATCAGGCACCGGTTTATCACCGTATACATAATAGGGGCTCAGGCCATTTGGCTGAATGTCGTTTGGGCGAACGTCATTTGGCTGAATGCCGTTTGGTCGAATAGTTTAAAAAATTGAGCTCAGTTTACGAATAGTGAATAGTGAGTAATGAGGAGTAGGAAGTGAGAACTGAAAATTGGATAGAGAAAACTGAAAACAAAGAACTTATTCCTTCTTTCTTCGTCCTTCTCCCTTCTTCTTTCTTCCTTCTACTTTCTACCTTCTTCCTTCTCCTATCTTCCGTATCTTCTTCCTTCTATCTTTTTTCTACTTCTTTCTTCCTTCTTCCTTATTTCTTCTTTTTTCTATCTTCTTTCTTCTTCCATCTTTCTTCGTTCTTCGTCCTTTTCCCTTCTTCTTTCTTCCTTCTACCTTCTTCAGTTTTTCTTCCTCCTCTAATCTTCCTTTTCTCTTTTCCTTCTTTCTTCTACCTTTTTTCTTCTTCCCTCTTCCTTCTTCCTTTTTCATTTTTTTCTTCATTCTTCCCTATTCCTTATTCCTTCTTCCTCTTTCCTCCTTCCTTCTTCCTTCTTTCTTCTTCCTTGTTCATTTTCCCTTCTTCCTTCTTCCCTTTTCTTTCTTCCTTTTTCCTTCTTACCTTTTCCTTCTTTCTTTTTCCTCCTTTTTCCTTGATTCTTCCTTCTTTCTTCTTCCTCCTTCATTCTTCCTCATTTCTTCTTCCTTCTTCCCTTTCCCTTCTTCCTTTTTCCTTTTTCTTTTTCTTTCTTTCTTCTTCCTTGATTCTTTTTTCTTCCTCCTCTCTTCTTCTTTGCTCATTCTTCTTTCACAGATGATCTTGCTTCATATTGCTTGCTATTTGCTACTTATCACTTCTCACTTCTTGCTTTCCACTACAAACCATTCTTACTTCTCACTACCCACTTTTCATTTCACACAATTAAGGTGACTCGGGGAAGCACTACACACCGTGTTATTTTTCCTATCTTTTGTCTCTTTCTAGCATTATCACCTCGTAACTTTGGAGCGGCGTATTTCGGTTTTCAGTTGTTTGATGTAACTGTAAATGTATCAGCATGTAGATTCCGAGTAAGCACGCGCCGCTGATACTTTTTTTAAATCATATTTGTTGTAGAAAAAAAATTAAGCATTCAATGATGAAAATGATGACGATTTGATGATTGTTCGTGCTTCCCGTATCCCCTTAATATAGAAACGTATTTTAACTATTCGGCCAAATGGCGTTCGGCCAAATGACATTCTGCCAAACGACATTCGGCCAATCGGCATTATGCCAAATGACCCCATATGTTCCTATGTCCTAGGTGATGTTTTCCATATGTTATTTCAATATTTCCATCATCTCCAGCTAGATAGATAGATATCATTTTCGGTAAAAAATTATGAGTATACCTCTCGTAAGTACCCGAACGTGTTTGATTTTGTAAACAAAAATTTGTACGTTGATTTGTCCAATCTATTGGCACTTCCAGCACGGCAAATGCTGGGTAAAGCGTACAATTGGTACTTCGCGTACCTTAAGTAATAAAATAGACCCCATCTCGCGATCCTTACCCAGCTACTACTATCCCTACCTCCCCGTGGTGCTGGCCGGGATACAAGCAACCTTAGGGAAGATCGGGTAACCAACCCCGGTGGGAACTATGGTCGTATGCTGACAGGGAAGGGGGGTTTGCTCCTCTCCAGAGGTGCAAATCTTACTGAGCGTCTGTTCTCCATGTCAGGATCGGCTCACAACAGCGTCTGTTCTCCATGTTAGGGACGACTGATCATCGTCCGAGAGCCAGCAAGGGACTCTAAGTGAAACTGTGCACCATGGTCCACCGGGAATAAGGAGGAATGGTCCTCCGGAAATTTAGGAGGTTTGGTGTCAGGCCCTGCAAGCTAGCCTTTAAAAAAACATAAGCAACGAACAATCAACAAGAGAGTACGGACCGGAATCATCGGCGAAGACCACCGCGACGAAAAGGGACTAGCGATTGGAAACTCGGTTCGTGGAACTGCAAATCTCTCAACTTCATCTGGAGCACACGCATACTCGCCGATGTGCTCAAGGACCGTGGATTCGGCATCGTAGCGCTGCAGGAGGTTTGTTGGAAGGGATCAATGGTGCGAACATTTAGAGGTAATCATACCATCTACCAGAGCTGCGGCAGCACACACGAGCTGGGAACAGCTTTCATAGTGATGAGCGACATGCAAAGGCGCGTGATCGGGTGGTGGCCGATCAACGAGAGAATGTGCAGGTTGAGGATCAAAGGCCGGTTCTTCAACTTCAGCATAATCAACGTCCATAGCCCACACTCCGGAAGCACTGATGATGATAAGGACGCATTCTACGCGCAGCTGGAACGTGAGTACGACAGCTGCCCAAGCCACGACGTCAAAGTCATCATAGGAAATTTGAACGCTCAGGTTGGACAAGAGGAGGAGTATAGACCGACTATTGGGAAGTTCAGCGCTCACCGGCTGATGAACGAAAACGGTCTACGACTAATTGATTTCGCCGCCTCTAAGAATATGGCCATTCGCAGCACCTACTTCCAACACAGCCTCCCGTATCGGTACACCTGGAGATCACAACTGCAGACAGAATCACAAATCGACCACGTTCTGATTGATGGACGGCACCATCGACCGACATTATCGACGTCAGGACATATCATGGCGCTAACATAGACTCTGACCACTATCTGGTGATAGTGAAACTGCGCCCAAAACTATCCGTCATCAACAATGTTCGGTACCAACGAGCGCCGCGGTACGACCTAGAGCGACTGATGCAACCTGATGTCGCCACTGCATACGCGCAGCATCTCGAGGCAGCGTTGCCGGAAGAGGATGAGCTCGATGGGGCCCCTCTTGAGGACTGCTGGAATACAGTCAAAGCAGCCATTAACGACGCAGCGGAGAACAACGTCGGGTATATGGGACGAAGTCGACGGAACGATTGGTTCGACGAAGAGTGCAGACAGATTCTGGAGGAGAAGGACGCAGCGCGGGCGGTCGCATTGCAGCAAGGTACCCGGCAGAAGGAGGAACGTTATAGACGGAAACGGAGACAGCAGACCCGCCTTTTTCAGGAGAAGAAACGCCGCCTGGAAGAAGCGGAGTGCAAGGAGATGGAACAGCTGTGCCGTTCTCAAGAAACACGCAAGTTCTACCAGAAGCTCAACGCATCCTGCAAAGGCTTCGTGCCGCGAACCAAAATGTGCAGGGATAAGGATGGGAGCATCTTGACTGACGAACGTGTGGTGATCGAAAGGTGGAATCAGCACTACGAGGAACATTTGAATGGCGCTGAGAGTACAGGCAGTGAAAGTCAAGGCAGCGGAGGAGATGACTACGTCAGTTCAACGGACGATGGATGCCAACCAGCCCCCACCTTGATGGAAGGTAAGGATGCCATCCAGCAGCTAAGTACCAATAAAGCAGCTGGTAAAGATGGTATCGGATCTGAGCTCAGCAAGATGGGCCCTTAAAAGCTATAGACTTGCCTGCACAAATTGATAGTCAGAATCTGGGAAACTGAACAGCTACCGGAGGAGTGGAAGGAAGGGGTTATACGCCCCATCTACAAGAAAGGCGACAAGCTGGAGAACTTTCGAGCGATCACCATCCTTAATGCCGCCTACAAAGTGATGAGTGACCTATTAGTGAATCCTATTAGTGAATGAGTTCGTGGGAAGTTATCGATCCGGCTTCGTTGACGGCCGCTCGACAACGGACCACATCTTTACTGTACGGCAAATCCTTCAAAATTGCCGTGAATACCAGGTCCTAACGCACCATCTGTTCGTTGATTTCAAGGCGTCATACGATAGTATAGACCGCGTAGAGATATGGAAAATTATGGACGAGAACAGCTTCCCTGGGAAGCTTATCAGACTGATCAAAGCAATGGTGGATGGTGTGCAAAACTGTGTGAAGACTTCGGGCGAACACTTCAGTTCGTTCGAGTTGCGCCGGGGACTAAGACAAGGTGATGGACTTTCGTGCCTGTTGTTCAACATTGCGCTAGAAGGTGTCATGTGGAGAGCCGGGTGTAACAGCCGGGGTACGATTTTCAACAGATCCAGTCAATTTATTTGCCGAACATTTGCAAAGGTGGCAGAACTGTACACCCGCCTGAAACGTGAAGCAACAAAAGTTGGACTGGTGGTGAATGCGTCAAAGATAAAGTACATACTTGTGGGCGGAACCAAGCGCGACAGGGCCCGCCTGGGAGGCAGTGTTACGATAGCCGGGGATACCTTCGAGGTGGTCGAGGAATTCGTCTACCTCGGATCCTAGCTAACGGCTGATAACAATGTTAGTCGTGCAACACGAAGGCGCATCATCTGTGTAAGTCGGGCCTACTACGGGCTCCAGAAGAAACTGCGGTCAAAAAAGATTCGCCACCGCACCAAACGTGTCATGTACAAGACGTTAATAAGACCGGTTGTCCTCTACGGACATGAAACATGGACAAGCACTCGGAGTATTCGAGAGATGGGTGCTTAGGACCATCTTTGATGGTGTGCAAGAAGACGGTGTGAGGCGGCGAAGAATGAACCACGAGCTCGCCCAGCCCTACGGCGAACCCAGTTTCCAGAAGGTAGCTAAAGCCGGAAGGGTACGATAGGCAGGGCATGTTGCAAGAATGCCGGACAGCAACCCTGCAAAGATGGTGTTCGCTTCCGATCCGGCAGGTACGAGACGACGTGGAGCACAGCGAGCGAGATGGGCAGACCAGGTGCAAAACGACTTGGCGAGCGTGGGGCGTATTCGAGGATGGAGAGATGCGGTCTCGAACCATGTATTGTGGCGTCAAATTGTTGATTCAGTGTTATCTGTTTAGATGTAGACTAAATAAATTATTGAAATGAAATGAAATGAATTGGCACTCCCAAGCAAACCAACTTCATGGACAGGTAGCAGAAGCCTTCCCTTATCACTCTGTGGTAATCGTTTGCATGCGAGTGCTATTAGATTGGAGAAATGTACGTTGGAATCTTTGTTTACAGAATTATATGCGTCCTTTTGAATAAGTACCCGAGGTATCACCAAAAATGCATTTTTCTAAATCCGTTGCTTTAGCTCCAACTGATATCATCATCATCATCGATACTCAGTGGGTACCATCAACGATGCAAAAGTCTGAGAATAAAGGTCGATGTTTGAAAGCAATGGCAAAATACACAAATGAAACATTTTGCAACAGAACATTTTGTCATGATGCTGCTTAAGGAAGTCAACGGTAAACACTCATCTCCTGTCTTACAACTTCATTCTCTTCGTTTCTCAATCTCTACCATCCCCACCAGTGCTTTGTTCTGGTTGTTCAAAAGTAACGGACATAAATTTCAAATTCAAAAAGTACAATTTAAAACATTAATTACTACGTTATTGCGCACTAACGCCCCGGATGCCCTGGGCCATGTTGTTGCAAAGCTGTTAGCCCAAAATTGTCGGTGCTTTGGAGGCTGTTGGGTGCACGCCGGTTTGCATAAACCAAACAAATATACACTCGGTCGGTGGTGGTGGAACAGTAGTGCTTGCAGTCTAACCGATCCTGGTGTTAGGTGCAATTCCGATTCGAATGCTTCGGTGCTGCATTACCCATCCAATGAGATACCTAGTCTAAAGCAGCATCAGCAGCGCAGCGTCAAACGTTGCACCCAGCTTCGTTTGTTTTGCATCTGGTTGTATCCGCACCCACCTTGCTTCCACTGTTCCCCAGGTTCCATTAGCAATGATGATGGGGTGCATCAACGTACCTGCCTGCAATGCATACCGAAAGCTCGGACGACGATGACTATACCGTTGGTTGTGTGTCTTCTTTGCGGAAATAACACGCATTTACCCCCTGACCGCTGGTGCCCGACTACACATTGCCACGTTCGTTCAGGATCAGCAGTCGGTGTGTTTGAACATAATGTTGCATTAAATAAGTAGAAATCTGCTCCCATGGGAAGGTGGACGGGTTCATCCTTTTCCGGCCAGGCCCTCGTACTCTTTCAGGGCGGACGACGATGAATTCGTTTACCCAAACCAAAATGGAACATTACAGGTCTATTTCCTCTGTTCATGCTGGCTGCTTGCAAGAAGTGTTGTCCTAATGTGGTGGAGCGCATAGTGCGGGTCGCAATAAAAGTTCCTTTCCGATTGGCTCTGTGTTTTCCAAAAAAAACTCTAAAAAACGCACTTTCAAGTTCATTCTATCAGGATAGCAAGTATGTAGTAGTGATACTAGTAGTGATGTTAAATAACCATGAATGGAGTTGATAGTCAATTTTCTCTCTTGTTGGTAATATTTCAAGAAATCTAAATATTTATTTATTAAAGGAAAGTCTATACTAGAATACACGATATAGAGTGTATAAGAAATTTAATTATGTTAATTTTGTTACGTCAATTACGTCGCATACTGTAGCATTTTTTGGAGCCTGTTCAAATGGACGTGTTTATTATAGCAAGGTATAAATATTGTGACAGGGATGCCTAGTTTATTTACTTGATTATTGACTAAAGTTTATAAATTTCAAGTTTTGAATTATGATATGGGATGCTGTTGAAACTTCCATCAACTGTTGTTCTATCGGAATTCAAATTTCAGACATCAGAATATGATGTGAAAAAAAACGTGTTCTGAATATGGAAATTCTCTAACTGCGAATCGGGAATTGAATAGAAATAAGAAATAAACAATAACGAAAGATTGAATTTCAAAAATTAAAAATTGAAAATTGATAGACGAAAATTGAAAATCAAACATTAAAATTATAGCCACTTCCCCAGTAAGGGTATAAAAATCGGAATTGAGGAGGAGAAAAAATGAACAATAAGGGAAAAAGGCATATGAAAGAAAGAAGAAAGTTGGTTGAAGTAAAAGTAAGTTGGGAAGTGGAAGAAAGACAAAAATAGTAAGAAAATAATAGGAAAAAAGAGAAAAGGAAAGCGAAGTGAACGAAGAGTCAATGTAATGTTCACCCGAGAACGGCATTTTTAAACAATTTAGAATTTTCAAGCTAAACGGCAATCGTCAAACAACTAGTAGGACACAACAAAAATCGGTACAGCTACCATATTCAAAAACGGATGGGCACAGTTGGCATATCGAATTGAATCTTTGTTTCGATCTAGCTTTCAATCAATCTATCTATGCATGAGGATTTGCTGCTATAATAAGTTTCAGCATTGGACAGCATCTGAAGTTCAGAAGTTGTCTTTGCAGGGAATCGACCTCTTTTGACAATAATGTTTAAAAAGTGCAATCCAGTCGAGAGAACAGGAGTTTTCAGAATCTGAACTGACTCATTCGATTGATGATGAAGATGATCATTTTAATCGCAGTATCACCACCAGAAAACCAGTAAACTGCTTCCGCCTTGATCCAGGGGGGCTTACCAGCGTCGAAAATGGCTTCAATGATGACGGCAGAGAGGGTTCAATCACCTGCTCGATGGCCTCAACGAGGTTGCACATAATATAGTAGTGTCCGCCTGGACACTCTCCTAAGCGGAAAAGTTCTTCCACCAAAGAGTGAATTTCTTCGCACACCGGCAGTGATCAATCACTAATGGATCGCTTTGATTATGGGCTCATCAATTACCCAACGCCGTGTTGCTATCGAGCGTGCGTAGTATCACTTTCACTGTGATCCTTTATTCATATACCCACATTGGTAGCAACCCCCGAACGCGATGGTGTTTTGTTGCCAATTAGAAATGGCACTTCATAGTACTTCCCGTCTCGAAGGACCAAAAAATGAACAATCCGGTGATTGAAGGTTTTTCTTAAGGTCTGTCTCATTTGGAGAATAAAGCTCAAATTAAACTCAAAAGTGACAATTCGATGATTATCGAATAAGTAACCCTGCTCGCAAAGCTTCTTTTGGTAGTTTTGCTGGGTAGCACCAGCCATTCTTATTACTGGATATTTTTTAATTTTCGTACTGTGACTTTTAAGTTTAATTCTCCAAATGAGACAGACACTTAGTAGCCACCGAAAAGCACTGGAGACTGACCAGGGTAGACCCCTGACACAAGCGCTTTGTTCTTCTATGTTCTGCAATAGTTGGTCCCAAGAGCTCGTCGACCATTTGCATTTGCACTTGACCCAAGAATCACCTTGATTTTTCATCGCGTAGAAAGTCATACATAAATCGAAATCGAGTCGCAAATAAGAACACCGAGATCTTGTGAGCTACAGTTTGTGCACACCCGTTTTGTGCGACAATAGTCCCGACAGCGGACAGTGGTTACAACTACGCAGACAGGCTGCAATTGATCGATATCAAAATTCAAAATTCAAAATTCAAAATTTCTAAATTTAAAAATTCCGAATCCTATGGGCTTAATTTCAAATACAAAATTTCTAATTCCGAATCCTGAATTCCATTCCTAATTTTTAATTCCATGTTCAAAATTCCAGATTCCAAAAAAAATAAATAGGTCCAAAAATAAACAAAAATTTCAAAAATTAAAAAATTTTCAAATTTTTGAAAGTTTCAACTGATTTAATTTTTTTTAAATTATAAAACAACCAACTATTCCAAAATTGAAAAAAAAAACATTCAAATTAACCCTTTCAGGCCCAAATTTTCCTATCCGGTATAACCTAGTAATTTTGATAGATTCCATTTATTTTCATGATTAATAATGGAGAAATGACATGTTGAAAAATATTTTTTGGGATGTGCTAGATCATCCAAACTGTCCTTGAGTTTAGAACTTGCGATCTACAGCTACTATGCTAGCTTTTTTCGTCACTCCAAGTTTAGATTTGTATTCAACCGCGTCCATAACATATTCCTGAAGAGTAAGAGACATAGTCAGATGCTTTTAGGATATTCTGGGTCATCCAAACCGTCCTTGAGTTCAGAACTTGCAATCTACAGCTACGACACTAGCTTTTTTCGTCATTTCAAACTTGGATATGTATTCAACCATGTCCATAACATATTCCTGAAGATCAAGAGGCATGGTCAGATGGTTTTGAAATATTCTGGGTCATCCAAACCACCCTTGAGTTCAGAACTTGCTTCGTGTAACATGCACGCAAGATGGTGGTAGGGGAGTTGGGCGATGGATTTTTCAGAAAAATGATCAAGCTGTTACGTCTGTTTGTCTGGCAGTATATCCAAACAATCAGCAGGTACATACAAGAGCAATAACTTCCAGGAGATGTAATGGAAATAGTTTATCACGTATCGAAACTTTGAGTAGCGAAAAACGCTACAACCACAACTGTTGATCACAAGTCCCGAACTCAAGAAAAGTTTGGCCAATCAAGAATATTTAAAATATATCTCACAATGTCTTTTAGTCTTAAAGGAGATGTAAAGCACATTGTTGGATACATAACGAAACTTTGAGCAACGAAAGAAGCCTTCAAAGCAGCTGTAGTCCTGAAAAGTTTAGAAGATGTAGAATGATGTAGAATATATTGAAACTATCTCACGATATATAACGACCTTCCAGGAGCTATAATCTATGACCATAATAATACAATTAGATACTGTGGGTGAAGAAAGATCTACTTGCCCAGCTGGAGATTTGAAGTCTCGAAATCACAGACAGTTTGGATTACCCAGAATATCTCAATACTATCTTACGATATCCGTTGGCCTCCCAGGAGATGTAATGAATTTAATTAAATTCGTGTTGGAGCTTTGAATACTGAGAAAAGATTTTCTTACCGCTGTAGATCTCATGTCCGAACTCAAGAAGAGTTTCGATAACCCAGAATAAGCCAGAACGATATTTGTTGACCTCTCAGGAGGTGCAATGGATATAATTGAATGCATATTGAAGCTTTGAGTACTGAAAAAAGATTTTCTTGCAGCTGTTGATCTCAAGGACAGTGTGGATAACCCAGAATAGCTCAAAAGTATCAAACAATATCCGTTGATCTCCCAGGAGATGTAAAAAATACAAATGAATTCAGCTTTGAGTTCCAAAAATAGCTCCCACCTAGCTGTAGATCTCAAGTCCTGAATTCTAGAACAGTTTGGATGACCCAATATACCAATTATTTTCTTGTTCATAACTTAACTAACCATGTTCATAACTAACCATGACGTTCTAGGTTGCCGTAAGATCATGACTGATATTTTTTCCCTGATAGTGGAGATAATGTCAAGCAATTTTGCTGAAGACAGTGTTTACTTTTATCCATCGTGCGATTTGATACATTCATTTTTCTGTTGGGGTCATATATGACCCCGTGAGCCTGAAAGGGTTAAGCAAAAAACAATTGAGAACTTCAAAAAATTCAAAATACCAATTTCTAAATTTAAAAATTCGAAAAACTCTCAAATTAAAAAAAATATAGACATTCAAAAAATTACGAAAAGTTACTAAATTCCAAAAAAATTATTATTTCATCAAATATAAAAATACTGAACATTGAAAAGTTGCAAATAGTTCAAAAAATCTAATTTTGAATTTCCAATTCTAAATTCCAAATTCCAAGTTCATATATTTCAAAAATTCCAAATGTTCCAAAAATAAATAGAAATTCCAATTTTTTAAAAGAAAAATTAAATTTGAAAAAAGAATAATTTAGATAAAAGAATAATTCAAGATTCTAAAAATCCGAAATTCTATAAAATACAAAAGTTCTTAAGATCTCAAAAATAAAAAAAACCCTAAAAATTACAAAAAAAAATATGTTTTTTTCTTTCGTTTTTTGAATTGTTTTGAATTGTTCAATCAAAATTTTTAAAAATTTTAAAACATACAAAGATACCAAGGTCTACAAAAATTGAAAAAAATCCTTAATTTTAAAATTCAAAAAAGCATAGCATAGCATAGCATAGCATATGTGATTGTACAAATCGTGGGTGGCTATACAATGCTCAAGTCAAGCTCCATCTGGAATAAGAGCGAATGTCGCAAGAGAAGACTCTCCCCGTCGACCCCCCCTCCCTTAAACAAAAGTGACAAGCAGCAGATCTCTCTGTGGTTTATCACTTCAGAACGAAAGAAAACAATGCGAACTTGCATTCTGAGGTGATAAACTGCAAAGAAACTCCCTGCCTGTCACTTTCATTCAAATGAGGGGAAGTCGACGAAGAGAACCCTCTCCCGCGACACCCGCCCCCTTACCAGACAGAGCTTGAATTGCAGAGCAATCTACTCACTACTGTATATTGTCGCAAATTGGTACTTGGGATTAGTACCTTTTCCTATACAGTAGCAGTTGTATACCTGGCCACGTCCTTACAATCACGGAAGGAAGGGAAGGAATGTTAGTTCAACATCTACTAGTGAAGATGCAGGGACCTTCATAGATGTCTTGGGAAGGAAAATTTGTGTTAGTGGGAAAGGTGAATAATAGGGAGCTCTATTCGACAATATAGAGCGTTTGTCAATAACAGTATATGCTGTAAAAGTAATAAAATATATTCATCAATTTACTTACGAACCGTCCTAAGGGAAAAACAAAACAAAACATAATATTAACTAATTAACTTCATTACCGGCCGCGCAATGCAAAACACAAAATTTCGGCAAATCGCGCGGTCGTTCTGCCGTCCGAAACAAGAGCCAACACGCACTGAACTAATTAACTTTATTACCGGCCGCGCAATGCAAAACACAAAATTTCGGCAAATCGCGCGGTCGTCCCGCCGTCCGAAACAAGAGCTAGCACGCACTCCCTTATTTTTAAAATTCAAAAAACTGCAAAAAAATCAGAAATTTTAAAAACAAATTCCAAGTTTGAAATTCTAAATTCTAAATTCCTATTTCCAAACTTCAAATTCCATATTTCATGTTCCAATTTCCAAATTACAAAAATTTCAGAAATTCTAAGCATTTTAAAAATTTCAAAACCTCTAAATATTCTAAAATCCTCTAAAATAAAATAAAAAATGTTTTTTTACAGCAAAAATTTTCCAAATTTTAAAAATTCCAAAGATTCTATTAGTAATTATTAAAATTAAAAAAAAAATTTTGAACTTTCAAAATTTTCAGGATTTGAAAAATTTGAAAAGTTTCTTAAAAATTTTGAAATTAAATAGAAAAAACTTTCTTTACTTCTACTATGGCTCTACATTCCAACTGGAACATGGCCTGCTTTTCAATTTAGTACTCTATTAGCATTTCCTCAGTTATTAATTGAAAGTTTTTCTTTGCCCGCCATTGCATGAGTATGTATCTTATGTGGCAAGTACAATGGATAGGGTAAATGATGTATTTTGGACATCTGAATATATTTTGACTTTTGGCTATATTTTGTTTATTATGTTTTATAAATGTGGTCCAAAATGTGATTATGAACCAGGAATTTTATGCGAAACGAAGTTCGTCGGGTCTGCTAGTAACAAAAAAAAAAATCAAAAAATTTGATAATACATCCAAAATTTAAAAATGTCACAAAAATTAAAAAAACAAAAATTTAAATCCTAGAGTTTTAAAAATTTCAAAAATTTTGGAAATTTTTAAAATTTATAATAATTAAACAAAAATCTAATCTTTTATAATATTTTCAGAAATCTATATAATAAAAATGAAATAGTCTGTGTTCGTATCCGCATAACTCGAAAACGGCTGAATGGATGTTCTCAATTCTTTCAGCAGTTACGGTTGTTATAATTTCCGACGGGTTTATATGACATTTCCTCATGCGAAAACAACGAGTAAGATTGAGTCCTGAAAAACTGAAATAAAGATCCGTATGGAAATTCCGCCTGGGCAGTTCACAAACCGCATTTTCGCCTACTATGCAGGACAACGTACAAAACTAGTTTCAAAACAAATTTCAAAAATTTAAAAAAGTCCCAAATAAAAAAAAATATTTGCCAAAAATTTAAATGTTTTCGAAACTCTAAAAATTCCATAAATATAAGAGATTTAATAATACCATTTTTTTTTATTAATTCAATAGATTTCAGAAACGTACGATTTCCAGCCACTATGCGTCTCCGAATTTCTCTGCTGGTGTCATTTTCGGCAGTCACCAGTGAGCCCAAGTACACAAATTCTTCTACCACCTCGATTTCGTCACCACCGATGCAAACTCGCGGTGGATGGCTCAAAACGCTCATTAGACCGGTAGTCCTCTACGGACACGAGACCTGGACGATGCTCGTGGAGGACCAACGCTCACTCGGAGTTTTCGAAAGGAAAGTGCTGGGTACCATCTATGGTGGGGTTGCAGATGGCGGACGGTACGTGGAGGAGGCGAATGAACCACGAGTTGCATCAGCTGTTGGGAGAACCATCCATCGTTCACATCGCGAAAATCGGACGACTGCGGTGGGCCGGACACGTAGTCAGAATGTCGGACAGTAACCCGGTGAAAATGGTTCTCGACAACGATCCGACGGGCACAAGAAGGCGAGGTGCGCAGCGGGCAAGGTGGATCGATCAGGTGGAAGATGACTGGCGGACCCTCCGTAGACTGCGTGGCTGGCGACGTGTAGCCATGGACCGAGCCGAATGGAGAAGACTCTTATATAAAAGTTAAAGGCATGTGGGTGGACTTTATGTATCAAGCGAAAAGTTTTACTTCCTGCTTCTTAGAACAGCTGTGAAAACCACAATAAAATTTGTTATTATCCTCAAAATTGATTATTTCATGATATGCATGCACCAGTTGTGGCACTATTCTTAATTTTGGTTCCTTATTTGACAAATCCCATTGTTTTCTTATGGGACTGGCCAAATTGGGACCACTAGTGCGACAACTGGTGCAAAGGACGTCAAAAATTAAGCAAAATCAACTTTTACAATTATGCTTTGCTTATTTTGGAGAAAATTAAAGGTGTTATCGCATCATTTGAATATGCTTTATCGATATGAACCTGGTTTGCGGTGATTTGATTGGCCATTTGGAATATAAAGCCTAGTGCCTAGTGCGACAACTGGTGCTATAGCCACGACTGGTACATACAATATATTTTTTAATTAGTTGAGAAATTAAAAATAAATAATTCAGATAATAATACAGATGATACAGATAGACAGATAATTCCTGAAAACTTCCTGGTTTTCAAAAATGAAAAAATATTAATTTCATGGATTCCAAATTACAAAAATGCAAAAAAAATCTGAAATCCCGAGTACTTCAAAAATTTTAAAATATTTATAAATTCCAAAATCTAAAATTGCTAAATTTTAGGAATTAAAAAAAAATCCAAAAATTTCAATATTTTGGAAAAATCTCAGAAATATCCTTTTTTTTAATTAATTAAACAAAAATTCCGAAAACTCCAAAAGTGTTCAAAAGTCAAATAATTTACAAAATTCTGAAAAAATGAGCAACTCTAAGCCTCCTCCTTCCCTTTCGTAACACTTTTTGTAGGGGTGACTGATTTTATTTGTAGATCAGGCCTCCTCCGCCCCTCTGTAGCGTTCCAAAAATTCCAAAAATTCCAAAATTTTCGAAATCTTTTTTAATTTGATAAATTAAAAATCCATTTTTTTTTCTAAATTAGTAGGGGGAAAGACGGCTTTGGCAGGTTTTGTTCTATTATTGGCAGGGGGTTTTTGTCGACCAAATTTTATGAAATTTGGCCACAATATTCTTTGATATGCAAAGAATGTTTAGGCCAAATTTGAGCCTAGTCAGTCATAAAAACCCCCCTGCCAATAATAGAACAAAACCTGCCAAAGCCGTCATTCCCCCTATTAGAATCTAAAGAATCACAAAAAATTAAAAAAACATCGAAGTTTTTACTAATTTAAAGAACTTTAAATTTTTTATAAATTTTATAGGGAAAAAGACGGCTTTGGCAGGTTTTGTTCTATTATTGTCAGGGGGGTTTTTGTCAGCCAAATTTTATGAAATTTGGCCATAATATTCTTTGATATGCAAAGAATGTTCAAGCCAAATTTGAGCATAAACAGCCATAAAAACCCCCTGACAATAATAGAAAAAAACCTGCCAAAGCCGTCATTCTCCCTATTTATATATTTAAAACTCAATATTTGTATGCATGTTCCAGCATAACTTCTGAATTCCATTGGCTGATTTCAACCAAATTTGGAGCACACATTCTTTATCCTTAGGAGACGATGATATGAGGGTGAGATGATCTTTGGAAAAGGGGGAAGGTGTGGTGGCAGGGATGTTGTTTAGTTATCCATCTACTCAGAGCAGCTTCTGAACCTCCTGGCCGATTTTAACCAAATTTGAAACTCATATTCTCTGTTCTAAGGACTCAATTATAGTGATGGTGGGGGGGGGGGGTCATTGAAAGATGGGGAGGGATGATGTTTAGGTATCTATAAACTCCGTGTGATTTCTGAATCACTTGAACGATTTCAATCAAATTTGGAACACATATTCTCTGTCTAAAGAATAATATATCAGACTGTGTGGGAGTGTCATAGATGAATAAGAGGAAGGGTATTTTAACATAAATGAAACAGTTATCGCATAAGTCGATTCAAACCTAATTTTAAACACGTTTGCTTTATCCATAGAGGGGTTGGGAGGATCACTTGCAACGTGGGTATTCTTGGGGTTGGGTATTGTTTATAAAACGAACAATTCAGTATAACTTCTGAACCCCTTAGACATAATTTTAATTCTCTTTTCTTTAGTTCTTCCGAGTTTCTTTGAGATTGTACAATTCTCCGAAAACCAATTGCCAGAATTCCTCAAAATAGCAAATTTTTTTTTTTTTCGCATAAGGCCGATACAAATATAAAATTTATTTTATGTTCGACGGCTCTTGGAAGGTACGAGGGGGGGGGGATAAAAAAATAACAAGGAAACGAAAAAAAAGTCCAAAATGCAATTATTCCGTGCAAAATTTGAAATATTAATGAAAAATGATAGCAAAGAACGTTTAGAGAAAACAAAGAATATGAATATTTGTAACATATTTTTATCCAGTAGTGAATTAAACACAAAATTTTAAATAATTAAAAAAATACTGAAACTTAATTCTAAAAAAAAAATGGTTTTTCTTTTTGGAAAAGTGCAAATTCTTGCATAGGTTCGGATTTGCAAACTTCCCGGGCTACATATACGGAATACATACATACACACCAAAAAATTATTAATGTTACAGGTGACGTGATTGAAAAAACTGACACAATAACGCAAGACGTAATATGAATTGAGATGTATCTTTCAGTCAATTTGGATGTACACGAAAGTTTCAGTCTAATCACCACAGTTTCAATGAAAAACAAACTGAAATTTAAATCCATCGAACGAAAAAGCACAGCAACCGGTGCGATGAACGTATGAAATGACAACACACGCACCCAACACCCAAGCAGCCGACGGGTTGATGCAATGAACATAGCATACGCGGAAGAATGTAGATCCTGCTTCACTTTGACTCTGCTTCCTCATGAAGCGGTGATGGCTGAGTGGTAACGAGAGTGGCGCTCGCGCGGCGAACCAATGTTCGATTTCCGTCTGGTACTTTATCATTTTTGTTTCAATAATACAGCCGTGTAAATTTAAAAGTGAACCTAGTTTAACATTTATCATGATACAGTTTCGCATCAATAATGATGCTCGTGGGTGTCGGTCTCGAAGCATCTAAAGTTACATGGCTTTTTCGAAGAGTGCAAGTCTGATTCTGAACGACTTCGTTTATTTCTCTGTTAGGTTTCTGTCGACAGGATATCTCAGGTCTGTCTCTGCTACGATGTCCTGCCAGATTCCTGTCCAGCGCTTGCTTGCAGATTTCGTCTCCGCTCTGTGGAGTTGCTGTTGATATTGGATTTCGATGGGGCTCAGCATTCGGGATCCAGTTGTGAGGCTACCAGGCCCGAGCTGTAAAACATAGACATCGGCTGGTGCATACTTGCAAATCTATCTCACTGGTGTATAACGTCACAGATTTCACGTTAGAGCTGAGTATTTCGAGAAGCATATTCTTTATTTGACTTTAATTTATCTACGGAAGCATTTCGACAACGTTTGCGTACATCACGTATATTCAATTAATTGTTTAGTATAATTTAATTAAGTATAATACATTAAGACCATGATGTCAGATGGATACAACAATAAATAAATAAATTCGAGGTTTGTTGCATTGCCTGGGCTGATTGGATCTCCATGTTCTATGTTGACCTTGGTCCACCACCCGACGTTGGCATATGCAGCGATTTGGTCTTTAGGTATCAGGTATCAGAACGTCGGCTCCAGGGGCACGTTCACCTCAATTTGGGAGATTTGTGCCATCGCCTTCACAGCCTTTTTCATCACACACCTGACGGAAAAGGAAGTGAACAAAAAGGAAAGGAATGTGAATGGAAGAACCAAGGGAAAGTTTGGAAAAGGGCCCTTGAAGAGGGCATACAACGCATAAGTGTACAAGAGCTTATAACTCCTTACCACAACGGGTTATTCAGGTTTCTGAATTCAATTTCACTAAGTAAGTGTTCACCAAATATTTGGAAGCGCAATTGTGCATAGACTGGGCAGTTACATATTAGATGATAAGAAGTTCCATAATCGGATTCATTTTTTTTCGCTGAAGCTCATTTGCTTCGTAGAAATAGGATTAGAAGCATCCTTCTACGCTTCTCGGAAGCTTTATTCCAAGCAGCTCAAAGGCTTCCTTTCAAGAGATTCGGAAGCCTCCATTCAAGAGAATCGGAAGCCTCCTTTCATGATCCTTTCAAGAGGCTCAAAAGTCTCCCTCCAAGAGGCTCGGAAGCATCCTTTCAAGAGGCCGGGAAGCCTTCTTTCAAGAGGCTCGGAAGCCTCCTTTCAAGAAGCTCAAAAGCCTTCTTTTCTAGACTCTCAAAAGACTCCTTTCAAGAGGCTTGGAATCCTGCTTTCAAGATCCTTTCAAGAGGCTCAGAAGCCTCCTTTCAAGAGGCTCAAAAGCCTCCTTCCAAGAGGCCCCGAAGCCACTTTCCAGAGGCTAAAAAACCAGCTTTCAAGAGGTTCAAAAGCCTACTTTTAAGAGGCTCAAAAGCCTACTTTCAAGAGGCTCTGAAGCCTTTTTTCCAAGAGGCTCGGAAGGCTACTTTCGAGAGGTTGCCTCCTTTCAAGAAGCTCTAAGTAAGTCTAAGCAGGCTCGGAGACCTGTTTTTAAGAAGCTCGGAAATCTACTTTCAAGTGGTTTGGAAGCCTCCTTTCAAGAGGCTCGGAAGCCTCGCTTCAAGAAGCTTGGAATTCTTCTTTCAAGTGGCTCAAGGCTCAGAAGCGCCCTTTTAAGATGCAAAGGAAGCCGCCTTTTAAGTGGTTCGAAAACCGCCTTGAAGAGGCTCGGAAGCCTATCTACAAGAGACTCAGAAGCCTTCAATCAAGAGGTGCGGAAACCTACTTTAAAAGGATTCAAAAGCTGAAAGGAGCTTCCCTTCGAAAGGGTCAGAATTATTTTTTCAAGAGGATTGGAAGCCTGCTTTCGAGAGGCTCAGAAGCGTCCTTTCAAGATGCAAAGGAAGCCTCCTTTTAAGTGGCTCGGAAGCCTATCTACAAGAAGCTCAAAAGCCTTTATTCAAGAGGCGCGGAAATCTACTTTAAAGGGATTCAAAAGCTGAAAGGAGCTTTTCTTCAAAGGGGTCGGAATTATTTTTTCAAGAGGATTGAAAGCCTTCTCTCGAGGGGGGGTACCTCAATTAATGCAAAAGTTCGAAGGGGTACCTCTCAAGAAAAAGGTTGAGAACCGCTGGTGTAAAGTATTAACTGAATTCAGTTCCTCAATTTGAGTTCGACATGCGATTACTAACTTCGACCTTGAGTTGGCCGAGGCGAGAGCTTTAATAGCTGCTTGGCTATCTGAACAGAAGTATATTACTTTGCCCATAATGCGTTGCTGCAGTGCGGATTGCACTCCACACATGATGGCAAATATTTCCGCTTGAAAGACAGTGCAGTGTGTACCCAGTGAGTGTGACTGTTCCAATCTCAGCTCACGCGAATAGACGCCTGCACCTGCTCTACCTTCAAGGAGGGCGCCGTCAGTGTAACAAACAATGCTGTCCGACATACTTCTCTCCAAATAGCTAGATGACCACTCATCCCGCGAGGGGAATTGTGTTGAAAATGTCCTATAAAGAAAACTTCTAACGTGTGTGAGATCACTTGGAGCAAGGAAAATTTTGTCCCAATTAACCATAAGCGATAACAACGAAGTGTGTAGAACTGCGGTTTACAGGATTCTCTTCCATAAAACCGAGTACCCATAGTCGGTAAGTACAAGAAAATGCTTCTTGTTTGAGATGTACGTGTAGTGGGGCCACGTCGAAGAGAACTTCGAGAGCAGCCGTGGGAGTTGAAGAGAACGCACCAGTCATTGCCATTAGGCACATCCTTTGAAGATGGCCTAATTTAGACTGAATTGTCCTCACTTCCCCCTTTTGCCACCACACAAGACATCCATAAGCCAAAATTGGTCATACAACTGTTATGTAAATCCATTTGATATATTTGGGTTTAAGACCCCAAGTTTTACCAAAGGTTCATCGGCATTGGCCGAAAGCCATACACGCCTTTTTGATTCTGAACTCAATGTTAGGAGTCCAGGAAAGCTTTGAATCCAAAATTAGACCCACGTACTTTACTTGATCAGTTACATTGATTTCAGAACCAAAAAGATGTAATGGACGAATACCATTACGATTACGTTTTTCCGTGAAAAGAACAATAGATGTTTTATTCGGATTGACCGAAAGACCATATTGGCGACACCAACTTTCAATTACACAGATAAAAATATGTTGTGATTTTAAATGTATTTTCATGCACATATTTGGAGCATGCAAATAAACGTAACTTTCAATCGATCTCACTGTTTTATTAAATTAAATTACATTTAAACCGTGCTTGCTTGTAAAATTCAGTCAAATTTAATTGAATATCGAGGGTTTATTCGTTTGCTGGGATAAGCTGCAATTTTACACGTCGTTGAATTTTCAAAATTATTTGCTGTGTACCTGAAGAGCATTTTGCATCACGTCGAATAAGGTAGTAATGCACAAACCCACTATCAATAATGTTAGATAGTCGTCGGCAAATCCATAGGTAGGAAAACCGCTATTATTGAGTAGTTTCAACAGCGTATCTGGAACGAGATTCCTCAAAAGTGGAGATAATACTCCTCCTTGAGGGAATCCGCAGACACTTAATTTCCTAATCGCTGCTTGACGTAATGTCGAGTAGAGATGTCGGGTTTTAAGCATTTGGTGAATCTATTTGGTAATAATATTAGGTGGCCCATGACAACGTGCGGCTTCCAATATTGCATCGAAAGACACGTTGTCGAAAGCACCTTCAATATCTAAGAAAGCACCCAAGCACGATTGCTTTTGAGCGAATGCTTTCTCGATATCGTACACAACCTTGTGTAGAAGAGTCACGGTGGACTTTCCAGATTGGTAAGCATGTTGATTAACATGAAGAGGCATGTTTGCCAAACAGTCATCACGAATGTGATGATCGATAATACGTTCTAAGTATTTCAGAAGAAATGAGGTCAGACTGATGGGTCTAAAACTCTTTGCTTCTTCATACGAAGCACGTCCTCCTTTTGGGATAAACTTTACAGTGACATCCCGCCAGGATATGGGAATATACCCAGTAGCAAAACTGCATACTAAAAGCTTTTTCAAAACATGTTTGATATGCTCAAAACCTCTCTGAAGTAGAACGGGACAAATCCCATCCTCCCCTGGAGATTTGTAGCGAGCAAAACTGTTAAGTGCCCATTGATTCGATTCAGTAGTTATGATTCTACGTGCTTGAGCCCAAGACCCATAGCTACATGAAAAGACATCAGGATCATCCGAAGATGTTATATCGACACATCCAGGGAAGTGCGTATCAAATAAGTGCTCTAACGATTCTTCATCAGAAAAAAAACGTAGACATCGGCTGGTGCATCTCACTGGCGTATAACATCACAGATTTC
Organism: Armigeres subalbatus; assembly: GCF_024139115.2. Lineage (NCBI taxonomy): Eukaryota > Metazoa > Arthropoda > Insecta > Diptera > Culicidae > Armigeres > Armigeres subalbatus. Next base: position 228,619,147 of record NC_085139.1, read on the forward strand.
ACGTTAGAGTTGAGTATTCGAGGTTTGTTGCATTGCCTGGGCCGATTGGATCTCCATGTTCTATGTTGACCTTGGTCCACCACCCGACGTTGGCTGGCTTTGGTTTTCGACCTTCTCCACTGTTTGCCGGGCTACCGTAGAGTTGGAGTTGTTCATATGCAGCGATTTGGTCTTGCTGACGTTTATGAGTGGGAGTGTACGACCAGGTCATTCAGTTTACTCTACATGGTAGAGCGCTCTTACGTTGGTAGAGCAGTATCATCTTCTGAGTCGAGGTCATTCGATTGCTCTATGGTGGTGGGCTGCTAGAGTGGCCCTTGATTTCGTCGATTACGATGAGCAACTTGCCTTACTTTAGCGACTCCATTGCACAGGACTCTCGATTTTGTCTAGACCTCCCTGTTACGCCCACAGTTTTTTTTGTGATTAAGACGATCGAAGGCTTCTCCGTGGACAATCAATTCCAAATGGAGGGACTTTTGAATTTCATTGACCTGCTCCAGGATAATGCGAAGCATGACAGTATGATTCTCACATAGTCATCCGCGCCGGAATTCTGCCGGCTGTCGTCAGAGAATTTCCAACCTTTCCCTTTATACGAATTAGGATAAGTCGTCAGAACTTGAAGAAGTTGTGGTGGTCGAGCCAACGTTTAAGCTGATCAGTTGGACCGGTGAGTATCTGACATGTCGCGTCTTTCTCTGCCATCTACCAATTTGTCCTTGCTCCAATCAGACTTCGTGAAATATCTAGAGGAGGCGATTATCGCCGGTTATTGCGGCTTTACTCCCCTTGCATTGTCGACTGTGGAGTCCAACCGCACCCGCTCCTCCCGTTTGCAGCAAGCAGCGTTTGATTTACTTCCCTAGCAGCACACATGCTTCACATAGGTTGCTACAACTCATATGTGACCAGATTTAGTCACAATCAAGTTGCTGCAACCATTTTCGTCTGACTTGTGCTGCTCGGGTTCTCAGCAGCTGCTTTTAGTTGGCAGGACCAAGATTAATACATTACTAGGTTTCCAATCTGCCAAATTCATGGAAAAGAAGGTGGAAAATTCAGTTCTAGTGCAAACTTGCTGGCTCTGCTATACTTAAATCCAAGATGGCTGAATCAAAAATCTGGCAGATTGGAAAACCTAGTAGTGGGCAGGACTAGTATTTGGATTATCTAGAAATGGAGCAGCTGAAAACGGAGACGGTGCCTTCTTGAGTCCGTAATAAACGCAGAGTTAGCATCGCGTTTGACTATCACTATCATCATCAGATCCGACAACGCAGCGATTCAGCGACTGGAGGAGAGGCTCGGGCAACGAAGCAACATAGACCGACTATAATATCCAACTGAGATCGTTCGTTGAAGAACTTGGAACTCGGGTAGTGCATGTTCTGGAAGGTAGCAGTGTAGAAGAGCGGCGAAGAATGCTTTTATCGAAACCGACGAGAACAAATTGGGTGAGCTGCGCACTGTGGTCGGATATCGTGAAATCATGGCATTAATAAATAACTCCTTAGGGTTGCCTCATAGAAGTTTGGTGTCTTGCACAAAGTTGTTGCATGATAAGTAGGCCTTCATATGGTAATAAAAATATAGTTCGGAACTCCACCGCTAGGGCGGCGCTTCAGCTAACTTTTTATATGAGCATGACAGGATGATGGTGTCTTCAGCAAAAATCAAGAGTTCAGTGTTTTGAGCAACTCTTGAGAAGTAACTATCTTTAAAAAGGCTTTTGATTCTGAGATACAGTGCATTTTATGTAAAAAATGTGAGTTTATATCCAAAATTTGATTATTTTTAGTTTAATTTTGTATCTATGTGAAATATTTATTTCCACATATTTTTTCTGCATCTCGGAGAGTAATATATAGTAGTGTCTGAGCCGATTGGACCATGAAATAACTTGCAGAACGCCTTAATTTTTGGAAAATATTCAAAAATATGATGAAAAATCGATTTATTTTCCTACTCCCTCCACTTCCCGCTTAGATTTTATCTCGGATAGAATCTTTGGGTTATGAAGAATGTAACGGACGCGAATTCGGTTGCAGAAATTTGCCGTAAATCTTCCACAGTGCCCTAATATTTATTTAGTTCAGCATGTGTTTGACGGAAACCTTGTCACTTATTCAATCAAAGTAGGCCGTAAAATTCATATTATAATGAGTACATAAACTTTCAGGGTTTCGTTTTGGTTATTTTGCAGTATTATTTTAAAATATATTGGTCTGGAATTTAGCTTAGAAATCACTAAATGACGCTACAGATATGGTTCCCTTGAAGTTAAAGTTAGTACACTCTGGACGGATTTCGAAACAAGAAGGTTTGATTTTATCCATATTCTTAACAAGCTCTGACTAGATCATATCAAAACGTAAACTAATTAACGTTGTCCGTAAATCTATGTCTAATTCGAGGAGTGTGCCAATCATAAAAATTATAAAATGTGTATTTGATAAGATTCGTCAGAAATACCATCGGGTGTCAGTATATTTGGCGATATTCTATTTCCGTCTTCAAGATCTAAATCGTTGAAAATGGGCTCTCATGAAACATCACCGGAAATTATGGAACAGCTCCTAGTTCTGAAAAAAGATAAGTACGTTCTTCGATGATTAATGTACAAAACATTTTGTATTTATATTATGTTCTGCATAAACAGTTCGTATGCCAACGTTAAATAAATATTAAAATGTTTACAACTATTATTGAAGAAAAATATAGTATCAGCAGAAAATTTCTATTGCATGGTACTATAAATGGTAGTAATGGTAGGACTGCATCCAAGAAATTTGTGGCGTATGTTAAATTGAGCGCAAAATCATTCAGTTGAACAAATAAAAGTAGGCCGTTTGAGAGTTACGGCAAGTTTCTGCAACCAAATTCCCCTCCATTTCATTATTTACAACCCAAAGATTCTATCCGAGATAAAATCTCGGTGGGATGTGGAGGGAGTGGGAAAATAAACCGATTTTTCTATATATTTTAAATATTTTACAATAATTAAGACATTTTTTAGGTTGTTTGTCGATTAAATCGGGTCAGACCCTACCATATATTACTCTCTGAAATACAGAAAGTTTATGCGAAAATAAATATTATACATAGATACAAAATTAAACCAAAAACAAAATCAAATTTTGGGAATAAAAGCACATTTTTAACAAAAAAGGCATTGTATCTCAGAATCAAAAACCTTTTCAAAGATGGTTCCTTCGCAAGAATTGCTCATAATACTAAATTCTCAAACTTTGCAGAAGACACCATCAACCTGTCATGCTCATATAAAAAGTTAGCTGAAGCGCCCCCCTAGCGGTAGAGTTCCGAACTGAATTTTTATCACCACATGAAGGCCTACATATCAAGCAACAACTTTGTGGAAGACACCAAACTTCTATGAGGCAACTCTAAGGAGTTATTTATTAATGCCATGATTTCATGATTTCCGACCACAGTGCTGCGCATCAAACGAAAAGAATGGATTACGCGGCGGAAGATTTAGGAGCGTAGAGTAGCAAAGGCTGAGAAACGGGAAGAACCAGAGGAGTAAATTACGAGTCCCGTCAACGGTATGTTTATCTGTAAGTGAGAGTCGGGCGCTGCTGCAAACAGGACAGTCATGCATAGGTGGACATTCTGACCGATAAAGAAAGGATGGCTCAGCATCAGGAGATTATTGTCTCAATTATTCACTGACTTGGACAGCTGAAATGTTGGTTCGAGCACTTTGAAAACCTTCTTCAAGTCTCAGCCATCCGATGCATGAAATCTAAAGAGGCCCTCAAGGTCGATCAGCTTTCGGCGGAGGTGTTCAGGGCTGACCCTATTCTGTCTGTGCGAATGTTGAAGCAACTATTATGCAATATCCGCTCCGCATCATTCTGGAGCAGGTCAAACAGGTGGAAGTGTCCCTTTATTTGCTAAATATTCATTGACTACGGAAGGGATACATATTGTCTGAATTACGAAAATCTCCACGCATTTCATCTCCATGGTTGCTTCTCATCGTAATCGATGAGATCTTGGTAGGTAAGATTGACCGTGTTCCATACCTTGAGCTGTTTGACAGTTTATTTATGTGAAACACCTAGACTTTTCTGCGGAGTGGGCTCAACGAGCTTACCGTATGCTTCCTTGGGACGTCTTACCGTCCACGTCGGCAGGACCATGTGGTTGAGTGTCATCGAGAATAGCCCCTCAAACTTTGAAGTAGTCGAACGATCGAAAGATTTCAATATCTTGACAATCTGATATCATCAGATTGCAAAATTGGGATCGACATAAAAGCATTAGTCAGAATGGCTACCTTCGCGAGTTTTCGAAATATGAGAAGACCCAACCAGATTGGACTGATACGCGCACCAAAATTCGAATGTTCTACTCTATCGTGAAACGCAGATGATGTCTAAAATTTATATTTTCGACGATAACAGTTGGATATTGTGTGCCGAGCAACCGATAAATACTAAATACCGATAACAATAACAAGCGTGGATGGAAATGGGTCGGCCACATATTGCAAGGGATCTTAGACGAATATAGAATATTTATACCGATAGATATATATGCTCATATTTTCACTTTAAATACTCTTGGTGACAAATGTATGGTCTATAAATGATATCTTTCGTGCCAAAATAAAAACAGTGATACATAATGCTTAAAATAAAAAAAAAGACAAAATGCTTAATATTTTTGGAAAAATGAAGGGGGTGGGGGTTGACATAAAATAAATTTAATATTTGTATCGGCCTAATTAACAATTCCCCGAAAATGACAAATGGAAGCGGTTCATTGACATAAGGTCATTTGGCATAATTGGGAACAGCATCAAAAGTGATGGTCAATTGGCATAACGGACGTTTTACATAATTCTTTTATGTTATCTAAAATGGATATTGTTAGCCAATAGTCAATAGCCATGAAAAAGTAAACAACCTACAACGATCCACATCTCATCCACACTATTTTCACCACAGCTAGTGAAACAAACCGTCCGTTGACCGAAAAGTGAGATAGTAATCCGAGTTCAGATAATAACCCTAATTAATGCTTTTTATGTTCAGAAGTATTTTTTAAATATTTTTAACATCCGTTGTGCATTATTGACATAAGTTGACATAGTTGTGATTCCTTAAATTCTAAAAACTAAAAGAATTAAGAATTTTTTTTTGTTAATTTTAAATTATTTTATCAAATTAATAAAGGATTGGGAAATTTTTGGAATTTTTGAATTTCAGATGGACTATGTTTACACAAAGCTTCTCAAACGATAACAGATACACATTTTTGTAAGACTTTAGCTAAGGATTTGTATGTTTAATTTATGATGTCTCGCTCTTTGTATAAATTCCAGAAGAAGATGTAATATAACATCGAAAAGTCGGTAAATGGAAAATAAGCAATTGCTGAGACTGCGAAATCGAAAATAAAATTCCTATGATTCAATAATTCAGTCGATAGTCACTCTGTGTTATTTCATGTGTTTATTAGATCTGATAGAAGTTGCCGTATTCCCGGAATAAAACAATGGTGGAGTTGTTCCCTTCTTTAAAAATAGGCGTTTGCCACGAATAAGGCATCGGTGGATATGATTCCTTCTTTAGAAATAGGCGTTTGCCCGGAATAAGGATTACGGGTTTGTTTACAGAAATGAAGTCTGCCTTCTTTTAATCAAAGCATGAAGTAACGGTAACAAAACACTATAGGCTATTTTACGAAACGGGTGAAATTACAGGAAACCTAACACTAAGATTTACATTTTTACGGAACACTTGCGAAAATGAAACGAAATTATGATGATGATGACGAAACGAGCAAATTTACCAAAACAAACGACGAGCCGTCCACTCAATTGATGGTGAAGTCTCGATCAGCTGATCGAAACTGTCTCATAAAATGGCTTATTATCCTGTTGATCAATTGGATTTATAGTTTTCCGATTGTAAAAAAACTGAGAATCAAACGGGCAATGCCGAGCAGCTAATAAATTTTATAAATTTCAAAATCTAAATTCAATTTTTTTATTCCATGTTCCGAATTTCAAATTTCAAATTCTAAATTCCCAATTTAAAATTCGAAGTTTCAATGTCCAAATTTTAAATTTCGAATTTCAAATTTTCAATTCATAAGTCCACATTACAAATTCCAAATGCAAAGCTTCAAATTCCGAAAATATGTGTTTTACTCGAGTTTTTATATCAATACCAGTAATTAGTATTTGGCATCCCTTAACAAAACTACTGCATGCGGATTGGGACACCTCAGACGATTTACCGTACCCGTTGTTGCTCAAAGACCACTCGAACCGAGGAGGATTGTCCGTTCTGCACGTGAGATGGTTCTGCACGTGAGAGTACAACAAACAATAGTTGATTTTCAATTTATCCTTCAAACATATTCCAGACGATAACTCTCAGACTGCAAAACATTTCGGCTGTTGATTCTGATCCGAAGCTGGACAGAAAAGATACAACCGGTGCGGTGTAAGCGTCCTGCTTCGGTGGGGTCCAGCACTACAACGCACGAGGACAGAAGCACTGGTGCGTATTTATTGAAATTAGAGCCTATGCAGCTTGTTATGGAATGGCGAATGCTGTGTTTTGTTTCCAGACTGAGGTGAAATTGTTGGAACATTAGATTCTGCTGTTTGAATTGTATTCATGCAATGCGGTAGTGAGAGTCGAGCAAGCTAGAGGAAGCGAACGAGACGCCAAACAATTACCTTAAAATGCTTGCCCATTATGCTCCATTTAGGATATCGAACATGAAGGCCCATTAGTATCAATTAGGCACAATATCGATAAGGCAGTTGAACCTGTCAAACTTGTTGGTGCACAGGGTGTGCTATCGGAAAATTGTGGAAGATGCTTTTGCTCAGAATTTTGATACAGGAACAGGAGAACGGTTTTATACAGTACTAGTACCAGTACTAATACCAGAGCATGTGATTAATGATTCGGCGACATGGAAGTGTTTTTGAATGTATGAGTAGAAAGTATTCAGAAGTCTCAGTAAACTAAGGATCTGATATGGTCGGTTCTGGGTGTTTCATTCCAAGCATTCATTGTGTATAGGCCTTCATAACACTTTTTAACATGATTCACGACTAACACAGAAAAAAAAGTTATTTTTATTTTATGAGATCGTCCTGTACGATCCAGTATTCTATGTCAGTGGACTTCTATTCCAAATTATACTGCTCTTTTTTTCCTCGGAACCATATTGATAAAAAGAGACCTTTTAACGTCAATTGACAACATTTCGGTGCAAATTTATCACCATGTCAGAGCAACTGAGAACGCCATCTCGCTGCGCTCCACTGAAACATCCAGCAGGCATTATTCCCCGCCTAATTCCGAGACTTGCATCCCTCAGCGCCCGTGTCACAGGGAAAAGAAAACGGAACCCCCTCCGGGGAAGCATAAATTTTGTCACGTTGAAATACTCAACGCAACGGAGACAGCGTGAGATAGATTAAACCGTATTATCTCCGATGTCCCCCGGAGGCGTGCTACTCCAACAAGACATCATTCAAGCGACCGCACAGCGAAACCTGCCGCCACCCTCCAGAAGTCTGCACAAGTCAATGTCGCCACCGAATCGGCCAAGGAGCAACTTTTTGCAAATTTCTCGCTCATCTCGTCATGTTTTGGTGGCGGTGCGCTGGCCGGGAAGTTCCCCTGGGATAGGAGGAAGCTTGATGTCGGCGAAAGTTTTCGGCAGGAACAGCCGCCACGCGTCGACATCACTTAGGGGTGAGTGCAAAGGCTTTATGCCCCCACAGCCTCACCCCACTAGCGAACCGAAGTTTTCTCAGCTCGTTTCATCCCAAATGGGTTTTTATTACAAATTATTTAATTTCCCACTGATTTAATATTTGCCGCGAGGATTGTTGGTAGACAGTGTGTACTATGAGTGGGATTGGGGAAGGAACAAACAAGGTGATGAATATTTATGAAAGTCATATCTTGGAGGAAGCTCTGGTTCTATTGTGTGGTGTGATGAGTAAAATCTGCCACAGATGTGATGAATTTATTAGAAGCCGGCGAAGATTGAGGATAATTTAATTTCATTCACTATAAGACAATGTAAATCGTAAAAGTAAAGGTCAAAGTTTATGATAGTAATTGATTCTATTTCAGCCTTTGGATCTATCATCTACTGATTATGTGTATCGACTTATAATTATGATAAACAATAATGGAGCTGATGACGCACAGTGTTGAAGTACTTTAAAAAACGGCAACTGATGATCATACTTAAATTAGAATCATCAAAGCCTCATGCACGAGCTCATTAGTTGACTAAAATAAGTCGATTAAAATAATAAGCGTGTTAAAATTTGAATTTACACCTCTTCGAAACAAATCCGTAGAATTGTGGTCTAATTGATCACACTGCAATGATAAATCAAATTAATGATGAGAGGTTAGTTACATTTAGGACTTAACATTGCCGTCTAAGGTACTCTCCTAAGAGTATTAATATTTGTTGCTCAGGGAATAACTTTTGCCCTTCAAACCAACCTACCTGCATAATTCAACCAATTATTCAATTTCATCATTCGATAGCACTGAATGGGTCTCGAGATCCGAATCTTATTTATGGCAGCACGTATATTGAATTGAATGAACATGATTTGAATTCACTCACTTACCGCTTTTGCTTCGACGTTCAAGAGCCAATTGGAAACTTCTACCGGTCTTTATTGGCACTCTCCTGCAACCCGAAATAGTCGAGTTGGGAAAACTGATTTCCATCTCGAGATCCCGAGGACGATGATGATGATGCTGATGATGATATCCTTTTTCCTTAGCCCTTCTCTTGTTGTTGGGGTTGTGAGTTTTGCCCCACTTGAAAAACAAAACCGGATCCGAACCTCAATCATCACTTTTCCCCCCTTTCGTTTCCTTCGTACCCTGGCGCCCAACTTTCCCCCTCGTATGAAACGAGAGAGGTGTATCCTTTTAACTTAAATCAATTGTACGGTCATTTGTTGTGTTTTTCAGTTTTCTTCGTTCCACTTGCTTACGGCCTCTCGACCGATAGTCAGAAGGAAGGCGCCCCCGGTTTCGGATCAACAAACATACCCACATCGTGGCACACACAAACAATCTGCTCGTGTTCACATAATCCGAAAGGATCCCTCTCCAGACCGGTTGCCGGTTTGACCGAACCCACCCTCTCGGGTTCGTTTCCGTTAGGCACCAGGAAACGGTTGAGACGTGCTCCGGCTGTTTTATTGAGTGGTCCGGAATGGGTGAGAAAAAGGCGGAACGTCTCGGACGGCCCGTCGTCGTCGGCGTCCTCTCATGTATCGGAATGGAACGAGACTAGACTGATGATTGTTGGTTTTCCAAAGCTGATGCGATTTGGATCCGGGCTTTAACCTGTGGTACAGCCAAGAAGTTTTGCTGATGTTAGGTATCGAGCCAATAAAAAGGCGGTCTTCTTGAATTTCATACGGCCGGAAGTGGGTTTTGTTGGAGGTTGTTTTTCACTTGTAAGATTTTATTGAAGCTGGAAAGTTCGTTGTTTGATGAACATTGTTTGGTGGAATGGAAATAAAATCAGAGATATTTAAGGACAAGCATCTCTGAATCCAAAACAAAATTCACTCGCGTTTTCAAGGTCACACCACTCAATACAAAAGCATCGCACAACTCGGGACCGCTTTGCGATTTGGGCGTAACTTATTTTGTAAACAAACATTGGAAGGCGAATTCCTGCTAAAACAAGCATTTCATGAGGAAACCACGGTATGGATCCGATAGATTAAGCTTTCCTCTACCAGATAAGGGAATTAGTTTAGGATGAAAACGCTTGCATTCTCCGGAATCTATGAAGCAATGTTTGTTTATAAAATAAGTTACGACAAAATCGTCCCGAACTGTCATTTTCATTATTCCACGCATGCTGCGACGCAGCAAAGCTGAAATAATAAAAACAAAAGTTGTCCACTGCCTCCTTATTGAGTGGTGTGCCATTGTAATCGTGAGTAAATTCAGTTTTGGATTCTGAGATGCTTGTCCTTAATGCTGCATTGAAGTTGTGATTATTAACCAAAATCATATTAATACACTAGGGTCAATATTTACGCGATTCTTTTTTTAATGGTCGTTTGGGATTTTCTTCACGTGGATCTTAGAATTAACAGGGTTTTCGGAATTTACTCGGTTTTTGGAAGTTGTTTTTTACGTGGTTTGTTAGGAAAACTCGAGAAAAACTTGAAAAATAGATTTTAGGCAAAGTCGTTTTTTTACGCGTTTTCGGGATTTACTCGGTTTATTTTCATACGGTTTTAACATATCCCCCGCATAAAACCGACTCCAATGTACTTGAAATCTGAAGAATTTACTTGATATTTAGGTAGGCACATAATATGAAGCATGTAGTATGTATGTAAAATACAATATTTTTTTCGTCTCATCCCGAAAGGACGAACCGGACCCGGTCGGCTGATATACTATGACAGTGAAAAAATGGAAAACTAAAAACCAAAATATATTGTCTCAATACACTGAATTCTGTTTTTTACACGATTTTTTATGCTCAATTTTATTTTACACGATTTTCTCGAAGTTACGCGATTTTCAAAAAGCATATTATAATTTTATTTTGTGTCTTATCAGATTGTAAAAAATGCAGATACAAAGTATAGAATGCGTTCATGGCATATGTTCATGGTCATGTCTGAAAAGATGTCTATTGGCCAGTTTCAAATATGCAACATGCCCTTTGTGGTACACAGAATAGAATGCGTTCATGATATGTGGATATGGTCATCCAAGAATTCTTGAGGTCTAGCGTAACCAGAGATCTGTTGGCTAGTTTCAAATGTGGAACAAGCCCTTTGTTGTATGTATGTATGTAGTTATCCACCATCCTGGCTTGAGTCTTGCTCTGCATACGGTTCCACCCAATAGTACAGTCGAATTTAATTACCATTCTGCTTTCAATGCACTGCTGTATGAAGGGCCAAAAACGGAGGTGGCGGACCCGTAAGCAGAGACACTTACGCGAAACCCGCGGGATAGAGAGAATCTCCTTCCAACAGTGTAATCCAACAGACTAATAACTAGAAGCCCTTTGTGGTTCACAGAAAAGAATGCGTTCATGTTATGTGGATATGGTCATCCAAGAATTTCCCGAAGTCAGGCCTCAAGGTCTACACGCGTTACCAGAGATCCATTGACCAGTGAAATATGAAACATGCCCTTTGTGGTTTACAGAATAGACATGTTCATGACATGCGGGTATGGTCATCCAAGAGTTCCTCAAAATCAGGCCTCAAGGTTTACACGCGTAACCAGAAATCTATTGACCAGCCTCAAATATGGAACCTTTCCTTTGTGGTACACAGAATAGTATGCGTTCATGATGTATCAGTATGGTTATCAAAGAATTCCCTGAAGTTAGGCCTTAAGGTCTACACGCGTAACCAGAGATCTATCGGTCAGTTTTAAATGTGTAACATGTTTTTTGTGGCACATAAGACAGAATTCTATTCTATAACCCACAAAGGGCATGTACCATTCTCAAAAGGGTTTGAATTTTTTTTTTTTTTTAACTATTTTTTTTTGCTAATTATCTAATACATGCATTCTTCTCTTAGACTAGGTGTTCCGTGTTTTTTTAACACTATCATCCTTTTTTTCTTTGTTTCGCTTTTTGTTATTATTAATACATTTCAATTGCCTCTGGCAGTTAGAATTTTTCCTCTGGTTGAATTGAACCATGTAGGAATTACAATGTTTTCAACTTAAACTAAACTTAACCTATTTTATACTAAGGGTACAAGGAGTTAATCGTTGCAATAGAAGATTGCAACGATTTTTGTCTAAAATTGAAATTATTTTGTTGGACATTTGTTGCAATGTCTCAATATTAGAAATTCTATGAAGTTCATTGGTACTATACCACGGAGGCAACTTCAGAATCATTTTCAAAATTTTATTTTGAATCCTCTGGAGTGTCTTCTTTCTGGTATTGCAGCAACTAGCCCATATTGGCACAGCATACAACATGGCAGGTCTAAAAATTTGTTTGTAAATCAAAAGTTTGTTCTTAAGACAAAGTTTTGATTTTCTGTTTATAAGTGGATATAGGCACTTAATATATTTGTTACATTTGGCTTGAAGGCCTTCAATGTGATTTTTAAAAGTTAATTTTTGATCTAGCAGAAGTCCTAAATATTTAGCTTCGCTAGACCAATTAATTGGAACCCCATTCATAGTGACAATATGTCTGCTAGAAGGTTTCAAATAAGAAGCTCTCGGCTTATGTGGGAAAATTATAAGCTGAGTTTTGGAAGCATTCGGGGAAATTTTCCATTTTGCAAGTAAGTGGAGAAAATATCCAAACTTTTTGCAATCTACTACAAATGACACGAAGGCTTCGCCCTTTGGCTGAGAGACCTGTGTCATCTGCAAACAAAGATTTTTGACACCCTGGTGGTAAATCAGGTAAGTCAGAAGTAAAAATGTTATACAAAATGGGCCCCAGTATGCTGCCTCGGGGAACACGAGTCTTACAGGTAATCTATCAGATTTAGAATTCTGATAGTTTACCTGCAGTGAGCGATCTGATAAATAATTTTGGATCAGTTTAATGATGTACAGAGGAAAATTAAAATTCATCAATTTTACAATCAAACCTTCATGCCAAACACTGTCAAATGCTTTCTCTATATCAAGAAGAGCAACTCCAGTCGAATATCCTTCAGATTTGTTGAGCCGAATTAAGTTCGTAACTCTTAATAACTGATGAGTGGTTGAATGCCCATGGCGAAAACCAAATTGCTCATCAGCAAAAATAGAATTGTCATTAATATGAACCATCATTCTATTTAAAATAATCTTTTCAAACAGTTTGCTTATTGAAGAAAGCAAACTGATAGGGCGATAACTAGAAGCCTCAGCTGGATTTTTGTCCGGCTTCAAAATTGGAACAACTTTGGCGTTTTTCCATTTATCTGGAAAGTATGCCAATTGAAAACATTTGTTAAATAAATTAACCAAAAAGGATAAAGAGCTCTCAGGAAGTTTTTTGATAAGTATGTAGAAAATACCATCATCACCCGGGGCTTTCATATTTTTAAATTTTCTAGTAATAGATCTCACTTCATCCAAATTGGTTCCCAACGAAGGGTCAAAACATTCTCTTGATTGAGAATGTCTTCGAAGTTCCGTGTAACCTGATCCTCAATTGGACTAGTGAGACCTAAACTAAAATTATGGGCACTCTCGAACTGCTGAGCAAGTTTTGAGCCTTTTCGCCATTTGTTAATAAAATTTTATTTCCCTCTTTAAGCGCTGGAATTGGCTTTTGAGGTTTTTAAGAATTTTGTTAATTTCAAAAGGGTTTCGAACTGGGATCCAACTTCGAGACATTATTCTCAAAGTTGGTATTTCTCAGAATAGCGAAACGTTTTTAATTTCATTTTGCAAATCTCGCCAAATAACTTTCAACGCGGGATCGCGAGTTCTTTGGTATTGCCTTCTTCTCACATTTTTAAGACGGATCAGTAGCTGAAGATCGTCGTCAATAATAATGGAGTTGAATTTAACTTCACATTTCGGAATTGCAATGCCTCTGGCTTCGACAATTAAATTTGTCAAAGATACGAGAGCATTATCAATATCACTTTTGGTATCGAGAGGAATATCAACATCAAAATTCCTATCGATATACGTTTTATATAAATCCCAATCAGCTCTATGATAATTAAAAGTAGAGCTGATTGGATTATAAATGGCTTCTTGTGAGATTTCAAATGTCACAGGAAGGTGATCAGAGTCAAAGTCAGCATGAGTTACCAATTGGCCACACAGCTGACTTGAATCCGTTAAAACTAAATCAATTGTAGAAGGATTTCGACTGGAAGAAAAACAAGTTGGTCCATTGGGATATTGAATAGTATAATATCCCGCAGAACAATCTTCAAATAAAATTTTACCATTGGAATTGCTTTGAGCATTATTCCATGAACGGTGTTTGGCATTGAAGTCACCAATTACGAAGAATTTTGATTTGTTGCGAGTCAGAATTTGAAGATCAGCTTTCAACAAATTCTTTTGCTGCCCATTACATTGAAAAGGCAAGTAGGCTGCAATGAAGGAAAATTGTCCAAAATTTGTTTCAACAGAAACTCCCAAGGTTTCAAAAACTTTGGTTTCAAACGAAGGAAATAATTTATGTTTGATACGTCTATTAATGACAATGGCGACCCCACCACAGGCGCTGTCAAGACGATCATTTCTGTAGATAAAATAGTTTGGATCTCTTTTAATGGAGAGTCCTGGTTTTAAATACGTTTCAGTTATAATGGCAATATGCACATTATGAACTGAAAGGAAGTTGAATAATTCATCTTCCTTACCCTTTAGAGAGCGGGCATTCCAATTTAGAATTTTCACACAATTATTTGGATCCATTGAAACGGAGTCCGATAACAATTTTTTGTGTGTACTTTATACCAACCTGAACAGCTTCAGGAATGGTATTTGCTTTGAACATTGCATCAATCATGTGATGCAATTGTTCAGTTAAAAAATCAAAATCGGAAGCAGTCATGCTACCTGAATCGGCAACATTACCATTATTTTCCGTTGGGACATGGGTATAAACCTCATTTTGAGAAGAGAAATTTTGTCTACCAGCAGCGATGTTTGCATACGTAGGTACATTGGAAAAATTGGAGTTTACTGAAGTGCTTGCTACCCGTTGACGAGCGGCAAAATTTGTTTGTGAATTGTGGTGGGTATGAATTGCTCGACCGGTAACCGGTTTCGAAATTTGAGCGTTTGAAAAATTTCTACCCGTCGAATCTGGGATCCGATTGGAATTTTCCGTCATCAATTTTGCACGGGAATTCAAAACTTTTTTGCGTGAAGGGCATTCCCAGAAATTGGATTTATGATTGCCCCCACAGTTTGCGCACTTAAATTTATTGGAATCTTCTCTCACAGGACATGCGTCCTTGGCGTGAGAGGTTCCACCACAAATCATGCATTTAGCATCCATGTGACAATGTTTGGTTCCATGACCCCACTTTTGGCACTTACGGCACTGGGTAGGGTTTTGAAATTTCCCCAGGCCTGCGGAAATGTTCCCATGTAACACGGACATGAGACATAATACAGGCCTTTTCCAAACTTTTCATATTATTTAGTTCACTTTGTTAAAATGAACTAAATAAAATTCTTGAGAGATGCCCCTCTGGGAAGTACCAGAGTGGGATTTCTTTTTCATCTTAATTACTTGGACTGGTGAAAATCCAAGTAATTGAGAAATTTCAATTTAATCTCATCCAGTGATTTATCATCACTGGGGAGACCTTTCAAGACGACTTTGAACAATCGCTCAGTTTTGTCGTCGTATGTGAAGAATTTATGGCGCTTCTCAGTTAAATAGTGAAGAAGACGTTTGCGATCGTCAAAGGATCCCGGCAAAACGCGGCAGTCACCCTTCCTAGCAATCTGAAATGAAACCTTGATCCCCTGAAGGTTACTCAAAATCTCATTCCGGAAGCCAGAAAACTCGGCAACAGATACCACAATTGGCGGAATCCTTTGCTTTTTCGCATGAATCGAATCACCTGGGCTAGAGGTAGATTCGATTTGCTCAATTTCATCATTAATCAAATCGAACTGATTGCTCAGTTCGATTGGAGAAGAATTATTTCCGATATTAGAGTTAGAAGGAATATCTGAATTCTCCAGCTTCCTTCTATTTTTCCGCGCTTGGGCAGGACGGTCTTGAAACCTTGTTTCTTTGAAGGAAGTGGAGAATTCAGAGACTCCCTTCCTCTTGTTTTTGTTAATACTCATTGCTGAGCGTGGAGACGTGACCTTCTAAGAGGTTTTTTCCCAGAACGGTGTCCCTGCAGGATTACCACCGCTTGTCGGAATTTTACTTCCGCAAACGGGTCCAACGTAAAACGAAGGCACGGGTCCTTGCAAAGATCGTAACGGGATCAGTGGGTACAAATAGCGCTAAGAAGCACCTTTGAAATTAAAATAGCTTCGGGTAGTATTAAAAACTTCCTTCCGCAAAGAGAGAAAGAACCGCACAGCACGAAAGCACGATGCGGTCTGAAAGGGTTTGAATGATCTTTGGTTATGCGTGAAGACCCTGAGGCCTTACTTCAGGAATTTCTCGGATGACTAAGGACACCCGAGCAGCAGAAGTCAGAGAAACATTGTTGCAGTAATTTGATTGTGACTGAATCTAGTCACATAAGGGTTGCAGAAGCCTATTTGGAACATGTGTGCTGCTAGGGCATCTGCTGTGAACACTAGACTGATTCAAATTTTGACTTTTTCGCTCCCATGTGCTTAAGCGATTACATTTGCTATTATAACAATCATCCACATTCCACGTCGAGCATCCGAGCGAGACGGTTGTAAGTCCGCGTATGGTCTGCTTCTCTTTTGGTTTTTTTTTTCCTGAAGTACAGGTAGAGGTTTTTTCCGAAAGTGTTTTGAAGCATAGTGCTTTAGTAGAAGTGGTGCTTAGCTGAAGCAGTTAAGTAACCATTTTGTTGCTTTTGCAAGACAACGCAAAGTTTTGCAGTTTCTTCGGCGTCCATCGCAGGCGCAGGCATCATCGCCCCACGCCGACAGTCGACTCTACGACACTACCCATAATTCCATTACCCATAATGCCATTACCCCGAAGGCCACTACCCCGAACGCCACAACCCCGAATGAATCACTACCCCGAATGCCATTACCCCTAATGGGACACTACCCCGAACGAACCAGTACCCCGAATTAGTCATTATTTCAAGTTAATACTTCATTTCAATGAAAAAAATGTTACTCAATCATATGAATGAACAACAATTGGAACTGAAACTGTTTTAATGCAATATGGAACTAAGTATTCTTACTCCGTAAGATCCCGTTCCACTTCGTATAGCACTCTTGAAGATTCCTGAATGGCAGGGGGAGATTATGCAGCAAGTTTTCATGCACAACGCAGAGAGTTGGAGGCAATTGCGGTCCACGTCAGCATGGCTACTAGGGAAACAAGGTAGAAGTTGTTCCTTGGTCGCTGTAGTAAAAGCAACGGATTCTGGATGAAGCGTGGTCTAAATCTCAAAATCGACGAGGGGGTGAATGGTTGAGTAAGAGTGAGTGAGTGAGTAAGAGTAAATATATAAGTAAGCGAGTAAGAATTAGTGAGTGAGCGAGTAATAGTAAACGAGTAAGAGTGAGTGAGTAAGAGTGAGCGAGAAAGAGAGAGCGAATGAATGAATGTAAATGAATGAGTAAAAGTGGATGAGTGAGTAAGAGTGGTTAAGTGAGTAAAAGTGGGTGAATGAATGAGAGTAGGTGAATAAGTAATAATTAGTGAGACAGAGGAAGTGAGTGAGTGAGAGTTTGTGTATGAGAGTGAGAGAGAGGGGGGTATTGTTCGTCTTCGGGAAGTTGCGTTGACTTAATGAAGGCATCGTCTCGTTTCCCCTTCTATCGAGCAGACGTTCCTTTTAAAAAGGCAGTATTTCCTCTGCGTGCCTTATTAAGGTATAAGCACGTTCATCTAAAGGTGGTATCATCTCCTCTGTCTGCCTTATACCGGGCAAACCCGTCCATTTAAAGGAGGCATTATCTCTTCTGTCTGCCTTATACCGGGCAAACGCGTCCATTTAAAGAAGGCATTATTTCCTCTGTTTGCCTTACACCGGAGAAAACGCGTCCATTTAAAGAAGATATCATCTCCTCTGTCTGCCTTATACCGGGCAAATGCGTCCATTTAAAGAAGGCATCATCTTCTCTGTCTGCCTTATACCGGGCAAACGCGTCCATTTAAAGAAGTCATCATCTCCCCTTTCTGCCTTATACCGGGCAAACGCGTCTATTAAAAAAAAGATCATATTTACTCTGTAAGCCTTATACCGGGCAAACTCGTTCATTCAAACAAGGCATCATCTCCTCTGTTCGCCTTATACCGGGAAAACGCGTTCTGTTGGAAAAAAGGATCTCTTACTCCATTTCGCAGAATAGTACTTTTTCAGGTCCTAATGATAGGAATGACAGTTAAAGCTAATTAGAAGAAAAATCAAAACCGTTGGTTAATCTGGTTGGTTAAAAACTGTTGCGATTCATCGATATATGTTGGTGTTAAATATAATAATAGAATACTATACTGCCGCTAACCGCAAGTCGAGCACATCTGTATATGGAGCCCCATATACAGATGTGCTCGACTTGCGGTTAGCGGCAGTATAGATTCTAAATGTTTTCGGGGTAATTGCCTTTCGGGGTAATGGATTTCGGGGTAGTATCCCATTCGGGGTAATGACTTTCGGGGCACTGTTCCATTCGGGGTAGTGGCCTTCGGGGTAATGGCATTCGGGGTACTGGGATTCGGGGTACTGGGGTGGAGCCCGACAGTCATCATCCATCGTGCGTCTCCACCAACACAGACGCTGCCGTCCTGCCACCATCCATCCACCCAGTTGCAGTGTTGTCTGCGGTAAGAACACCAACAACAGCGTGGTTCGCTTCGACCGCACCACCGCCCCGGCGATTGTCCATCCAGCCAGTGCACAGTGGTCCAGGTAGCATACAAAGCGGTAATAAGTTGTTCAACCCGAAAATAGCAGAGATAGAAAAAAACTTTGTTCTACAAAGTTTCTCCTAACGGTGAGGGGCTTATTGAGGTTTTCCTAAAAATTAGGGTGGGCCACATTTGGAAAAAATGAAAAATTAAACTTTTTTATTTGGAGAGATACGGCTATACAATGTTCCGCAAAGTTATAGTTCAGCCAGATTCCAAGAATTTTGCTACAAAAATTATTTCTCTAGCTCTTAAATTGACTGATTTAGAGCAATTTTCCCAAGTTTACTTAGGGTGACCCTTAAAAAACAGTTTTTTGCTCTAACTTTTTTGTTTCAAATTTCTCAGCAATGTGATGTTCAGACCACTTTTTGTGCTTTGCAAGGCGCAACTTTTCATGGACTTAGCGTTAGCATATCTCATGCGGATCAAAAGTTATTGAGGTTTTTCTTCGAAAAAAACGTTTTCATCTAACGGCTGTATCTATGAATGGCGCAATCATTTTTTCAATCTGTTTTCTCGACCTTATTCTACTACTTTCAGGCTTCATTTCAGGGTGTTTAAATCGAGGGGATAATTGAAAATAACCCCATATTATTGCAATGAAAAATTACCGTTTTTTTCCATTTTCAAGAACTAATTTGCTATTTTTAAGTGTTTTGCTTCCATGGCTTACTTCGTGATATGGCAAACGCCACACCATTTTGTTGTAGAGCCTGAGCAGAAGCTATTATCTTGAAAACAGCAGTTCTTATGAACTTATGAACTAAGAGGTAACATGACAAAAAATAATAACAAAAATTAATATCCAAAATAAATACTTTAGGTCCCTTCCTCTTTCCAACGATATGCTGATCCCTAAGATCGGTTGAGAAATGTTGGAGTTATGACTGTTTTGGTAATCAAGAATTGACAAAAATCGAGGGGTCCATAAAAGTGATTTCGTCCATAGCTAACGAGGGGTCCATCTTTCAGAAAAATTTAACTCGGATCCCTAATAAACTCGCCGGAAGCATTCGGATGAACATAAATTTGGGCATTTTCAAAGACCTCGTGCAAATAGTGGCCCGGTCTCATCGAGAATTACTCACATGTATAAGATACGAAATAACAAAAAGTAATATACAAAATATTCAAGGCATAGCATATGTTGTTTTTACAATATCGAAGGCAAAACATAATTATTTTTCGTTTTGTATTAAAATATCTGATAATGTTATGCCTAAAGTATTTATTTTGAATATTAATTTTTGCCATGTTGCCTCTTATTCATATCAAGTTCATAAGAACTGCTATTTTCAAGATATTAGCTTCTGCTCAGGCTCTATAACAAAATGGTGTGGCGTTTGCCATATCACGAAGTAATCCATGGAAGCAAAACACTTAAAAATAGCGAATTAGTGCTTGAAAATGGAAAAAAAACGGTAATTTTTCATTGCAATAATATGGGGTTATTTTCAATTATCCCCTCGATTTAAACACCCTGAAATGAAGCCTGAAAGAAGTAGAATAAGGTCGAGAAAACAGATTGAAAAAATGTTTGCGCCATTCATAGATACAGCCGTTAGATGAAAACGTTTTTTTTCGAAGAAAAACCTCAATAACTTTTGATCCGCATGAGATATGCTAACGCTAAGTCCATGAAAAGTTGCGCCTTGCAAAGCACAAAAAGTGGTCTGAACATCACATTGCTGAGAAATTTGAAACAAAAAAGTTAGAGCAAAAAACTGTTTTTTAAGGGTCACCCTAAGTAAACTTGGGAAAATTGCTCTAAATCAGTCAATTTAAGAGCTAGAGAAATAATTTTTGAAGCAAAATTCTTGGAATCTGGCTGGACTATAACTTTGCGGAACATTGTATAGCCGTATCTCTACAAATAAAAAAGTTTAATTTTTCATTTTTCTCAAATTTGGCCCACCCTAATTTTTATGAAAACCTCAATAAGCCCCTCACCGTTAGGAGAAACTTTGTAGAACAAAGTTTTTTTCTATCTCTGCTATTTTCGGCTTGAACAACTTATTACCGCTTTGTATGCTACCTGGACCACTGTGCAGTGTGTGCTGTCCAGGGTTTGCAGAAATCGCTCTCAATAGATAACGAACAACAATAAAAGAGAGGCAAAAACTGTTCCGAATCATAACAAGCCATGATAACAAATTTATCAAACTTGTATACAACTGCGAAAAAACAAAATCGGATCGACAGCCCCACAGAAAATTGGTGATTTTCGCTTTGTTTTTGCTACTTTCGTTGTTGGTTACTGCACAGCTTTGTAGAACAAGTTGAAATGCATCATCAGAGCCAGGGCTCCCCACATTTGGAGGTTTCTAAAAGAAATTTATCATGGGGTATAACATCCCGAATCAGTACTCTATCATGACAGCTTGCGAAAAAAGTTTCTCGCGGTATGTTACATATCGTATATGTATACAGAGATGATAAGTAAGAGACTTGCTCTTTCTCTTTAGGATTCAATCCCTGGTGCTGCCAGAACCGTTAGCCGGCGACACAGCAGTGTGAACGCAAGTATTTACTTGAGCTCCCTCTCGTTGTTCCCCTCTCTTCTCCATCTTATTGGAATAGTTTTTTTTTTCTTTTTCTTTAACTCGTCTTCCCCTCTCATTAATTTGTGTGTGTGTGTGTGTTTTTTTTCTGTCCTTGTGATAATTGTTTAGTTTTAAAATAGATTGTGCCTCGCTGCAGCGGCGCATTTCGTGTCCGCAATGCGCGCAGGCGAAGTTGGCGGGGGTACTTCGTACCATGTCAGATGTTTCGTTGCATTCGGGTGTTCCAAACCAAAACGAAATGGACACCAGCAACGCTAAAATTTCCTCTACGAGCCCCCGTCCCAAGGTCTACCCTCACGACTCTAGTGGGCCGTATGTTGTTTTCTTTCGACCCAAAGGCAAACGTTTGAATATCAGCCAGATCAGCAAAGATCTGGAAAAGCGATTTTCGTCTGTCACGACCATTGACATGGTTGGGTCCAGTAAACTCCGTGTCACGGTCAGTGATCGCAAACAGGCCAACGAGATTGCCACCTGTGAGCTTTTCGCTCTCGAATATAGGGTGTATTTACCGTCAGCAGTGTGTGAGATCGCGGGGGTAGTGACGGAGGGAAGTATGACATGCGACGATTTGAAACAAGGTTTCGGTCGTTTCAAGAACGTTTCTTTGCCTCCTGTTGCGATACTGGATTGCAAACAAATGTATTCGGTGTCGCAGGAGGGAGAGAAGCGGATTTTTTCCCCGTCCGACTCTATCTGCGTCACCTTTTCCGGGTCCGCACTGCCTGACTACGTAGTGATTGGCAAACTTCGTCTACCTCTTCGGCTATATGTACCGAAGGTGATGAACTGTGTTAATTGCAAGCAGCTGGGCCACACCGCTCAGTACTGCTGCAATAAACCTCGCTGTGCATCATGCGGAGAGAAGCATGTGGAGGGGGTATGCAAGACGGCACCGAAATGTGTCTATTGTAACGAAAGCCCTCCACATGCTCTTGAAGCTTGTCCAACGTACATACAGCAGCGAATCCACTAGAAGAGGTCTCTTTAGCAGCGTTCTCGGCGAAGTTACGCCGAAATGTTGAGGAAGGTCGCTTCTCCAGTCGTTTCACCATCTACTCGTCTCTTCCTTTGGACGATCAAGGTAGCTCCGACTCCGAGGTTGGAAATGGGGTTCCCTTTGTTTTCAATGGCTCAACGAGGAAGAGAATAAAACAGAGCCAGCGACCCTCTAAAAAGCCTATAAAACAGCCTCAAAGTGAGCCCCAATCCAACATTGTCAAATTCAAAGCGGGTGGAAATACTCAAAAACGTTCAACTTTTGTGGTTTCACATCGGGATGATCGAGAGTTTCCACCGCTTCCGGGAACATCTAATATCCCAGATGCCCCAATTTTTGCGATTTCTCAATCGGAAAGAGAGCATAGAGAGCGAGCAGAAGAGCCCCCGAGTGATCCAATGTTCACTCTTTCTGGCATCGTGGAGCTCATCCTCAACTTCTTTGATGCTTCCGACCCCGTGAAGAACATGGTCAAATCTGTTCTTCCTATTCTGACTCCTCTCCTGAAGCAGCTGGCTTCAAAAATGCCCCTCCTCGAGTCATTTGTATCCTTCGATAGCTAACTTAGTCAATAAGGGTAACACGATTTCGATTCTACAGTGGAACTGTCGAAGTATTTAGCATTAGCATTAGCATTAGCATTGTTACGGTGTAATTCGTAGATTGGACACTAGTGATACTCATGTTTTACTTTTGAGATCCTTATCTAGAATGCTATCAGAAATCAAGAAGGGGAGTGGTCCTTGATTCCAGTCTCAAACAAAAATAACAAAAGCATGAGGATTACTACTCCTGGCCACGCCCATCTTCACCGTAACTAGGGATAGGAAGGAAGTGTTGATGTAGTACTTACTTAACGAGAGGCCACCGACTTAGCGACACCCTCATAAGTACCACGGAGTTGGAGAATGAGGAAGGTAATCGTTGGGTCAGGATTTGCCTGTAGCTGGCAATGTAACCATGGTAGATTGGTAGATCTTACCCCGTAACATACCACGTAAAGGTGTCTACCCAGCATTACCGGTGAGTGGAACTGTCGAAGTATTCTTCCAAAATTAGATATTTTTAAATTTTTAGTTAACAAATTACAATGCGATGCTTTTGCTTTATGTGAAACATGGCTAACACCAGATGTGAACCTTCAATTTCCTGATTTCAAAATAATCCGCCGCGATCGGGCAAATCGATATGGAGGGGTGCCTTTAGGGATCAAAAAACAGCACTCCTTCTATAGAGTCGATCTTGCGCCGATGTCTGGCACCGAAGCTGTCGCATGTCAGGTGACTATTCGAGGAAAAGACCTCAGTATCACCTCGATATATCTTCCTCCAAACACCGCGATATCTCGTAGAGATCTCTCGCACATCTGCTCGGTTATGCCCGAGCCACGGTTGCTCTTGGGAGATTTTAACTCCCACGGAACAGGCTGGGGGGAACTGTACGACGACAACCGTTCATCAATGATATACGACCTCTGCGACGACTTCAATATGTCAATTTTGAATACAGGAGAAGTTACACGAGTGGCTCCTCCAGCAAGAGATAGCCGTCTAGATCTTTCCATTTGTTCGAGCTCATTATCGTTGGTCCAAGATCCCCATGGTAGTGATCATTTGCCAAACGAAGTCTCGATTTCCAATGGACGTAATCAATCTATCGACAATCTATCATAATGTTTCTATCGACCTCTCATATGACCTCACGAAGCACATCGATTGGGGAAAATATGCTGAGGCCATCATTGATGGCGTACAGTCGATAGATTCACTTCCCCCGCGAGAAGAGTACATGTGTTTATCCCAGTTGATTCTTGTCAGCGCTTTTCAGGCACAACGCAGGCCAGTGTCAGGAGCTTCGGTTCGTAGGAAACCACACATCCTGTAGTGGGATGTCGAGTGTACACAACTTTATCGCGAAAAATTCGTCGCGTTTAAAGAATTCCGGAAACACGGTTCGATCGTACTTCACAAACGGTACATCGCGCTCGAGATCCAGTTCAAGAAACTGGTCAAAGTGAAGAAACGCGGATATTGGCGCACTTTTGTTGAAGGTTTATCGCGCGAGACCTCAATGAAAACTCTGTGGACCGTCGGGAGAAGAATGCGCAACGCGTCGTCCGTAAACGAAGATCGTGAAAGCTCGTCGCGGTGGATACTCGACTTCGCAAAGAAAGTTTGTCCGGATTCGGTACCGGTGAAGCAAGAGCTACGTGATGCCTTTGCTGATAGGGATGATATGGATCGCCCCTTTTCGATGAATGAATTCTCGCTTGCCCTCCTTTTATGTAACAATTCCGCTCCAGGGATGAATAGAATCGGGTTCAATTTGCTCTAAACCCTCCCAGAAGTCGCGAAGAGGCGCTCATTGAGCTTGTTCAACCAGTTACTGGAGTACAATATTGTTCCAGATGTATCGCCCCATCGCGATGCTTTCCTGTCTTCGGAAGTTTCTGGAGAAAATGATTCTTTTCCGGCTAAACAAATGGGTTGAATAGAACTGTCAGATACACAATTTGGTTTCCGCAGGGCAAGGAAACGAACGACTGTCTTGCGTTGCTTTCTTCAGAAATTCTGCTTACTTTCGCTAAAAAAGAGCAAATAGGCTCAGTGTTTTTGGACATTAAGGGGGCTTTTGATTCAGTTTGCGTTGATGTCTTATTCGACAAACTCCATTCGTGTGAACTTTCACCAATTTTGAACAATTATTTGTACAATTTGTTGTCAGAGAAGTGTATGAGTTTTTCTCATAGTGACTCGGCAACTTCACGAATTAGCTACATGGGTCTCTCTCAGGACTCATGTTTGAGCCCCCTGTCTTCTAAATACCTCGGGGTCTGGTTCGATTCGAAATGCACCTTCGTGTGTATCTGACACAAAAATGCCAGAAACGGATCAACTTCATGCGATCAATAACCGGAACATTGTGAGGAGCGCATCCCGAAGATCTGATGACGTCGTATCGAACCACCATTTTGTCGGTCCTCGAATACGGTAGTTTCTGCTTCCAGTCCGCGGGTAAAACACACATGTTGAAGCTTCAGCGGATTCAGTACCTCTGTTTCCGTATCACGTTAGGATGTATGAATTCGACTCATACGATGAGCTTGGAAGTACTTGCTGGAGTACTTCGCTCCGGTTCCTCATCCGCTGTGAGGTTCTCAATCCATTGGTCATTGACAATTTCGAGAAGCTGCTCGAACAAAACCCTCAATCCCGATTCATGAGTATTTACCACTGGTATATGACGCTGGAGGCAAGCCCATCTTCGGTTGACACCAATTGTGCTAACTTCTTAGACTCTTACAGTTCCTCTGTTACTTTTGATCTGTCCATGAAGCAGGATGTTAATGGAATACCAGACTTCCTTCGTGCGGAGGTCATACCTCCATTATTTGCAAGAAAATACGGGCATGCCAGTGAGGAGTGAAGCTTTCTCACAGACTGGTCAAAAATGGATGACTCCACTGGTTTCGGTGTTTTCAACGTTTTTCATAGCGCCTACTTTAAGCTCAAAGAGCCTTGTTCCGTGTATACTGCTGAGCTAGCAGCTATACACTATTCACATCCCTTCACAACGGTCTTACACAATCACCATGGCTTGGGTCCCTTCTCATTGCTCGATCCCGGGAATAGAGAAAGCGGACTCTTTGGCTAAGGTGGGCGCTATGGAAGGTGATATTTACGATCGGAAAATCACCTTCGATGAATTTTTCACATTAGTTCGTCAGGAAACCTTGAACAGCTGGCAACAGAAATGGACAAATGGGGAGTTGGGTAGATGGTTGTATTCAATTCGCCCGCAGGTGTCGAAGCGTCCATGGTTCAAAAAATAGAATATGGGACGAGATTTCATTCGAACCATGTGTCGTCTAATGTCCAATCACTACACTTTAAATGCACATATTTTCAGAGTGTGGCCACTGGGGCTCTTGGAAGGGAATCTCTGTGTTTGCGGCGAGGATTATCAGGACATTGATCATGTCGTGTGGGCGTGCGAGGAGCATCGTGGCCCCAGATCTGCACTAACTGAACATCTCCAGGTCTGAGGAAAACAACCAAAGCTTATTAGGGAAGTGTTGTCGGGCTTGGATCTCGAGTACATGTCCCTGGTCCACCAATTTTTGAAAATTGCCGATATAATACTGTAATCATTGTCTGCCCATTACCTTGTCTGTCATACCCCATTACGAATGTCTTCCTCTTGTTGTACATTTGAATGTCTGTCGTTAATCCATTCCGTATGTCTTCTTCTCGTTGTTGTCTCCCAAAAAAAAGTTTGTTTGTCCCGTTACAGATGTGAAACATCGCGAGGAATGTCAACTTTATGAACATCAGCATCGTAATTACTTAAGTACCCTAAAATCCTTTCCTTTCCTACTGTATTATTGTATTCCCTAACCTCGACCAAACCGCGAGTCTTTCGGTTCCCCAAAACTAACACTATGTATAAGAATCAAGAAATGTATTGTTAAACCTGATTCCGGCTCCGTAACGCTTCACGGCAAATGAGCCTTCCAAATAAACGAAAGATTAAAAAAAAAAAAATCTAAAAATAATGAAGTAGTATTAATTTTAAGTTGCCAGGTCAAGACGAATTTAGACCGAAATAAATAGACACTTGGATTTTGAACACAGAAGAAACCACAGCTCATCGTCATCTACTCCTCCGAAACAGCACCTATTCGCTGAGACCAAGGAGGCAACGTACTCTCCTAGTTCATCGGCGACTTCGGGAGTGTTCGATATCATGCGGTTTTGCTGGAGTAGGTGGATAGAGGAAGACCTCAGCTGCAGATTGCGAAGGATTCACGGAGTCGAGAAATTTTTCGCAGTGCTTTTTCTTAGCTTCGATTATGACGGTCTAACACTGATTATGTTTCTTCCAGTAAATCTCCTGGGTACTAACTTTAAGAGGCTGATGAAGAGTTCTTAAGAGCTCGGAAGCCTCCTTCCTGGCTTAAACGGCCCTTCGTTTCTGTTCGGACCAATGTTTGCGACATTGATCTCTTCCAAATCACCTCCTGATGCGCTACGAATTCGCGGACTTTGTGTTTTGCTCTGCGAATAGGGTTGTTAAAACGTTATTGGAGTGGCACTTTAGGTATAGTTTAATGAAACTTTTTTTCAGTTAAATGATTTTTTGATTCGAACAAAAACTATGTTTTTAAAACCTAATCTTTTAATCGTTTTGGCATGCTGGAATATAATCATCTTTTCCATAATCTCCATTTGCAGATCATGCAGCCAATCCATTTAAGTTAAGTACATGCCATTCCTTAGCATAGAGCTATTGAACTGTCCGGCCCATACGCGAGTTAACGTCGTTGCCGACCGGACTTTGTGGAATTCCATCGACGGTCCCATCGGTGTCAGCATTTTTGGAGTTGGCAACATCGGGGCGCATCAGCAGAACCAGGCGAACAATATCGTGGGCTATCATAGAACCTGTAGACTCAGCATACTTGTAATGTAGTTAAGTTGAGGAAAATAAATTAGTTGATTGTGTACAGTAAAGGTAGTTAGTCGATTAAGTTTTTTAAAAAAGAACTCCGTGTTGTAGATTTATTAACTGGCGCCCGAATAGGGACCCGATGCGAGTGGGAACAGTATAATCCGGTGATAAGTGAAAAAGTCTGGAAAAATCTCAATATTGTTAAAATCTTGAAAGTGTTGAATAAAACCAACTACGATAGAAAGAGCCGTACAGTTTGAGTAGTGAAGGTCACAAAAATAGTGCTGCAAAAATCTTAATACGAACTCAAAAGTTACGGTACCAAGAGCCGTGTAGTTAAAGTGAATTCACAACTGGTCACCAGAGCCAGCACCGAAACCGGAAAAGCAGTGCAGGAGACACAGTGGTTCACCCCCGATCGGCACCAAGGCCCTTAGTAGTGCAAACAAAAAGGATCAGTTCCTGAAGTGCCTGCTCCCGCTCTCCCCATCGTCGAGGGATCTAAAACAAAAAATCCAAGGCAAATGCTGGCGTTGGTACTAATGTAAGTAACCATTTTATATTCTATTTTATCAAAAAATACCCTCATAAGTGATCATCTTAATTTGTGAAAAGTTACCAATTTTAATCAAAGTCTAACCAATCAGTGTTAGTGTCAAGTGTCGAAAAAATCTAGAGTCGAATTTTATTACCAACATCTAATCATGAATCCAGCAGTTCCAATGACTTCCCAACAATTCATGGACCTAGGGAAGGTCCCAGATTTCGTAAGAGATCTCCGTCCCTTTAGAGGAGATCCAACAAAACTAATTGACTGGTTATCTGACGTAGATGCGATTTTCCACAGCTATCGAGACCACAACGCCACTGCGAGTTAAATTAGCGTTCTGAAAGAACGGTAAGGAGAAAAGTGGAAGATGAAGCGGCGGACGTTTTGAATGCTAATAATGTTTCGTCTACTTGGACAGACATAAAAGCTACTTTGATTCTCTATTACCGAGATCAAAGAGATACCAAAACTTTAGACTTTCAGCTTACTTCAATTAAGGTCACTCCTGACAGAATCCAAGTTTCAAAGTGCTCGCGTTTTCGGGGGCACACCACTCGATACGGAGGCGGTGGACAACTGTCATTTTTGTTGATTCAGCTTTGCTGCGTCGCAGCATGCGTGAAAAATAAAAATAACAGTTATGCGTTGTTTCCGTATCGAGTGGTGTGCCCCCGAAACTACAAAGCCCCCTGCAACAATCAAAGAAATAAGATCATTTTTATGGATGATGGGCTACTACAGACGGTTTGTAAAAGACTTTGCGAAAATCGCAAAACCACTTACAAACCTTCTAAGAGGGGAGGTATGTACGTCGAACAAGAAAATAAAGCTAAATGGAAATGAGAAAGCTTGCTTTAGGAAAATGAGAAGTATTTTATCCTCCTCAGACGTACTGATTTACCCCGACTACAAAAAACCGTTTTTGCTTACGACAGACGCATCCGAAACAGGTAAAGACAAACCCATTCACTTTGCCTCTAGAACTCTTTCTAAGTCCGAAGAAGGATTCTCGGTACCGAAAAAAGAGATGTTGGCAATTTACTGGGCGTTACAAACTTTCCAAAACTATCTGTATGGAGCGAAGTTTAAGATACTAACAGATCACCAACCGCTAACATTCGCTTTGTCAGCTAAGAATACTAATGCGAAATTAAAGCGCTGGAAAGCATATTTAAATGAACATGACTATAGTATCGAATATAAATAAACCCGGTAAGACTAATGTTGTTGCTGATGCACTCAGCAGGATTGTTTGTTCTATGACAGGAACCCAGCATTCTGCATCTACAGGGGTTAGACAAAAAGGTTAAGATAGGCAAAATTTTTTCGAAGTTCAAATCAGCATAACTTTGCGTAGAATGATCCGATTTCGATGAAACCGGGACCTTCGGACGCGGAAACTATTCTAGTATACTGTCCTTATGCAAAACCTCGGATTGACCCTTGGTCACCGGAGATGTTCCGGGTTTTCCGAGGATATGTTAAAAATGCATTTTTTCTTCTGCTTGTCGTTTTATGTGACGTTCACTGCCATCATGTTTTATACTCTCCCTGGAAACTAGAACTAATAAGCTGACCAATGCTGGCTGCAGATCAAAAATTCGTTTGGTATACGCAAAGATATGGTCATTTTCGTAAAATCGGTACGGGATTGGCCATACACCCTGAACAAATGTCACTTTCGCAGAACACCCGGAACCTGTTACAAATTGGCCAGAGAGTCTTACAGTCACCATAATGTATCTTTAATGAAGATCCTATATTCCTCGTCTTGGGAAAACATGAATTTCGACACCCATATATGCATAGTTCCAGACGGTGCCAAAACCGGCCCCTCCTGGAATGCCCTTGGAACCTGCTATAAGGGTGGCAGTGGACACTTTCATTCTGGAAATGTTTCTGTAATCATCGTCTCGCAAAGCCATGAACATAGATACCCATATTTGCATTATTCCGATCTGTTATCATTTCATCATGTTCCCGGAACCGTTTTTACGGAAATGGCCATATCTCTGCTTATCTGGATTCTCGATCTACAGCCATCGTTGGCCGGCATATTAGTTCTAGTTTTTGGAGAAAGCATAAAACATGATAAAAGTAAACGTCACATAAAATGACAAGCAGTGAAAAAATGCATTTTGAACATACCTTCGGAAAACCCGGAACATCTACGGTGGCCAAGGACCAATCTTAGGTTTTACAGGGGGGCAATATACTAGAAAAGCGTCCGGTTCTGATGGTCCTGATTTTATCAAAATCGGATAATTGTACGCAAAGTTATGATGATTTGAATTTCGACATAATTTTACCTATCTCAACCTTTTTGTCTAACCCCTGTAGTTCGGACCACTTCTTTATCATATCAACAGAAACGGCTCTTAACGTATATAAACACCAAATAATTATTAAACAAGGTCCCGATAAAACTGAAACTAAAAAAATATTCGGGTCTCATACTAGAATAACTATCTCCATCAACAATATTAATGAAGCTTCTATTTTGCAGGTACTTAAAGAAAAATTCGATCCTTCCGTAATAAATGGCTTATTAACAACTGAGCCAATCATGGGTCAGATACACAGAATAAAATAATGAAAAGTAAACAGCGTGTAAAACTTGAGATGCGATAATTTATACTATTCTACGCGGAAATGGACCTCTTCCTAACAAGTTTGCTTACAACTTGCAAGCAATATTGACGATTCACGTCAAATATTGTATACATTTAGGCTATATCACGCGTGGAATTAAGCTAATAATGGTGTTCCATTTATGTGCATCATCTTTAGCGTAAATTTCAGTGGATTTTTCTATCTGTGTACAAGAAGTTTATCGCAAACATTTCGGCAACCAAAAAATACTAAAAATTCGATATACACAGAAATTATTACAGGACATCGAAAACGAAGATGAGTAATGGAACATCATTCAACAAGAACATAAGCGTGCCCATAGATGTTCGGAGGAGAACGCCAACCAGATTTTCCGAAAATATTATTTTCCAAAACTAAGGCAAAAAACTAATGATCTTGTGATCAACTGTCAAGTTTGTAACGAGAACAAATATGACAGGAAACCAATCAAATATCCACTTCAAAAAACCCCTATACCAAGTGCACCTTTCGAGATAGCACACATAGATATTTTATTTCTGGAAAACCATCATTTCCTAACATACATTGACAAATTTTCAAAATTTGCCCAAATTAAACTAATTCAATCACGAGCAGCCGTTGATATAGTCCCAGCAGAGAAAGAGATATTAACAAAGTATCAACCACCCAAAACACTAGTTATGGATGGAGAAAAGTCATTCGGCACTTATGGTTTAACTACACAGAATAAAATAATGAAAAGTAAACAGCGTGTAAAACTTGAGATGCGATAATTTATACTATTCTACGCGGAAATGGACCTCTTCCTAACAAGTTTGCTTACAACTTGCAAGCAATATTGACGATTCACGTCAAATATTGTATACATTTAGGCTATATCACGCGTGGAATTAAGCTAATAATGGTGTTCCATTTATGTGCATCATCTTTAGCGTAAATTTCAGTGGATTTTTCTATCTGTGCAGTTTTTTCGAAACACATCAGATATAAACATTTATCACCGCCACCGGTCGCAGCGAAATGAACAGAACTGTAGAACGATTCCATTCAACTCTTTTAGAAATTTACCGTATCACCAAAGCAGAACATCCCTCCATGACCACCACTGATCTTCTGGAATTATCCCTACATAAATATAATAATAGCATACACTCCTTAACCAAACACACCCCTACAGAAGTAATACTTCCTTCTCCAAGATCCACAAAAATTATTGAAGACGTTCATAAAAATTTAAAAAAGAAACAAACCAAAGACTTGACTTTCCACAATAAAACGAAGAAACATGTCAACCTGCAGGAAAATCAAGACATTTATGAAACAACAAGAGCCAGACTGAAACACAAACCACGATTTAAAAAGACAAAAATAATTAAAGTTAACAACAGCACTGTAAACGTTGAAGGAAACAGAAAAGTTCACAAAAATGACTTGAAAATACGTAAGATTTAATTACATCTCTTTTTCTCTTTCTTTTAACCACAGACTCACTATACTACGACATACATCGACGCAGACGCTATCACTTCAAAAAATAGACAGTCCAGCTTTAGCATTCAACCATGGCATCGGGAGAGTTAGAATTCAATTTTCATATTACATACATCATTTTAATTTATCTTCGGTCAAAATGTACATTCAGAAATTACAAGCAGATTATCATGAAGAAGATACAAACCAGTTTTCCGATCTAATATTAGATAAATTTGAAAAGATCAATGTTTGTCTCGAGAATTTAACCCCAGGTAGAAGGTTTAGACGATGGAATGCTTTAGGAACAGGATGGAAATTCATTGCAGGTAGCCCAGATGCAAACGACTTAAAGATTATAAATTCTTCCATTAATATGCTCATACAATAATGAACAATAATGAACAGATCAGAATCAATAGAGAGATAAATTTACAGATGAAGGAAACAATTAGCAAAGTAAATGATGCCATTAGATTATATAACATTCATGCCTCCGAAACACATACAATAAATATCCTCTTCAACTTAAATATTTTACATAAGAAATTAGAACAAATCCAAGATAGTATATCTTTTGCAAAATTAGGTGTATTAAATGTTAAAATACCAAGTGATCAGGAATTAAATCTTCTGGCAGAAGACGTAACTAGACAAAATGTTACCATCAATTCACCAATAGATGCATTATCATACGCAAGGACTAGCGTCGCCACCAATACTCAGGAGATCGCCTTTCTTATCAAAATGCCTCAACTCGCCTCTAGCATGTACAACAAAATCCACATCTTCCCAATACTACGCAAACACGAACAGATATATCTGCCACATCAGAAGTATTTGGTACACAAAACAGAAATCTATGTAGTAGATAAACTAGACACGAATATTTACGATATCAATGATCTACGGCAAGACACTTCGACATGTATCCCGAATCTGCTAAACGGGATTACCGCAACTTGCAATTATACAGAAAATACAACCCCAGGAAACATTATTCCCATAGACGATCATCACTTGTTGATACACTCATCAGCCGCATTCACCTTAAATGCCACATGTCAGACAACTAGAAGAAATCTATCCGGATCATTCCTAATTTACTATGAGAATTGCGAAATACAGATCAATAACAGCAGATTCTCCAACACCCCTAAAAACATAACAGCGACACCTATCAATCTGTCTTTGGATGGCATGATAATACGGAAAAATCAGAGGATAGTAAATCTAAGTCTAGAGCATTTACACAGCCTACATTTAGAAATGCGAAAAGCGATGGAATACATTCATCTCAACAATAGCAGCCTACAATGGCACTGGCCTCATTGGACTTTATTCGGAGGAGTCTCCCTCCCCCTTACAATAATTGGTATTATTCTGTTCTATCTAGTTATCTCTAATAGATTCTCCAAAATCAACATTCAACATGAGTCATCACCCATTGACGTTAGTACATCTACCCAAAGCCATGATCAGCAACTCCACCAACAGGATACAACAATATTCGATGTTCTTCGGACGGAACCTCAAATCTAAGGAAGGGCGAGTTAACGTCGTTGCCGACCGGACTTTGTGGAATTCCATCGACGGTCCCATCGGTGTCAGCATTTTTGGAGTTGGCAACATCGGGGCGCATCAGCAGAACCAGGCGAACGATATCGAGGGCGATCATCGAACTTGTAGACTCAGCATACTTGTAATGTAGTTAAGTTGAGGAAAATAAATCAGTTGATTGTGAACAGTGAAGGTAGTTAGTCGATTAAGTTTTTTTAAAAAGAACTCCGTGTTGTAGATTTATTAACTCGCGTATATCGATGACGACGACGACGTTTCCACAATAGCTAAACAACTAACTGTTAATATGTACGTTTAGTTCTTTACTACGCAAGCCTCCCACGTATGGTAGTGCGAAACTACACGCTTGGAATGAGTGGGTGCAGAATTAATCATTGTGGGTTCAAATGTGGCGTGTTTCGCCATATTTTAGTGACATCAAGCTGATGATCCACTCTGTTCATGAGCATGATGGGACGTAGCTTGCAAGCGTGTGGGTGCGTTTGTGGAAAATTTGGTTTTGTTTTCGAAACTAATCGACTAACGCTCGAGGGGAGCCTGGATTGGGACGAACAACTCAAAATCTGCTGTTGTTGTTTGCCCGATGCTTGATATGGACTTGTTTGTGTTTGTTTAGGATATTTGAAAAGGATACGGTTGTTTGTTAGATGGTTTTTAATGGATTTATGTGCGACACGTATTTTTCCAAATTCTAAGAAAGTTTGTTGCCTTTAAATTTCTTCTAGAAGCTGATACGTAGAAATCTTTTGTCAACGTTTCGGATATTTTAGTGGAAATCTGAATAAAAATTTGGGATATGTAGTATTCCAGTGGACTCATAAAGTAAGTTTATATAACCTTGTGAGAGAGCCATGGGAAACCTCATCCAAACTGTTTGAGAATAAATGCAAAGTTTGGCTTTAAAATTGACTTAATCTTGCCGACCTACTCGAACTGATCGGAACAACAGTAAAGCTTTTACTTCCCGGCGGTGGTGGTGCGAATCCAACTGTGAAATCAACAGTCACTCACATGCCTACCTTAGTTACTTCCTTTGCTGTACAGCGTACAAGACCAACTTGAATCCCGTTTCGGCCTTTCTCCGATTCACCGTGCGCGCCATCGTCCGTTACGGTCCTCTACAGCTTTGACAATGCGGGACGGGATTGGGAAAATTGAATATAGCACAATCACGTGAGAGCTTCGGAAAGGCTCCGACAGCAGCGCTTTGGGGGAAACGAATTTTCCGGTTCCTTTGAGTGTGGCTCAAACAGCATAGGTCATGGTGGGAGTGGATTGAATTAGATGCCAATTAGTTATCGCAGACGACCGCACCGACCGTGTTGTACCACACGGAAGAAGGTGCGTACGTTGACATAGCGCGCTTTGAATAATAAAGCCAACTTCCGGATCGGTTCCGGTGTTTTGCCGAAGCGGAAATTATTCAATTATGTGACCGTGTTGAGTATCCGCTCAGTGGGTGGAGATAGACAAACGTGGGTTTTGTTTTTTAACTTGTGGTTTAAGTCTTAGAATTTTATGAAACATTCATCACAAAAAACTGTTTTTTGTATATGTACTAAGAACAGCCTTGGGTGCCTTCCGTAGCTCAGCGGTAAGACGCGAGGCTACAAGACTGAAGCTGGATTCCCGGTTCTGTTGTTGAAAAACAAAAGATGTTCTTTGTTTCAAAAGCAGATTATGCAAAGAAAAAGTTGTCTTTGAATATTCTCCTTTCCACAGCTAGGATGCTGTGGCAGTTCCGCAGTTATCAAATGGTCGTTGAGGAACGTCAAAGAAGAATAGTTAAAAGACAACATTTTCTAAGGATAATCTGTTTTGGATACAAGGGACATTATAAAAGCATTCTTCCAGTAAGCAAAAACAGCTAACCAGGAAAATGATCTTTCGGTCTCACGAATTCTGTTAACGGGTTCATATCGTAAGTGAAAAATCGCAGCCAATAAACGCTCACTAAACCCGATGAAAGAAGTGTCAGATTTCACACTTCCTCGGGCGTAAAATAATGAAAGGATTATGCTTTTCGAGCGCGCGCGAGCTCGGCAGCGAAATCGCTCATTAATTGGCGTAAAATTAAATACCGTTTTCATTAATATCACACTACCCGCGTTCCAAGGGTAGGGATGAGGAAAGAGCAAAAAATCCGAATCGGTAACAACAGCGAAAGGAGCAAGTGCTTGCTTGCTAAAAGTGTATCAACATCCACGAGCAGCACTAATGGGATGGTTATTTGCGAGAGAATGCGGTAAAGGAGTTGGAGGGAATTTTTGTGAGAAGCAAATAAAAACTGTTTCGTTATGATTGCTGTTACAAGCAGTGTGAAAACAAGCATTGTGGCCATGGTATCCGAGGTGGATACGATAAAATTTGGTTTACGTAGTATGGAAGTATGGAAATCCAAATCTCATATATAGATGGCGTTGCTTCATTTATACTTTACCCCTGCTGGATAGGCAACTGAATGGCTTCTGAGTCACCATTTCCGGATTTTATCGTGTCCAGCAGCCATGGTCGGAAAACCCGACAACAATATAAAAATCACATCGCATATAAATGGCAAACACAGGCAACGATTCATTCATGTTTCGATGGGAATATGGAGGCTGCGAAAGGGCGGCGAGAAAGAACGATGGGAATGATAACCATCCCAACCGACAAGCAACGGTGCGGCACTAGTAACGGAAAGCCACAAAGCAAAGCAGCAGTATGGTAGCAACTTCCGAGAACGAGGGTATCGTTTTAATAACAATGATAATAATGATAATACCGACGAAGACGACGGAGGATGGGATTTTTCTCTCCGCAACCGCTCATCGGACGAATCGTTCGGTTCAGCTCAGACGCAGCGAGAATGCCGGAAAAGAACCAAGAAGTCACGACAGACGGTGGAATTAAATATTATTTTATGGTAATATAATTTACATTTAATAGAATTAGACAGAACGTTCATTATGGTGCGGAGGGTGGAAAGGGAAGTCGTTAAGGCTGTTCCCAGGAAAATCGGTAGTAGAAAATTAAAAGGACATAGCATATGATGTCCATGGTGTTTGAATAGCTAGCTACAATATAAAACATCTAATAAAGGCGAAATTTTAGGCTTTTTTCTATGCAAAATATTGCGTCAGAGCACAAATTGAATTTATTTTAGCCAACTAACTTTCAATGATTCGTATTGGCAATATTCTACATTGATGGCTAGACTAACCGAGAGTCATATTCCACGAAGCCCTTTCGGGTTGATGTGTTTCCCTATATGGCCATGTAGGCACTCAAGCTATTTTTCAAGCTGTGAAGTGACGCCACCAAAAATACACTTGCAAATTGGATTAAATGCCTGAGTGACCGCGTTCCTTTTTTGTCACAGGGCCTCATAGCAGGAAAGGTGGAAGGTATAAGCTTATTTTATTATCTGTCAGGGATCACACAAGCACAACCGATGCCTGTTGTATCACAAGCGTGATACACTTTGATTGGAAATGAAAAAATGGTTCCCGAATATTTACATTTTTTAAATATTTTTATTAAAGTGATTTTCCGAATATTTACAGATTTCCACAGTTTGAATGGATTTTTTTAAAATTCTTTCGGTGAAAGCTTTTCAAGCTTCTACTGGAAGCTTTTCAAGCGTTTACTGTAAGCTTTTCAAGCGTTTACTGTAAGCTTTTCAAGCTTCTGCTGGAAGCTTTTCAAGCTTCTGCTGGAAGCTTTTAAAGCTTCTGCTGGAAGCTTTTCAAGCTTCTGCTGGAAGCTTTTCAAGCTTCTGCTGGAAGCTTTTCAAGCTTCTGCTGGAAGCTTTTCAAGCTTCTGCTGGAAGCTTTTCAAGCTTCTGCTGGAAGCTTTTCAAGCTTCTGCTGGAAGCTTTTCAAGCTTCTGCTGGAAGCTTTTCAAGCTTCTGCTGGAAGCTTTCCAAGCTTCTGCTGGAAGCTTTCCAAGCTTCTGCTGGAAGCTTTCCAAGCTTCTGCTGGAAGCTTTCCAAGCTTCTGCTGGAAGCTTTCCAAGCTTCTGCTGGAAGCTTTCCAAGGCTTCTGCTGGAAGCTATCCCAGGCTTCTGCTGGCAGCTTTCCCAGGCTTCTGCTGGCAGCTTTCCAAGCTTCTGCTGGCAGCTTTTCAAGCTTCTGCTGGAAGCTTTTCAAGCTTCTGCTGGAAGCTTTTCAAGCTTCTGCTGGAAGCTTTTCAAGCTTCTGCTGGAAGCTTTTCAAGCTGCTGCTGGAAGCTTCCAAGCTTCTGCTGGAAGCTTTTCAAGCTTCTGCTGGAAGCTTTTCAAGCTTCTGCTGGAAGCTTTCAAGCTTCTGCTGGGCTTTTCAAGCTTCTGCTGGAAGCTTTCAAGCTTCTGCTGGAAGCTTTCAAGCTTCTGCTGGAAGCTTTCAAGCTTCTGCTGGAAGCTTTTCAAGCTTCTGCTGGAAGCTTTTCAAGCTTCTGCTGGAAGCTTTTCAAGCTTCTGCTGGAAGCTTTTCAAGCTTCTGCTGGAAGCTTTTCAAGCTTCTGCTGGAAGCTTTTCAAGCTTCTGCTGGAAGCTTTTCAAGCTTCTGCTGGAAGCTTTTCAAGCTTCTGCTGGAATTTTTCCCAGGCTTCTGCTGGCAGCTTTTCAATCTTCTGCTGGAAGCTTTTCAAGCTTCTGCCGGGAGCTTTCCTCGCTTCCGCTGGAAGCTTTCCAAGCTTCTGCTGGAAGCTTTTCAAGCTTCTGCTGGAAGCTTTCCAAGCTTCTGCTGGAAGCTTTTCAAGCTTCTGCTGGAAGCTTTTCAAGCTTCTGCTGGAAGCTTTCCAAGCTTAATCGGGATGCTTTTCAAACTTCTGCTGGAAGCTTTTCAAGCTTCTGCTGGAAGCTTTCCCAGGCTTCTGCTGGCAGCTTTCCCAGGCTTCTGCTGGCAGCTTTCCAAGCTTCTGCTGGCAGCTTTTCAAGCTTCTGCTGGAAGCTTTCCAAGCTTCTGCTGGAAGTTTTTCAAGCTTCTGCTGGAAGATTTTCAAGCTTCTGCTGGAAGATTTTCAAGCTTCTGCTGGAAGCTTTTCAAGCTTCTGCTGGAAGCTTTTCAAGCTTCTGCTGGAAGCTTTTCAAGCTTCTGCTGGAAGCTTTCCAAGCTTCTACTGAAAGCTTTTCAAGCTTCTGCTGGAAGCTTTTCAAGCTTCTGCTGGAAGCTTTCCAAGCTTCTGCTGGAAGCTTTCCAAGCTTCTGCTTGAAGCTTGGAAAGCTACTGCAGGATGCGTTCCAAGCTTCTGCTGGAAGCTTTCCAAGCTACTGCAGGAAGCGTTTCAAGCGTCTGCTGTAAGCATTCGAAGCTCCTGCTAAATGCTTTAGGAGATTCTGCTGGGAGCGTTCATAGGTCTTGCTGAAAGTTTTTAAGCTTTTACTGGCAGCTTTCAAAGCTTCTAGTGAATACTTTGAAATCTTTCCTGGAAGCTTTCCGAGCTGCTGCTTGAAACTTTTCAAAGCTATAATATTGTATAATGATTCCTCTTCTGAGTGTAATCAAATTTCGGCCACTGGTTGCAAACGTATATAACCGGAGTTTACTTACCACCCTGTTCTCGTTTTTTATCACTCTCTATCCACCTACAATGCAAAGAGCTCAGCCATTCAGTGAAAGAGTATTATGTGAGATTATTTTTATCATTTGTTACAAACACGGTTTGGCTGTGTGCCATTCGCGTACCCTTGCCTCCAACTTGCAAGCTGGCGAACTGAACCGGAAAAATATGTCCCATTCTCGAACGGAGTAGTGCGGTTTAGTTTGCTGCTATTGACGGGGCTCTCGAAAGGCCCATAAACTGTTGGAAGCATCAGATCTGCTGGAAGCTTTCCAAGCTTCTGCTGGAAGCTTTCCACGCTTCTGCTGGAAGCTTTCCAAGCTTCTGCTGGAAGCTTTCCAAGCTTCTGCTGGAAGCTTTCCAAGCTTCTGCTGGAAGCTTTCCAAGCTTCTGCTGGAAGCTTTCCAAGCTTCTGCTGGAAGCTTTCCAAGCTTCTGCTGGAAGCTTTCCAAGCTCCTGCTGGAAGCTTTCCAAGCTTCTGCTGGAAGCTTTCCAAGCTTCTGCTGGAAGCTTTCCAAGCTTCTGCTGGAAGCTTTCCAAGCTTCTGCTGGAAGCTTTCCAAGCTTCTGCTGGAAGCTTTCCAAGCTTCTGCTGGAAGCTTTCCAAGCTTCTGCTGGAAGCTTTCCAAGCTTCTGCTGGAAGCTTTCCAAGCTTCTGCTGGAAGCTTTCCAAGCTTCTGCTGGAAGCTTTCCAAGCTTCTGCTGGAAGCTTTCCAAGCTTCTGCTGGAAGCTTTCCAAGCTTCTGCTGGAAGCTTTCCAAGCTTCTGCTGGAAGCTTTCCGAGCTTCTGCTGGAAGCTTTCCGAGCTTCTGCTGGAAGCTTTCCGAGCTTCTGCTGGAAGCTTTCCGAGCTTCTGCTGGAAGCTTTCCGAGCTTCTGCTGGAAGCTTTCCGAGCTTCTGCTGGAAGCTTGAAGCTGCTGGAAGCTTGAGCTGCTGGAAGCACCAAGCTTCTGCTGGAAGCTTTCCAAGCTTCTGCTGGAAGCTTTCCAAGCTGCTGGAAGCAAGCTTCTGCTGGAAGCTTTCCAAGCTTCTGCTGGAAGCTTTCCAAGCTTCTGCTGGAAGCTTTCCAAGCTTCTGCTGGAGCACCCAGCTTCTGCTGGAAGCTTTCCAACTTCTGCTGGGAGCCTTTCAAGCTTCTGCTGGAAGCTTTCCAAGCTTCTGCTGGAGCTTTCCAAGCTTCTGCTGGAAGCTTTCCAAGCTTCTGCTGGAAGCTTTCCAGCTTCTGCTGGAAGCTTTTGCAAGCTTCTGCTGGAAGCTTTTGCAAGCTTCTGCTGGAAGCTTTCCAAGCTTCTGCTGGAAGCTTTCCAAGCTTCTGCTGGAAGCTTTCCAAGCTTCTGCTGGAAGCTTTCCAAGCTTCTGCTGGAAGCTTTCCAAGCTTCTGCTGGAAGCTTTCCAAGCTTCTGCTGGAAGCTTTCCAAGCTTCTGCTGGAAGCTTTCCAAGCTTCTGCTGGAAGCTTTCCAAGCTTCTGCTGGAAGCTTCCAAGCTTCTGCTGGAAGCTTTCCAAGCTTCTGCTGGAAGCTTTCCAAGCTTCTGCTGGAAGCTTTCCAAGCTTCTGCTGGAAGCTTTCCAAGCTTCTGCTGGAAGCTTTCCAAGCTTCTGCTGGAAGCTTTCCAAGCTTCTGCTGGAAGCTATCAAGCTTCTGGTGGAAGGTTTCCAAGCTTCTGCTGGAAGCTTCCAAGCTTCTGCTGGAGCTTTCCAAGCTTCTGCTGGAAGCTTTCTGCTGGAAGCTTCTGCTGGAAGCTTTCCAAGCTTCTGCTGGAAGCTTTCAAGCTTCTGCTGGAAGCTTTCCAAGCTTCTGATGGAAGCTTTTCAAGTTTCTGATGGAAGCTTCTGCTGGAAGCTTTCCAAGCTTCTGCTGGAAGCTTTCCAAGCTTCTGCTGGAAGCTTTCCAAGCTTCTGCTGGAAGCTTTCCAAGCTTCTGCTGGAAGCTTTCCAAGCTTCTGCTGGAAGCTTTCCAAGCTTCTGCTGGAAGCTTTCCAAGCTTCTGCTGGAAGCTTTCCAAGCTTCTGATGGAAACTTTTTCAAGCTTCTGATGGAAGCTTTTTCAAGCTTCTGATGGAAGCTTTTTCAAGCTTCTGATGGAAGCTTTTTCAAGCTTCTGATGGAAGCTTTCCAAGCTTCTGATGGAAGCTTTCCAAGCTTCTGCTGGAAGCTTTCAAACTTTCGCTGAAAGCTTTCCAAGCTTCTGCTGGAAGCTTTCCAAGCTTCTGCTGGAAGCTTTCCAAGCTTCTGCTGGAAACTTTCCAAGCTTCTGCTGGAAGCACCAAGCTTCTGCTGGAAGCTTTCCAGCTTCTGCTGGAAGCTTTCCAAGCTTCTGCTGGAAGCTTTCAAGCTTGCTGGAGCTCCAAGCTTCTGCTGGAAGCTCCAAGCTTCTGCTGGAAGCTTTCCAAGCTTCTGCTGGAGCACCAAGCTTCTGCTGGAGCTCAAGCTGCTGGAGCTCAGGCTGCTGGAGCTTGAGCTTCTGCTGGAAGCCCAAGCTTCTGCTGGAGCTCAAGCTTCTGCTGGAAGCTTTCCAAGCTTCTGCTGGAAGCTGTCCAAGCTTCTGCTGGAAGCTTTCCAAGCTTTTGCTGGAAGCTTTCCAAGCTTCTGCTGGAAGCTTTCCAAGCTTTTGCTGGAAGCTTTCCAAGCTTTTGCTGGAAGCTTTCCAAGCTTCTGCGGGAAGCTTTCCAAGCTTCTGCTGGAAGCTTTTTCAAGC
This sequence comes from Armigeres subalbatus, assembly GCF_024139115.2. Classification (NCBI taxonomy): domain Eukaryota; kingdom Metazoa; phylum Arthropoda; class Insecta; order Diptera; family Culicidae; genus Armigeres; species Armigeres subalbatus. The sequence goes on from NC_085139.1 coordinate 228,661,170, forward strand.
TTCTGATGGAAGCTTTTTCAAGCTTCTGCTGGAAGCTTGGCTTCTGCTGGAAGCTTTCCAAGCTTCTGCTGGAAGCTTTCCAAGCTTCTGCTGGAAGCACCAAGCTTCTGCTGGAGCTTCCAAGCTTGAAGCTTCTGCTGGAAGCACCAAGCTTCTGCTGGAAGCTTTCCAAGCTTCTGCGGGAAGCTTTCCCAGCTTCTGCGGGAAGCTTTCCAAGCTTCTGCGGGAAGCTTTCCAAGCTTCTGCGGGAAGCTTTCCAAGCTTCTGCTGGAAGCTTTCCAAGCTTCTGCGGGAAGCTTTCCAAGCTTCTGCTGGAGCACCAGAGCTTCTGCTGGATCTCCAAGCTTCTGCTGGAAGCTTTCCAAGCTTCTGCTGGAAGCTTTCCAAGCTTCTGCTGGAAGCTTTCCAAGCTTCTGCTGGAAGCTTTCCAAGCTTCTGCTGGAAGCTTTCCAAGCTTCTGCTGGAAGCTTTCCAAGCTTCTGCTGGAAGCTTTTCAAGCTTCTGCTGGAAGCTTTTCAAGCTTCTGCTGGAAGCTTTTCAAGCTTCTGCTGGAAGCTTTTCAAGCTTCTGCTGGAAGCTTTTCAAGCTTCTGCTGGAAGCTTTCCAAGCTTCTGCTGGAAGCTTTTCAAGCTTCTGCTGGAAGCTTTTCAAGCTTCTGCTGGAAGCTTTTCAAGCTTCTGCTGGAAGCTTTTCAAGCTTCTGCTGGAAGCTTTTCAAGCTTCTGCTGGAAGCTTTTCAAGCTTCTGCTGGAAGCTTTTCAAGCTTCTGCTGGAAGCTTTTCAAGCTTCTGCTGGAAGCTTTCTGCTTCTGCTGGAAGCTTTCCAAGCTTCTGCTGGAAGCTTTGAAGCTTCTGCTGGAAGCTTTCCAAGCTTCTGCTGGAAGCTGGCTTCTGCTGGCAGCTTTCCCAGGCTTCTGCTGGAAGCTTTCCAAGCTTCTGCGGGAAGCTTTCCAAGCTTCTGCTGGAAGCTTTTGCAAGCTTCTGCTGGAAGCTTTTGCAAGCTTCTGCTGGAAGCTTTTGCAAGCTTCTGCTGGAAGCTTTTGCAAGCTTCTGCTGGAAGCTTTTGCAAGCTTCTGCTGGAAGCTTTCCAAGCTTCTGCTGGAAGCTTTCCAAGCTTCTGCTGGAAGCTTTCCAAGCTTCTGCTGGAAGCTTTCCAAGCTTCTGCTGGAAGCTTTCCAAGCTTCTGCTGGAAGCTTTCCAAGCTTCTGCTGGAAGCTTTCCAAGCTTCTGCTGGAAGCTTTCCAACCTTTTGCTGGAATCTTTCCAAGCTTCTGCTGGAAGCTTTCCAAGCTTTTGCTGCGAGCTGTCCAAGCTTTTGCTGGAAGCTCTGCTTCTGCTGGAAGCTTTCCAAGCTTCTGTTGGAAGCTTTCAAGCTTCTGCTGGAAGCTTTAAAAGTTTGTGCTGGAAGCTTTCCAAGCTTCTGCTGGAAGCTTTCCAAGCTTCTGCTGGAAGCTTTCCAAGCTTCTGCTGGAAGCTTTCCAAGCATCTGCTGGAGCTTTCCAGAAGCTTCTGCTGGAAGCTTTCCAAGCTTCTGCTGGAAGCTTTCCAAGCTTCTGCTGGAAGCTTTCCAAGCTTCTGCTGGAAGCTTTCCAAGCTTCTGCTGGAAGCTTTCCAAGCTTCTGCTGGAAGCTTTCCAAGCTTCTGCTGGAAGCTTTCCAAGCTTCTGGAAGCTTTCCAAGCTTCTGCTGGAAGCTTTCCAAGCTTCTGCTGGAAGCTTTCCAAGCTTCTGCTGGAAGCTCCAAGCTTCTGCTGGAAGCTTTCCAAGCTTCTGCTGGCAAAGCTTCTGCTGGAAGCTTTCCAAGCTTCTGCTGGAAGCTTTCCAGCTTCTGCTGGAAGCTTTCCAAGCTTCTGCTGGAAGCTTTCCAAGCTTCTGCTGGAAGCTTTCCAAGCTTCTGCTGGAAGCTTTCCAAGCTTCTGCTGGAAGCTTTCCAAGCTTCTGCTGGAAGCTTTCCAAGCTTCTGCTGGAAGCTTTCCAAGCTTCTGCTGGAAGCTTTCCAAGCTTCTGCTGGAAGCTTTCCAAGCTTCTGCTGGAAGCTTTCCAAGCTTCTGCTGGAAGCTTTCCAATGTAGCATACTCAATCTTGTTGATTAATTTATTCATCTCGAAATTCATCTGAAACAACTTCAACATGTTTGGATCAGACCTCACATGTACATTTCATTTAACAAGTCATAAATTGCAATTGGATACAACTGCCTTTAGCAACATTACACTCAAGTGCATGTGTAGTCAAATTTATTAACAGACCTACTTTCGTAGCGACCTCCTTTGAATTTATTACATGCACATGTTTTCCTTACTTGAACCATAATATGTTTTGGACACTTTTAAACAAAAGCTCAAATTACCATCCAATTCAAGCTACGTGTTCTCATTCTTTCTTGACATACATTCTATGTTATGAGCAGTCATCAATATGCCACCCGAGTAGAAAAGGCATATGTTGTTTTCAAAACATATGTCGCATGGATAGCCAACTCGAAAGTGATTGGTTCAAATAGAATTTGTTATGTACATACACGCACCTCCCATAATTATATTGTAGTGTAGAAATGTAATAATTGTGTAGAGTTTAAGTTTCAATTGTACAAATCTGAAATCTGAAATATAGTGCTAGAGTAACAGTCAAACTGGAAAGTTCATCAAATATCACGTGCTCCCTAACCCCAAGTACCAGCGTATTATATGGCGACGAGTGACTTTCGGACGTGCAATGTTCGGACTTTAAAAAATCAGTGATAGTAAAAAGTGCTAAGTGCATTAGTGAAAACATTTTCTTAAAATGCAGTAAATGAGATGCAAATAAAATGGGCAAAGGAGCATCTAAAGAAGAAAGTGCTAAAACTATCGGCGATCAAACAGTCACCATAGTTGAAAATCAGGAAGTTCATACAGGCTTCCACGAAGACCATAGTGCGAAGTTGAATATTATTTTGTGCTTATTAATTATCCAAACTCTTTGGATAATAATTAAAAAATGTGGCGACGTTGGCTAAGAAAATGATGGTAAAAGCCGCCAAAAAGGCTGTATTTGCGCAAACAGTATAGAGCGCGGAGTGAAAATTATTGCGCCCCAGTTGACACAGTTCTCAATAAACAAAAACAATTAACAGTGAGATGCGACGGTGCAGTGCATGGACACAAAAAAAAAAAATAACTGCTTTTTACACATGGCTCCTACTAAATAACTGTGCGTAACCTTTGTACATGCATTGGCGAAAGAAGAATCAAAACAAACACTAATTGATGATGAAGTGACCCACCGAGTGACGATACAAGTGAAAAAAAAAAAAAATGCATATTTCTGCCTTTGGTGCGAAGTGAACAACGAAAATAAACATTCAACTGCAGGCGAGACCACTGTCGGCGGGAGTCGGCAGGCGGGTTTTCTGAAGGAAGAGGAGAAAGGTGACGGAGGAACGTAACAGCTTATGAATGCAACAAGGAGCACCAGCGTAAAATAATGTAAGTCAGCTGATGGATTTCAATTACATGATAAACATAATTGTGGAATATCTATTCTTATTGAAGTGTTAAATTATTGTGGAATATCTATTATGATTGATTTTCTTATGTTATCAAAATTTCTGAGCCTTGTAAATTAAATTAAATCGCAAAATGGAAACAAAATGAACGGATCCGCCAGAGTTGTGGCAGAGCTAAATAATTGGCACAATGTTGATTATGTGCGCGCCTTAGAAGTTGATAGGAAAAACAATGAATTAAGGATAAATGGTACATTTGATAAGGAATTATTTGCTGAAATTTCATATATGAGTGAAAAATGGCAACCAGAATTTACTAAGGAATCTAAAAATACCCTAGAACTTGGAAGGAATTAGTAAAATTAGAATAAGCATATCAACTTAATTGAGATCTTAACAATCAATGAATCAATTGCGCGAAATTGAGCAATTAATTTCTAAAGAGCATTTAAATTTGCAGAAAAGTAAATACAGAGCAAGATCATTGGAGAATATTTTGAATAAAAGGAAAATTTGAATCAAAATATTGAACGTTATAGAAAAAATCCTGAAAAGTTATGAACATAGAATTAGTGCAAAAGAGTGGAATTCAGAAGTTGAAACTTATTCTGCGGTAAAATTGAGATACAATCAATGCATTACATTACTGGATACTAGTGAAGTAATTTTGAATGATGGTCAGACAGAAACAATTCAGGAAGACGACCAAAATAAATTTTCATTAGAAGGTTTAAAGCAACCTAAAGTTAAAATTAGGGTAAAAACTATTGCTAAAATAATTATTTGGTACTCCAGAGTGAAACATAATCGTATACTAAACATGGCTATGGATATAAAAACAGCTTCCGAGCTAGCGACGCTAATTCCATCATACAATGGGAACGTCGAGGGAGTAAAATCTTTTACTGATGCGGTAGCATTGGTCAAAACAATTATACCAGCTGGACAAAAGGAGGCTGCAATTAAAATAATATTAACTAAATTAAGTGGCAAGGCGCGAAACCTCTTCGTGGCCGTACCACTGGAATTCGATGAGATAATCGATAAAATTAAATCAGAATGTTCTGATAAAAGTAATTCAGATTTAGCGCAATCAAGTCTGAAAAATTTGAAACTCAAAAATATCGATGACCTACAGAACTTTACAAAACAAATAGAATTTCTTTCTGACAAGCTGACTGGAGCTTATATCAGAGAAGAAATTCCTGCTGACGTAACAAAGAAAATGGCTATTAAACTTGCCATACAGACCATGGCAAGGGAATCTTATAGCAGCGAAACAAAAATGATGCTGAAAATAGGAAATTTGACACCCTGAAGGATGCAATCAATGTCTTGATTGAGAATGTTCCCGATGCAACTCAAACTTCTGCAATTCTGCAAACCAAAAATATACAAACTCGTAAATTTGATACCATTCCAAGAAATTTTAGACCGAATTTCTCGCGAGATGCATATTCTAACCGAAATCAATCGTATGATCGAACACGGTTTTCCAGAACTTTCAATAATAGACAACCAAACAGAAGTTTTAATCCCACTCCAAATCAAAGAAATAGAAATATCCATTTCCGAAATAGAGATGTTGGTTACAATCGTTTTCAGAATTTTGGAAACCATAACAGCAACAGATTCTCTCGTGTTTATTTCTCTAATTTAAACCCACAAGTTGGAAATGTTACAACTTATCAAGACAATACATTCGAAATGCAAACAGCTAACCAATCTGTAAATCGTTCTATTCATCCGAGCCAAGCCACCCAAACGTATGCGCAAGTTGTGCAAAACCAGCAACCCCAACAAACGCAACAACATTTTTTAGACCGGCGAATGTAAATACAAATAGGAATAAAATGCAAATGACCGTCTTTACCATTAATTTAAACGCATCAAATTTCATAACAGCTGAGGTTCACATGGCAAATCGCAAGTGTACTTTTATAATCGATTGTGGAGCTGACGTATCGCTCTTTAAAGCTGACAAAATTAATCCAACACAAATTATTGATACAGCAGTTAAAACAAGGTTAACAGGTATAACCAGTGGAAGTGTTTATACACTAGCAACTACGGTAACTGACCTACATTTTGAACATGGTTTATCAATACGGCATACCTTTCATGTGGTGCCTAGCAACTTTCCTATTGCGACAGATGGCATTTTAGGAAGAGATTTTCTAACCAATAATAAATGCATAATTGATTATGAAACATGGTTATTACATTTTAATGTTGGTAATATAAAAATTTCAATTCCAATTGAGGATAACGTAAACAATGGATTTATTCTGCCTAACAGAAGTGAAGTAATTCGAAAAATTTCAAATTTGCATATTCAAGAAGATGTGGTGGTACATTCACAAGAAATTCTACCAGGAATTTTTTGTGGAAATACTATCATATCGCCAGAAATGCCATATGTAAAATTTATAAATACTACTGATAATCCGGTATATATTTCAAATTTATCATTTAATCCAATTTTAGAACCACTGAAGGATTATTGCATAATGAAATATTCCAAAAATAAACAAGTTTTTACAGAGAGAGTACAGAATATTTTGAAGGAGTTAGATGTCTGCAATTTACCAGAAAGTTCACAGAAAAATTTCAATAAACTCATTACAGATTATGCAGATATATTCTGTTTACCAGAGGAAAAGTTAACTACCAATAATTTTTATTCACAGAACATTGTGTTAAACGATGCTGTTCCAACGTATATACCCAATTACAAGACAATACATGCTCAGCATGATGAAATACAAAGTCAAGTGAAGAAGATGCTTCAAAATAAAATTATTGAACCATCTGTGTCATCTTACAATTCACCCATACTTTTGGTCCCGAAAAAATCAGATAATGGAGAAAAGAAGTGGCGTTTAGTTGTTGATTTCAGACAACTTAACAAAAAAATAATGGCTGATAAATTCCCATTACCAAGAATTGATACGATTCTTGATCAACTTGGTAGAGCGAAGTATTTTACAACTTTAGATTTGATGTCTGGATTTCATCAAATTCCTTTGGAAAATGATTCCAGAAAATATACTGCTTTTTCAACACAGTCTGGTCATTATCAGTTTACGCGACTACCGTTTGGATTGAATGTAAGTCCAAATAGTTTCCAGCGTATGATGACAATAGCTATGGCTGGATTATCTCCCGAATGTGCTTTTGTATACATCGATGATATTGTAGTCATCGGTTGTTCAATCAAACACCATTTATCAAATTTAGAAACAGTTTTTAATCGTTTAAGAAAATACAATCTTAAACTTAATGTAAAGAAGTGCAAATTTTTCCGCTCTGAAGTAACATATTTAGGGCATCACATAACTGATAAAGGTATTTTACCTGACAGTTCTAAATTCGATGTAATCATAAATTACCCAACACCTACGAACGCAGATGAAGTTCGAAGATTTGTGGCATTTTGTAATTACTATCGTAAATTTGTTCCGCATTTTGCGACTATAGCACAACCTTTAAATAAGCTTTTAAGGAAAAATATTCAATTTAAATGGACTTCAGAATGTGAAACAGCATTTAATAGTTTGAGAAATTATCTAATATCTCCAACAATTCTCCAATACCCAGATTTTTCAAATGAATTTATACTTACAACAGACGCTTCAGACGTTGGATGTGGAGCAGTCTTATCCCAGAAGTTTGGAAATGAAGATTTACCCATTGCATTTGCAAGTAAATCATTTACCCAAGGTGAAAAAGAATAAACCTGTTATACTTAAGGAATTAACTGCCATACACTGGGCTATAAACTATTTTAAAGCGTATTTGTATGGACGTCAATTCAGAGTAAGAACAGATCATAGACCACTTGTTTACTTGTTTGGAATGAAAAATCCTACTTCAAAATTAACAAGAATGCGTATTGATTTAGAAGATTACAATTATGTAGTAGAATACATTAAAGGGAAAAATAATACTGGTGCAGATGCATTATCAAGAATTATAATTTCATCTGATGACTTAAAAGAGACAGTGTTCTAGTAGTTAACACTAGATCAATGACTCGAAATAAACAAAATTCTAATGTAAAACACAATGATAACAACGGATCTTTACATTTACCAGAATGTAATCAAAAGATTGATCACCTTTTGACTTATGTTACTGAGAACCCAACTGAGACAAAACGATTATGGAAACTTCGTGTACACGTTGATAATAAAATATGGACTTTTATTATGGAAAATAGAGCAAAGAAAATTATTGTAGCACACGTGAAACAAAGAAATGAAAGTGGAAGTCAAACTCTTGAATTTGTTCTTCCAATACTTGAAAATAATGCAAAATTGTTGAATATTAAAGAAATGGCAATATCATTACTAGAAGATATATTCAAATACATACCCTTGAATTCGTTCAAGACTGTAGTAAATCAAGCGTTAAAAAGCATGCGCATTATAATCTATCAACCGCCAAAGTTTCTTACTGATTTAAATGAAATTCAGTCAATTTTAGAAAATTATCATAATACACCCACAGGAGGACACATAGGACAACATCGCTTGTACCTTAAAGTTCGTGAAAAGTATACCTGGAGAGATATGAAAGGTTCGATTTCTAGATTCGTAAGGGCCTGCGAATCGTGTAAAAAGAACAAAACAATAAGACACACAAAAGAAAAAATGGTGATTACCACAACACCATCTTCACCATTTGAAGTTATATCTATAGATACTGTAGGACCTTTACCTATAAGTATTAAGGGAAACAGATATGCCATAAGCATACAATGTGACCTTACAAAATATATAGTTTTAATTCCTATACCGACTAAAGAAGCAACCGTTATTGCTTAGGCTTTAGTAGAAAATTTTATACTTATTTATGGTACATTTTTGATTTAAAATCCGACCAAGGAACAGAATACAAGAATGAAGTTCTTGACCGAATTTATAAATTATTAGGTATAAAACAAACATTTGCAACAGCTTATCATCCACAGACAATTGGATCATTAGAGAGGAATCATAGATGCTTAAACGAGTATCTAAGATCTTTCATCAATGATCAGAAAGATGATTGGGATAACTGGATGAAGTTTTATTCTTTTACATATAATACTACTCCTCATACTGACCATGGTTTTACACCTTATGAGTTAGTTTTGGAAGAAAATGCAGTTTACCTAATGAAATTCACAAACTTGGAATAGAACCCGTATATAATATCAATGAATACTACTATGAATTGAAATATAAACTACAAAATCTAACGAAATCGCAAAAAAGAATTTAAATAAACACAAAATATCCCGAACGAATAAATATGAACCAATTAGCAACCCAATCCATATTCAAATAAATGATAGAGTATATTTAACGAATGAAAATAGAAGTAAACTAGATGCAAAATATATTGGACCATTTAAAGTGATTGACATAACAGGAACAAATTGTACAATTCAAGATATGGCGTCAAATAAAACAATGGTAGTGCATAAAAATAGATTGATAAAATAATAAGAAATATAATATATATATATTTTTTCCCAATATTCAATCGGTATTCGGTAAGTAAAATGAAGAAAAAAAAATGAGATAGGTATAATCTTAGGTATATTCTATAAAGCTTAAAATTCAATTCGATCTAAATTAAATTTTTTTTTGTAAAGGTGTGTGTATAATATACGAATGATTTCTCTTCGTTACATCATTCTCTTTAAGAGGGAAGGTGTAGCATACTCAATCTTGTTGATTAATTTATTCATCTCGAAATTCATCTGAAACAACTTCAACATGTTTGGATCAGACCTCACATGTACATTTCATTTAACAAGTCATAAATTGCAATTGGATACAACTGCCTTTAGCAACATTACACTCAAGTGCATGTGTAGTCAAATTTATTAACAGACCTACTTTCGTAGCGACCTCCTTTGAATTTATTACATGCACATGTTTTCCTTTACTTGAACCATAATATGTTTTGGACACTTTTAAACAAAAGCTCAAATTACCATCCAATTCAAGCTACGTGTTCTCATTCTTTCTTGACATACATTCTATGTTATGAGCAGTCATCAATATGCCACCTGAGTAGAAAAGGCATATGTTGTTTTCAAAACATATGTCGCATGGATAGCCAACTCGAAAGTGATTGGTTCAAATAGAATTTGTTATGTACATACACGCACCTCCCATAATTATATTGTAGTGTAGAAATGTAATAATTGTGTAGAGTTTAAGTTTCAATTGTACAAATCTGAAATCTGAAATATAGTGCTAGAGTAACAGTCAAACTGGAAAGTTCATCAAATATCACGTGCTCCCTAACCCCAAGTACCAGCGTATTATACCAAGCTTCTGCTGGAAGCTTTCCAAGCTTCTGCTGGATGCTTCCCAAGCTTCTGCTGGAAGCTTCCCAAGCTTCTGCTGGAAGCTTCCCAAGCTTCTGCTGGAAGCTTCTCAAGCTTCTGCTGGAAGCTTTCCAAGCTTCTGCTGGAAGCTTTCCAAGCTTCTGCTGGAAGCTTTCCAAGCTTCTGCTGGAAGCTTTCCAAGCTTCTGCTGGAAGCTTTCCAAGCTTCTGCTGGAAGCTTTCCAAGCTTCTGCTGGAAGCTTTCCAAGCTTCTGCTGGAAGCTTTCCAAGCTTCTGCTGGAAGCTTTCCAAGCTTCTGCTGGAAGCTTTCCAAGCTTCTGCTGGAAGCTCCAAGCTTCTGCTGGAAGCTTTCCGAGCTTCTGCTGGAAGCTTTCAAGCTTCTGCTGGAAGCTTTCCGAGCTTCTGCTGGAAGCTTTCCGAGCTTCTGCTGGAAGCTTTCCGAGCTTCTGCTGGAAGCTTTCCGAGCTTCTGCTGGAAGCTTTCCGAGCTTCTGCTGGAAGCTTTCCGAGCTTCTGCTGGAAGCTTTCCGAGCTTCTGCTGGAAGCTTTCCGAGCTTCTGCTGGAAGCTTTCCGAGCTTCTGCTGGAAGTTTTCCCAGCTTCAGCTGGAAGTTTTCCCAGCTTCTGCTGAAAGCTTTCCAAGCTTCTGCTGGAAGCTTTCCCAGCCTATGATGGAAGCTTTTTAAGCTTTTGCTGGAAGCTTCCAAGCTTCTGCTGGAAGCTTTCCAAGCTTCTGCTGGAAGCTTTCCAAGCTTCTGCTGGAAGCTTTCCAAGCTTCTGCTGGAAGCTTTCCAAGCTTCTGCTGGAAGCTTTCCAAGCTTCTGCTGGAAGCTTTCCAAGCTTCTTCTGGAAGCTTTCCAAGCTTCTACTTGAAACTTTTTAAAGTTTTGATATTGTATAATGATTCCTCTTCTGAGTGTAATCAAATTTCGGCCACTGGTTGCAAACGTATATAACCGGAGTTTACTTACCACCCTGTTCTCGTTTTTTATCACCCTCTATCCACCTACAATGCAAAGAGCTCAGCCATTCAGTGAAAGAGTATTATGTGAGATTATTTTTATCATTTGTTACAAACACGGTTTGGCTGTGTGCCATTCGCGTACCCTTGCCTCCAACTTGCAAGCCGGCGAACTGAACCGGAAAAATATGTCCCATTCTCGAACGGAGTAGTGCGGTTTAGTTTGCTGCCATTGACGGGACTCTCGAAAGGCCCATAAACTGTTGGAAGCATCAGATCGGTTGCAATAGCGGAAACATCGATGGACCATTAGTTTTGGTTGTTTTCGCCGAAAGTGAAGCAGAATAATATTTCTGGAGCTAATAACAATAGCTGTAGCGCGAGTGTTCGGTTTTCATATGCGAAAATATTTCCGAGTGTTCGAATATGTCCAGCGAAAGAAAAAAAAGCATGATTGACATTTATTGGAAGCTATCATATATAAACTGCTTTTGCTGCGTGGCTGGACGAACAGGCGATGGCTGAAAACAGGAACCGGAATAGGTGTATAAAAAACTGATGAGCGCTTTTTTATTGCTCCTGAGGGATCACTTTGCCGCCGGAGTTTGATTGACGGGTTTCGTTGATATGGGTTCGTACGAGGCGGGACGGGAGCAAGTGAATGAGTGAAAGACTCCGGAATAATTTCGATGAATGGCTTATTCGAAGAGGCACTGGATGGATGCATGCGAAAATTGAGTTATCTCGGATAGCTGACCATGGGGGTGTGTATTGTTAGCTTTATTGCTCAATTAGGTAACCTTTTTTTGTGAATGAATGGGATTGAATTAATGTGCATTCAGCGAAAACCGGTAGAAATGAATAGAGATAGTTTGATTTTCATTTCTATTATCATTGGGATGACAGTTTCAATCCTCATTCACTGTATTAACGTTGAACCTTTTAGGTCGGTTTTTTAGCTTTTTTAGTAATGCCTTTTCAGTTTTGACGGACCAAAGAATATTGTGTTTTCTATAGATGTATACAGAAGCTATATGGGAACCAAAATGCTGATGGCATTTTCTCAAGTTATAGGACTTGGACTCTTTTTCCTCCAGCAGTTGAAGTTTTCCAGCTACCTCCATGCTTTTTGTCCAGAATTTCCTTCAGAGTGCTCCTTCCCAGTCTTGATTGGTAATCAAAGGTCGAAGACCTTTCCGGAGGAAAGAGGAGTTCCACATGGCTCCGATCTAGCCGTAACGGGATTCCTTGTTCTTGATTATTAACTTTTGAGAGAAGTCAGATTTTTTTTTTTTTGTTTTTTTTTTTGGAAAAGATGTTTAATTTTGATACACATAGTTAAGTTTGCCATTTAAGGTGTTTTTATGAGATATTGCGAAAAAAGATTCGGCTGCCGGTGGGACTTGAACCCACACTATTCCATTAAGTACACGGACGTATTACCAATTATACAACAGCTGCCCTTGCGAGAAGTTGTTCCACAACCAGCTAATAAAGGATTCATGTGACACATACAAACACAGACAATTATGTATTCCTTTACAGGTGCTGCTTTTCTGTCAGTCTGCTCAATTAGGATGGGCTAGGACACGAAAAATCAAAACCATCCTTCAGAAAAGTGGGAGCCTTATCACATCTTGCAATGGATAGATTCCTCATGAATCGAGTGTCACACGGATGGTTTAGCCTGAAACATCGCACGCAATTTCGGGTAACCGTTTTGACTCAAATTCCGAACATGACTCATCTTCCGAACACTAGCACCCTAGAACTAAAAACAAAATCCTATGGGAAGAATTCCGCGAATAAAGTTGAAATGGCCGTTAAAAGCGAGTGTTCGGAATATGAGTTATGTTCGGGATTTGCGTCAAAACGGTACTTTGTGCAGTATAGAACGAGTTCGACATCGACGCGAGCCAATACACCGTCAAGAAAAGGGTTCAACGTAGAAAATCTTTTGCACTCACCAGACTATACTACAGTATCGACCCGATTTTGTCTTACCCCGGTTTTATTATGTTTTCGACCCAATTTATGACGTCCCGATTTTATCACGTTTTCGACCCGATTTTGCCACCACAAAACAAAAATTGAAAATTTTAGTAGTTCTTTTTATTTCCGTAAATAATACCAACATTGATTTTTATGAAATAACTTTCACCGCCTGTAGTTTATTATAAATGACTTCTGAGTACCTGTGAAAAATTCTGTAAGCATTTTCGACAAGAAATAACGGGTGCCAGTTACGCATTTTGCCTTTCCAATGCATAAACTGATTATAATTTGTAAAATGAATTAAAAAATTGAAAATCATTTTGTTTTATCACCCCAACATTCACCAGAGGGTGATAAAATCGGGATATTACTGTATACTATTATCGAGATATTTCCTAACCAAATTGCTGCAACTGAACTATCTTGACGCTGAGCTTCAAGGCAGCAAGCAGGTATTGTAATATGGTTGAGAGCCGCAGTGTGGTTCTCTGATTCTTCACCTTTTGTTTCGCGATGAAAGAAATGGAAAAGTATGTCAGAACTCGCTCCTGTTTCCTGCAATATTCGAATTCACAAAATCTTGGCATCTTCTCCAACTTACCATCGACGCAAATCTGGGAAATGTTCATCGTAGCACTATATTTGATTTTTTTTTATTTCTTTATTAATGAGGTTTTCAGCCTAGACGCTGGTTCACCTCTTCAATATGAATAATTTACAGAAAAATAAAATTAGATATGAGAAAAAATCTCTTTTAACACGTACGTCCCCAACCCCCATTTTACGACAAAGCTCAAAATTCAAAACCACGCAGCTCAGCCAATTTTTAACGGATTTTCAAGCAATCTTCTGGAATCGATCACAAAACTCCTATAGTTTTAGGAACCGAGGTCAATTTTTGTGCAATGGCCATGGTTCCGGATATATTCCGGGGAGTACTGGGGTTACCTCCCTCCCGGAAAAAATGGTCACTGACAGATCGGCTTCGAAATTCATCGTGCGACATGTCAAACTTCATGATTTTGCAAAACAAGTACACTGGAGTACATTTCGGCGATTTTCGATCGAATTGGCCACCCTCCGGGTACTTCCAGGGCCTGGTTCCCTTGGGGAAGTGGCCAATTTTCGTTCAATCTTGGAATCCATCTTGCGACATGTCAAACTTCATGATTTTGCAAAACAAGTACACTGGAGTACATTTCTGCGATTTTCGATCGAATTGGCCACCCTCCGGGTACTTCCAGAGCCTGGTTCCCTTGGGGAAGTGGCCAATTTTCGTTCAATCTTGGAACCCATCTTGTGACATGTCAAACTTCATGATTTTGTAAAACAAGTACACTGGAGTACATTTCGTCGATTTTCGATCGAATTGGCCACCCTCCGGGTACTTCATGATTTTGAAAAACAAGTACACTGGAGTACATTTCGTCGACTTTCGATCGCATTGGCCTCCCTCCGGGTACTTCCCGGGCCTGGTTCCCTTGGGGAAGTGGCCAATTTTCATTCAATCTTGGAACCCATCTTGCGACATATCAAACTTCATGATTTTGTAAAACAAGTTGGAGAACATTTCGGTGATTTTCGATCGAATTGGCCACCCTGCGGGTACTTCCAGGTAGGTCTGTGCGTTGATTGAAATGTTACCGGCGGTGTCGTGATAGATCATTTTCAGGCAGCGGCGGTGGCGTCACGCCGTTGGTGATCAGCGGTGGCGTGGATCGGTGTGAACCAGTTTCAAGCGCAAAAAATGTCTCTGAATTCTTTCAGAAGTTCCTCCACTAGTTTTTTTGAAAGATCGTCAAGAAATTCCTTTGGACATTCCTCCGTAAGTGCCTCTGGGAAGTTCATCCAGAAACTCCTCCCGGATTTCGTCTGGAAGTTCCTTCAGGAATTCCTCCGGAAGCTCCTCCAGGAATTCATCTGGAAGTTTCTCCATGAATTCTTCCGAAAGCTCCTCCAGGAATTTCTCCGGAAACTGGAATTAGCCACCTGGAATTCCAGGAATTACTGGAGGATTTTCCGGATGAATTCCTGGAGGAGCTTCCGGAGAATTTTCTAGAGGAACTTCTGAAGGAATTCCTGGAGGAACTCCTGGAGGAATTCTTGGAGGAACTTCCGGAGGAATTCCTGGAGGAACTTCCGGAGGAATTCCTGGCGGAACTTCCGGAGGAATTCCTGGAGGAAGTTTCGGAGGAATTCCTGGAGAAAATTCCGGAGGAATTCTTGGAGGAACTTCCGGAGGAATTCCTGGAGGAACTACCCGGAGGGAGGCCAATTCGATCGAAAGTCGCCGAAATGTACTCCAGTGTACTTGTTTTGCAAAATCATGAAGTTTGACATGCCGCAAGATGGGTTCCAAGATTGAACGAAAATTGGCCATTTCCCCAAGGGAACCAGGCCCTGGAAGTACCCGGAGGGTGGCCAATTCGATCGAAAATCGCCGAAATGTACTCCAGTGTACTTGTTTTACAAAATCATGAAGTTTGACATGTCACAAGATGGGTTCCAAGATTGAACGAAAATTGGCCACTTCCCCAAGGTAACCAGGCCCTGGAAGTACCCGGAGGGTGGCCAATTCGATCGAAAATCGCAGAAATGTACTCCAGTGTACTTGTTTTGCAAAATCATGAAGTTTGACATGTCGCAAGATGGGTTCCACGATTGAACGAAAATTGGCCACTTACTCAAGGGAGCCAGGCCCTGGAAATACCCAGAGGGTGGCCAATTCGATCGAAAGTCGCCGAAATGTACTCCAGTGTACTTGTTTTGCAAAATCATGAAGTTTGACATGTCGCAAGATGGGTTCCAAGATTGAACGGATATTGGCCACTTCCCCAAGGAAACCAGGCCCTGGAAGCACCCGGAGGGTGGCTAATTCAATCGAAAATCGCCGAAATTTACTCCAGTGTACTTGTTTTGCAAAATCATGAAGTTTGACATGTCGCACGATGGATTTCGAAGCCGATCTATCAGTGACCATTTTTTCTGGGAGGGAGGTAACCCCAGTACTCCCCGGAATATATCCGGAACCATGGCCATTGCACAAAAACTGACCTCGTTTCCCAAAACTATAGGAATTTTGTGATCGATTCCAGAAGATTGCTTGAAAATCCGTTAGAAATTGGCTGAGCTGCGTGGTTTTGAATTTTGAGTTTTGTCGTAAAATGGGGGTTGGGAACGTACGTGTTGAGAATGCAATCAATTTTGTTTCTTCTTCTTGGCTGTTACGTAGGATGTCCCCTATGCTCGATTGAAGGTTTTGGTTTTCTCGCGATGATTCGTATTGAGGACAGTTAATGAGAAGGTGTTCGACGGTAAGGGGTACTTTGCAACCATGACATATTGGTCTATTCACGTTTGTTATGCAATGTGGGTGTGTCATCCTGGTATGACCAATACGAAGTCGGGATAAGATTAATTGTTTCTTCCGCACTTCACGGTCTCGCCATTGTCTGGTATCAGTTTTTATTTTCCTCAGAAAAAGTTCCCGATTATTCAGCCATTGTTGCTGCCACGATTGGTGAATGCTTCGTTGAATTGTTCGTCGAGCGTCGGGCCCTGGCACCAGTATGTTCCACATTCGGGAACCTCCTCCGATATTCGTTAATCGATCCGCTTCTTCGTTGCCCTTTATGCCGCTATGTCCTGGAATCCAGCAAAGAGTAATATTGGGTGAAATTATGGCTTCGATCTCTTGGATAATTGTATGCTTCTGTCATGGATTTTCCAATGCTGTCAAAACGCTGGCTGAATCCGTTAAGATGATTGTTGGGATTCTGGCATTGCAGATGTTCTTGATAGCCAGGAAGATGGCTGCAGCTTCAGAGGAGAACACAGAAAACTGGGGTGACATCGCGCATCTCGAATCGAATCACTCGATTCGTAAGTTTTTGGATTCGTTTCGAAAAAAATGCGGCATTATCTATTTCGTTCGACTTCATTCAGTCGCAGTACAAGATTTCGAATGGTGCTGTACTCAGCGCCGTAGCGTGTGGTTGGCCAGGTTGGTTCCCGCCAAGGGCGCCAGCCTTCAGGGGGCGCCAAAATCACTGTTTGCTCTATAATAAATAGAACAGTTTTATTACTTAAAGGCCATGTAATAACCAAACCGACTATCGGTTGGTCCAAAGATCTATAGGTATATGGTAGATGCGTAATCTTGATGGAGCAAACAAAGAATATTTTCCATTATTTCACATCTACATGTTAAATGGATTGGTTTTAGTTTTGACTGCTATTCAGGATTCTCATGGACCTCTGGGACCGGGTTGAAGGAGCCAATTGAATAAGAAAAAATCTGAGAGTATCTTATTAAGTTATTTGAAAATCAATTTGTTTGATATCCACATTGCGATTGGCCAAATTTTTGGTCACTATTATGGCCAGCGAGAGTTTTTCGGAATTGTAATGTTTCAGCATTGTGGAGTGAATAGTGAAGAAATGATTCAGTTTTTCCATGTGGGTTCCTTCAAATGAATACGTCCACAAATAAGCGATTGAACAAATTCCGAGGGCCCTTTTGCTCCTATGATTGATATCAGGAATCCTCCAGGAATTCTTCCTACAGTTCTTCCAGCAATTCCTCCAGGAATCCCTTCTTCCGGTTGTTCCTCCAAGAATTCCTTCGTTAGTTCCTCCAGAAGCTCCTACAGGAATTTCTCCAAATGTTCCTCCAAGAATTTCTTTGAAAGTTTCTGCCAGAATTCCTCCAGAAGTTTCTTCGGGAATTCATTCGGAACTTTCTCAAGTTATTCCTCCGGAAGTTCCTTTAGCAATTCCTCAGGAAGTTCCTCGAGGAATTCTTCCAAAAGTTCCTCAGGAATTCCCCCGGAAGTTCATCCAGAAATATATCTGAAAATTTCTTCAAGAATTCCTAAAAAAGGTTCTTAAGAAATTCCTCCGGAATTTATTTCAGGATTTCATCCAGAAATTTGTTCAGACTTAATTTCCGGAAATCTTTCAGAAGCTTCGCCAGGAGTTCCACTAGAAGCTACTCCAGAAATTCATATAAGAATTCCATTAGATTATTTTACAGATAGAAGAACTTTGAATATTTTAATAATTTTAATATATAAATATTTTAATAATTCCTTTTGAAATTCACTTACTTAGAATTTATCTATACCCATCTACCATCCAGCTCTCGAGAATTTTACTGGAAATTCCTCCAGGTATTTCCCCCAAAAAATTTCCAAGAACTTTACTTGAAAGCGTTTAGAAATGCTCAAAAGTTCCTTAAGGATTTATTCTACAAAATTCAGAAATTCAAGGGGTTATTCCTACAGAAAATGTTACAACAATTCTTCCGAAAATTTCTATAAAAACATCTTTGGATGTTCTTATGAGAATCCATCCGGAAATTTCTCATCAAATCCGGATAATCGAAATGTCGGAGCAAAAAACGTATTTATTAATACTTATTAAAACTGCTTTCGCCGGAAGACTCCAGTCTTAAAAGTACAACTTCAGTCATTAACTCTTATATGGAATATTACTAGGTACCCATATCCAAACATTACTGCCGTAAGTTCTCCAGGTAATCCCCAACAGTTTGTCAAGAAATCAACCAAATGTGGGCTTCGTGACCGTGCGGATAGCGACGTCAATCGTCTAGATGTATGCGTTATGGGGTGTGGGTTCGACTCCCGCCCGATAGGGAGGAAACTTTTCATGATAAAAATATTCTCCACTGGTCCATTGGGTGTTATGTGTCATGTCCGTTGTCTCATGCTAGGTGTTAAGTGTTCAGTCTGTACGACCTCTGGTGGAAGACGGTGTCCCCGTCTTTCTTTTTTTAAACCTTTCTGGATTTTTTTCCGCTAAATTCCTTCTGGGACTCACCCCAGAATATCCTAAGGAATCTACCCTGGAAATTCTCCCAATTTTTCTTCCACGAAGTCTTAAAGGAGCTCTCCCAAAAAATATATCCGGTAATATCAGCGAATTTACTTCAAAAATTCTTTTTAGAAATTCCTCCATGAATTCCCCCAGAAATTACTAAAGGTATTTCTTAGAAAATTTCATGAATGGTGCCGGAATACTTTTTTCAAAAGAAGAATTTATTTGTTTAATAAAAATAAAATAAAACTCAATCCCATCTTCTTCGTAATATACTTTAGAGATGGCCGTAAAAAGTTTCAGCAATTTTAATGAGATTCTAACCCGGCTCTACAAGTTTGCTTATTTTTTTAGTAGTAGTAGTAAAATTCTTCTTTATTTAAAACATTTTTTGTTCTACAATCATTTTATACATGTACAGTGATCGGCCGGCTTGGCTCTCCAACTTCAATTTCAATTATTGTTATTATTATTATTATTATTATGCTATTACTTAATTTTTAAAATATAATGTATCATGACGGCCTTTAGGAGGCGCTGGTGTGTTTTTTAAAATTTGATAACCTAACTACTATGTACACTAATATTTACAATAAAAAAATTTGATAACCTAGATTGGAACTAGCGCCCTAATTGGAGCCTGATCCGAATGCAGGCAACGGACCCTAAACTTTTCTTTACACTCACCAAAGCGTTCATGTAAGGTTTTTATTCCGGCCAGACGGTGGACCTCGGATGTTCTTGTCCTGGGAGGGGTGTTGAGGATCATCCTCAGGAATTTGTTTTGGACCCGTTGAAGTTTGAGGTGGTGGGTTTTAGCGCAGCTCTCCCAGACCGGCATGCCATATTCGATCACAGGGAGGATGATTTGCTTGTAGACAGCAAGCTTATTTTCAGGGACAATGACGACCGGCGGTTGATCAAAGGGTACAGTAGTTTCAACAAGACGTTACACTTTGTCACCGTTTTGTCAACCTGTTGCCTGAAAATAAGCTTGCTGTCGAGGGTCAACCAAGGTAGCCGTCCTCATTGGCCCATTCCACAGTCGTGCCATTGAGGATGATTTTACAGTCCCCAGGCGGAACAAGTTTAGGGGATTTGGAGTGGGGAAAATGATGACCTGGGTCTTCGCCGCGTTGATACAGATCTTCCAGCTGGTGAGGTACTCTGTCAGGGCATCCAGGCCTCGTTGGAGTTTTGCCACTAGCGCTCTGATCACTCTACCGTTGTAGACGATGGATGTGTCATCTGCGAACAGAGACAGAATGCCGCCTTCTGGAGGTTCTGGCATGTCGGAGGTGAACAGATTGAAAAGCAGGGGCCGAGGATACTGCCCTGGGGAACGCCTGCGACGATGTTGTGCGCATTGGAACTCGCTCCGCTGATTGAGACCCGGAATGTCCTTGCCGACAGGTAATTGTTGATGATTTTCACCAGGTAGCTGGGAAGATTGTAGCGTTGTAGTTTGTACACCAGGCCATCATGCCATACATTTGTCAAATGCCTTCTCCACATCGAGTAAGGCCATGGCGGATGTTTTTGAGACAAACTTGTTCCGTCTGAGGACGTTGGTAACTCGAGTCAGTTGGTGTACAGTTGACCGACCGCGTCGGAAACCAAACTGTTCCTCGAGCAAGATGTTGAGATTTTCGGCAGACTTAAGTAACCGATGATGAATAGCTTTTTCGAATAGCTTGGATAACCCTGAGAGAAGGCTGATGGGTCGATAACTTTTGGGGGAGGAAGGATCCTTCCCAGGCTTCCGGATGGGGATGACTTTCGCTGACTTCCAGGACGATGGGAAGTAGCTAAGCCGGAGACACTGATTAAAGATCAGCGAGAGGTGCTCAAAGAACGGAGCACTCATGTGTTTGAGCTCGAGATTCAGGATGCTGTCGAAGCCTGGGGTCTTCATGTTCTTCGACGATTTGATATAGGCCGTCAATTCGTCAGCTGAGATCTCCAACTCCTCCGAGAAGTCGTTGGGAATCAAATGGATGTTGTTAGCATGCTCGTTGACGGCTGCTTCGTGTGGACTGACGATGTTCTGCCCAAGATTGTGTGAGCTGACGAAGTGACGACCTATTTCAGCGACCTTCTCTGCAGGAGTTATCAAGCGATCCTTAGAGCCATTATTGTCTAGTGGGATCAAAGGTGGAATGGGCCGAGGCTTGGATTTTAGAATTTTGGTCATTTTCCAGAACGGCTTAGCATAATCTGGGAGAGTGCGGATCTTATTCGAGAAGTCGTTATTTCTGAGGTCCACCATTCTGGCCTTGATAATTTTGTGATTCGATTGCAGCGTGCCTTAAGCTCAGGCAGTCCAGTACGCTGAAACTGCCTGCGAGTGACATTCCGCAATGGAATCAAATCTTTGGTGAGTGTATCGATGTTTAAGGAGTTGGTTACCTGCCGAGCCGTCGGTACGTGTTGCTCTCGGGCCGCCGTGATCGCCTCCTCGATAGCGCACAGCTGGCGGTCGATACTTGCTTATTTTTTTTTTTTTTATTCCTTTGTTTTTATTTGATAGGCACTCTGTGTTACTTAACCGCTACTGTGCCGAGATCTACTGTGGTATTCTGCAACCAGAATCCACACAGAATCTATTTTTAGATTTTTCCATTATTCATTGTTGTTGTCGTTGTTGGTCCATCTCGTCGTGAGTCCATTGTGTTCGTTTTGTCCATGTCGTGTATCCAATGATCGTTGCATTGTCCGGTTGCCATTTATCCGGGTAACGTTGGAGGAATGCCTCCGAGAAGAACAAGTTGTCAGTCGTCATCAGGCAGCCTGACGGTGAAGCGTGCACCCCAATACGCCACCGCATAGGCTGCGCATCCGGCGACTGACGAGGGTTTTGGTGGAGGGGCTGGGAATCGAACCCATGACCATTCGCTTGAAAGGCGAACGTGTAGCCAACTACGCTACGGGACCCCCCTTTAGTTTGCTTATTTGTGTCATTTTGTTCAAGCCTTCTATGTGTATGTAAGGTATCAGGTCCCACTACATCTCTGAATATTGAACGCTATTTAAAGCACGTTTGAATCATTAAACTTTTTTGTTGGCATGAGATTCAAATTGCTTTTCAAATATAAAATTTTAGCATTTGATTTCTCTTAGTAGAAGAGGGGCGCCCAACAAACGATTCGCCAAGGGCGCTGGGAGTCCACGCTACGGCTCTGGCTGTACTAGTTCAATCGAGTATGTTCTGTCAAACGAAATGTAAACAGAGAGAATAAGAGATAGCTGTCTCCGTGTGTAGTGCCTCCCGCTGGAGAGACAACCTTCAGCTCATGGCGAATGTGAGTAAACAGAGAGAATAAGAGTGATTTCATCTGCGTGTAGCATGTTGCCTGTTAGAAAGGCATCCTTCAGGGCATGAATTGGCGGTTAATTTATAAACAAGCAATTGTGCTCAATGACTTTAAAAAGCAATATTATTTATTGAGCAGTTGCAACCAATTAAAACATTATGCCGATACGACATGTTTTGTAAATTGAGATATTGTTACGACACAAATTATAAGTTTTATGTTTATTCGAGTGTATGCCACAGATCCAAATTTGAGCTAAAGAAGGATTCGATAATAAATTACTTTGATGTTTCCATGTATTTTAGTTGGGCCATCTCATGCGCGTTTTTTATTTAACTCATCTATTTTTACGTAGATTTTGGAATACACACGTTTTTACGCAGATTTTCCTCATAGATTTATCACGCTATTTATCGAAATCGTAAAAAATACGTGAAAACTTAAAAAAACCGATTTTAGTTGAAGTCGTTTTTACGCGGATGTCGGGATAATTAGAGATTGCATATTGTCTGGAAACTATAAAAGTAGGTATACTATAGACATTCTTCTCCTCAAGAGACAATAATAAAACATTTATTCTCTTCCAGTAGAGAAATAATAACAAATATAATTAAAAACTTTCAGCAAGAAATAACTCTCGAACAACATTTGAAAGCTATAAAGGTGACGAGTGTTTTTCATTCGACTCGAGTAGTTTTTCAGTGTGCTATCGAGTGTCCATAATGCCAAAACATCTCGTTATTCTTGTACCTCCTCGAGTATACTCGAACGATGAGTCGTTTTCAAGATCGAATCGAAACCCGTAATGTCAAACATGTTCGACTCGATAGAATTACGTTCGAATCGAGATGCACAATGCCACCCCTGATCTGGCACCCTACGAGCTATGCTGAGGGTGTTGCTGTTTATTCCTATTCCTACTTTCCCACCAGATCGAGGTCCATCCGTAAATATTTTGAGGTAATTATTGTATTTAGCATGAAGTAGTTCGTTGAGTATTGCGAAGGCTCTATTTGATGATTCTCCTGCTCGAACTTTCCGCTTAACTGACCATTCTATCTTAGGGTTAGGTCGATCCCATCGACGGTCTCCGACCCGATGGACATTAGCTATCGGGGGGAAATTCGTATCTGTCAACTCCCTAAGAAGTTGTTTCGCTTTCTCATAGACGAACACGTTGAAATTATCACCATAGTTGAAATTACCACCAAGTCGAGTCAAGTACAAGAAGCACTGAAGACGGCCTTACTTTTGAGGTCGAAATATGTATCTGTCAAGATACAATTAAGTGGTGGAATTCAATGGGATTGTGTAAACTCGTCTTATGACAAGTATCACCATAGGTTTTTTTTTTCAAGAAAATTAATAGCCCGATTTGCTGCAGTAATCGCCAGTAGGTAATGAAAGGGCAATGCACCAGCCTCTACGCACGTGGACAACGTGGGTGAGCTGGGGATTATTCCGGAAGTAAGTCTGATAACCTTGTTATACGTTGGACTGAGGAGGTGTATCATTGCAGCATAGGAACGTATGGTGACTTCAAGTCTGTAGAGGAGTTTGCTGATTACATTACTGCGTCCAATGTTGTGAAGGGATTTCCGGTTACTAGTTTTGTGTCTGCCACTGATTGATTGGACTATGCGTAGTTAATATCGTTAATATCCTTTTTAACTGTGTGGAAGTGGGATTCGAAATTGCATCTTCGATCGAAGATTCGTATTTTTTTTTATAAGGTATATGTTGTTGTCCAACAGCTAATGGATTGTTCCATGGGTTGTGTCGAAATGTACAGAAATGTGAGATTGAACATTTCTCAGCGGCCATTGTAAATCCTACCTGATCTGCCCATTTGGCTACGGCCCGAACTGCTGCTTGAAGCTTTCGTCTGATGATTTTCGGATGTTTGCCAGTTACTACGATGACTATATCGTCCGCATAAACGAAGATGAAAATACCATCTGGTAACTTTTCGAAGATGGAGTTCATGGCTATTAAAAAAGGGTCACGGCCAATACAGATCCTTGCGGCACATCTGTTTGTTCTTCGAAGATTCTGGAACTTGTGTTGCCTATCTGCACTTGAAACGTTCGATCTTTCTTACTTTCCCATATTTCCTATGATTCCCCATTCCACTAGCTGCTGCAATATAGCTGGGTGCCAGACTCTATTATATGCTTTTGAAAGGTCAAGCGCCACCAAGTTTACGTGTAGGTTATTCGTTAACGCATCATCGATTGTTTGGCCTATCGAAGCAAAATACGAACCAGTTACTCTGCCTTTGAGGAAAGCGTGCTGACGCTGGTCTAACCGATCTTGGAGTGCTGTTGTTAATCGTCTGTTTACCATGCGCTCCATTATTTTAGATGCGCAGCAAGTAAGGGCAATCGGTCTATAGTCCCGGGGGTCGCTTGAGCTGGTTTGGGCTTTTGGAGTAGGGACGACCAAACTATGGCGCCATCCAATTGGAAAGTGCCGGTAGTCCAGACTTGATTGAAACTTTCAAGGAGAGATTTTAACCCGTGGTGGAAGTCACTTAATGAAAGGATAGCTTATGTTATCCGGTTCTGCTGATTTTCCTCTGGCTGTATCGAGGGCGAAGATAAGTTCACCTATAGTAAAAGGCCTGTTGAAGTCACAGTCGTTGGTGTCATCTGGGATTGTAAAGTTGATTGTCGGGAACTTATTCACATTCGCCAGAAAATGGGCAGGGTACGATGCACATGATGAAATTTCCGCGAAATATTGTCCAATACCATTTGCCACTAATATGGGATCACGGGAGAAAACGCCATTGTGCTGAATACCTATATCTCGTGCTTTTATTTTTCCACTAAGTGCGTTCACTCTCCTCCACATTTCTGTGATTGATTGGGAGCTGTCGAAGCCATCTAAGAAGTTTTCCCACGATTGTTGCTTAGCTTCCCTGATGATATCTCTGCATTCATTTCGGAGGCGTTTGTATTCGTTAACAACTGCTTCAAAGTCTGGATGGTCTTTAGAAGTTCGTTTGAAGGGTCTTCCTTCGGGCTTTCACTGCGGCTTTCGTTTTGTCGTTCCACCAATGCAATGCCCCTTTTTCTCGGATTACTTCCCGTTTTTGGAATATTGGCATTTGCATCTTCGAGAATGAGTCCACAAAGCTTTTCAGGATCGTAAATGCTGTCGCAATCAACTAGACATGAGATATCTCGCTCGAAGTTCTCCCTTTTTTTTTATTATTTTTTTTTTTTTTTTTTTTTTTTTAACTAATTTTATTTGCTAATTATCTAAAACATGCATTCATTTCTTAGACTAGGTGTTCGGTGTTTTCTTAACACTATCATCCTTATTTGCTATGTTACGCTTTTAGTTATTATTAATACATTTCAATTGCCTCTAGCAGTTAGAATTTTTTCCTTTGGTTGAATTGAACCATGTAGGAATTACAATGTTTTCTACTTAAACTAAACTTAACCTATTTTATACTAAGGGTACAAGGAGCTAATCGTTGCCACCCTGGTGGTAAATCAGGTAAGTCAGAAGTAAAAATGTTATACAATATGGGCCCCAGTATGCTGCCTTGGGGAACACCAGCCCTTACAGGTAATCTATCAGATTTAGAATTCTGATAGTTTACCTGCAGTGAGCGATCTGATAAATAATTTTGGATCAGTTTAATGATGTACAGAGGAAAATTAAAATTCATCAATTTTACAATCAAACCTTCATGCCAAACACTGTCAAATGCTTTCTCTATATCAAGAAGAGCAACTCCAGTCGAATATCCTTCAGATTTGTTGAGCCGAATTAAGTTCGTAACTCTTAAGAGCCAGTTCGCGAGAAGCGCGACCCCCTCTTGTATCGATATTCTCCGATTTTCAGGGTTTGTTCATATATGTAAGAGAAGACATTTTGCAAATTTTCAGATTTTTTCATTGAGGGGAAGTGGGGTAAAACGGCCCTTCAGAAATTATTGTTCAAAAATCGCCAAAACCAAAAAAATGCAATAACTTTGGCAATGAGTGACCGATTTTGTTTAAATTTTGCACGTTTTTTCTACTCAATTAGTACTTTATACCAAGTGGTTAATAGGGTTATAAAGTTGTTTACTTTAGGAGAAAATTGACTTTTCGATAAAAAATGGTCGTTTTTCCAAAGGGAATTTTTTCACCAACAGATCTAGGATAAAAACTAAACCCGTAAGGCAGTTAAGGAACTAAAGAGCTTTCATCCCATATATAATGTAGAAGCGCCAACTCAAGAATTTCTAAGAAAATCGCTATTTTCTGCAACACTGTTAATTCTTAAGAAAGTTCGCACAAATTTTGACCCTACTTAAGTTGATGTTTTCCGATCTGGGGAAAAATGTCCAAACTTTTTGTCTAAGTTGAAATTAAAAATTAGAGTTTTTCATTAGGGAGTGTAGGGTAAGATAGTCCTTTAAAAATAAATGTAAAAAATACATCATTTTTTATGTGAGTTCTAACAGAAAATACATAAGTTTTAAAAAACTGTTTCTTCTTCCTTTCAATTCATCTATATTTTTCGTCTCAATAGATACGTATATCCTTCGCTGATCTATATTAGATAGCAAACTATTTGCAGAACAATTTTGAACAGAAGTAAAATAGGACCAAAATAAGTGCCTTAAACATTAGCACGTCTTTCGCAAACTGAAACAAAAATGAACGGATTCGACGAAAGTGCTTGTCGATATTTTCTTTGAATGGGTGGGTACCGGTACTGATGTTGCTTTTACAGCAATGCGAAAAAAAACAATTATTATTAACGGCAAATGAACAATTTCGTAACGTTTAAACATAGCTTGTTGGTGGAGCTGCTTCTCAGATTATATTTTTCTTTTGTACCTACTTGCATCAGGTTTGTTTTTGTAGCTTGTAACGATTGTGTGGTATTCATAACTCTCTTTCATCCTCCATAATTATCAATTTAAACCAAATTCTGCAAGTTTATTGTGCAAAAACGTCAAACCGTGTACCATTCATATATTTTGAATTACTAACTTTCAAACTGCTAGCTAATATTACAGAGATACAATCTAAACAAAATGTTTGACTGAATGGACTATACCAGTTCTAATCGGGTGTATATATTTTCATGAGTTGGACAATTTTATCTCATAGGTAATGGAATACCCTCGATTTCTATGTTTACACAACTGTGTAAAAAACTCTCCAAAGTTTAACAAAGTTTCATTCATTTTGCACAATACGGAGAAACTTTTTTTCTACAACGAGCTGATTTTTAAAAGGAGAGCGAAACAAGGTAATGTGTATACTATTGAATAGGATAGAGTATCAATTGTCTGACGATTTGAAAACACACCCTCATGAAAATACTTCAAATTTTATGATACACGTTTCTACACTCATAGATAAAGTATGTAAATTGTAGATCGCTTAATCAATTAATTAGAAGATTACCATACAAAACTGTTTTATTCTCAGCTTAATTTACACCACCTGGAAGTGCTTGAGTACCTCAACAAAACTGTGTAGTTGATTGTAAAATGGATGCCTTAAATATCAGCCTTTTTCTCTTGAAATCTTTGCTAACCTTATATGAACATATTTCCAACCAACCATAAGGTGTGGTTTGCTAAGAAGTAGTACTTGGGTAGTAACAGCTTGCAATACTTTTTGAGAAATCTATCTATTGCTTTTTTCACCGAGGAATAGACTACCGTGTTGAAGTACCAATGTAACAAACAAAGTACCAAAACAAATGTTCTTCCGAATGGATGGAAACTAGCTAAAGCATTGGATTTTGCTTTACGTCGTTCTTGAACCATGCATCGTTCTTGCAATTAAGACGTCACCATGGAGGAACTGGTGGGAATATATTTTGGTGGAACAATAATTTTGAACGGGAGTTTAAGACGGCGCAAAGTTTACAATACCTCCGCCGGAATATTATAGAGATGACATGACTAGTTGACTAGTTCACGTGTTTTTTGGAGTGTGGGACAGTGTGTAGGATTTATTTGTTGACAGATAGAAAACCATAAAAACACTAAGCTTGGAAGAATTTCGAAGCTAACTAGCAAAATCACTAGATTAGTTGCCAGTTGGGTCGGAATAATCAAATCTAAGAAGTGTGGTTACGATTATCTTGTTTCGTAACATTATTTATATTTGGAGATCTATTTACCCCTCTCTCCCCATCCCAATATTTTGCCAAATAGTTTCATCTACATATAGAAATAAACCTTGTGAGTTTCAGCCAGATGCTGAAACATCGATAAAATGGAGTTGCGATTCTAACAAACTGGCTTGTAAACAAAAAGTGCAATATGCAGAAGTTCATAATTTGATTGATTATTCTTGTCGGCGCACTGAAATAAGTTTCAATAAGTTTGATATATATTCTGCTTGAGCTCACATATAAAAATTTATGAATTTTTGACATTTTATTTTTACAAGGCTATTTTACCCAATTTACCGAAATTGCTCATTTATCGTTAAGAATAATTGTTTTTTGTTCGCATAGATGTAAAAGCAACATCACTACCGGTACCCACATTAATTGAAGCTTATTAAAAAAAATCTACAAGCACGTTCGCCGAATTCGTTCATTTTTGTTTCAGTTTGCAAACAAAGTGCTAATGTTTAAGGCACTTATTTTGGTCCTATTTTACTTCTGTTGAAAATTGTTCTGCAAATAGTTTGCTATCGAATATAGATCAGTGAAAGATATACGTATCTATTGAGACGAAAAATATAGAAATTTTTTTAAAGGAATAAGAAACAGTTTTTTTTAAAACTTATGTATTTTCTGCTAGAACTCACATAAAAAATGATGTATTTTTGACATTTATTTTAAAGGACTATTTTACCCTACACTCCCTAATAGAAAATTCTGATTTTGAATTTCAACTGAGACAAAAAAGTTTGGACAGTTTTCACCAGATCGGAAAACATCAACATAAGTAGGGTCGAACTTTCTTAAGAATAAACAGTGTTGCAGAAAATTTCGATTGTCTAAGAAATTCTTGAGTTGGCGCTTCTGAATTATATATGAGATGAAAGCTCTTTAGTTCCTTAATTGCCTTACGGGTTTAGTTTTTTATCCTAGATCTGTTGGTGAAAAATATTCCCCTTGGAAAATCGACCATTTTTTATCGAAAAAGTCAATTTTCTGATAAAGTAAACAACTTTATAACCCCATTAACCACTTGGTATAAAGTACTAATTGAGTAGAAAAAACGTGCAAAATTTAAACAAAATCGGTCACTCATTGTCAAAGTTATTGCATTTTTTGGTTCTGGCGATTTTAGAACAATAATTTTTTAAGGGCCGTTTTACCCCACTTCCCATCAATGAAAAAATCTGAAAATTTGCAAAATGCCTTCTCTTAAATATATGAACAAACCCTGAAAAGGTCATCCAACTCGTAGAACATCGTTTCAACCTCCCTTGGAAAGGGGGTCGCGCTTCTCGCGAACTGGCTCTTAATAACTGATGAGTGGTTGAATGCCCATGGCGAAAACCAAATTGCTCATCAGCAAAAATAGAATTGTCATTAATATGAACCATCATTCTATTTAAAATAATCTTTTCAAACAGTTTGCTTATTGAAGAAAGCAAACTGATTGGGCGATAACTAGAAGCCTCAGCTGGATTTTTGTCCGGCTTCAAAATTGGAACAACTTTGGCGTTTTTCCATTTATCTGGGAAGTATGCCAATTGAAAACATTTGTTAAATAAATTGACCAAAAATGATAAAGAGCTCTCAGGAAGTTTTTTGATAAGTATGTAGAAAATACCATCATCACCCGGGGCTTTCATATTTTTAAATTTTCTAGTAATAGATCTCACTTCATCCAAATTGGTTCCCAACGAAGGGTCAAAAACAATCTCTTGATTGAGAATGTCTTCGAAGCTCCGTGTAACCTGATCCTCAATTGGACTAGTGAGACCTAGACTAAAATTATGGGCACTCTCGAACTGCTGAGCAAGTTTTTGAGCCTTTTCGCCATTTGTTAATAAAATTTTATTTCCCTCTTTAAGCGCTGGAATTGGCTTTTGAGGTTTGTTAAGAATTTTGTTAATTTCAAAAGGGTTTCGAACTGGGATCCAACTTCGAGACATTATTCTCAAAGTTGGTATTTCTCAGAATAGCGAAACGTTTTTTAATTTCATTTTGCAAATCTCGCCAAATAACTTTCAACGCGGGATCGCGAGTTCTTTGGTATTGCCTTCTTCTCACATTTTTAAGACGGATCAGTAGCTGAAGATCGTCGTCAATAATAATGGAGTTGAATTTAACTTCACATTTCGGAATTGCAATGCCTCTGGCTTCGACAATTAAATTTGTTGAGCATTATCAATATCACTTTTGGTATCGAGAGGAATATCAACATCAAAATTCCTATCGATATACGTTTTATATAAATCCCAATCAGCTCTATGATAATTAAAAGTAGAGCTGATTGGATTATAAATGGCTTCTTGTGAGATTTCAAATGTCACAGGAAGGTGATCAGAGTCAAAGTCAGCATGAGTTACCAATTGGCCACACAGCTGACTTGAATCCGTTAAAACTAAATCAATTGTAGAAGGATTTCGACTGGAAGAAAAACAAGTTGGTCCATTTGGATATTGAATAGTATAATATCCCGCAGAACAATCTTCAAATAAAATTTTACCATTGGAATTGCTTTGAGCATTATTCCATGAACGGTGTTTGGCATTGAAGTCACCAATTACGAAGAATTTTGATTTGTTGCGAGTCAGAATTTGAAGATCAGCTTTCAACAAATTCTTTTGCTGCCCATTGCATTGAAAAGGCAAATAGGCTGCAATGAAGGAAAATTGTCCAAAATTTGTTTCAACAGAAACTCCCAAGGTTTCAAAAACTTTGGTTTCAAACGAAGAAAATAATTTATGTTTGATACGTCTATTAATGACAATGGCGACCCCACCACAGGCGCTGTCAAGACGATCATTTCTGTAGATGAAATAGTTTGGATCTCTTTTAATGGAGGGTCCTGGTTTTAAATACGTTTCAGTTATAATGGCAATATGCACATTATGAACTGAAAGGAAGTTGAATAATTCATCTTACTTACCCTTTAGAGAGCGGGCATTCCAATTTAGAACTTTCACACAATTATTTGGATCCATTGAAACGGAGTCCGATAACAATTTTTTGTGTGTACTTTATACCAACCTGAACAGCTTCAGGAATGGTATTTGCTTTGAACATTGCATCAATCATGTGATGCAATTGTTCAGTTAAAAAATCAAAATCGGAAGCAGTCATGCTACCTGAATCGGCAACATGACGGTTATTTTCCGTTGGGACATGGGTATAAACCTCATTTTGAGAAGAGAAATTTGGTCAACCAGCAGCGATGTTTGCATACGTAGGTACATTGGAAAAATTGGAATTTACTGAAGTGCTTGCTACCCGTTGACGAGCGGCAAAATTTGTTTGTGAATTGTGGTGGGTATGAATTGCTCGACCGGTAACCGGTTTTGAAATTTGAGCGTTTGAAAAATTTCTACCCGTCGAATCTGGGATCCGATTGGAATTTCCCGTCATCAATTTTGCACGGGAATTCAAAACTTTTTTGCGTGAAGGGCATTCCCAGAAATTGGATTTATGATTGCCCCCACAGTTTGCGCACTTAAATTTATTGGAATCTTCTCTCACAGGACATGCGTCCTTGGCGTGAGAGGTTCCACCACAAATCATGCATTTAGCATCCATGTGACAATGTTTGGTTCCATGACCCCACTTTTGGCACTTACGGCACTGGGTAGGGTTTTGGAAATTTCCCCCAGGCCTGCGGAAATGTTCCCATGTAACACGGACATGAGACATAATACAGGCCTTTTCCAAACTTTTCATATTATTTAGTTCACTTTTGTTAAAATGAACTAAATAAAATTCTCGAGAAATGCCCCTCTGGGAAGTACCAGAATGGGATTTCTTTTTCATCTTAATTACTTGGACTGGTGAAAATCCAAGTAATTGAGAAATTTCCATTTTAATCTCATCCAGTGATTTATCATCTCTGGGGAGACCTTTCAAGACGACTTTGAACAATCGCTCAGTTTTGTCGTCGTATGTGAAGAATTTATGGCGCTTCTCAGTTAAATAGTGAAGAAGACGTTTGCGATCGTCAAAGGATCCCGGCAAAACGCGGCAGTCACCCTTCCTAGCAATCTGAAATGAAACCTTGATCCCCTGAAGGTTACTCAAAATCTCATTCCGGAAGCCAGAAAACTCGGCAACAGATACCACAATTGGCGGAATCCTTTGCTTTTTCGCATGAATCGAATCCCCTGGGCTAGAGGTAGATTCGATTTGCTCAATTTCATAATTTTCATTAATCAAATCGAACTGATTGCTCAGTTCGATTGGAGAAGAATTATTTCCGATATTAGAGTTTGAAGGAATGTCTGAAGTTTCCAGCTTCCTTCTATTTTTTCCGCGCTTGGGCAGGACGGTCTTGAAACCTTGTTTCTTTGAAGGAAGTGGAGAATTCAGAGACTCCCCCTTCCTCTTGTTTTTGTTAATACTCATTGCTGAGCGTGGAGACGTGACCTTCTAAGAGGTTTTTTCCCAGAACGGTGTCCCTGCAGGATTACCACCGCTTGTCGGAATTTTACTTCCGCAAACGGGTCCAACGTAAAACGAAGGCACGGGTCCTTGCAAAGATCGTAACGGGATCAGTGGGTACAAATAGCGCTAAGAAGCACCGTTGAAATTAAAATAGCTTCGGGTAGTATTAAAAACTTCCTTCCGCAAAGAGAGAAAGAACCGCACAGCACGAAAGCACGATGCGGTCTGTTCGAAGTTCTCCCAATTACCATCATCTAGCCGCCATCTTGGGCGCCTCGTCGTTTCTGGTGAGGAGTGTATTTCGATCATTTCGATGGGATAATGATCGCTACCCATTAAATCTGGGAGGATAGACCAGTTTAGAAGAGAGATTATACTTCTACAGGTTAACGAAACGTCTATCCATGATTGATATGTGCCTCGAGAAAGTGTCCTGAAAATGCATAGTGGTGGCTGTTGAAGTCTCCAAGGATGATGTATGGCTTTGGTAGCTGGTCAATCTGCTTTTGCAGCGTAGTTTCAATGTCACTGGTGCCGTTCTGCGGCAGGTATAAGGACACGACAGTGTGTTGAAACGGACAATTCATTTTAATTGCAAGTGCCACAAGAGGAGTGTCTAGTTGTACTATGATATGGGGGAGTGATTTTAGCACTGCAATTGCCACATTTTGGAAACGAGTTGAACCTTTGACGTATCATTTGTACTACCCTTTGAGAATACGGTCCAGATTATCTGTTTTATGACAGTGGATTTCTTGTAGCGCTAGCGTTTGTGGTGGGTTTTCATTTGTTAATATTTCCAGGTCGCTTAGGTTGTTGAATAGTCCATTCATATTCCACTGTAGCGACAGTAAAGTCCCTTCGTGATGATTTGTTGATAAATTTTGTGTAGACATTGGTGGTCCTATGAATTCGCAATG
This sequence comes from Armigeres subalbatus, assembly GCF_024139115.2. NCBI lineage: Eukaryota > Metazoa > Arthropoda > Insecta > Diptera > Culicidae > Armigeres > Armigeres subalbatus. The sequence goes on from NC_085139.1 coordinate 228,694,599, forward strand.
TTGGATTCTACGCGGCACTGGCAAGGTGTTCGCAGTACTGCTGGTTGAATTTGGTTGAATCTTGATGTATTGCTCGACTTCTATCGCTGGATTGGCCCGCCCTTTGTATTGAAATATGTTTGAAGTCCGGCTGGTTGAAGGTGTCTGATACATCTGGAAGAGTCGATCGTATTCGGCAGAGTTGGAGAGGACTGATGCTGGGAGCGGTAATCTCTCGGTAGGGGGTATCACTTCTTCGGATTTGGCTTGATGAATGTACTTAGTATGTCGATGCCGTCTGTCTAATACTCTGGGTTTATGGGGATGGTTAGCGCATGGAGATCCATCGATCGCTGAAAAAGTTGATGAGACTGCAGAGGATGTTCGCGATAACTTGTTTAATGTACTTGCCTGGGATATTCTTCACTTTCCTGGGGTGCTGCTCCAATAGGTTTCGGTGTGGGGAAAAGCCTAGGGTTTACAAAACCCTTAAAAGTGTTGTCTGTCCGGTTATTAGAGCTGCATGTCGCAATACTAGATTGATGTTGAGTTGCTGTTGGGTCTTCGAAGGCCGCACTGAGGGCATCTTCGTCTACGGGTTGGGGTATTGCGTCCCAGACAGATTCTCCGCTCTGCTGCGCTTCCACTTCCGAAAGTGGAAGGGGTACTGCACATTCCCCACTTCCAAACCTTCCTTCGTTCCCTGCGGTTGATTTCTGTATGATTTTGGCTAAGCTAAAGCTAAGCTAAAGCTAAGCTAAAGCTAAAGCTAAGCTAAAGCTAAGCTAAAGCTAAGCTAAGCTAAGCTAAAGCTAAGCTAAAGCTAAGCTAAAGCTAAGCTAAAGCTAAGCTAAAGCTGGAAGCTGCTAGGCTAAAGCTAAGCTAAGCTGGGCTAAGCTGGGCTGAGCTGAGGCTGAGGCTGAACAGGCTGAGTGGGCTGAGTGAGGTGGGAGCTGAGCTGGGTGAGTGAGCTGAGGCTGGGGCTGGGGCTGGGTGGGGTGAGTGGGAGCTGGGGAGTGGGAACAGGTGGGAGTGGGCTGGGAGCTGGTGGGGTGAACAGGGGTGGGGCTGGAACAGGGCTGGTGGGAGCTGGGGCTGGGGCTGGAGTGGAACAGGCTGGCTGGGCTGGGGTGGGTGGGAACAGGAGTGGGCTGGCTGGAGTGGAACAGGGCTGGCTGAACAGTGGGAACAGAACAGGTGAGGTGAACAGTGGTGGGTGGGAGTGGGCTGGGAACAGGAACAGGGCTGGAACAGTGGAACAGGTGGGCTGGGAACAGGCTGGGTGGGTGGGCTGGAGGGTGGGGTGGGAACAGGAACAGGAACAGAACAGGGGAACAGGTGGAACAGGGTGGGCTGGAACAGGTGGGTGAACAGGAACAGACAGGTGGAACAGGCTGGTGGGAACAGTGGGCTGGGGCTGGAACAGGAACAGACAGGGGTGGAGTGGGGCTGGTGGGGCTGGGCTGAACAGGCTGGGGCTGAACTGGAGTGGGTGAACTGGGTGGGAACAGGGTGGTGGAGCTGGGAGGTGGGGCAGTGGGAACAGGCTGGGGCTGGGGCTGGGAACAGGGGTGGGCTGGTGGGGCTGGGAACAGGAACAGAACAGGGCTGGTGGTGGAACAGGTGGGGGTGAACAGGAGCTGGGAGTGGGCTGGGGCTGAACAGGGAGCTGGAACAGGGAACAGGAACAGGGCTGGGTGGGAGTGGGTGGAGCTGGGAACAGGTGGAGTGGGAGCTGGGGCTGGGGAGTGGAACAGGGGTGGGGTGGGAACAGGGACAGGAACAGGTGGGGTGGAACAGTGGGAACAGGGAACAGAACAGGGAACAGGTGGGTGGGGTGGGGTGGGTGGCTGGAACAGAACAGGTGGGGTGGAACAGGTGGAACAGGTGGGTGGGGTGGGGCTGGAACAGGAACAGGTGGGTGGCTGGAACAGGAACAGGTGAACAGTGGGAACAGCTGGTGGGAACAGGGTGGAACAGAACTGGGCTGGGGTGGAACAGCTGGGGGCTGGGTGGGGCTGGAACAGGGGAACAGCTGGGGTGGGGCTAAGCTAACAGGGGCTGGGAACAGGTGCTAAGCTAAACTAAGCTGCTAAGCTAGCTAAGCTAAGCTAAGCTAAAAGCAGGAAGCTAAAGCTAAAGCTAAGCTAAAGCTAAGCTAAAGCTAAGCTAAAGCTAAGCTAAAGCTAAGCTAAAGCTAAGCTAAAGCTAAGCTAAAGCTAAGCTAAAGCTAAGCTAAAGCTAAGCTAAAGCTAAGCTAAGCTAAAACTAAGCTAAACCTACCAAGCGTCCCTAAAAAGCTTCTAAACTTATTACTCAACTTATATTTACAACTAGATATTTTTAAACTTTCTTTAAAGAACTGTTTGAACTTCCCCAAGAAGCCGAGAAATCTTCCTACCAGAAGATATCGTTACTTCCACGCAGAATCTATCCAAGCATTTTTTTACAAAACTTCGCTTGAAGCTGTGTAGGTATGTATGTTTCGAATGCCTTTTTACGATTATATTGAACTACACATCTAAATTTGTACAAACCTTTTACTATTTATGAGTTACTTCTTAAATCTATAGAACTCAGTTCAATTAAAGTTATGAGAACTTTGAGGTTCAAAATTAAATAGACATTTTTGAAAGTATGCAACTAATATCTACTTATGTAGTTCCTAGCATGAATTGCTGAACACCTGATACTGATTATTCTTGGCTTTAAACCACTGACTACATGAATTACTCGTTCCATATTCAGCTTCGATCATATTCAAATTTATTCAATCCACTCCCCGATAAGCTTCGCATCAGCAAACAGCCCTCACTTGGTTCTGGCTTGCTAATTTTTTCCCCACGCTTTTCCACAAAATCCTCTGACGACATAATTCCGCAGTTTGACACACGGCTGTTTCGTTTTTACATTTTAACGGTGGGTAACACCTGTCATCGCTCGACTTATAGGGGAAGAAAGCCGCTAAAACACGCACGATGTTTCACGGTCTGTCGAACGATGCGGATTTTCGAATTTTCAATCAAGTATCAACCGGGAGAGGATTCCGCCCGTCGTCGTTCGCTTTCACGACGGCATCGTCGTTGGAAATTGCAAAATTAAAATTTTCCCGCATTTTCTTCTGTGTGCACGTGTGTCGCCGCCTGTTCTCGGCCAGATGGAAGGAAATGCGAACCACCAAGTGGAAATACTGGGTGCCACGAACGATGGTAGGACGGCGTGGAGTGAAACTTTTCGGCTTTAGTGGCCGGATGCTGGCCACAGATTGGCGGTTTGTGGGCTACAAAATATCGTCGACAATCGATTGATGGCTAGTTTTCTTTACTCCAGCATTAAAGTTGAAAACGGGGTGCAAATGATGATATCCGTCATGAGAAAATATGACACAGATCCTGTGCTATACTTTAGTCAACAAACTTTGTCCACCGGATATGTGATCAATGTGTCAGAGCTTCAATGGAATATGAGCGATGCAGGGCAACAAAATGGAAAACTTCCGCCGTAACAGCACTATCTTCAGTTGAAGTTCGGTGCGGTGGGAAGTTGAACGATAATGGAACTGGTAAGGAAACGTGTGTCATATCTTCGTGGTGGTCGTCACCGTTACACGGTGGAGTATTGCTTCCACCTTGTTGGAGACAATTTCTAGAGAACTGGTAATGTAAATAAGATAGCAAAAATGAATTTTTGACACGTCAAGTACTGTTTTGGGTAATCATGATACAACATTTGCAGTTCCTTATATTCATGCACTTATGTACTTGAATATAAATGCAACACTCGAAATAGTTATTATGAAGCTACAGCTGTAGTGTTCAGTTCCATAAAATTTGATTTGAGATGGTTTTCACAATATTCATAATCTCCAACTTCTATTGTGATACATTAGGAGATTACAAAGATATTTTTGTATTTTTTTCCCTTTTTCTATTCAACAAAAATATGTGTGTTATTTGTTTATTGGCCAAATTATAGATAAAGCATCGCAAAAATTTATATGCAGGCGTGATAAGTTCGACCTTCCATTCCCAAGAAATCCAATTTTGAAAAGCTAAATTAAACAAATACCTATCTGCGCATTGTTGCCTCCACCATATGGACGGGGAGTGACATGCCTTTGAAGCCGGAAATGTGAATTTGTATGCGAGGTAAGGGAGGAAGATGATGACAAGCTGTGAAATGGACAAGTTTCTCATCGCCAAAGCCAGCCCCAACGGCAAAGTGATGACAAACCTTCGGATCTCCGGGATGGAGTCTTGCACCGGATTTCACTAGCTTTTCTCAAGCCGAAAAAAAATCCACATATTCCACATGAAGAGGAATGTCGCCCAAGCCGACCGAGTGAGTGCCGAAGCCATCCGTGATATTTTCATGTTATTTATGAAAATTGAATATTTTATATTCATACATGTGCGACACAGCACTATACGGAAAGAGAGAAATGATGACGATAAATGGCGGTAAGGGTGAGGGATGAATCCTGTGTCGGGTGTGAGCTGACGTCGTCGTCATTTGGAGCCGGACGACGAAGTAATAACGTCTTCATCAGATAGGCAAGCTGGGGAGGAAATTTGTAGGATTTTTTTTCCGAGGCTATCTTTACATCCACTATCAAGATGTTGGCAGAGCGGACTACGATAATCTGATTTAAGTGGAAGTAAAATGAAAGTTTCTCTCTGTGGATTTTTTTAAAAGAAGAGCAGGCAAATTGCTAAAAATGCAAACATAATTACACTTTCTTGTTACATGAAAAACAATTTCTACCCGATTGATTAAATTAAACAGTTATTAGCTAATTTTGTTAGGGGAGGAGGTTCGGTTGTGTGCACCCTTTTGAATTTTGTCCATAATTTTTGTTCTAGTTGGTATTATGTCTTTTATACCAATGGAAAGCTAGACGTACAACCTTACTGCTAGAGAAGAAATTGATTTGATTTCATCGATTTGAAACATTTTATTGTCAATTTCGAAAATTTGGAATTTTTGGACATTTCAGTTTTGTGGTTCGGTTCTGGGCACCCTTGAAAATCCGAATAATGAAGAATAACAAATGAAATCCAACCAGTTTCAAAGAAAAAGAGTATTTTATTAGTTTTAATTGTCATGAAACAATAAAAAACCTAGATTAATCCACCTAGCAGTGATTAAGCATTTCTCATGCATTGAAAAGGTATCGAAAACAATCACTTAAGAAAGGTCAAAAATAGCGCTTTAGAAAGATGGATTTAATTTTTTCCATCAATTCACATGTATTGCCTACATTTATATTCATCGCATGCAATTTTTTTTTAATTTCGTGTTTTTCTTCTCAATGAGGATCCTATGAAAATAAATGATAATTTGTCAACAACTTCGGAAGGCAATGTGTAAAAGGTCCAATTTTAAATGACAAACAATAAGATTGAATTCCCCAAATCGAATGCAACTTGTTGCGTGTAAATCGGTCAACGCTTAGTTGCAAAAAGCGCATACCTATACAATGGTTAGATGCGCCTAAAAAACAAATAAACAATTAAACTTATTATTACAATAAATTATGACAGAATAATTCGAAGAAAGTGCATAAAAACAGCATACAGCAAATAAGTGTAAGTGTTGGTTATGTTATGTGATGAGTGTTGCCGAGAAATTCGTGAAATTTTAGTGTTATGCGTGAATGAATCGCCTGCTTTGAGCGTGCTTACAGCGGCACACTAGGAGTTAACTTTCTGAAATCAGTATGGCGAAAGGCTCCTACACTCAACAAACTGGACTATCGAAATTCATAACTGGCGCCTTATGAATCTTCGACTGATTATTCCACCAACAGTGCTTCTTATACGCAGTTACCTTCCCAAGTATCCAAGCGTCGATGGGCGTGTGGTCTACATACCGGCATCCCAACTCCGACGTCCATGGTTCGAACCCAGTCTGCCGCACTTAGCTTTTTTTAAAATGAAAATCATCATTCATAAGGCAACATATTGAAATTCATACCGATTCCTTGTGGCAAATTTTCATAAGGCGTTTGATTGAAAATCATACGTCCATTTTCCTCAGTGTAAGGTTCGATTCCTCAAAATTAAGCACCCTAATCGAAAAAATATTTGGTAGGTGTAGTAGCAGACACCTAGAGATGTCGTAAAATCCCGATTAATCGATTAGTAACTAATCGATCACTTTCGATTCTTGTCGATTATTGAATCGATTAATCTTTGGATAGTAATCGATTCAAAATTAATCGATTATCACAAAGATGAATCGATTAATCGAAGTAATCAATTAATTTGCGACATCCTTATGATGTCGTAAAATCCTGATTAATCGATTAGTAACTAATCGATTACTCTAGATTCCTCTCGATTATTGAATCGATTAATCGTTGGGTAATAATCGATTCAAAATTAATCGATTATCACAACGTTGAATCGATTAATCGAAGAAATCGATTAATTTGCGACATCTCTACAGACACCATCCTGCATAACCGGTACCAAATAGTTTTTTTATGAAAAGTTCCTAGTTTTGAGAAAACTCGCATTAGATGTCTTTCGCCATCCAAATGTCTGCCGGTTAACTCGTGCTGGCTATTTGCGCATATACGATAGCGCCTGGATGTAGAAGCGGCGGGTAGAAAATCAGCCACTGTCTCCAATTCATTGTTTGTGAATGGCAGGTAAAACTCGTCTTTATGTGTAGGTTTTCCACGTACAGTAGTACTGCAGTACTGCAGTAGAGCAGGGCGTGATTAGCCTCCATCACCCTATAAGACCGCAGCCAACCACTCACCATAGCCCTCCAACCCAACACCAGAGGGCCAACGTCAACCAACGTCGAGCAGCCATTAAGGGGTGGCGTAATCGGGTGATGCAATGATGCGAGGTGACTGACCTGAAAAGGGAGGTCATGACCCTTGGATGCGGGAAACAAGCCCAAAACCGGTCACTTATCCAACGCATTTTGATGTGAACGGATGAAAGACTGAAAGCTAGCGAAAGTTACCGAGTTTGAAAAAGTTGAAGTGAGAGAGTTTGTGGAAGAAGACCAGGCGTAGAGGAAGTCAGAAGCCTGCCGTTTTTATGGTTAAGCCCCAACGAAAACCGCCATCGTACCCAGGTTCCATTATCGGCCTGATTCGTTATTGTTCCGCCGATAGCTGTTCGGCCATCTTATTGGTCGTTTTGGATCGCGGTGAGTATCTATAAGCCACCCCGACGTTACTACCGGATCCGTAGTGAGCAGAGTAATCAGCTACCGACGCGCAGGTGACCGAAGAAGGAAGGTAGAGAGGGAGTAGGAAATCACGAGGAGAAGAGTCCACCGCCGCCGCCACGTAGGCCGCCAGAGGTTGTAAGAAGCCTGTACATATACTGTAGCGAGTGGGAGTAGAGCCGCCAACGCCGGCGTGAATGCGCTTGCAAGGAAGTTAGAGGACGAGGAAGGGCCGGAGTCAAAGAAGGAAGAAGTGGAGTGGTGGAGTGTTGCCAAGAAGAGGGGCCCCAAGGAAGACAGGTTAGCTAAGGCTTAAGAAAGTGAAACAGAGGGGAAAATTAAGTGTCGCATTGTGAAGCTCTGTGGTTTTCCCTACATTTTGATTGCGAGAGTTCCCTGCCCGCGAGTAGCTTGAGGTGAGCGTGCCGACCCTGAGGCCATTGATTCAGGGAGTCTCAGCATAGCTCAGGCCATACTTACCCAATTATTACATACATAAGTTTGTTGATAAACTCAGTGATATTGAACGATTTGTCAATAAAAAGAGGGTGCCCATATCCGAACCAATAAAGGTGCCCACAACCAGTGTTTCAGAAAAGTGATGGAAAGAATTTTCGAGCTGGAATTTTGATGGCAATCGTTATTGAACCACAAAATAGACTAAATTGACCATATGAATACGCATTAGAACTCACTTTTTTAATTCAATCACACCATTTTATGACACTTTGAAAAAGGTCAATCAAAATTTTCGTTTTGATTTTCATGTAGAAAAAAAATTGTTCATAGTTCAAAGTAGAGGTGTCTATCTAGTTCGGTATTCTACACAAAACATCGTGTTTCGATTGCAGATGAATGACGGATGTAAAAATAACAGTATCTGCTTTCTGTCAAAAGATACGTGGGGGTACCCACAACCGAACCACCTCCCCTACATTTTTGATTAAGGAAGAAATTCCCAAGTAACTAAGAAGCACAATAAGCACTCCAATTCGCCAAATCGCCATATAAGGCCAATATACGGCTAGTCAAAAACTTATAAGTATGGCCGGTTTGGCGAATTGGAGTGCTTATTGGTTACTGGGCTGTGTTCCGCTGAAGGCAACAAAGCCATCGTTCATCTTTCAGATGAGTATAATTCAGTTTCTCAAAAGATGGACCCATTTTGTAATGATAGTTTCGTAATGACAAACGAGAAACTCCCAAAACTCAACTTCCCGAGCGATCATCTAAACGGGGAGGAGAAAACTCGTTCGATTCAGACTCTACGTCCTTTAAGAGACGTTTTTTTAAGAGGGTAAAAAGCTAACCTTTACGCATAAAGTGAAACTTAGGATCCCAACTTCGGACGATATCCCAATCCATCAGAAGTATCCATATCATCTACGATAGGTGGTAGCAGATCAGATTAAAAAAAACTATTGGAGACAGGGATAGTTAGAGAATCTTGCTCGCCTTAGACATCACCCATTTGGGCAGTGCCCAAGAAAATGGAAAATTCTGGGCAGCAGAAGTATAGAATTGTCATCGATTACAGAAAGTTGAACGAAAAAACTGTTGCTGATCGATAACCGATTCCAGAAATTAGTGTAATTCTGGATCTGCTTGGCTAAGCACAATACTCTCTAGTAACATTTTAGTTTTATGTTGGTTTTATAACACTCTTGTAGAGTAAATTGTGGTCTTTAAGAGCGTTATAAAACCTAAAATGTTACTTGGGCTTCATGGTGCTTGATCTCGCTAGCGGTTTCCACTAAATCGAGTACGATCTATCCGACATTCCAAAAACGGCCTTCGATGCAATGCCTTTCATCGTCCAGGTCTCGTGTCCGTTGAGAACTACCGATCTAATAAGCGTTTTGTAGATAGTCAGTTTCATACGGTGGCGAACTCTATTCAATCGGAGCGTTTTGCGGAGTCCAAAGTACGTACGATTTCCAGCCACTATGCGTCTCTTCACGGTCTCGATCCTCCTGCTGGCGTTTTTTCCTCCGAAAAAATAAGTTTTGTCTGTTCCGCGCCTGTTTGTATCGTGCCTCGTTCGCCCTTATGCGGTGTTGCAGCAACCTCGCCCATGCTACATTCTTCTCCTCAACTAAGTGCTTACATTCACCGTCTTACTAATCGTTTCTTTGAGCCGGGGGCACCGTACCAAGTGCAGCGGTTGCGGTGCTACCAATGGTGGATCTCCCCAGCCTTCTTTAAGAGAAGCTGCGCCTAGCTGCTCTTCCGTTAGGAGTGCCACTTCCAGCTGCTGCGCGTAGCCTTGGGCTAGTATATCGTCTTGCAGCCGCCCACTATTAAGCTTTCGACGCGTGTTGCACACCGTCGATAGTTTTGAGCGCATGCATACCGCAACGAGGTAGTGGTTGTATTCAATATTCGCAGTGCGGTAAGTGCGGATTTTCGTCATGTCGGAAAAGAATTTGCCGTCGATTAGAATGTGGTAGATTTGGTGGGGGCCCTCCTTAGCCGTGCGGTAAGACGCGCGGCTACAAAGCAAGACCATGCTGAGGGTGGCTGGGTTCGATTCCCGGTGCCGGTCTAGGCAACTTTCGGATTGAAAATTGTCTCGACTTCCCTGGGCATAAAAGTATCATCGTGCTAGCCTCATGATATACGAATGCAAAAATGGTAACCTGGCTTAGAAACCTTGCAGTTAATAACTGTGGAAGTGCTCAATGAACACTAAGCTGTGAGGCGGCTCTGTCCCAGTGTGGGGATGTAATGCCAATAAGAAGAAGAAGAAGATTTGGGGTTCCCTTTCTTGGTTAGGTGATCTTCATGTGGCCTTGTGGATATTCTTGCGGGGGAAGAAAGTGCTTCGGACTACCATTTATCGGGAGGCTGCAAAGTTTAAGCATCGGTCTATCTGGTTTATGCATCGGTTCATCCGGTCCGATGACCGTTCTACACATTTCTTCTCTTTCTGTCTGAGCGTTCATACCAACGATGGCGATTTTCACGTCTCGCGTCTGCATAGAACGCTGCTATCTCGTCGTCGGGTCTCCCTTTGTGTGAGGAGTACACGTTGATGATGATATAGTTTAAGAAACGGCCTTTTATCCTCAGCTTGCACATCCTTGCATTGATTGGCTGCCACCCAGTCACGCGTTGGTGCAGCTTGCGCAGCACTATGAAACTGGTTTCCAGCTCGATGGTTGTGCCACAGCTTTGGTAGATGGTAGCCGCTCGGGGATGTAATTCATCGTAGATTATCCTGTCGCAACCTGTGAATCCTAGTCACTTGCAGATCCATGATCCAAGTTCCAATCGTGCTTCTTCATTCGTCGCCTAGGTCGTTGCCGAATGCCGATTGTATCGAGTTGTTTTATCTTTTATGTTGTTTGTAGTTATTGGTTTTAAGGACGGCTTATTGAGCCTACGCAGACCTCCTATCCTGTCGGCAGATCGTCGTGTCAGGTCTGTTTAGCGTCCCACCTAGCACCAGGACTTGGGCTTGTGCGCTTTGAGCGGCCCCGGTCGCTTTGGCGGAGCCTGCTTGTGGATACATGCAGCAACAGAGTCCACTGTCAAACCCCACCACACCCTAGACAGGCACCACAATTCGCAGATGGCCTCGGGGGGATCGTCAAGCCCTTGGACGCATTCCCGACTGCCCCCGCATATGCTTACAGAAAATGTGGAACTTTAAGGAACTTAAGAAATTGCCCCTTTAGGGCAATTTGGTATTTTGAATTGAAATTATTTTTGAATTTCATTTGAAATTTTCTTTGAAAATCAATAAGAATTTTGAAAGTTTCTGATGAACTTTCTTTGAAAATGCTTCTTTTACTTTTATCCTGAAATTGGTACGTATACTGTTTTAGGAATTCCTTCAGGAATACCGCCTGACAGTCCTGAAGAATTTCTGGAGAAATGCATGTTTTGGGAAATTCACAATTATTTCTGTAGAAGTTTCTGAGAAAATTCTCGGAATGTGGGTGAAAGGTGGAAGGAGAGAATTTCTGGAGAGTTCTTGAAGTAATTTATGAAGAGTTCTTGAAAAATTTCCGAAGGAACTTCAGAGAGAATTTCAGGAGTTTCTAGGAAAATTACTGGTGGAATTTCCTATAGGAGTAACGAGAAAAAATTACAAGGAATTTCACTACAACTTGTGAAGGAATTTCCTCAATATTTAGAGGGAACTTTTAAAGGAATGCAAGGAAAAATTCCAGGAGGAACTTCCTGGAGAAATTTACAGGGAAATTTGCGGAGGAACTTCTCAAGGAGTTCGCGAAAGAACTTCCGGAAAAAATCCCGAAGAAAGTCCCGGGAAAATTCACGGAAAAATTCTCGTAAAAACTACCGAAAGAACCTACCGCGAGAACTTTCGAATGAGTTTTCGGAAGAATTTGTGGAAGAATATCCGGAGGAAGCGGAACAATACTGTGGAGTTTATTCTAGCTGTAGGCAAGTGAAAGCCTCCGAAACACCTTATGCCACTGATGGTTCACTACGCGTGACTGACGATACATTTCCCGATTGCTTTGATTGCTAATGATGTGGCTGTCAGTTCTGGTTCACATTAAGCCCACTTAGATGGTTTAGGAGTTATTGGATATTTGCTGCATAAAGTAAACAACAAGTGCTATTTCCCTGCCACACAAATACCGGAGTGATTTCCTGAAAAACTTCTGCAGGAGTTCTTCCCGGAAGAACTTTCGAAGGACTTCCCGGAGAAATATTCAGATGCATTTTGGAGGAAACTTCAAGAGGATTACTTGGAGGAACTTGGGGTGAAATTGACGGAGATTCTTCCGGAGGAGTTCCCAGAGACTTTCTGGAAGAATTGTCGGAGGAACTTCCGGAGGAATTCTAGGAACCCACTTCCAGAAAAGTTACCGGAGCATTTCTCTGAGGAACTATAGGAGGAGCTACCGAAAGATTCTCTGGAGGTATTTTTTCGGAGGAACTTTTGGAGGAATTCCCGGATAAACTTTCTGAAGGTTTCCTGAAGCAACTTTCGGAAAAACTCCAGGAGAAACATCTGGAGGACTTCCCGGAGGAACTTTCGAAGAAATTTCAAAGAAACATCTAGAGGAATTTCCAAAATAAATCCCGGAGCAACTTCGGCAGTAACTCCTGATGGAACTTCCGATGAATTTCCGGAGCAACTTTCGGAGCAGCTCCAGGAGAGACTTTCAGAGAGCAACTACTGGAAGAGATTCTAGAGGTATTCCCGGAAATACTTTCGGAAGAGCTCACAGAGAAAGCTTGAAGAATTTTGAAGGATTTTTTGAAGGAATTTTCCAAGAAATTTCCGGAGAAATTGGGAGGATGCCATATTTTAATACAGGTTTACATTGTTCATGGATGCAAAATGGTGGGTTGACATCAAGGAAGGAGCGTCCAATAAAGCTCTGGTCCCCACAAGTTCCTGTCTCACGCTTCCATGGGTCGACCGATGACAAAAGACCGCCAGCTAAGGGTTGCGTTTTTAGATGGTGGTGCAGCCTGGGCACTGGTTTCCTACTGACATCAGCTACCGTGCGGGACCGAAATCCGTACAGCACCGGAATCCGTCCACCTCATGAGATATCAATAAATTAAAGGGGCAGCAGGGACTATGTCCAAGGGCTTGACGATCCCTCCCCAGGCCATCTGCGAGTTGTGGCGCCTGCCTAGGATGTGGTGGGGTTTGACAGTGGGCCCTGTTAAACCTCTATAAAAAGCTGCATGTATCCGCAAGTAGGCTCCGCCAAAGCGACCGTGTGCCGCTCAAAGCGCACAAGCCCAAGTCCTGGTGTTAGGTGGGACGCTAAACAGCCCTGACACGACGGCCCTCCGACGAGACAGGAGGTTTGCGCAGGCCCAATAAGCCGCCTTTAAAAACAACTATTACGAACGACATAGAAGATAATACGACTCGATACAATCGGCAACGACCTAGGCGACGAATAAAGGATCACGATTGGAAGCTTGGAACATGGAACTGCAAGTCGCTAGGCTTCGCAGGTTGCGATAGGATAATCTACGATGAATTACATCCCCGCAACTTCGATGTCGTAGCGCTGCAGGAAATCTGCTGGACAGGACAGAAAGTGTGGAAAAGCGGGCATCGAGCGGCTACCTTCTACCAAAGCTGTGGCACCACCAACGAGCTGGGAACCGGCTTCATAGTGCTGGGAAAGATGCGCCAACGCGTGATTGGGTGGCAGCCAATCAACGCAAGGATGTGCAAGCTGAGGATAAAGGCCGTTTCTTCAACTATAGCATCATCAACGTGCACTGCCCACACGAAGGGAGATCCGACGACGAAGCGTTCTATGCGCAGCTGGAGCAGACATACGATGGATGCCCACTGCGGGACGTCAAAATCGTCATCGGTGACATGAACGCTCAGGTAGGAAGGAGGAAATGTATAGACCGGTCATCGGACCGGATAGTCTGCATACCGTATCGAACGACAACGGCCAGCGATGCATAAACTTTGCAGCCTCCCGCGGAATGGTAGTTCGAAGCACTTTCTTCCCCCGTAAGAATATCCACAAGGCCACATGGAAATCACCTAATCAAATAACGGAAAACCAAATCGACCACGTTCTAATCGACGGTAAATTCTTCTCCAACATCACGAACGTACGCACTTACCGCAGTGCGAATATTGAATCCGACCACTACCTCGTCGCAGTATGTCTGCGCTCAAAACTCTCGACGGTGATCAACACGCGTCGGAGTCGTCCGCCGCGCCTTAACATTGGGCGGCTACAAGACGGTAGACTAGCCCAAGACTACGCGCAGCAGCTGGAAATGGCACTTCCAACGGAAGAGCAGCTAGGCGCAGCATCTCTTGAAGATGGCTGGAGAGATATTCGATCCGCCATTGGAAGCACCGCAACCGCTGCACTAGGCACGGTGGCTCCGGATCAGAGAAACGACTGGTATGACGGCGAATGTGAGCAGTTAGTTGAGGAGAAGAATGCAGCATGGGCGAGATTGCTGCAACACCGCACGAGGGCGAACGAGGCACGATACAAACGGGCGCGGAATAGACAAAACTCGATTTTCCGGAGGAAAAAGCGCCAGCAGGAAGATCAAGACCGTAAAGAGACGGAGGAACTGTACCGCGCTAATAACGCACGAAAGTTCTATGAGAAGTTGAACCGTTCACGTAAGGGCCACGTGCCACAGCCCGATATGTGTAAGGACATAAACGGGAACCTTCTTACGAACGAGTGTGAGGTGATCCAAAGGTGGCGGCAGCACTACGAAGAGCACCTGAATGGCGATATGGCAGACAACGGTGGCGGTATGGTAATGAACCTAGGAGCACACGCGCAGGACATGCGACATCCGGCTCCGAATCTCCAGGAAATCCAGGAGGAGATCGGCCGGCTGAAAAACAACAAAGCCCCTGGAGTTGACCAACTACCAGGAGAGCTGTTTAAACACGGTGGTGAAGCACTGGCTAGAGCGCTGCACTGGGTGATTACCAAGGTTTGAGAGGATGAGGTTCTGCCGCAGGAGTGGATGGAAGGTGTCGTGTGTCCCATCTACAAAAGGGCGATAAGCTGGATTGTAGCAACTACCGCGCAATCACATTGCTGAACGCCGCCTACAAGGTACTCTCCCAAATTTTATGCCGTCGACTAACACCAATTGCAAGAGAGTTCGTGGGGCAGTACCAGGCGGGATTTATGGGTGAACGCTCTACCACAGACCAGGTGTTCGCCATACGTCAGGTATTGCAGAAATGCCGTGAATACAACGTGCCCACACATCATCTATTTATCGACTTCAAAGCCGCATATGATACAATCGATCGAGACCAGCTATGGCAGCTAATGCACGAAAACGGATTTCCGGATAAACTGATACGGTTGATCAAGGCGACGATGGATCGGGTGATGTGCGTAGTTCGAGTTTCAGGGGCATTCTCGAGTCCCTTCGAAACCCGTAGAGGGTTACGGCAAGGTGTCTTTCGTGTCTGCTATTCAGCATCGCTTTGGAGGGAGTAATACGAAGGGCAGGGATTGACACGAGTGGTACGATTTTCACGAAGTCCGTCCAGTTATTTGGTTTCGCCGACGACATTGATATCATGGCACGTAACTTTGAGAGGATGGAGGAAGCCTACATCAGACTGAAAAGCGAAGCTAAACGGATTGGACTAGTCATCAACACGTCGAAGACGAAGTACATGATAGGAAGAGGCTCAAGAGAGGTCAATGTGAGCCACCCACCACGAGTTTCTATCGGTGGTGACGAAATCGAGGTGGTTGAAGAATTCGTGTACTTGGGCTCACTGGTGACCGCCGATAACGATACCAGCAGAGAAATTCGGAGACGCATAGTGGCTGGAAATCGTACGTACTTTGGACTCCGCAAGACACTTCGATCGAATAGAGTTCGCCGCCGTACCAAACTGACTATCTACAAAACGCTTATAAGACCGGTAGTTCCCTACGGACACGAGACCTGGACGATGCTCGTGGAGGACCAACGTGCACTGGGAGTTTTCGAAAGGAAAGTGTTGCGTACCATCTATGGTGGGTTGCAGATGGCGGACGGTACGTGGAGGAGGCGAATGAACCACGAGTTGCATCAGCTGTTGGGAGAACCATCCATCGTTCACACCGCGAAAATCGGAAGACTGCGGTGGGCCGGGCACGTAGCCAGAATGTCGGACAGTAACCCGGTGAAAATGGTTCTCGACAACGATCCGACGGGAACAAGAAGGCGAGGTGCACAGCGGGCAAGGTGGATCGATCAGGTGGAGGACGACTTGCGGACCCTCCGCAGACTGCGTGGTTGGCGAAGTGCAGCCATGAACCGAGCTGAATGGAGAAGTCTTTTATGTGCAGCACAGGCCACTCCGGCCTTAGTCTGATGATAAATAATAAAGGTAATTAATGTAGGAATAATTTACCTTATCCTGTTCATATACTTGGCAGTAAGCTTTTAGGACATGGAAATGGAAAGAAGGCTTTGAAATTAAAACAACAAAAATTGAAAACAAATCGCCACCCTTCAAACGCGGAGTTTTTGCCGCCATCTTGTTTTTGGGTAGAGCATAATTGCACCAAAAGTAACAATAATTTAATTTATTATTGCGAATCATTACATGAGATTAGCGGAATTCAAATCGAAGGGATCGCTTCTCAAGGTGCATATCGAACTATCTATAGTGTTAGTTTAGCCAATCAGACTGCTTCAATTTGAATATTTAGTTAAAAAATAGCTGTACGGATTTTGATCCTTTGATTCGAAATCCGTCCACGGTGGACGGATTTCGAGTCAGAAGTAGTTGATTTTATTCATTATTATATCATGTTTTTCGTAGTTTTTAATGAGTAAATGTGAAATACTTCAGAAGTAAAAGCCTTCATGCTCCTGTGTCAATAGCAAACTTTTTATTTACATTCGATTCCTATTTTCTAATGATTTGTTCATATACTAAGGTGCTTAAGTGTACGGATTTTTATGCCCCACGGTAGAGCGAGAAGTGACGTCTCGAGAGTCTGTCCACCAGAAAGTTGTAGGTTACGTGACCCCGGTAAGGTAGCTTACTGAAGCCTTCAAATACAGTCAAACTTCCGTGAGTCGATGTTCTATGATTTAATATCTAAAATTATGCCATATTGAAAAATATTTACTAGGCTACTGAGATAGTCCCTTCAAAGTTTCAAACAGTCTTCAAACGTAAACTTCCTCGAAAGTAGGAAAATGGGTATCACATAGTGTTTAACTTCGAGAAATTCCTAAAACTCGAATAATGATCTAATAGCGAGGCATATTGAATAAAATAATCGTTTTACAACGTCTGTTTGAATGAGGTTGACACGACTGGGGGTGGCTTTGTTTGCAATCCAAACATATACAAACTCACTATTTGTACTGACGTGGGAGATGCCACAGGAGAGTGCTTTAACAGACCCTACGGCTTAACCAAGGTCAGGACAGATTCAGGATATTTTTGAATTCCACATCTAGGTCCTTATGTCATTCTAGGTCTTCATTCATGGAATACGTCATTTTATGTACATACTTATCATTTATTCACTGAGAAGAAATTCGTTTTATCCACTTATCGTAACATGATCCAATTCAGGTATCAGAGCTTCATTGCTGTTCTCTACCGCAGCACTAATTTGAGTCAAACTAATCTTAGTTTTGAAACATTGCAGAACAAGTATCCGTTGCTCATTAAAATCTGCAAACAAACTTCTCTGATTGAGTGACCAACTGCGTGGCAAACGGATAATAACCGAGTTCCACTTAGTAAACATAATCATCAGGAATATACTTCCTTTCGTCTCGCGTATTGCGAAACTTTTCCTCCCGGTTCTACAACGTCTCTGGAATCAAGTTTACTTTCCTGTGCAAACAGAAACTTCCCGGTGTAGAAGGCAAGAAAAAAATCAACTCAATTACCGCTCTGGTGGATCATCTTTCTTGCTGTTGCAATGCTGCACGGGCGCAGGTTTAACCGAGTGTATCCCGAATTTCTATAAATTACATTAAAAAGTATTAAATTTGAAAACTAAAGAAGCTAGATATGGCAAATTTAAAATGCATTTAATAATCTGAATAAATGACGCGCCTTTATTTCTGAAAGGTAATTTAATATATCATTTTGTTATTTTAAATGTATCTCGAAAGGCCTTGTGGTATCGAATCGGTTAATGGTCGCCGAACTGGGTCCATCTGTGGGATTCAGGAGATAAAAACAGATAATATTTTATCCGAACATTGGTACATCATAGTTGGAATAGGAACTTCATCACGGGCAGCGCCCGGGCGCTGGGGTAGAATGAATGGGCGAACAAGTTGTGAATAAATTTTTAATTACCAATTATAATGAGGTCAGCTCATTTGACTAGAGTCGCCATGTGGCCATTCGAGTGCACTAGTTTCCGAGTCCAGTCGTGGTCAGCGCTGCCGAGTGGTGACCACTTGTTGATGAGTGGCTTTTGATTTTCTTAGCCACACAACTAATTGCTCGTTGATCCAACGGTAGAAGAGTTAGAAGCTGAGAATTGCATTTAGTTTGTGCATGCAAAAGGGGTAATATGGTTAACCGCATGATGCTTCGTGGGTGTTTATAGAAAAACTGTTCAGCATAGCCGTCCTGGTCGCATTTTCCATATAACGGAAAAGTTTCATCTCCTCTAATAGGTTTATTTGTATGCAAATTTCGATTAACAAGGCTGACTTCCTCCCGGGAGGAAGTCGTGGTAGTTTAAAAAATGAAAAAAAAAAGAGACAGTGATGCTGTGCTGTGGCACAACCAACAGCGTCGACCGGATTTGGCACGGTCCGTAAACGTGACTACACTCCTGTCAGCAGTTAAACGACACTCGTGTGTATAATTGCATCACGCAGATTAACATAATGAGATTTCGTATGACGTTAATTTTAATCAAATTTCTTCATTCTCACTAGTCGAGTATTTACGTTAAGCGTTTGGAATATCCTTACTCCATTTTTTGCAACACGTCTGCAGGATAAACGTGGAAGTGATTTTTTTCCTGCACATTTAGTGTAACATTCACATTCACCATAACACCGATGCACTGTGAGAAAATTGCATTAAACGCGTTGGTAAAATAATAAGAACTCATAATATTCGAAATATCGGAAGTTTTCCTTTCTGTATCTACATTTGGGAGTTTGACTCGACTGTAATGAGCAGTTACTTAAGTTACCGTGCTTCACTTTACTTTACTTAAATGTTAGAATTCAACTAATAATTTTTAGGCATATTTTTATTTCCAGGAAAATGCCATTTCCACCTCTGATCATCCAGAGCAGTAGTTAGGGAATCTAGGGTCATATGATACCCTCAAAATTTGTGATGTAGAGTACTATACTTGAAACCGAGATTATTACTAAAAATTTTATTTTAGAAATAATACTCTTTGGTAGAATAATATTTAGCTAAAAAACGTTGCCATGAAGGCTCCCGCAGTTTATTGACGACAAGCAGGTGGATAAACACGGCGTAAACAGCGGAACCTTCAACGGAATAACCATACGTAGCTACGGGCTGATCGCTGTAGCTATCCTTTGAGATTCGCTCTTTGCTTATATAACGCTTCTGCCCAGGAGTGGCTCAGAGGTGTTTGTTGCTTTTGCCGTGCTGGAGCGTGAAATATATTACCTGCATAGTTTAATTATTTTGTCACCATGGGCCCCGGTCTGACGATGGTCCGGTTGTAGAATGGTTTATTTAAATTCCCGCTAGCTCGCGAGTTAAACAAGGATGAAGTTTGTTTGTTGAATGATGGCAAACGTAGAGTAATTATGTCATATGTATCCATGTATGTGTTATCAGAAAAGCTGTTAAGAAGCGTTGGTGTGTAGTTGAATGTCATAAAACAAGTTTTAACTATGGCGATGCAGTTCCGGTAGTCTTGGGAACAAAGACGGATTGCTAATCCGGAGGAGGTTTCGGTCCGGTGGTTCGGCCAGCTAGTTTCGGTGCGCGGTCTTTACCGGTCAAGGTGGATGCATTCCCGTATTCGAATACAAGACAACTGTTATAAATGCATGTGGTGCGGTGGCGAGATATGTTGCCAAGAAAGGCGATGATAGTTTTAATTTTTGATGGTGGTTGAAGCGCGAAAAAAATCACTAGTGGCGGTTTACAGATCTACATTTGGTCAAGTGCCGTATTGCCAAAAGCCTGGACGAGCGGATTTCCATGGATATATGGTAGATACTTCGTTTGGTCCTGCTACCGAATTATGACAGGCCATCAGGAGTCCCTTTCAGCGTACACACCAATCTGTCTTACTGTAGAGAAGCTATTGGAGAAGTTAATCATGAACAGACGTTGTCGCCGTACGTGGAGAAGGCGGAAGTATTGTGGAACGAATGATTCTGCTTACGGAGTGGACGGTCTACATTGGGCGCCATTAAATCTGTGGGCCCTCCTTAGCCGTGCGGTAAGACGCGCGGCTACAAAGCAAGACCATGCTGAGGGTGGCTGGGTTCGATTCCCGGTGCCAGTCTAGGCAATTTTCGGATTGGAAATTGTCTCGACTTCTCTGGGCATAAAAGTATCATCGTGCTAGCCTCATGATATACGAATGCAAAAATGGTAACCTGGCTTAGAAACCTTGCAGTTAATAACTGTGGAAGTGCTTAATGAACACTAAGCTGCGAGGCGGCGCTGTCCCAGTGTGGGGATGTAATGCCAATAAGAAGAAGAAGAAGAAGAAGAAGAAGAAGAAGAAGAAGAAGAAGAAGAAGAAGAAGAAGAAGAAGAAGAAGAAGAAGAAGAAGAAGAAGAAGAAGAAATCTGTGGTTGGCACTGCAGGTGTCTCGAGGGGACCAATCCTGGGTCCACTGCTGTGGAACGTGATGTACGATGCTGTGCTGAGTTTGAAGCTCTCGCCAGTCAACCTAATGAAATACGCTGTTGACGTATCCAATCGATTGCAGTCCATTCGATTAGTCTCGTCGAAAAATGGTTGCGCAGTAGGAAGCTTCCTGTAATCGGAGCAGGAGGCGTCAATTGGAGTCAACGGCTGCGACATCACCCTCAAGAGATCTCCAAATCAATTTTGGTGACGCTTGACTGTAAGCTGAGCTTCAAAAGCATGTCGACTACGCCGAAAAACGCGCATCGACGGCGAAAGTGGCATAATCGAGGATGATGCCGAACAGCTCTAAGGTGTGTGCCAGCAAGCATGGCGATTTCATTATGAATATTATGAAGAGCTAGTCTGGATGTTGGTGTTAAGCGTAAACTGCAACGCCCGAAAGTTGATACTCTTATAGCATGATCCCCATCAAACTGGTGGTGAAGATCGACGAGGAGTGTTACGCCCTTAAGGGCACCGGTAATGCCCGATGGAATATCAAGACAGCAACGGTAGCCAAATGGCATGTGCCATAATGTACAACAGTTGAGTGCTGCCGCAAGAGTGACGACCAGGGCCCTGTAAACGAGTTTTCGCCCGGGATTAGTGTCTTCTTCAGGGGAAGAAAGATTTGTTCGTTTTTTGTCTTATGTTTTGTCTAACTTTAACTGTCTGGTTATTATGGTGTCGGTACATAGTCTCGGAATCACTTTCCATTTCACTAATAACTGGCTGTCGTCGTTGAGTAATTAAAATTTCCTATTCATGACTTCACCCATTTGTTATTTGTATAGTAAACCCTCTTTCGAATACATACAAATAATCGATTCGAGCACTTTTTACCTTGCCTATTCTTAAAGTATCATCTCTAACGCTACTATTTGAAACGACGGATTCTACACCAATCCTCTCGTTTCACCCTTCAAGCTTTACAGTAACGGTGCAAGCAGTGCAGTGGAGGACGTGGAAAGTTTGTAACATCTTGCAGCCATATGGTGGCAGACGACAGTATGGTAGTACTATAAAGATCGACTTAGGTGTACGGATTAGGAAAAGAAGAGTTGCCTTTTTCGGATTAAAGGACATTTGGAAAACAGACATATTTATCAACGCATCGAAATTCAAGTTTTTGATCCCATATGTGCTGCTATATGCTAGCGGGACGTGGTGTGTATCAACGGAAAACATTCATAGGCGAGAGGTGTTCATCAACCGATGCCTACGATACAATTTGAATCCAGCGGCTTCACATTTGAATCTGTCACCATAAGATGGATAAATACTGATGATGTATATATCCATCTATAGAAGATGGGTTTGATGATCATCATTTTTTTAATATGAATATGTATAAGAACATTTTTCAGATATGGAATATGATAGTATTGGATGTCACTTCGGGTGATGTTAATTCCTAATATAAATATTAGGGTATACGCTTTCGTAGAATGCGAGTAATGAAGTAAATAATCAGTTCGAAACTGGTGTCGGTTCGGTTCAGATTTACAAATCTAGTTAACGATCGCTTTCGATCGGATCTCTAACCTATCTGTGACGTCACTGTTTGATTTCATCTTGTCATCATCATCAAGTCGTAGACTATTAAACTTTTTCTCTATGGTGTTTTTTTCTGGCTATATACGTTTTACTAGTGGGTGAGTAGTAGGTCATGAAGTGAAACGGTCATGGAAAAATATCTGTCCGTCATTTTTTCTGTTGAAATTTTTTTTTATTTGGATTTTCTTTGGTTCCATTACTTCCATTTGTAACAAAATGAAGGCCATGAATAAAGAACAGCAAGCTCCTAACTTAACAACTATGGAGTCAAAACTATTCTCTACTGTCAGGGTTCGCCGAATATGTTGCCGTTCAAAGCTGTAATCCCTCTAATAAACTGGATACACCATGTATCGGTGATTTCGTTCAGGTATTGGATGTAAACCGTGTGTTGCTGAAAAAAAAGGAGTACTGAAGAATCGTGCTAAAGGCGACATACGATACGAGCCAGTTGCAGAGAATGGCGAGTAATCGGCTGACAGGGTGCACGGTTGAGCGGAGGAAGATACAGGAAGGCCAATTTTCACGTGATGAAATGGCCTTTGACAGGTCGTAGCACTGTCAAGGAAACCGAAACATACAATAATGCTGGATCTGGTATGTATGGAACGCGGAATGGGCGATTTGACGAAATAAGTAAAAGCATTGCGCCCTAATTTGTCTGTAGGTCTACATGAGTAATTTCGCGTCTTCATTATTTCTATTGAATAAGTATATATTACCATTCTATTATTCTGTTTCATTGAACAAGTATCCATAGTTTAACCACCGACGAACCGACGTGTCACTGGCGCTCTCTGATTGTCCCACACTTTTTAACGGTCATTCGCTTTTGTGAATCGCCCGCTATCGCCCGCTACTGTCAAATGAGCTAAGACACAACTCCGCTGCATTGTTAATACACGTAGGTTGGTGGCTGAGCTACGAAAAGTTCGCGAGCCATTATGGGGGTGGCGGTAGTGTTTGATGATTTTTCATTATGGCGTCGTGGGCAGCAAATTTCAATTGTTATCAATTGAGTAGAAAACCGGAATGGGCGATTAGCGAGGTTG
Organism: Armigeres subalbatus; assembly: GCF_024139115.2. Lineage (NCBI taxonomy): Eukaryota > Metazoa > Arthropoda > Insecta > Diptera > Culicidae > Armigeres > Armigeres subalbatus. Next base: position 228,717,691 of record NC_085139.1, read on the forward strand.
GATTTTTCTCGCGATCCGTACGCTAGACCTAACTTCGGAAGTAGCGCGCTGTTTTCATTTGGTGATGCGCTATACAGCGCACCACTTCCGAAATTATATTTGACGTATGGATTGTGAGAGGGAACCAACTTCGTTGGCGGCTAATTCGGTTTTCTACTGAATTGATAATATTTTCCATGGGGTGACACGTCGGTTAGTCGGTGGTTTCAATTGCAACGAGAGTGTCAGTTATAAAATATATTTTATTATGCCACTATATTCAGCGATAAAACCAAACTGTTTATTATTATGATGAGAATGACAGCCTAGACAAAATTGCACTTTTATAAATTCGACTATTTTAACTTTACATATTCTAAAACTTGACTTCTATACAAATAGAAGACACTGACACAGAAGATTGATTTGTCAATGATTTCAATATTGCTAGATAGCTTTTACCAGAAGCATTGCATAAACTCCCTATTTTTGAGCACAACGATTTCAATGTCAATTATGGCTCATGGAAGTTTGAATGTTTTATATTTTCATTATGTTTGTAGAATTCACATAGTTTCATTACTTCATATGTATTATTTGTTTTCAATAAAAACGTTCATGTTATAATGTATGATACTGCCATCCGTCTTTTTATTTCATCTTTCCAGAAATCAAGAAGCCTATTTTCGCGATCGTTGAACCAGAACGAAGCATATTCCCCGATTTAAACCAGGACATTGCTTGACGGACTGTTGGTTCTGCATCTCTGAAGACTAAAACTAGCTGGTGTTGAAGAAAGGTCAAATTGAAACTTGGTGAGAGAATTCCATTATATTATATATATATTTACCAAATGATATTCAAACTACATGATTACATATATAACATAAATTGAAGCGATTTGGATAGGGAGAGTGGAATCGCCAACTTCCTATTGTTATCATCTCGTGGATAAAGGGCGGGCTCTTCTCCCCATCTATTGGGTCAATCTGGGAATCGAGGGCTAGATTATATTATTGTATGTACGAACTTTCTTCTGGAAGGAGATTCTCTATTCATCCCGTGGATTCGCATAAGTGTCTTTGCTTATGGAACCACCCACCCATTTTTGGCCCTTCATACAGGAGTTTGATGAAATACAAAAAATAATATAGTCATGATCAAATCGTTTGTCAGATATGGCCAGTGCTATCGGCAGGTGCCTTGCTACAATAGATGGTAGTATCATCATCATCATCATCATCATATACGTTTTACTAGTGTGTATCCTTAACAATGTATGGTACTTACTGCCTCGTACCTACTTCACCGTACCCTCCTAGACTGATGATGGGCCTTGACGAGCTGCATGCAGGCGATGGCGATCGTTGACGAACGTCGGCGCCGATAGTGGTGGCCGCCAGGGCAGTCGAATACGAATGGGTAGGATGCACTTAAACGAACTACGGTGGTTGCTGCGGGTATCGCAGTTGTCGCTAGGAGATAGGAAGGTTCTAACAGGAGTCAGTGATCGATCCTGCTGGCGTGGCAATCTTCCCCCACTAGATCACTCGCAGTAAACTAACCACCTTAACACTGTGGGAATGTGAGGCTCTCCGGATGGCCTATTATGGCCCGCAGCCACGATGCTATAGAATAGACCCAGGCGGAATGATCTATTGCTTCCCTCGCGATTATTTGGTGGAGTAGGGACCGAGGAAAAGCCCGATTCTGCCGTCGTCCGGCAGGTGCAAGCTAATATAAATGAGAGAATTGGTTAGGATACACACTCATTTTCTACTAATATATATACACAAATACCTTTCAACTTTTCTGTTTGTTTAAAAAAATCCTGGTTCTGTTAAATAACATTTTTTTTAAAATTAAGATTTCATTTCTCCGTACTCCCCCCAAAAAAGAAACAAAAGAAATTTACCTGGACTCCGGAAGCAAATGAAGCATTAAATCAGCTAAAAGAGGGTAACCCACCAATATTAGCAAATTTAGAGTTTTCTGAAAAATATATTTTAGAGTCAGATGCATCTGACCTGGCAGTTTGCGCGGTTTTAGTGCAAATTCAGAAAGGAGAGAAGCGAGTTATAGCACATTTTAGTCAAAAATTGAACTCAACCCGAAAATACGCAGCCGTGGAAAAAGAATGCCTAGCTGAAGCGTTCAAAAACTATGTCGAAGGGAGTAATCGCAGATGCTCGTAGTCTCGTTTGGTTATTCAAAGTTAGTGCCGACTAAGGGTATGCGATAACACACTTTTTCCTAACGAAACGAAACGAAACGAAATTTAAAATGTTTATGTTGATTCGAATCGAAACGAAACGAAATAAAGATTTTTTTCGAGACTTCGAAACGATACGAAATCAAAGCTCATTTAATTCGAAATTTTTCGAAACGAAACGAAATTTTATTTTTTTTTCCGCGGAATTTTTATTAAATTGGTTTTACATTATATACGCAATTCTGATTTCACTTTTTCGAAGTCGAATAACTGTTTTGTGACCAAAAGAGTTACAATAACAGAAAAGGCAATCTGTGATAAATCGCCACATTCTCGCCGCATATACCATTGGCGATAAGACAATACCCCAGCATTTGTGCCATTTTCAAAGGAATTCATCATGGAGCGTGTACTCCCGAATCTGATCAATTTTATATCAGTTTTATATCAGTAAGAAATTGTGGGATTTTTCATATACGGATTCAAATTTCGTTTGAAACCTTAGTTCACTTAAGAATTATGTAATAAAGCTGAAGCATACTTCATATTGTCTTGTGAGTGTGGACTAAGTACTGACTTAGTCAAAATTAGAACATGAATGCTTAGATTTATTTTTTATTTAGTGGGATACTCAATTATGTATCCACATCTACCAGGCGTATACGCAGATAGAGAATTGATATTACTAGACCAACATTTGAAAAGTGCGTATCAGCCAGACCCATAGCCTTATATACAATCAGCTTAGGAGAGGAGAATTAGTTTAACACTCATTGTTATAAGAGACCGAGGAATGCTCTGCATCTCCGTAAGCGCTACGGGAAAGGAATCGTTGGTTAGTTGAGAAGGTAATTCATGTGAAACCCCTTGGTAAGCGACAAAATATTTATTGTAAACGAAGTTATTTTGAAAACAAGAAGACGAAAACTGTGTTTCAAATCAAACCAACGCAAGATCAATGTGTTTCGTTTAATAATCTTCTACAACACGATCGATTCCGCACTAAATAATTTTGTGCTCTTCGATGCAGACATTAGTTTTATCACTTCACGTTCTCCCACGCTAGTTGGCGTGATCAGCATCAGCACGATCGATTGCAAATTGGTTAAACAAATTTCTGCTACGCGAGGTAGATTTTTTTCACTTCGCGTTCTCCCGGACTAGCTGCCGTCCCATGACCAGCATCCACACGATCGTTTCCGCATTCATATGGAAGAAAGCTATATACGAATTTGTCGACTAGCAATGGGGTTATGTAGTAAGCGTTAATAAGAATGTATAACCTAAAGTTTTGAAAACAACTTTACGATTTTGTTCAGCGGCGCAGCCAAAATTTTTGATAATATAAAGTATGGCTTAAGTTTAAATTTGTTTCGAAATTCCGCGGAATTCCGTTAAATTTCGTTGGAAGCTAGTTTTTGCTAGCGATTTTTTTGTAATTTTACGAAACGAAACGAAATCAAGAAATCAGATTCCGCCATGCTCAAATTCCGCGAAATTCCGCGGAATTTCGTTTCGAACCACCTAAAACGAAATTTTTCGAAATACCGCATATGCTTAGTGCCGACAAAGGTTCAGCCAAACTTTGCAGGTGGGCACTCAAACTTCAACAGTTTGATTTCTCAATCGAGAACCGCAAAGTTCGCGATAATGTAACAGCAGACTGTCTTTCAAGATCGAACACCATTTCAAAAAACCCTGATTAATCCACCTAGCGGTGATGATGCCTTTCTCGCTCGTTCAAAAGGGTTGACAAACATATTAGAAAAGTCATATTAGAAAAGTCTAATATAACACTAAATAGGGCTTATTTTTCACATTTGTCTATGGCAGCCCTTACTTTGTACCGTTAAATGCACAAAAACGATCCATACAAAAATGAAAAACGATCCATAAATAACATCTGAATGTTCCATAAAACGCTACCTTAAATCCAAAAAATAGTTCAGGCGTATCCATGAAGAATAATTTTAAGATCCATAACTAAGCATAACTAAAAGCTAAAAAAATAAATCAAATAATTGGAAAATAAGTCATTCCACGTCGAGCATCCGTGCGAGACGGTTGTAAGTCCGCGTACGGTCTGCTTCTCATTCGGTTTTTTTCCTGAAGTACAGGTAGTGGTTTTTTTTCCGAAAGTGTTTTGAAGCATAGTGCTTGAGTGGAAGTGGTGCTTAGCTGTAGCAGTTAAGTAGCCATTTCGTTGGTTTTGCAACTACGCAAAACTTTGCAGTTTATTCGGCGTCCATCGCAGGCGCAGGCATCATCGTCCCACGCCGACAGTCATCATCCATCGTGCGTCTCCACCAACACAGACGTGCCGTCCTGCCACCATCCATCCACCCAGTTGCAGTGTTGGGTGCGGCGAGAACACCAACAATAGCGTGGTTCGCTTCAACCGCACCACCGGCGAGTGTCCATCGAGCTAGCGTGTGCTGCCAGAACTGTTAGCCGGCAACACAGCAGTGTGAACGCAAGTATTTAATTGAGCTCCCTCTCATTGTTCCCCTCTCTTCTCCATCTTATTGGAATAGTTTTTTTTCTTTCTTTTTTACTCGTCTTCCCCTCTGTCCCAAATCGTTATTTTGTTTGTGTGTGTGTTTTTTTCTGCCCTTGTGATAATTGTTTAGTTTTAAAAGAGATTGTGCCTCGCTGCAGCGGCGCATTTCGTGTCCGCAATGCGCGAAGGCGAAGTTGGCGGGGGTACTTCGTATTCCATGTCAGATGTTTCGTTGCATTCGGGTGTTCCAAACCAAAATGAAATGGACACCAGCAACGCAAAAATTTCCTTTACGAGCCCCCGTCCCAAGGTCTACCCTCACGACTCTAGTGGGCCGTATGTTGTTTTCTTTCGACCCAAAGGCAAACGTTTGAATATCAGCCAGATTAGCAAAGATCTGGAAAAGCGATTTTCGTCTGTCACGACCATTGACATGGTTGGGTCCAGTAAACTCCGTGTCACGGTCAGTGATCGCAAACAGGCCAACGAGATTGTCACCTGTGAGCTTTTCACTCTCGAATATAGGGTGTATTTACCGTCAGCAGTGTGTGAGATTGCGGGGGTGGTGACGGAGGGAAGTATGACATGCGACGATTTGAAACAAGGTTTCGGTCGTTTCAAGAACGTTTCTTTGCCTCCTGTTGCGATACTGGATTGCAAACAAATGTATTCGGTGTCGCAGGAGGGAGAGAAGCGGAGTTATTCCCCGTCTGACTCTTTCTGCGTCACTTTTTCCGGGTCCGCACTGCCTGACTACGTAGTGATTGGCAAACTTCGTCTACCTGTTCGGCTGTATGTACCGAAGGTGATGAATTGTGTTAATTGCAAGCAGCTGGGCCACACCGCTCAGTACTGTTGCAATAAACCTCGCTGTGCATCATGCGGAGAGAAGCATGTGGAGGGCGCGTGCAAGACGGCACCGAAATGTGTCTATTGTAACGAAAGCCCTCCACATGCTCTTGAAGCTTGCCCAACGTACATACAGCAGCGAATCCATCAGAAGCGGTCTCTTCAGCAACGTTCTCGGCGAAGTTACGCCGAAATGTTGAGGAAGGCCGCTCCTCCACTCGTTTCTGACACCATCTACTCGTCTCTTCCTTTGGACGATCAAGGTAGCTCTGACTCCGAGGTTGGAAATGGGGTTTCCTTTGTTTTCAATGGCTCAACGAGGAAGAGAATAAAACAGAGCCAGCGACCCTCGAAAAGCCTAGAAAACAGCCTCAAAGTGAGCCCCAATCCAACATGGTCAAATCCAAAGCGGGAGGAAATACTCAAAAACGATCAACTTTTGTGGTTTCACATCGGGATGATCGGGAGTTTCCACCGCTTCCGGGAACATCTAAAATCCCAGATACCCCATTTTTTGCGATTTCTCAGCCAGAAAGAGAGCATACAGAGCGAGCAGAAGAACTCCCTAGCGCTCCAATGTTCACACTTTCTGGCATCGTGGAGCTCATCCTCAACTTCTTTGATGCTTCCGACCCCGTGAAGAACATGGTCAAAACTGTTCATCCTCTTCTGACTCCTCTCCTGAAGCAGCTGGCTTCGAAAATGCCCCTCCTCGAGTCATTTGTATCCTTCGATGGCTAACTTAGTCAATAAGGGTAACATGATTTCGATTCTACAGTGGAACTGTCGAAGTATTCTTCCAAAATTAGATATTTTTGAATTTTTAGTTAACAAATTACAATGCGATGCTTTTGCTTTATGTGAAACATGGCTAACACCAGATGTGAACCTTCATTTTCCTGATTTCAACATAATCCGCTGCGATCGGGCAAATCGATATGGAGGGGTGCTTTTAGGGATCAAAAAACAGCACTCCTTCTATAGAGTCGATCTTGCGCCGATGTCTGGCACCGAAGCTGTCGCATGTCAGGTGACTATTCGAGGAAAAGACCTCAGTATCGCCTCGATATATCTTCCTCCAAACACCGCGATATCTCGAAGAGATCTCTCGCACATCTGCTCGGTTACGCCCGAGCCACGGTTGCTCCTAGGAGATTTTAACTCCAACGGAACAGGCTGGGGGGAACTGTACGACGACAACCGTTCATCAATGATATACGACCTCTGCGACGACTTCAATATGTCAATTTTGAATACAGGAGAAGTTACACGAGTGGCTCCTCCAGCAAGAGATAGCCGTCTAGATCTTTCCATTTGTTCGAGCTCATTATCGTTGGACTGTACTTGGAAGGTGGTCCAAGATCCCCATGGTAGTGATCATTTGCCGATCGAAGTTTCGATTTCCAATGGACATAAGCAATCTGCTTTCATCGATCTTTCATATGACCTCACGAAGCACATCGATTGGGGCAAATATGCGGACGCCATCAGCGATGGCATACAGTCGATAGAAGCACTTCCCCCGCGGAAGAGTACAAGTTTCTATCGCAGTTGATTCTTGAAAGCGCTCTTCAGGCACAACGTCGGCCGGTGCCAGGAGCTTCGGTTCGTAGGAAACCCTACAGTCCGTGGTGGGACATCGAGTGTACGCAACTTTATCGCGAGAAATCCGCCGCGTTCAAAGAATTTCGGAAACACGGAGCGATCGTTCTTCACAAACGATACACCGCGCTCGAAATCCAGTTCAAGAAACTGGTCAAAGTGAAGAAGCGCGGATATTGGCGCACTTTTGTTGAAGGTTTATCGCGCGAGACTTCAATGAAAACTCTGTGGACCGTCGGGAGAAGAATGCGCAACGCGTCGTCCGTAAACGAAGATCGTGAAAGCTCGTAGCGGTGGATACTTGACTTCGCAAAGAAAGTTTGTCCGGATTCGGTACCGGTGAGGCAAGAGCTACGTGATGCTTTTGCAGACAGGGATGATATGGATCGTCCCTTTTCGATGATTGAATTCTCACTTGCTCTCCTTTCATGTAACAATTCCGCTCCAGGGATGGATAGAATCAGGTTCAATTTGCTCAAAAACCTCCCAGACGTCGCGAAGAGGCGCTTATTGAACTTGTTCAATCAGTTACTGGAGTGCAACATTGTTCCGGATGATTGGAGGGAAGTGAGGGTGATAGCCATCCAGAAGCCCGGAAAACCCGCGTCGGATTATAATTCGTATCGCCCCATCGCGATGCTGTCATGTCTTCGGAAGTTGTTGGAGAAGATGATTCTCTTCCGGCTAGACAAATGGGTTGAATCGAATAGTTTGTTGTCAGATACACAATTTGGTTTCCGCAGGGGCAAGGGAACGAACGACTGTCTTGCGTTGCTTTCTTCAGAAATTCAGCTTACTTTCGCTAAAAAAGAGCAAATGGGCTCAGTGTTTTTGGACATTAAGGGGGCTTTTGATTCAGTTTGCGTCGATGTCTTATCTGACAAACTCCACGAGTGTGGGCTTTCACCAATTTTGAACAACTATTTGTACAATTTGTTGTCAGAGAAGCGTATGAGTTTTTCTCATGGTGACTCGGCAACTTCACGAATTAGCTACATGGGTCTCCCCCAGGGCTCATGTTTGAGCCCTCTTCTTTACAATTTTTACGTCAGAGACATTGATGAATGTCTCATGCCAAATTGCTCGTTGAGACAGCTTGCAGATGATTGTGTTGTATCCGTTTCGGGGCCAACATCGGTTGATCTGCAAGGACCGTTGCAAGATACTCTGGACAATTTGTCCACTTGGGCTACGAAGCTGGGTATCGAATTCTCTCCGGAGAAAACTGAGATGGTTGTCTTTTCAAAAAAACACAAGCCGGCAAAGTTCCCGCTCCAACTGATGGGTAAGACAATCACTCATAGCATATCTTCTAAATACCTCGGGGTCTGATTCGACTTGAAATGTACCTTCGGGAAGCACATTGTGTATCTGACACAAAAATGCCAGAAACGGATCAACTTCATGCGATCAATAACCGGAACATGGTGGGGAGCGCATCCCGAAGATCTTATGACGTTGTATAGAACAACCATTTTGTCGGTCCTCGAATACGGTAGTTTCTGCTTCCAGTCCGCGGCTAAAACACACATGCTGAAGCTTCAAAGGATTCAGTACCGCTGTCTCCGTATCGCGTTAGGATGTATGAATTCGACACATACAATGAGCTTGGAAGTACTTGCGGGAGTACTGCCACTAACAGATCGTTTCGCGGAATTATCGCTCCGGTTCCTCATCCGCTGTGAGGTTCTCAATCCATTGGTCATTGATAACTTCGAGAAGCTGCTCGAACAAAACCCTCAATCTCGATTCATGAGTATTTACCACTGGTACATAACGCTGGAGGTAAGCCCTTCTTCGGTAGATACCAATCGTGCTAACTTCTTAGACTCTTACAGTTCCTCTGTTACTTTTGATCTGTCCATAAAGCAGGAGGTTCATGGAATACCAGACTTTCTGTGTGCGGAGGTCATACCTCCATTATTTGCAAGCAAATACGGGCACGCCAGTGAGGAGAGAAGCTTTTTACAGACGGGTCAAAATTGATGACTCCACTGGTTTCGGTGTTTTCAACGTTTTTCATAGCGCCTACTTTAAGCTCAAAGAGCCTTGTTCCGTGTATACTGCTGAGCTAGCAGCTATACACTATTCACTCGAGCAAATCGCATCCCTACCTCCTGACCACTTTTTCATCTTCACCGACAGTCTAAGTTCCTTGGAGGCTGTTCGGTCAATGAAACCAGTTAAGCACTCAGCGTATCTTCTAAATGGGATACGGAAAGCTTTGAGTGCCTTATCACAACGGTCTTACACAATCACCATGGCTTGGGTCCCTTCTCATTGCTCGATCCCGGGAAATGAGAAAGCGGACTCTTTGGCTAAGGTGGGCGCTATGGAAGGTGATATTTACGATCGGAAAATCACCTTCGATGAATTTTTCACATTAGTTCGTCAGGAAACCTTGAATAGCTGGCAACAGAAATGGACAAATGGGGAGTTGGGTAGATGGCTGTATTCAATTCGCCCGCAGGTGTCGAAGCGTCCATGGTTCAAAAAATTGAATATGGGACGAGACTTCATTCGAACCATGTGTCGTCTAATGTCCAATCACTACACTCTAAATGCACATCTTTTCAGAGTGGGGCTCTCGGAAGGAAATCTCTGTGTTTGCGGCGAGGATTATCAGGACATCGATCATGTCGTGTGGGCGTGCGAGGAGCATCGTGGCCCCAGATCTGCGCTAACTGAACATCTCCGGGTCCGAGGAAAACAACCAAAGCCTATTAGGGAAGTGTTGTCGGGCCTTGATCTCGAGTACATGTCCCTGGTCCACCAATTTTTGAAAGTTGCTGATGTAAAACTGTAATCATTGTCTGCCCATTCCCTTGTCTGTCGTACCCCATATCGAATGTCTTCCTCTTGTTGTACATTTCCATGTCTGTCGTTAATCCCTTCCGTATGTCTTCCTCTCGTCGTTGTCTCCCAAAAAAGTTTGTTTGTCCTGTTACAGATGTAAAAATGCGAGGAATGTCAACTTTGTGAACATCAGCATAGTAATTACTTAAGCACCCTAAAATCCTTTCCTTTCCTACTGTATTATTGTATTCCCTAACCTCGACTAAACCGCGAGTCTTTCGGTTCCCCAAAACTAACACTATGTATAAGAATCAAGAAATGTATTGTTAAACTTGTTTTCGGCTCCGTAACGCTTCACGGCAAATGAGCCTTCCAAATAAACGAAAGATAAAAAAAAAAAAAAAAAAAAAATTGGAAAATAAGTATGTACCTTTAAACATGATCAAGAAAAACAATATCATTCCTGCTATTTTCCCATGAATGTTTGGCAGAAGATCCATAAATGTTTGGAAAATGATCCATAGAAAACTACACTGCTGCTAACCGCAAGTCGAGCACATCTGTATATGGGCCTCAATATACAGATGTGCTTGACTTGCGTTTAGCGGCAGTACATTTTGATCCATAAAAATACAATTTTGCGCAATTTTTATCGTGATTATTATCCATAACTTCGGTAATATGATTCATAGTTTTGGTTATATGATCTATAATTTTTATTCATTTGACAAACTTTCGAGTGTTTCCCGTTTTGAAGTCAGAATCCAGTTTAGGCTGGCACCCAATTAATAAGTTAGCCTTTTTTAAATTATTGTTTTGAATAGTATGATTCTTCATCATATAGATAAGAATTATTTTTTTGCTGATGAGTGTCGTATCCGCCGTTCATTTTGTGCGCTTCGCTCAGCCGAATTGAATGCTGATTTATCGAGCAACACTGATCTCGTCCGTTCCGTAACACGTACGTCGAAAAACTGACTAGTTTGCTTCGCACGCTTTATGCTGAATACTCGAGTCCGTTCGTCTCACATTCTCTGTTACACACATACAAACTATATCGAATCGTGTAATACGAAAATTCTCATACAAATACAATCACACTCTCACCATCGCTCAAATCGGTGATCAAACGTCATACACTTTCACTATCTTACTCGTTAAAGTTCGGCAGTTCCACGCACACTCAACTATACTACAAGAGGACATTAAACCAATGAAACCTATACAATCGAAGTGATTAATGCATAAATCTTTAGTTGCACTGGAGCAAATTAACCGTCTCTGTTTGCTTCATTTTTTTTAATTTCATAATACTTGCTATATTCTCTACATTCTTCCTCTCTCCTACTCTTTCAAAATATATAGAGCAAGATAACATTCCCAATTATCTAGTTTTGTTTTCATTTAAAAAAATACCGTGGTTACCTGTAAAGTCGTGATTTCTAACACGCTCTCAAGATGATAAGTACTATATTTATGATTCCGTAGAAAAAAATACCGTTTCAGTAGAAGCTATGCAAGTTAAGTTGAAAATCGTTTAATCGATTGTAAAATTTAATTATGTTTCGATTCCGAGTACGATTCTAGTTTATTATAATTTCATTACAATCGCTTAACGATGTCGAGAAAAATTTAATTAAATATGCATGACCGTATTTTAAAAACTTGTGTTACTATTTGCTCATTTAAAACAAGATATTAAACTCCTACGACAGATTCAGCAAATTATATGTAAATGAGATCCATCATAAATATCACAATTAAAATGCAAACATTTAAAAAAAAATCGACATATGAGACTAGTAAAAAATAGAACATCCCTACATAAGCTGACTGATAATGACGATGATACATACTGATACACAGTCATTATTCGTTCTGACAGTTCTGACACAACATTTTCAGCAGAGCATCAATGCCACTTCAGGTGAGGAACAAACCATCAAGCAAAATTTAATCGATCGAATTTCGTTCTTACGCGAAAGAAATTCGCTGTTGGAAAGGTTGGAAAGCCTTTTTTTTTAATAAAATGTGACGTCGTCTACTATTCGCAGAACATTTTTATTAATGACATGACATTTCACCAGAGCTCGCTTGCTCTCGTTGGCAGTGTTTATAGTGTTTATACTGTTTTCGATTAACACAAGCTCAGTATACGTTAGCCCACACCTCTGTTGAAGCAAATCGACATCAATGTTTTCCGTCATCTGTTGGGTTGTTGTGATCTGAGACGAGACCTGCAAAGACGCTGCTTCTTTTCTCTTGTTTTGACACTTGTTCTTCTTTTCATCACAGTTGACCATCGAGTTTCAACTGTTTACTTGACTGTTTCACCTAAGCCCCAGGTGGACCCTTCTGAGCACAATAAAAGTGTATCCAATTCACGAAATAGTTAATTCATTTTCATAAGGATTTTTATACCGGGAACAAAACACAGGTTTATTACTGATTATTAACAAGCTAAACGGAAGGTTTGGAATACTCGTTAAAGTAAAAAGTCTTGGTAAAACAAAATGATGTGAAATATTTTATTTGGGATACCAATACTTTCACTCAAAAAGCTGCTGGTTGCACCTGACAGTTCGTGACAGCAGTTGGCTGGCAGCAGCTGAAGTTACATTTTTTCCTCTTTGCAGGTCTCGTCTCAGGTTGTGATGTCCCAGGTTGTGATTAATATGTTCAAACATTTTGATCTGGGAATTTTTGATGCGTGTTTCGTGGAATAAAGGTAAGTCATTTTGAAGTTCCAGTATATTTTTATTCTTGAGGAATCATTACAAAGTGTAACATAGATACATATTTCAATTCATGTTCATTTTCAAATGCGTTTATTTCTTTTGATACAGAATTCAAATTCAATTAAGACTATGATGTTATCCACTTACGTCAAGCATTTCGTATAATTTTCGTCCTCTAGCGTCATTGATAAATGTGATACAAAAACATATTCTTAAGCCGCTCTGGTTTTCTTATTGTCCTTGCAGGTCTTCCCTGGCGACTATCAGTTGGGTTGTCATTTGAAGGTCCAGCTACATTTGCATCGAAATTATTAGAGCTGGTCGCTGATTCCTCTTCGAAACCGGATCTCGGCTCCAGCTTCCTTTTGACATCAGCAACGTTCGGAGCATATTGCACCCCTTGTTCATTCTGGATGACCACCTTTGCTCCTTGGCGTGTATTTGCGGGTTTGAGCAATCAAACGCGATAGCGCATCAGCCACGTTCAGGTGGCCTGGTATGCGTTTCACGACAAAGTTGAACGCTTGCAGTCGTAAGGCCCATGCCTCAGCTCGATTAACCGCACGCTTACTGGTTCTGTGTCCGCTGCCGAATATAAACTCATTTGCCTCGGAATCGGTCCGAATGGCAAACGATTTTCCGGTTAAATAAAATGCAAATCGTTCGACTCCCCACACGATGGCTAGCGCCTCCCTTTGCGTTTGGGGGTACTTTGCTTCCGTCTGCGTTAGAGCTTTTGAGGCGCATGAAATGATTCTGGGCTTATTGTCTTGATCAAATTGAATCAAAACCGCGCCCAAACCAACGGGAGATGCATCCACGTAAAGTTCGGTTTCGTCCTCATGCTTGAAATACCCTAGTCGAGAAATTGACTTCAAAGCTTGGTGTTTCAAAAACATGAACTCTTTTTCTTCCGCATCCGACCAGTAAAATACATCTGATTTTGCAAGCTCTCTTAGATGTTTGGTTTTATCAGCTCGCATGTAGATAAAACGCTCCGAAAAATTCATGAATCCCAAGAAACTCTTCACTTCGTATACGGTTTCCGGTCTACGGAAGTTCTCGATAGCATTCAGTTTGCTATCTTCGACTTGCAATCCTTCATCAGAAATGGAAAAGCCTATAAATTTTACATTTTTTTGACCGATCACGCATTTGTCATTATTGATCCGCACGTTGTGCTCCTCCAGCCGACGAAGCACAGCTTTCAGGTTTTCATCGTGCATTTCCTTTGTTTCACCGTGTACTATTATGTCATCTAGATAACACCTCTGACCACGACATCCAGCTAGAACTTTTGTCTGCAATGTCTCCTGAAAAATGTCAGGAGCATTGCAGAGTCCAAAAGGCAAACGTTTGAAACGATAAGTAGCATCACCCGAAAAAAAATTTGTCAAGTGACGCGATTGTTCAGCTATTTCCACATGGAAGAAGGCGCTTGTTAAATCAATAGTGGAAAACCACTTGGCGCCGTGGAGATCAGACAGAATTTCTTCCAGTGTAGGCATTCTGAACGGCGTTCTAATAATGCACTTATTTGGGCCTCTTAGGTCAACCACCAATCGGATGTCGTCTTTGCCCTTAGGCACGACTAACAGAGACGAGCAGAAAGATCGATCCATGGAATCAGTCACATGCTCTATTATACCGGTAGCTAAGAGATCTCCTAGTCTACGTTGTGCCTCCGCTCGAAATGGCAAGGGTATATTCGTGAATATATTTCGGGATGGTGGTTTTGTTCTATCGTACATCAGTACCACCGGTGGGATATTAAACTTAGGGAACTCGTCCGAGATATTCACTGCAAAGATCTCGCCCGGAAAACGCTTGAACGAATTGTTGCATATTACCTTGTCACAAACTGGTACGTCCAGTCCGATCTGCAGAACACTGTAACGGAGCGCTGTCTCCCTACTTAACAAGGGTTTCGCCATCTTAATGACGTAGAATTTTTCGAAATACCGTGGACGGTCTTCCGATATAAATAGCTCTGCCACGAATGTTCCTACAACAGATATATCGTCGGGGCTAGCATACGCTCGAAGGGGTTTATCTGTGCCACTCGATACACAGAATAGCTGCTTCTTTGAACTTTCATCACTCATGATCGTGTTGAAAACCTCCTCGTCGACCGTATTGACTTCAGCACCTGAGTCGATTAGAAACATCACAGAAACATTTGCAATGTGGCCGTGGATTCTTTCTGCCTTAATGTCCGAGTCGTAGCATCTATCAATAGGAACCGGGTCTTGCTGCGGACTCTGTAAATGACCGACAATAAATGCTATTAGTAGCATTCTTATGGACGTAATGACTTTAGCATAAGTTTTCCTCCAATTTCAATGAAATATATTCAAGCAATATTTTAGTGGAAAGAAATTAAATTTTATTTTAATTCAATTTTTTCTCACATAATGATACAAAGTTAGACAAATATAGCTATGCAACAACCGGGGAGGAAAGTGGGTCTATGCTAGCATCGATAATAGTTTATGTTGTAAAATCACTTACAGAATCCATTTGTACCTTCTCGTCTTCCTCCTTAGAAACAACTGCAATCTTCTTCGGCTTATTCGAATTCTCTCCATCGTCACTTGCTCTACGTTTCGGTGTAAACGGAGTAGGCACTGGCATCTTACGGCATGCACGTTCGATATGTCCAACCGCGTGACAGTTCCGACAAGTTTTCTCCAAAGCATGACAGTTGGTATGGGAATGGTAACGACTGGTGCATCGCCAACATGGAATTGTATCAGAATTGAATCGTGTGTCGTTACGGCGTCTATACCCATTAGCACCCCTGAAGTTCTGCCAGTTTCCTGATCGCCTCGGATATTCATCGTTTCTTCCTCTCAGCCTTGATGGGCCAGCTTGGTATCGCTGTTGATAATCAATTCTTGTCGGACCCTGATTAATAGCTGCTATGAATGCTTCAGCTGCAGGTGGGTGATTCTTCGCAAAAATTTCCTCATTTGTCTTGTCCAGGTCGTACCCACGAATCTTATCGACAAGATCGGACAATGAACCTCCTTTTCGTAGTACCTTACGACCTGCCTCTCGAACTTTAATATTGAACGCATGTAGTTGTATTACCTCTGCTACGGTTTCAGTTAGTTTGTCGTCATCGAAATCACACAACTTAGCCGCAGCTACCACTCGTTTAACGTATTTGAAATCGGCTTCACCAGGTGCCTGAATCATTGCCCTCAATCGCTGTCTCTGGATTAGGCTGTACTCACGGGATCCGAAGAAATCCTTCAACCTTTTCATCGCATTAGAATATGGTGCGATTAATACGTCAGGGTGATGTGACTTGAGTAGTTCCTCTAGGACATCTAGTAATTTACGACCAGCCTTCACCTTTAGAATGTTCATCCTGGTGTTTTCGTCGTTGACACCGATTAGTTCCATCGAAGCTTCTAATAGTTCCTTCCAGGTTTCGAATGACTTGCGGTCGATTTCATCTTCGTTCTCGGCTGGTATACACTCCGGAATATTTAGCGAGGCAACTGACAGTGTGTTCATAGATGTCATTAGCAATGAGCTACTTTGGTTACCAGGTAGTCTTCGTGCATTGTCGAGTGCCTGGGCATACCATTACCCTCGTCCACTCGTGACTTGAATTCGCGAAGCTGCCTATTGTCTGCTCGTACTTGTTTCAGCTTTACGGACAAGTTAGAAATTTGCTTGCTCTGGGATTCCAGAGTCTTTTCCATTTCCTTTTTCGTTTTCCTAGAATAATCAAATAAAATAAACCACGCATTATTTCCTATGATCACTTCTATAGTTGTCAACAACGTGAACTGTTTCAACCTTCACCTTGTTTTGATATTTAATTCAAGCTTTCACAGTTGTCAATTCTCAGAATTTACGCACACAGAATCTATATGAATTGCAGTACAGTTTTAGTATTAGTGCGCTATATGGACATAAAATCCCTACATTCACATTATCTATAACTACCTTTCTCTGGGATGAAACATTACGAGTAGCATACATAGATAAAATAAACGTTCTCAAGTGCTATTCATGTGCCATTTTGAATGTGTTTGTACCTATCACGTGCTGAGAAACAAAGATAAAGCGTGTGGGTACAAACAGATCCTTCCATATTTTTCCAGTCTTCTCAGAGACGCCATCTTGGTCCTTTCTTGAGCCAAAGCACACGAGCTTGTTTTAGCGTTATTTTCGTAATACCTTCACAGAGGCAATCAAATACACGGGAAATCAAATGTTTTCACACATTTTCATTTACCATCTCAGAAGCATTTTAAACAGAGGCATAAAACTAAAAAAACTCAATTAGATTTTTCAAACTATTTTCCATAGGCCTTCTCAGGGGCTTTAACACATCTATATTCTCTCTTTGTTTCCAGGCGCCGCCATTTTATTTAAATTTTTCAGTAGTGGCTAAATATAGCTTTGTCTTGTGCTTCCAGAAACCATTTTGTATTTTGCTGAAAAATCTAGTGTAGACTTTAAGTAGTTTATTGTTTTTCAACTATTTTTATATAATCACCGAGATCGCTGCCAGTTTTTAAATTGGTCTATAAGACAATTTTCAAGAAGATCATACTTACTTTATGGGAGCGCGTTTTGCGCCAATGTCGTATCCGCCGTTCATTTTGTGCGCTTCGCTCAGCCGAATTGAATGCTGATTTATCGAGCAACACTGATCGCGTCCGTTCCGTAACACGTACGTCGAAAAACTGACTAGTTTGCTTCGCACGCTTTATGCTGAATACTCGAGTCCGTTCGTCTCACATTCTCTGTTACACACATACAAACTATATCGAATCGTGTAATACGAAAATTCTCATACAAATACAATCACACTCTCACCATCGCTCAAATCGGTGATCAAACGTCATACACTTTCACTATCTTACTCGTTAAAGTTCGACAGTTCCACGCACACTTAACTATACTACAAGAGGACATTAAACCAATGAAACCTATACAATCGAAGTGATTAATGCATAAATCTTTAGTTGCACTGGAGCAAATTAACCGTCTCTATTTGCTTCATTTTTTTTTAATTTCATAATACTTGCTATATTCTCTACAATGAGCAGTTCCGTTTTTGTCATTGACATTCAACCACTTCAAGATTTACGAATTTAATCCGACTTAATAAAATCTGAAGAGAACTCTACTAGGGTTTCTTTTCTTCATATGGAGAGCATTTCGGAGAGATTAACCGAAGGTTTGATTAAAATTGATTCATTTTAATTTGCTTTTGTATATATTATAATGCACCGAGTTAAAATTATTTATCAGATCACTCTGTACAGCTAAACTATTGTTGATGTGAGCAGTGTTTGCCCTTTTCGCAGTGATTGATGACGTTTCGAAAGTCACACTACCGACATAGATCTTTTGTTTATTATTATTATTAAGTAATCAGCATTATTAAGTAACCGCCATGTAATTTTGTGATCGTCTTTCAAATAAACGTTTACTTATAGTCTATCGAATTTCGCGGTTGTAATTTGTTTTCTTCGACGGCTCCCAACAGGTTATGGGCCAGGCGCGCGGTGATTAAAGAAGGAAATTGATTACGGATCGGAAAAGAAGTGGAGAATTGATTGAATAATCGCTTATGTTTTGAAGTGGTCTGAAGAAAAAGCGATTTTGTGTTTTGAAATGGCGGAGTCGAAAGTAGTGATTGAACGTCTGAATAACTTCAACTGGCCTAGTTGGAAGTTTAGGATGGAGTTGCTTTTGCTCAAGGAACAACTGTATGATGTGGTTACTCAAGCAAAGCCTGAAGATCCCTCCGCGGATTGGAATTAAACGGACGGAGCAGCTCGAGCGACTATTGGACTAGCATTAGGTAACGATCAGCTGTGTCATGTTATGACGGCTCGTACGGCAAAGGATATGTGGAATGCTTTGAAAAGCTATCACGAAAGGGACTCGCTGACGAACAAGATTCACATAATGCGTAAGCTATTCTCGCTGCAGTTGGAGGAGGGAGGAAGTATGGCAGAGCACTTAGTGAATGTGTCCGAACTTGTGCATCGATTAATTGCTATGGGTGAGGATCTCAAAGAGCACTGGATAATCGCTATACTGTTGTCAAGTTTGCCTCGGAGTTATGATTCGTTAATTACGGCATTGGAGACCCGTCCGGAAGAGGAAATAAAACTGGAATACGTTAAGGGAAATGCTGGGTAAAGCGTACCATTGGTACTTCGCGTACCTGAAGGAATAAAATAGACCCCATCTCGCGGTCCTTAGCCTCTTACCCAGTGTGGTAACCGCGGTGCTGGCCGGGATACTAGCAACCTTAGGGAAGATCGGGTAACCAACCCCGGTGGGAACTATGGTCGTATGCTGACAGGGAAGGGGGTTTGCTCCTCTTCGGAGGTGCAAATCTTATTGAGCGTCTGTTCTCCATGTCAGGATCGGCTCACAACAGCGTCTGTTCTCCATGTTAGGGGCGGCTGATCATCGTCCGAGTGCCAGCGAGGGACTCTAAGAGAAACTGTGCACCATGGTCCACCGGAAATAAGGAGGAATGGTCCTCCAGAAATTTAGGGGGTTTGGTGTCAGGCCCTGCAAGCCAGCCTTTAAAAATCATTAGCAACGAACAATCAACAAGAGAGTACGGACCGGAACCATCGGCGAAGACCACTGCGACGAAAAGGGACTAGCGATTGGAAACTCGGTTCGTGGAACTGCAACTTCATCGGGAGCACACGCATACTCGCCGATGTGCTCAAGGACCGTGGATTCGGCATCGTAGCGCTGCAGGAGGTTTGTTGGAAGGGATCAATGGTGCGAACGTTTAGAGGTAATCATACCATCTACCAGAGCTGCGGCAACACACGAGCTGGGAACAGCTTTCATAGTGATGGGCGATATGCAAAGGCGCGTGATCGGGTGGTGGCCGATCAATGAAAGAATGTGCAGGTTGAGGATCAAAGGCCGGTTCTTCAACTTCAGCATAATCAACGTCCATAGCCCACACTCCGGAAGCACTGATGATGATAAGGACGCATTCTACGCGCAGCTGGAACGTGAGTACGACAGCTGCCCAAGCCACGACGTCAAAATCATCATAGGAGATTTGAACGCTCAGGTTGGCCAAGAGGAGGAGTTTAGACCGACTATTGGAAAGTTCAGCGCTCACCGGCTGACGAACGAAAACGGCCTACGACTAATTGATTTCGCCGCCTCCAAGAATATGGCCATTCGTAGCACCTACTTCCAACACAGCCTCCCGTATCGGTACACCTGGAGATCATCACTGCAGACAGAATCACAAATCGACCACGTTCTGATTGATGGACGGCACTTCTCCGACATTATCGACGTCAGGACATATCGTGGCGCTAACATCGACTCTGACCACTATCTGGTGATGGTTAAACTGCGCCCAAAACTATCCGTCATCAACAATGTTCGGTACCGACGACCGCCGCGGTACGACCTAGAGCGACTGAAGCAACCTGATGTCGCCACTGCATACGCGCAGCATCTCGAGGCAGCGTTGCCGGAAGAGGGTGAGCTCGATGGGGCCCCTCTTGAGGACTGCTGGAGTACAGTTAAAGCAGCCATTAACGACGCAGCGGAGAACAACGTCGGGTATATGGGTCGAAGTCGACGGAACGATTGGTTCGACGAAGAGTGCAGACAGATTCTGGAGGAGAAGGACGCAGCGCGGGCGGTCGCGCTGCAGCAAGGTACCCGGCAGAACGTGGAACGTTATAGACGGAAGCGGAGACAGCAGACCCGCCTTTTCCAGGAGAAAAAAACGCCGCCTGGAAGAAGCGGAGTGCGAGGAGATGGAACAGCTGTGCCGTTCTCAAGAAACACGCAAGTTCTATCAGAAGCTCAACGCATCCCGCAAAGGCTTCGTGCCGCGAGCCGAAATGTGCCGGGATAAGGATGGGAGCATCTTGACGGACGAACGTGTGGTGATCGAAAGGTGGAAGCAGCACTACGAGGAACATCTGAATGGCGCTGAGAGTACAGGCAGTGAAAGTCAAGGCAGCGGAGGAGATGACTACGTCAGTTCAGCGGACGATGGAAGCCAACCAGCCCCCACCTTGAGGGAAGTTAAGGATGCCATTCAACATCTAAAGACCAATAAAGCAGCTGGTAAGGATGGTATCGGAGCTGAGCTCATCAAGATGGGCCCGGAAAAGCTGGCCACTTGCCTGCACATACTGATAGTCAGAATCTGGGAAACCGAACAGCTACCGGAGGAGTGGAAGGAAGGGGTTATATGCCCCATCTACAAGAAAGGCGACAAACTGGAGTGTGAGAACTTTCGAGCGATCACCATCCTTAATGCCGCCTACAAAGTGATATCCCAGATCATCTTCCGTCGTCTGTCACCATTAGTGAACGAGTTCGTGGGAAGTTATCAAGCCGGCTTCGTTGACGGCCGCTAGACAACGGACCAGATCTTTACTGTACGGCAAATCCTTCAAAAATGCCGTGAATACCAGGTCCCAACGCACCATCTGTTCGTTGATTTCAAGGCGGCATACGACAGTATAGACCGCGTAGAGCTATGGAAAATTATGGACGAGAACAGCTTTCCTGGGAAGCTTACCAGACTGATCAAAGCAACGGTGGATGGTGTGCAAAACTGTGTGAAGATTTCGGGCGAACACTCCAGTTCGTTCGAATCGCGCCGGGGACTAAGACAAGGTGATGGACTTTCGTGCCTGTTGTTCAACATTGCGCTAGAAGGTGTCATGCGGAGAGCCGGGTGTAACAGCCGGGGTACGATTTTCAACAGATCCAGTCAATTTATTTGCTTCGCGGATGACATGGACATTGTCGGCCGAACATTTGCAAAGGTGGCAGAACTGTACACCCGCCTGAAACGTGAAGCAACAAAAGTTGGACTGGTGGTGAATGCGTCAAAGACAAAGTACATGCTTGTGGGCGGAACCGAGCGCGACAGGGCCCGCCTGGGAAGCAGTGTTACGATAGACGGGGATACCTTCGTGGTGGTCGAGGAATTCGTCTACCTCGGATCCTTGCTAACGGCTGACAACAACGTTAGTCGTGAAATACGAAGGCGCATCATCTGTGGAAGTCGGGCCTACTGCGGGCTCTAGAAGAAACTGCGGTCGAAAAAGATTCGCCACCGCACCAAATGTGTCATGTACAAGACGTTAATAAGACCGGTAGTCCTCTACGGGCATGAAACATGGACAATGCTCGAGGAGGACTTGCAAGCACTCGGAGTATTCGAGAGACGGGTGCTTAGGACCATCTTTGGCGGTGTGCAAGAAGACGGTGTGTGGCGGCGAAGAATGAACCATGAGCTCGCCCAACTCTACGGCGAACCCAGTATCCAGAAGGTAGCTAAAGCCGGAAGGGTACGATGGGCAGGACATGTTGCAAGAATGCCGGACAGCAACCCTGCAAAGATGGTGTTCGCTTCCGATCCGGCAGGTACGAGACGGCGTGGAGCGCAGCGAGCGAGATGGGCAGACCAGGTGCAGAACGACTTGGCGAGCGTGGGGCGTATCCGAGGATGGAGAGATGCGGCCTCGAACCGTGCATTGTGGCGTCAAATTGTTGATTCAGTGTTATCTGTTTAGATGTTAACTAAATAAATGAAATGAACGTTAAGGGAAAACTGTAGGATGAGTGGAAGCGACGATGTGATCATGAGGATGTTGATATGGGAAAGGCAATGGCTGTTTCGACAAGATCCGTTATTCGTAAGAAGCGTACATGTTATTGCTGTAAACGAGAGGGTAATTTTTGGCGTGATTGTGCAAAACTTGATACGAGAGAGCAATCTGATGAAGATGAAGGTGCATCAACGAAGCAAAATGCAAGAATGTCAAAAATACAAGCGACAAGCGGCGGAGGAGGAGTTTGTTTTTTTTTGTGTCAGGAGGAGATAACGTTGCTGAAAGTACGGTAGTGATGCGGAAAAACAGTTGGTGTTTGGATTCGGGCTGCATGAGCCACCTCACTGGAAATGCAGGGCTGTTAGAGGATTTATTCAGCTGCAACAAAACGATTTACTTGGCGGACGGACGAAAAATGAGAGCGAAAGCAAAAGGCACAGGAAAACTGATGGTTGGAAGTAGGGTAAAGTGCCCAATAGTGGACTCCCAACCAATAGTGGACCCTCCAGCCATTTTTGCCTTATTACAGCACAATGTTAACATTTTGCTATGAAATTCCATCGGGAGAACCTACCTTACAGTCCTATGATTTGATTACATGCATTGGAAATGAAGTGTCGACTATAGGGAAGAAAAATTTTCTCCGAATCCTTCCGAAACTCAGCTTCTCCCACATAATCCGAGTGCTATTTGAAATCTTCAAACAGATATGTTGTCACTATGAATGGGTTCCATTTGATTGATCTAGCGAAGTCCAAGAATTAGGAATTAATTATCAAAAACCACACAGAAGGTATGCAAGCGAAGAGGTACGAACATAGTAAGTTAATATTTATAGAAAATCAAAACCATTTACTAAAAAAAATTGTTTTATTTACAAATTAATTATTATGAGAGCCATGTCTTGCGCATATACTGTACCAATATGAATTATTTGTTGCAACGCCAGGAAGAATGCATTACAGTGGATTCAAATTAAATGTTGAAATTGATTTTGAAGTTGCTTCCCTGTACACCAAAACATTATGAACATTAGGTGACATATCTGAATGAATTGACACAAAAACACATGACGTAAACTCAATCGTATATGTTTTCCAACGTCAGATGATTTAAATATGCCACGGAACCTAAACACAGTACCAGGTGCGTTGCCACACGAATGCACAAGCAGCCGATTGCGTATAACCTGTTATACTTCGATCACCACTCTTAAAAGAAGCAAAGATAGCTGAGGAGCAACGTTCTAGGCTCACACTCAGAGAGTCTATGTTCGACGCTCGTTCGGTTCTCATTTTTTTTTTCAAAAATATATTTTCTGGTATAATACCAATGAACTTTATACAATTTTTATTTTCTATAACTCAATACCAAATTTTTATAACGACTTCTCTGCGTTCATAAACAAAGATTAAAACATCGATTCGTTAAATCTGCGATGCGAGAGCACTCCCACGCAATCCAACACCACCAACAGATAGCCGAAGTCTTTACATGTTAGGATGTTCTCGGATGTTATCGATGTGCGGACATTCAGAGGTCCGAACATTGACTCTGATCACTACCCCGTTGTCAGTAAAATTCGATCACGGTTGTCAACTGTATCGAACGAAAGGTCACAGCGAACGATGCGTTACAATATCCAGCGGTTGTCGGCGGAAGGAGTATCGGCTGAGTACCGCCAGAAGTTCGACGAACAGATAAGTGCAATCAACGTTAGCGACAACATCAACAATCTATGGGAGTCGATCCATGGAGCGGTGAGCATAACAGCACGAGAAGTGGCGACCCAGGATGCAGGTTTGTTCGAGAGTGACAGACGAGAAGAACGTTGCCAGAAGCCGGATGTTGGTGTCAGGTACCCGATCCACCAAACGACGCCACCACCGAACGATCCGCCGAATAACGAACCCACCGCAGGCGCAGGAAGGAAAAAAACGAACAACAAGTTATTAGTGAGGCGCAGGAAAGCATGGAGCAGAATGGTATGCGGAGGTTTTATGAGACTGTCAATGGACTGTGCGGAGAAAGACTGCACCATCTCCCGTCATCAGCAACGACCAAGAAGGGGATTTGCTGCCAAGTGGAAGCAACACTTCGAGACATTGTTGAATAGTATAAGTGACGGTGCATCGGTTAACCGAATAAATATTAGAGACGATGGACAAGCTGTGGAATCGCATACACTAGATGAGGATAGGGAAGGTATTAAAGAGCTGAAAAACAATAGAGCTGTGGGGAAGGACCAGCTCCCGGCTGAACTTATCAAACATGGCAGTGATCAGCTTTATGAAGTTCTGCTCCATATTATGTCGAAAATATGAGCCTCATTTGCTCTCTCTTTAAGAAAGGGCACAGACTGGAGTGCGCCAATTACCGAGGAATAACCCTCCTTAATTCGGCGTACAAAATTATGTCCCGTATTCTGTTCAACAGATTGAGACCGCTTGAAGAGTGCTTCGTCGGCGAATACCAAGCAGGTTTTCGTGAGGGCCGATCAACGATGAAAAAAATGTTTACACTGAGACAAATCCTTGATAAATTCCTGGAGTACAACTTGCAGACACATCATCTGTTTATTGATTTGAAGACGGCGTACGTGGAACGGAATGAATTATGGTAAATTATGCTAGAACATGGTTTTCCGGCGAAACTGATACGGCTGATTCGATAACGATGGACTGATCGACATCAAGTGTAAGGGTTGCAGATGAAATATCGACATCATTTGTTACCTTAGATGGATTGAAGCAGGGTTATGCACTCTCGAATCTACTGTTCAAAATAGCGCTCGAGGGAGCGATTAGGAGAGCTGGTGTGCAAAGAAGCGGTACCATTATCACAAGATCGCATATGCTCCTGGGATTTGCGGACGATATCGATATTATCGGAATTGATCGCCGTGCCGTGGAAGAGGCTTTTAAGAGGGAGACAGCGAGGATCGGACTCACCAGCAAAATGAAGTACATGGTCGCTGGGAAGCAACGTGGGTCCATTAGTGCTGGATGGGGAAAAATTTGAAGTGGTAGAAGAATTTGTGTATCTTGGAACATTATTG
Source organism: Armigeres subalbatus (assembly GCF_024139115.2). Lineage (NCBI taxonomy): Eukaryota > Metazoa > Arthropoda > Insecta > Diptera > Culicidae > Armigeres > Armigeres subalbatus. The sequence continues at coordinate 228,743,036 of NC_085139.1, forward strand.
ACGTGCGATAATGATGTTACCCGCCAGACGAAAAGGCGTATTGCAGCTGCAGAGATAAAATTCGCGCTGCATACTACTTTGAATCTTCCGGTAGCTTTGGTGAAACATGGCTGATCGGAGAGCTTACGGAGTGTTTGAGCATAAGGTGCTGCGGACAATACTCGGCGGTTAACAGGAGAACGGTATCTGGCGGCGTCGTATGAATCACGAGGGCTGGATATTATTAAGTTTATACAACACGGCAGACTATTGTGGGCTAGACACGTTTTTCGTATTCCGGAATAACGTCAAGCGAAGATAAAGAAATAGAAGAAATAGAAGAATTCGACCAAAATCGTACCTGGCAAAAGGATTAGGCGAAAGCGGACAATCAATCAGGATGGGGATCTTTCAAGTCAGCCCTTTGTGCGCAGTTAATAGAAAATATCTTCGCTCAAGTACGTTCAGATTTACCAAATTTTCAGTTACATTTCAATAAGATGGTAGAGGCTCAAAAAACATCTCACTTCGGACCAAGTTGAGTACTATTTTCTGATTTCTATTGCATTAAAGGCAGTTGCAACCACGCCGCCATTAGTTCTATTAGTTTCCTGTCTAAGCATATTAGGTATTCAGCTGTAAGTTAAGATTAGCTACTCAGATGAAGCAGCAAACTGTGGTACTGCGGGGGAACGCGACGTGACATCTTATGGTAACTAAGGAGAACAACTCTCGACACTTATTCTGACAGCTCTAGGCGGAGAACCGAGGGAGAAGTTTACCTAATAGATTGACTTTTAAAGTTTTCCCACTTTTACCTCATTTCTCCGGAATACCAGTCTTAGTCAGACAGTTTCGATTTGGTGGAGGATGTATTTGTAACCTGCTTCCTCCTTCTTTCCCGAAGCAGGAAAGAAATGCACTTTCACCTCAATGCTTTTCGGATTGTCTCCTGACTTCCGAGCTGAAGAGAGCAAAGTTTACCCACAAACGTCGTAATCTAAGATTTATAAGTAAAGATCGTGACGGGGCAAAGTTTGCTCGTCTTCGCACAGTTTCCGAACCGATGTGCTTTTCCGAATGACTTGCGGTTAATTAGATGAAAAATTTATCTGCGTTTCCGGAACCGAAGTAGCTATTCGATGTGAAAATCGATGCCTTGTCAGCCATGGAAGTTTATTTCCGATATTCATTGCAGTACAGTGGCACAGCTGTAAATAATGATTACCGAGCATTTTGCCGTAAGTTATATCATTTTGGTTACCTTTGTCAGGCACAAAGTGTGTGTTCAAGAAAAATGTCACACAAATTCTCGTCGGAAGAATCATTCCCGTTGCTATATTCCGCACGAAGCCACTTTCCATTATGGGCCACAGTAAACCTTACAAGATTACGGCCACCTCTCTGTCGTCCTCGTTGTCATCCGGATGGTATCCTACCAGCTTATGGCAAGCCAAAGTATGTAGCAAAACTCGCAAAAGCGCAAACTTTCCGCCCTCCTAGATTTGATTGTGGTCACACTCATGCCATCTTTGGCTTTTCCGGCGATTCACAAAGGTAGCTCAGAGCTGAATATGCGGACATATTTTTTTAACACGATAAATAATATGAGGATTATTTCTGAAAAATCGAACTCAAAACTCATATAAGAATTTTCATGTTCTACATACTTTGTTTTAATATTTCGATTTTGCCTTACATATCTAATTTTTTGAATGTTTCAATATTCAGCGTCCCGGATCTTAAAAAAAAAAGAAAAAATTCTATCGTTCATTTAATCGTTTTGATTTTTTTTCAGAATTCAAAATAATTTGTAATACGAATGTGAAAGTTTTCGTCTGTTGGTCAAGCAATTTCTCCCATTGCTCTTATGTGTGCCGATTGAAACTAGAGAGGAAATGAAATTCCTCCCCCCAGCCGGCCGACACCGAACGCTTTTTAGTGCTGGCGTTTTAAGCCTAAAGAAAAACAAAAGAATGTGCTCTCCTAAAAAACACAAGACCAAGAAGATTATTAAGTTTTATCTTGTCACTTTTGCTGTTAACGGTCATGTCACGTTTTGGGGCTCGGGGCTGTCAACGACACCACTTGCAAGAAGTAGGACGATCAGAACACGTTGGTGTTTTTCTCGTTTAGTCCAAACGTAGCTCAGAAAGTGCTGTCTAATTATCGAATGCTTTTCGAGCGGAAGTGCCAGTGGAAAGGAAATCTAATATCTGTGGCCACCACACATGTACGGCGTTCCAAAAGGACACAACCTTGTTAATGCCTTTTTTTTCCTCATAATCATTTGCTATGAGAGTTGTGAAATTGGCGACTGAAGGACGCCGCTTGAAAGCTTCCTAATAGTGGGGCATTTTTCCGTGCCTGAAAAGTTGTTTCACGGGAGCATATTGACGACGACGGCATACAGATTTTTTGTCCCTCTAGTCTAGCGCAGAAGTGGTAAAAGCTGTGCGGAAACTTTTCTCAAATCCGGTTTATTTTTATTTTGTATAGCTTCAGGCGGCAGCGGCGGCACGGTTGCCGGATTTATAAAAGTTGGGCTTAATTAAATTTTGAAACTATCATTGCACACAGATGAGAAAATAACGAGAATGCGACAAATGTACGGTTGGATGGGGGAGCTCTGTGTTTCATAAATTTCGAACTGTTGAAGCTGACTGTCATAATTGAAGAGAAGTATTGTTGAACAAATGAGCAGACCACATCGGGTATTATGTTGATTTTTTGTTTTGAATACCTTTGTTACTGCCAAAACTGATACGAATTAACTTAAAAATCCAAATTCCGTTCATATTTCAAATCCGGTTTCAAGTTCTATGTGCAAATGTTGCTCAAAATCTAAAACATAATCCATATCCGAATAGACATCTGAACCAGAATCCAAGTCCAAATCTGAAGACCAGGGAGAATCCAAATTCTAATCCTAACCCGAAGGTCGATAGCAAATAAAAAGCAGTACAAGGCCAAATTCTAGTCCCCAAAGACAAATTAATATCAACTCCATCACAGTTTGGAGAACCAAGAACATTTGGAGTGGGTACAATTGAGTTGCCAATCATACTCGTGCGCACTAGACAATTGTATGGACATAACTGGTTGCTGTCGGTTTTGTATCGAGTGCAATTGATCCAATCTCCAGAACAGTTTGGGGAGGCTAGGATATCTTATTGGAATACCATATGCGTGAGTTTTAAGGAGTTAAAAAATGGGTCAAGGGCCGTTTGGCCGAATGCCATTTGGCTGAATGCCATTTGGCCGGAGGCCACTAGGCCGAAAGTCATTTGGCTGAAAAACATTCTGCCGAAAGCGTCATTTAGCCGAATAGGTCATAGTGGCCGAATAGGACATTTGGCCAACTAGGACATTTGGGCGAATGGGCCATTTGGCTGAATAGGACATATGGCCGAATAGGACATTTGGGCGAATGGGCCATTTGGCTGAATAGGACATATGGCCGAATAGGACATTTGGGTGACTAGGACATTTGACCGAATAGGTCATTTGGCCGTATAGGACAATTGGCCGAATAGGACATTTAGTCGAATAGGACATTTGGCCGAATAGGACATTTGGTCGAATAGGACAGTTGGCCGAAAAGGACATTTGGTCAAATAGGACATTTGGCCGAATAGAACATTTAGTCGAATAGAACATTTAGCTGAATAGGACATTTGGCCAAATGGGGCATTTGGACGAATGGGACATTTGGACGAATGGGACATTTGGACGAATAGGACACTTGGCCGAATAGGACATTTTGCCGAAAACGATATTTGGCCGAATAGGACAGTTGGCCGAATAGGACATTTGGCCGAATAGGACAGTTGGCCGAATAGGACATTTGGCTGAATAGAACATTTGGCCGAATAGAACATTTGGCCAAAAAGAACATTTGACCGAATACGACATTTGGCCGAATAGAGCATTTGGGCAAATAGGAAATTGTCTGAATAGGACAGTTGGCCGAATAGGACATTTGGCCGAATAGGACATCTGACTGAATAGGACATTTGGCCAAATGGGGCATTTGGACGAATGGGACATTTGGACGAATGGGACACTTGGCCGAATGGGACACTTGGCCGAATGGAACACTTGGACGAATGGGACACTTGGCCGAATAGGACATTTTGCCGAAAACTATATTTGGCCGAATAGGACAGTTGGCCGAATAGGACATTTGATCGAATGGGACATATAGCAAAATACGACATTTGGCCAAATATGATATTTGGCCGAATAGGACATTTTGCCAAATAGGACATTCGGCTGAATAGGACATTTTGCCGAATAAGACATTTGGTCAAATGGGACATTTGGCCAAACATGACTTTTGGCCTAATACGACATTTGGTCGAATGGGATATTTGGCCGAATAGTACATTTTGGCGATTAGGACATTTGGCCGAATAGGACATTTGGCCGTAAAGAACATTTGGTCGAATAGGACATTTAGCTGAATAGGACATTTGGCCGAATAAGACATTTGGCTGAATAAGACATTTGGCCAAATATGACATTTGACTGAATAGGACATTCGACCGAATAGGACATTTCGCCGAATAGGACATTTGGCCGGATAGGACATTTGGCCGGATAGGACATTTGGCCGAATAGGACATTTGGTCGAATAGGACATTTGACCGACTAGGACATTTGGCCGAATAGAACATTTGGTCGAATGGGACATTTAGCTGAATAGGACATTTGACCGAATACGACACTTGGCCGAATAGGAAATTGTCCGAATAGGACATTTGGCCAAACAGGACATTTGGCCAAACAGGACATTTGCCCAAATAGGGCATTTGGCCAAACAGGACATTTGGCCAAATAATGCATTTGGCTGAATAGTACATTTGGCCGAATAGGATATTTGGCCAAATCGGATATTTGGCCGAATAGGACATTTAGCTGAATATGACATTTGGCCGAATAAGAAATTCGGCCAAACAAAACATTTGGCCGAATAGGGAATTTGGGCGAATAGAATTTGGCCGAATAGGACATTTGGCCGAATAGGATATTTGGCCGAATAGGCCATTTGGCCGAATAGGATATTTGGCCAATTAGGACATTTGGCCGAATAAGGCATTTGGCTGAATAGGACATTTGACCGAATAGAACATTTGGCCGAATAGGATATTTGGTCGAATAGGACATTTGGCCGAATAGGACATTTTTCTGAATGGGACATTATGCGAATATTGAATCAAACCACTACCTCGTTGCAGCATGCCTGCGCTCAAAACTCTCGACGATGTACAACACGCGTCGAGTCGTCCGCCGCGGCTAAACATTGGGCGGCTACAAGACGGTAGACTAGCCCAAGACTACGCGGTAGCACCGCAACCACTGCACTTGGCACGGTGCCCTCGGATCAGAGAAACGACTGGTATGACGGCGAATGTGAGCAGTTAGTTGAGGAGAAGATTTCAGCATGGGCAAGATTGCTGCAACACCGCATGAGGGCGAACGAGGCATGATACAAACGGGCGCGGAACAGGCAAAACTCGATTTTTTGGAAGAAAAAGCGCCAGCAGGAAGATCGGGACCGTGAAGAGAAGGAGCAACTGTACGGCGCTAATAACGCACGAAAGTTCTATGAGAAGATAAACCGTTCACGTACGGGTCACGTGCCACAGCCCGGTATGTGTAAGGACATGAGGTGATCCAAATGTGGCGGCAGCACTACGAAGAGCACCTGAATGGCGATGTGGCGGACAACGGTGGCGGTGTGGTAATGAGCCTAGGAGCACGCGCGCAGGACATGCGACTTCCGGCTCCGAATCTGCAGGAAATCCAGGAGGAGATCGGCAGGCTGAAAACAACAAAGCCTCTGGAGTTGACCAACTATCAGAAGAGCTGTTTAAATACGCTGGTGAGGCACTGGCTAGAGCGCTGCACTGGGTCATTACCAAGGTTTGGGAGGATGAGGTTCTGCCGCAGAAGTGGATGGAAGTTGTCGTGTGTCCCATCTTCAAAAAGGGCGATAAGCTGGATTGTAGCAACTACCGCATATGATACAATCGATCGGGACCACCTATGGCACCCAATGCATGAAAATGGATTTCCGGATAAACAGATACGGTTGATCAAGGCGACTATGGATCGGGTGATGTGCGTAGTTCGAGTTTCAGGGGCTTTCTCGAGTCCCTTCGAAACGCGCAGAAGGATACGGCAAGGTGATGGTTTTCAACATTATATCTGCCATTCAACATCACTTTGGAAGGGGTAATACGAAGAGCAGGGATTAACACGAGTGGTACAATTTTCAATAAGTTGGCATGTAACTTTGAGAAGCTGGGGGAAGCCTACATCATACTGAAGAAGGGAAGCTAAGCGAATCGGACTAGTCAACAACACGTCGAAGACAAAGTACATGATAGGAAGAGGCTCAAGAGATGTCAATGTAAGCCACCCACCACGAGTTTGTATTGATGGTGACGAAATCAAGGTGGTTGAAGAATTCGTGTACTTGGGCACACTGGTGACCGCCGATAACGAAACCAGCAGAGAAATTCGGAGATGCTTCATGGCAAGAAATCGCACGTACTTTGGACTCCGCAAAACGCTTCGATCGAATAGAGTTCGCCGTTGTACTAAACAGACTATATACAAAACGCTTATAAGACCGGTAGTTCTCTACGGACACGAGACCTGGACGATGCTCGTAGAGGACCAACGCGCACTGGGAGTTTCTATGGTGGGGTGCAGATGGCGAACGATACGTGGAGGAGGCGAATGAACCACGAGTTGCATCAGCTGTTAGGAGAACCATCCATCGTTCACACCGCGAAAATCGGACGACTGCGGTGGGCCGGGCACGTAGCCAGAATGTTGGACAATAACGCTGGGGAAAATGATTCTCGACAACGATCCGACGGGAACAAGAAGGCGAGGTGCACAGCGGGCTAGGTGGATCGATCAGGTGGAGGACGATTTGTGGACCCTCCGCAGACTGTGTGGTTGGCGAAGTGCTGAATGGCTGATCGACCGCCCTCTTCATGTGGTCATCTAACCACTTCTCCACTTTTCGCTTAGGCTGTTCTTCCTTCGACCCGCTAACAGCACAGTCCTGGTCCTTCAAAGCGTTGACCCGTTTGACGCTTTCTTCGAACTGGTTCCGCTTCTTGACGAACTTCTTCTCCGCGGCTAGTTGGGCATCTAGCATCTTCTGCTCATGCTAGATGCCCCTCCTCCATCTCGCGTTGATCCTGGAACTTCAGTTTCTGTATCTCCCGCTCTTGCCTCAGTTGCTCCTCTTTCCACGCTTTCTGCCTGGCGAGCAGATTCTTCCGCGCCTCCATCTGCATTGCAAAGACCTTTTCCTTGGAAGCTGTTCCTGTTCCCACTGCTTCTCAATCGGATCTGTGTCGGAACCAACTCCTTGCTCGGACCCTCCATCGTCTTTTTGGCCGGTCTTCTTGTCACTTCGCGTCTTGCTTCTGGTGTTTGGAATCTTCAGCAGCTGAACACTAGCGGAAACACACTTTTGACAGCGCCAATCGGTTTCTACAACTGTACTGTCTTGGACCCGGTTTGCTCAGCTGTTCATGTTCTCGATCTGCTTATGGTATGCGTGATATGATCGTATGACCAAATTTATTAAACTTTATACACGATAATTTCGATAATTTGAATGGAGAAGACTTTTATTTACTGCACAGGTCACACCGGCCTAATCTAAAACCAAATTTAATCAACAATTCCAACTGCAAACACAGAAAACAATCAGAGCTGAATCCAAAAGTATTGTTCTGGTGATTTTTTATGGGTCGATAATATCTTCGTTGCTTGCAAACCCGAGAGTAATGGACGCAAAGTTTTGACCTGCCAAATACCATCAACTCAATCGTTTTATCGCACCTGTCTGTGGTGCAATCAATCGGATCGCCGATTGGTCGTTACGTAATACCGACGACATGAAAAACCGTCACTACTGGATTGAATCCAAGCAGCAGGAATTCACACAGGACGCCACTCGCCGCCGGATGCAATTCTGTTCCAACATACTTTTTCATCCATCAGATCAGCGGTGCAGTTGATCACGAGCGCGATACTGTGCTGTTGGCACCATCTTATCTCCGACCAGTGCAATCCCGAGTACCATGTAGTAGTAGTTACTCGGTGGCGGAAACAATACCAGAAAAACACCCAATTCAGGATAAATGCGTCTCCGGAAACGGATTGGCATAAAAAAGGCGCGCGCGTACACCCGTGCCTGTGAAGCGATTGCAAGGGTTGGCCCCATCGGGGCGGGATGCGATGCAGCAAATGGGAACACGGAAAAGGGACGATAACACACTTCCGCTAACCGGGGCAAACACACTCTACACGAACCGGGCTCGAGCACACCCTTGAGAATTATCTTATAAACTAAATGTGCAAAAGTTGTCGATATAAATAAAGTTTTATGTGGCACAGTCAGCGACAGCGACGGGTGCAGGATCAGGAGCAGAGTTGGTTCGTTGGTAGTTTTTTTTCTCAGTACGAATCAGTGGCGAACTTAGAAGGGGTAGCCTCCCTGTTTTTCAAATCTTAATTAAACCTTTTGGAGAACTTTGCAGTTAGTCAGTAGCTTTGATTGTCTTGTATTATTATGTTGCGATTCTGAAATTATTTGCGGAATTCAGAATTACCGTAATAAATAAATCTGATAATGCTTAGATACATTTGACATTGGGAAATTTCCTGGAAAAAATGTTCCTTGGTGGCTGTAATTTGAGATGGTCTTGTCCGAATTTTATTCCAAATTGAATTAAAGAATTCGAAAGCTTGATAAATAGCCCCCTTTCAGTCCACCCACAAACACCTGCGTGAACAACAGTTCAATTGGGAGCGAAAGCACCCGGCACTACACAACACTGACACTCAGTAACCGGGAGCAATCGAATATGGTTCTGCTCTACGACGACGATGTAGACGAACCTGGAAACTTTTTCCGGGTGTTGTCTCCGTGCACACAGATGGAGCGATTCCATCGTCCTTACCCCGCGAACTTCACTCGAATTAATATGTAATACCACATCACACAAAACTCTGAAAGAAAGTCATCCCAAAGAGATATCTTTTGGATGACTCTTCAGATTCAAGATGGATTCCTCTACGTTGCCGAACCGGACGGAGAGATCTGAAGAAAGTGGGCAGCCCCAATACAAAAAAGGACCCCTCGCATAAGTTTTAATGTCGATTCCATATGTGCAATTTAATTTCATTTCGTTTAATGGCGCTTCTCCTTTTCCGTTTCTGGCTTGATTCGCCGGTTTTAGATTAGATTTCCACATTGGATCTGGATGACGCTGGCTGCTGCCGTCACACCCGGTCATCGATGTGATGGCAGTTGGGAAACTGTGAGTCTTTGAAACTGTCTTGGCCGGCTGCTGCAGTAGTGGAAGATTGCAATGGTCGCCGCATTTGGGAGTGAATGGAACAGGTGGCATACTGCGAGACTGCGATTGCAATTTGATGATATTTTTTCCCCAGTTTCTCCATTTGTCACCGGGATTGGCGGCAACCTTTTCACCGACAAATGTAATGAATTTTTAATGAGAAGCTATCACAGTTATGACATTCTGATTGCATTTGTAGCAGTTTAATGTTTCCTGTATTTCACCGTATTGCTGTTTTTCCGTAAACAGATATGGCTGAAAAGCAATTTAAGAGATTCTCGGCAAACCGAGAATTTGATCACTTTTCAAGAAAATATTATCATATTGGCAATTTATTCCAGGACTTTTTGAAATGATGGATACTTGCTTGGTGCTAGAGCTGACTGGAAACGCTACCCTTAGTCAAGGACATCATCAAACAGAGATCTAGATTCTTTCTCCAAGAACACTCGTCTTCACTGCTGGAGACGGACTCAGAATCATCGAACTCCGACACGGGACGTTGCTTACATACTCACGAACTTACTCATCGAACTTCGACACGGGACGATGCTCACATTCGCCGTTATACCAGTCGTTTCTCTGATCCGGGAACACCGTGCCTAGTGCAGCTGTGCTTCCAAAGGTGGATCGAATATCTCTCCAGCCATCTTCAAGAGACGCTGCGTCTAGCTGCTCTTCCGTTGGGAGTGCCACTTCCAGCTGCAGCGCGTGGTCTGGAGCTAGTCTAACGTCTAGTATCCGCCCAATATTTAGTCGCGGCGGACGACTCCGATGCGGGTTCTACACCGTCGAGAGTTTTGAGCGCAGACATACAGCAACGAGGTAGTGGTCGGATTAAATATTCGCACTACGAATAGTGCGTTGCATTGGCCCCGGACCGCGGCTTCCTGCAGGGAAGGTCATGAGTGTAGAACTCATATTTGTGGACCTCGAGGAACATCACGACCGATTTGTTATGGTCCGTGTTGGTGGGCATCACCTTAACGCCTTCACTGCAGAGCAGAAATGTCCAGTTTGGGCCTTTCGCGATCAATTCCTGGAGCTTTGGTCGCAGTTCCGGCGGGTTGCCTTTTATGAAAACCGTCGCGCACTTCTCTCTCCGCACTGGTTGAATTTGTGGCAGCTGCGACTGCGGATTTCCGGCGTCGTCAAGTGGCAACGACGAATACACGTTACTCTGCAATAGTGAGCAATAGTGAGGAGGGGTTACTCGCACCTCCAAGTGCCATGCGCTTCGGCACCTTTCCCTCGACCGAGTTGGCCACCGACTCTCCCACGACGGGCCCGGGAGAAAATAACGCCAACGCGATGAGGTGAAAACTAGGAACAAACAAACGAGCAAAAAACACTTGGAAAATATGAGCGAGAGGAAAGCACGACCGATCGTGCTGCTGTCTCGAACTGGAATTCAGCGCTTAGTTGGCTGGATGACGATGAGTTATGAGCTTTCTTGTATTCAATATTATGGGTGTAAATATGATGCCTTTTGATCGGGATTCTGCAGAGGATGGGAAAGACTGGAAATTTAATGCATCCTGTAAATTTTTTCGCAAGATTCTGAATTTGGTTATCTTTATCTTTATTGTTGTTGCATCAACAGGCTACATTTGGCCCCAATGATGTAGAGTATTTGAGCAAAAAGTGAACATTAAAAGATGTCGTCAAGATATGTTTTATACAAAGTAGGTATAAAACATTTAAACAAGCATAGTCATTGTCTTCGTCTGTTTATGTCTGCGAAGAACGATGGAAATCTTCGGCGTAACATGCTCCGTGTGGCGTGGAAATCGAAGAGTGATGCGACTCTGTTGAAGACACGCTGTAGGCCACAAATAGCTCCATGCATGCCATAATTTGTACGACGAAAGGGCAGCCTCAGCATATGGCTGCTACGGAGCATGCGTGGCTGGACTTACTTTACTTACTTATGGATCCTGTACACCTCCGGTGGTGCAAAGGGCCGACTTGAAAGATCTCCATCCTGAGCGTTGCCCGGCTATCGCTTTAACCTGTTGCCAGGTTAGATCGACTTCTTTTATTTCTTTATTGAGGCTTCGCTGCCATGAGCCTCTGGGTCTGGCTGGCTGGCGTGGCTGGACGTTCAGGTCTATTTGTTCCAACATATGTAGCTCCACAGTCGATTCGTCCCTGCAGGGTATCGGCGATCATAATGGCTTTGTCGAAATCTCTCCTTGAGCGAAGTTGCTCCAAGTTGATCAACTGAGATCGGCTTTCGTAACTCGGTAGGCGAAACGGATCCAACCAAGGTAGCCTACGAAGCGCAAATCGAAGGAAACGGCGTTGAACAGATTCGATTCTCTCAGCACCGTTGTTGTAAGACGGACTCCAGACAACAGAACAGTACTCTAGAGTCGAGCGCACCAGGGAGCAATGCAATAGAGAGCTTTTAAACAGTATATGTCGGTGAAATTCTTCGCAACTCTGAAGATGAATCCCATAGTTCTGGATGCTTTGTCGACGACGAATGAGATGTGTTGCTTGAATACTAGTTGCGAGTCTAGGATCACACCGAGGTCCTTCACATGGCTCACTCGCTCTATTTCTGTACCAAGAAGACTGTAGTTGCAAACGATGGGCTGTTTTTTTTTTCGTGAAAACGTTATGACAGAACACTTGGCCGGGTTTACCACCATTCGGTTTAGAGAGCACCAATCCGCGAAGCGATCTAGTTGAAGTTGCAAGAGCTGACAATCGGCGATGCTATGTATTTCCAAAAAGATTTTAAGGTCATCTGCGTAAGACAACCGAGGACATTTGATAACGAGGTGTACATCGTTGAAAAAGATCAGGAAGATCAGTGGTCCTAGATGACTCCCTTGTGGTATACCGGATGGTGCATGAAAACCCCAATAGTTACGGTCAGATGGCGGTCAGAAAGTTATGAATGACACCAGTTCAGCGGACTTCCGCTGACTCCGAATCGGTCCAGTTTTGCAATGGCAAATGAGTGATTAATCTTATCAAAAGCTGCAGAGAGGTCAATATAAATAACATCCGTTTAAGCCGTGGGGCACGGTAAATTGGTGGAAGTTGAGCGACCGACAGTAAATCCGTGCTGATCATCACTAAGAAGTGGCTTACAGTGTGAAAGCAGGTGTTCTTTAATGACGAGTTCGAACAGCTTCGAGACGGTACACAATGACGTAATCCCTCGATAGTTGTTCACATCGCGTTTGTCTCCCTTTTTATGGACTGGAACCATTAGTGCAAACTTCCAGCAGGAGGGTAAAATGATTGTACGACAATTCCCCGAAAACCAATTCCCTGAATGCAATTTCCCCGATTGTAATTTCCCCGAATGTAACAATTCCCCGAATGCAATTTCCTGAATGTAACAATTCCCTGAATGTAACATATCCCCGAATGTAACAATTCCCCGAAAATAAAATACCTCTTGTAAACACATCTTCGCAATCGACTGTATGCGTCCGAAAAAAGCAGCGTTCAAAGATACATTCAAGAGTGAGATTATCAGCTGAATAGCCTTTGGTAGTATTTGTAGTTCTTGATCCTCCAAGATGTGTTGTTGAATTATAAAGATATCAGAGTACAGTGTTTTCTAAGGAGGCAATGGTGGATGTAAATCCTTGTAAACAAAAATAATGCGTTTGCCCGGAAAGAGGCAATGGTGAATGTGATTCCTTCTTTAAAAAGCATGCATCTGCTCGGAATAGTGCAATGGTAAATGTGTCCCTTCTTCAGTGGATGTTTCACCAGATATTGAATGTTATTATTCGTTCTTTAATAACATGTATCTGCCCTGAATATGATAATGAGGGATGTGATGCATTCTTTAAAAGAAGGCATTTTTACAAAGTAAGGAAATGGTAGATGTGGTCCTTCAAAAATAGGCGTTAGCTCGAACTAATGCAAAGATTTTTTTTTATTATTCTTTATTACCGAAACTTTCAGCCCGAGGATGGCTCGTTTCGAAATATGTACAAAGATGAATGAATTGAGAATGAGAATAAGAACTAATCTGATCTCTTATTTTAATGCAGGCGAATTTGGCCAGCATAAGGAAAAAAAATAAGATCCCTTATTACGCAATATGTATTGAATGTATTATATTTAACCGAAAAACGTTTTCCCGAATTCATTTTCTCAATATAGCATTAGGCGGTCTGTAACTTTCGCAGTGTGATTTTCGATGGATTCTACCTTTTTCTTTTTAATGCTCTTAGGAAGAATGCCGTTTTTTAGAATGTTATATTAAACGAATTAGCATTTTCTCAGATAAGTGTGGTGTAATGTAACAGCAGTTTTGAAACATATAATTGCTTCATATCAATCATTTATTATACCTGGCAAACGTGCTACTTGCTTAGTAAATGAATTATCCCCCCATTTTTTGCTTTATTGCGCTGACAGAATTTCTGTCTCCAAAGGCCTTAATTTGAAGAAGGCATTATCTCCTCCATTCTCATTACACCGGACAGACGCGATCAGTTAAAGAAGGCGTTGCTTCATTCTTTCACTTTATTCCAGACAAACGAGTTTATTTAAAAAAAAGGGCTGTCTATCTTCTTTGCCTTATACCGGGCAAATGTGTTCATTTGAGGAAGACATTATCACTTTCTTTCCCCTAATACCGGGCGATGCTATCATCTAAAGAAGGAATTATCTCCTATCGTCGTCTTATAACGGACAGACGCGTTCATTTTAAGAAGACATTCCCTTGGCTTTAAACCGGGCAGATGCGTTCATCATACCGAGCAAACTTATTAATTTAAAGAAAGCATTATCTCCTCACTTCGTCTTATACAGATCAAATGCGTTTATTTGAAGAAAGCATTGCCTTCTTTCAGCGCATTGTCTTCATCTTCAATGGCTTTACATTCTATCTGAAACATGGGCGGTTTTTCAACTTAGTGTTCTATTATAATTGCCACAGTTATCGAAAGCTTTCCGGTACCCGCCAGTTGCATGAATATCTTGTGTAGCAAGTACAATAGTTACACTGTGCACAAGGCGCCGAAAATGCTTCCCACCCTGAAGCATCTTAGGCTGCACCGAGAATCGAACTCCCAAGCTCCGGATCGGCAATCATAGGCCTTTGCTCGCATGACTTACTTAATACCCATCGCCTTGTGCCGCACTAAAAAAAGAAGGGAGATGCATTCGGGGAATTGTTACATTCGGGGAAATGTTACATTCGGGGAAATGTTACATTCGGGGAATTGTTATTCGGGGAAATTGCATTCGGGGAAATTGCATTCGGGGAATTATTATTCGGGGAATTGTCGTACAATCGGGGAAAATACCATTGATGATCGAAGATCTGAACAAGAAAAGAAGTGGAACGAGCAAACTGTCGATATGCCTTTTGATGAAGACGGCCGGTACGCCGTCGGGTCCGGGATTATTTGACGATTTTAACTGATTTGCGGCTCTCAGGATCATGTCATAATCGATGTTGATTGCACCCAAAGACTGGTTGTTTAGGGGAACGTTTCCTGCTGCGATTGAGACTTGGCTGTCACTCATCCTTTCGTCACTGAAAACGCTCGCAAATTTTTCAGCGAATAGGCGACAAACTTCCTGAGTAGTTAAGGCGATTTCACCATTCAAATTCATTGTCGATGAAAGCCCGGATTCCTTGCGTTGTTCGTTGACGTAGTTCCAGAAGGATTTTGGTTTAGATTTGAATTTGTGCTCAAGATCTCGTTGGTACTGTGAAAAGCTTTGCCGACATGCTCATTGGTATTCATGATTGAGCCTCACATAATGGTTTCTTAGAGGTAGCGTTCGATGTGGACTTCATTTTTCGTAGTCCAGTCGAGAACCATGGAGGGTGCGATCCTTTCTGCGATCTCTTAGGGACGTGTCGGTCAATAACATACGCCAAGATGTGGAAGTAGGTTAGAGCGGAGCTTTCAACGTTGTTTGGGTCAAGAACGGTTAACCAGTCAATGCTAGCACGATACTGCAGTAGTCGGCTTTCGAAAAGTTGTAGGAAGCGTTTGCTAACAGGTATTTGAAAGTTTTCGAAAGTGGTCTCAAGGGCGGGAGGGGGTGGGGGGTGGTTGAATGAGGAACATGTTTTACAAGAGGATAAGGTGCCACCGAAATAATGGGTGCTTTATCTTGGATGGAAACAAAGCAAAGCACAGGTCCAACGTGCGAAGATTCTCGTGCGCTACGTTATTAATCTGGGTTAGCCTTGCTACGCTGTAGCTATCAAGGAGTCCAGCGACACCAGTATGATATTGCGAGCGTTCAGGGTCTGGATACAGAAAGCCACTATGCGAAGGTATCCACCGAATGCCAGGCAAGTTGAAGTCGCCCAAGATGCAAATCTCGTCAATCGGAAATGCAGTTTTTAATATAGTGAAGATGGACTGACAGTGAGCGTCAATAAGGTGATTATCTCCAACTAGATCCGGGCGATGTACAACGCGCACAAAACTAATTTACGGTTGCCCAAGAAGCGTTTTCACTAGACGTCGCTTTCAAACCGGAGTGGACTTCCGGCTGTTTAACGGATTTCTATCGCAGCGGAAAACCTCATAATCAGATCCGAACACCTGACAGGAAAGCGTTCGTGAGTTCAACCACGTCTCTGTCAGGACGATAACATCGTAGCAAGAATCTGAGACAGCCAAGCGATAATCATCGATGCTAGAGTTCATTCCTCCGACGTTTTGGTAGTAGATGCTGATGTGTTCTGTCGCATTAACGGGGGCGTCGCCAACGTTTTTGGAAGTCGAGGGAACAGCGAGTTTCAAGGTGGTACTAGAACACGGAAGTTGATCAGGCAGAGAACTGATGCTAGCAGAGTCATACTTGCCTGAGAGTGGTGTTTGGCGGACCCCTACACCAGACTCAGCCAGACTATGAGCTGTTAATGATTTAAAATACGTTTTGTTGAAAAGAGTAACAAAATAAATTTGACTCAAGACGAAATTTTCTTCATAGTACAAAACATCGTTTGGTGTCAGTCGGTCTGAGCGACGGTCGCCAATGGGTGGATGCTGTAAAGTATTCCTCTAAAGTAGCGTCTTTACTGACGCTGAAATGAAATTTTTGCCAAGATTCTTTAGTTTGGTTTCTGTTAGTATTTGATTTTATTTCTGTTAGTCATTGGAAATAAAATCGGCACCGTTATTCTATACAAATCACAAGCGCGCATTGTATGGAGATGAGGCAATACATTTGTTCGAATGCATGAAATCATTAACAGCAACCAAGCTACTACGGCGATGTCACCGAAACGGGCCTTTTTGAAATCAACCTTTTCTGTCCAGAAAATGCTGGTCCTGGAAGAGCAAATTTTCTCTCTCCAATGCGCCTCTCCAGTAACGAACTGCAACCAAACTCGACGACTTTCCAATAACACGCCACCATTTGGAGTAAATTTTCCGCATCGCCACTGCATCACGCGGAATCTCAACAGATGACATTTTTGTAATCGAATTTTTCTTTACATAAAATGCTGGTTCTTTGAGGTAGAATGATGACCACCTGTTTTCGTTCCGCTGCGTTCACTCTGCGTGAAATTTGGTTCGAACAGAGGATTACATCCAAACCCACAAGTTGCTTGATATTGATGTCTGTGCTTGCGATGCATGCACGGGAGTAGTTGGTTTTCTTTTTCTATATTATTTGCCAATTTTCAATAATAAATAGTCAGTATATTTAGAACAATACAATGAAGCGTTGACTCATCCTTGATCGAATAGTCCAAAAATATTGGCCGAGAAACGGCTGAGATATTAACGTTCAAAGGCTATCATATTTTCGTGACGGTCTCCGATTTTCGCAATCGCAAAGTGTACCACAATATGGAAAGGACAGACGTAGTCCTATGTAAAAAAAAACAACTTAATTCACCAAGTGGTGACACTGCCTTTCTCGCATTTAACCAAGTCACCAACCTTATGTGGCGCTTACATAGTTCGATTCCTGTTTCTTAATAACTTTTAAACGCAATGATCGATCGTTATCAAATTCAATAGTGATCAACTATGGTTTGTCCCCCGTCGAATGCAACTTGTTGCGAGAAAATCGGTTAAGAATTACTATATGAAAAAGTGGCTAATGTTTTTCGGTTTTCGTGCACACACACACACACACACACACACACACACACACACACACACACACACACACACACACACACACACACACACACACACACACACACACACACACACACACACACACACACACACACACACACACACACACACACACACACACACACACACACACACACACACACACACACACATCCAGGGGGCAGCAGGGACTTTGTCCAAGGGCTTGACGACCCCTCCCCATGGCCACTGCGAGTTAGGGGGCCTGTCTAGGATGTGGTGGGGTTTGACAGTGGGCTCTGTTGAACCTCTATAAAAAGCTGCAAGTGTCTGCAAGCAGGCCCTATCAAAGCGACCGTGCGCCGCTCAAAGCACACAAGCCCAAGAGGAGTGCCAACCGGCACATCAGGATTCACACCAGTAAGATCCTGATTATGGTATACTGGTCACGGCAAACGACATTGGACGATTCTCGGTTTTTGGATAGGATTAGGCGTATATGGGCTGACAGTCGAGCTATTCTGTTTCCTGAGTAAAAAAGAGTGACATCTTTTTGAAACGGCAGGCAGGCTAATGGTTCGACTGCCTCCGTCCCGGTAAACAACCTGGCAGGCCTCCGGTAACGCTCAACACCTGTCACCTAGACTGGTGGGTAGTAGGTTCAGATGTAACATTCCTGATCTACGTCGATCCGGCTCTGAACACGGTGCTATAAGGCACCGGAGTCAACCCTTGCATGGACCTCACTGTTTACAAAGGCATCCATGGGATCACAAAAGGCGACTATCTACAACAGGTAGAGATAACGGCCCGGAGGGGGGACCCTTAACATGGAAACGAATACAAAAATCAACGAAGGAGCAGGCGGAGCGATTGTTTTCGCAAAGAGTGGGAAGCTGCAGCGATCTCCAGTGATGGCGCAGGCAGCAGTAGCAAGTACCAGCAGTTTGGCCAAGACTTCTGAGAACCATGCAGGCCAACAGGAGCTAGGATCCGAGAATAGGGTGTCCACACCAAAATCGGCAAGTAGTGTTATTCAGGAGGAACTACAACTTGGGAGGTCCAACCTGATGGAAGTGCGGAAGCAAGTCAACGAGCTTTATGACTTTGTGAAGGACAAACACAATGTCCACACTAAGATAAAGGTTCTAGTGACGAGCATCAAATCCGCCGTTAAAGCTGCCGAGCACGAACAGAACGCGCTCAAAAAAAGAGCTGAAGCAGCTGAAAAAACGCTGAGAGAGGGAGCGGAGCATACAGCAGACACACAGCAGACACCAATGAGCATCCAAAATACTCGCACGGAGAAGCGAAGCAGGGACTCGCCAGGAGAGCAGGAAGTCCCGAAGAAGCAGCGGAACGTGCACGATTGTGCTAGCGTACTGAAGGATGGCGCCAAGAACGGTGAATGGCAAACCGTAGAAAGCCAGCGAGAGAAGAGGAAGAAGCAGAAGGTGACTGTGGAAAAGAAGAAGGAACAGAAGAAGAAAGAAAAACGTCGATCTCCTCAGGAGAGGGTCAAGGGCGACGCCCTGATCATCGAAGCGAGTGACAGGACGACGTATGCAGCAATCCTAAGGAAAGTGAGAGAAAACCCGGATCTCAAGGACTTGGGAGAGAAAGTAGTGAGGACTAGGCGTACCCAGAAGGGGGAGTTGCTGTTCGAGCTGAAGAAAGATCCAACAATCAAAAGCTCGGCCTTCCGGGAGCTCGTTGCCAATTCCTTGGGCAGTGAAGCAAACGTAAGAGCTCTTACACAGGAGGCAGTAGTGGAGTGCAGAGACTTGGACGAGATTACGTCGGAAGACGAACTGAGGGAGGCTCTTGTCTCACAATGTATGCTGAGTGAGGTGCAGATGACGATCCGGCTGAGGAAAGCGTACGGTGGTACACAAGTAGCAGCGATACGATTACCAGCAGTTGCTGCCAACAAAATGGTGGAGGTGGGCAAGGTGAAAGTCGGATGGTCGGTGTGCCCGTTGAGACTCACTCCGCGGGTCACCAAAGAGATGGAGAGATGCTTCAAATGCATGGCGTTTGGACACCAGGCGCGAAACTGCAAAGGTCCGGATAGATCCGTAGATCCGTATGTAGAAAATGTGGCGAAGAAGGACACGTTGCTAGGGACTGTACGAAGCAACCGCGATGCCTGCTCTGCAAACCGGAGGATGGAAACGACCATACGACGGGTGGCTTCCAATGCCCTGCATACAAGAAGGCGATGGCGGGCCGGGATTAATGGAGATCATCCAGTTGAATCTCAATCATTGCGACACCGCACAGCAGCTGTTGTGGCAGTCGACAACAGAAGCAATGTGCGACGTGGCAATTATTGCTGAGCCGTACCGGATCCCTTCTGACAACGGCAACTGGGTGGCGGATGCTACGGGGATTGCGGCTATCCAAGTGATGGGCAGATTCCCTATTCAAGAGGTGGTAGACAGCTCTAACGAAGGTTTTGTTGTCGCCAAAATCAACGGGATCTTCGTGTGTAGCTGCTACGCACCCCCACGGTGGACTTTAGAGCAGTATAACCGGATGCTGGATGCACTCACGGAGAAGCTGATCGGCCTTAAACCCGCAATCATCGGAGGCGACTTCAATGCTTGGGCAGTGGATTGGGGGAGCAGGCTGACCAACGCCAGAGGTTACAGTTTGCTGGAGGCGCTTGCAAAGCTGGAAGTCAGACTGTGCAACGAAGGTGCCGTTAGTACATTTCGCAGAGACAGCAGGGAGTCCATCATTGACGCGACGTTTTGCAGCCCGTCGCTGGTGAGAAACATGAACTGGAGAGTTTGTGAGGACTACACTCATAGTGATCACTAAGCTATCCGGTATAGTGTTGGAACACGGCTACCGACGACGCGGAGAGGGATAAGGACTACCGGGCGAAGATGGAAAACGAAGGACTTTGACAAGGAGCTTTTCATCGAAGCACTTCGAGTTGACAGCGGCGCAACAAATCTGGAAGCAGATGAACTGACGGAAACGTTAGCGAGGGCTTGCGATGCGTCGATGCCAAGAAAACTGGAGCCATTGGACAGCCGACGCCCAAATTACTGGTGGAACGAATCTCTTGCCAATCTTCGTGCGGCCTGTCTCAGGGCCAGGAGACGTTTTCAGAGGGCAAGGTCTGAAACGGTAAGAGAAGAACGTAAGATAGTTTTCCGGGAAGCTAGAGCGGCTTTCAAACGGGAGATCAAAGTCAGCAAGTCCAACTGCTTCAAGCAGTTATGCCAAGAAGCTGACGCTGATCCTTGGGGCAATGCTTATCGGGTGGCAATAACGAAAATCAAGGGTCCAGCGACGCCAGCGGAGATGTGTCCGGACAAGCTGAAGATCATCGTGGACGGTCTTTTCCCGCAGCATGATTCTACGATGTGGCCGCCTGCACCGTACGAAGATGAAGACCGTGTCACCATTGCAGGTATGCAAGTCTCCAACGACGAGCTGTCATCAGTGGCGAAAGGTCTGAAGAAGAAGAAAGCTCCGGGTCCGGATGGAATTCCAAACGTGTTTAAAGCGATACTGGCGTTTCCAGATTTGTTCAGAATGGTACTGCAGAAATGCCTAGCAGATGGTTACTTTCCGAATAAGTGGAAGATTCAGAAACTGGTGTTACTGCCGAAACCAGGAAAACCGTTGGGGTGTCCAGCTTCGTATAGGCCCATATGCCTGCTTGATACACTGGGAAAGCTTCTGGAAAGGATTATCCTTAATAAGCTGACGCTGTTCACGGAGGGCGACCTCGGCTTATCAGAGAAGCAGTTTGGATTCCGAAAAGGCAGATCGACGGTGGATGCAATTAAGGCAGTCGTTGAAGCTGCAGAGAAACCTTCAAGGAAAAGAGGTGCGGCAATCGGTTCTGCGCAGTAGTAACAATTGACGTCAAAACGCGTTCAACAGTGCCAGCTGGGAGGCCATCGCCGTAGCGCTGCATGGAATGCGGGTTCCTGGCTATTTGTGTAGAATCCTTAAGAGCTACTTCGAAAACCGGATTCTGGTCTACGATACGAACTCGGGGCAGAAGTCGATTAGGGTTACGGCGGGTGTTCCACAAGGCTCCATACTTGGCCCAATGCTGTGGAACGTTATGTACAACGGAGTGCTAAAGCTGAAGTTGCCCAAAGGCGTGCAGATCTTCGGATTCGCGGATGATGTCGTTCTAACGATAACCGGAGAGTCGCTGGAAGAGGTAGATATGCTGGTGGCGGAGACGACCGACGCAGTTGAAAACTGGATGAATGGAGTCAAGCTGCAACTTGCTCACCACAAAACACAAGTGATGCTGGTCAGCAACTGCCTAATCATACAGCGAATGCAGATTATCGTTGGAGAGCACGACATACTGTATGTGCGGGCTTTAAGACATCTAGGAGTGATGATCGACGACCGTTTGAATATCAACACCCATGACGACAATTCCTGAGAGAAGGCGGCTAAGATGTTCACTGCGATTGCTAGGATCATGCCGAACGGTGGCGGACCGAGAGGCAGCTGTAGGCGTCTTCTGGCGACCGTATCATCCTCAATACTTAGGTACGGCGTTCCAGCCTGGGGAGCTGCGCTCAAGACGAAACGTAATCGCAGGAAGTTGAATAGCGTGTTTCGTCTAATGGCCATTCGAGTGGCGAGTGCGTACCGAACCATTTCGTCAGAGGCAGTTTGCGTTACCGCAGGGATGATTCCAATCTGCATAACCTTAGCAGAGGATATCGAGTGCTACCAACGGAGAGGTACCAGAAATGTGAGGGAGACGATGAGACTGGACTCAATGGTGAAGTGGCAGCAGGAGTGGGACAATGCAGACAGTGGAAGGTGGACCCACCGGCTCATCCCCAATGTGTCGACGTGGGTGAACAGGGAGCATGGAGAGGTGAACTTTCACCTCACTCAGTTCCTATCCGGACACGGTTGTTTCCGCCAATATCTGCACCGATGTGACCATGCGTCATCGCCATTCTGCCCGGCGTGTATCAACGTAGAGGAGACTCCAGAGCACGTGTTATTCGATTGTCCGAGGTTTGCGGAAGCACGTAGAGGAATGCCTGCCCTAAGCGTGGACAACATCGCAGAGCGAATGTGTCACGATGAAGATACGTGGAATGCGGTAAGCAGAGTCGTGAGGCAAATATTGTCAGAGCTGCAGCGTAGATGGAGAAGGGACCAGCAAACAAGCGTCGGCTCGGAGGAAAACCCAGCATAGTGAGCAGTGTTTGGCCTCGGGTCGTCGGGGCGCCGGTGAACCGGAAGTTTTCTGCCAACCGGAATCGTCGGACCGACTTCGGCACTCGATCAGTCAACCTGCTGAAGAAAGAAGAAAGAAGAAGGAAGTGCTTCGGGTATGTAGGGCACCGCCAGTGCGGACGTTATCCACCACCGGAACTGTCGGACCACCTCTGCAACCCGAAGACGAAGTCGGCGCAATGCGCGAAAGCGTCCCCTGCGATAGCCGCCGGTAGTCGGGGCACCATCAGTGCGGAAGTTTCCTTCACCGGAGCTGGTGGACCACCCTCGACGCCGGGGGAAGTCAGGAGGATTCGAGTGAGGAAGTTTGCGGCACGACCGCCGAGGGATCGAGACAACGTAGCAGTGGATCTCAGCAAGCCAGTCGGCGAACTAGCCTAAGCTAGGGGCCGGAATTTTAGAAGAAGTGCATGAGCACAGCCCCCCCGAAGTAGTCGCAGCATCCAGTGGTCCCGGGGGGATCGAGGCAAGGAGGATAAGGGACCCGGTTTATCCGGGAGGCACATTTTTAGCAGGTCGGGAGGAGCCCATCCCTGTTCGCCTTCGAGCATAGTGTGGATGCTCGAGGTGTCTGTCGCGCAGATTTTTGATGGCCTTAAACCCTTGTAAAAAAAAAAAAAACACACACACATCCAAACACACACACATACACACGGACAGACAGACATTTGTTCAGCTCGACGAGCTGAGTCGATTGGTATACAACATCATGGGTCTCCGAGACTTCTATAAAAAGTTCGATTTTGGAGTGAAATGATAGCCTTTCGGTACAACTTAGTAGTACAAGAAGGGCAAAAACAGATTAATCCACCTAGCGGTGGTGGAACCTTTCTCGTGTGTTAAAAAAATAGTATAGTGAGCAAATCGGTTAAGAATAAGTGCCTAAAAATTAGTGAGATTAGTTTGCGCACACACATACACACACATACACACACGGACATCACCTCAATTCGTTGAACTGAGTCGATAACACTATGGGTCTCCCGGCCTCCTATAAAAAGTTCGTTTTTGGAGCGAACATATAGCCTTTACGTGTACTTTGTATACGAGAAAGGCAAAAAACGACTGTTCAGGATATGAGCCTGTTCGTAAATTGAATCAAAATGGGATGTCTAAGAAAAACCCTCTGACAATGGAAAACCATGCCTCACTGCCGTTGCTTAAATATCTGCGATATAATAAAAATAAGTGGCTCTATATAAATAAGTATACGTATTCTTGCAATTGGAAAGTATTATCACAGACGCTGTTTTTTTTGGTTCAATTATGCGATGTCCACTGGCGCTTGAACCTACTAAATGGAATCTATGACAAGAGGTCGAAAGACAAAATGTCGTAGGGATAAAATGTCGAAAAGACAAAAGGTCGAAAGGACAAAAGGTCGAAAAGACAAAACGTCGAAAGGGACAGAAGGTCTATAGAAAAAAAGGTCGAAAGGTACAGAAGGTCGAACGGGACAAAAGGTCGAAAAAGACAAAAGGTCGAAAGGGACAAAAGGTCTATCAAGAGCAAGTTGATAACAAGTTGGGTGTATTTCAAAAGAATTTATGAAATGCATTTAATTTCAAGCAGAAATAACGCACTCATCTAATCAATTAAAGTTGGAGAATGAGCAATTTTCAAAGAAGGAGTAATTACTATGAAACAATATTATGAACATCTAGATAGTTCTGTTAGAGATAAAAAAGACTTTTAATAAGAAATGAATAAAACTTATATTGCGCGAGACAGAGTTGTCCTATACAGTTGGCAAAAAACGCTCTTTTATTTTTCACTATTTTTTTACGGTTAAATAAAACTCATCCAATGAGTGCCAATAATACATGAATATCTAGGTTTTCTGAATATCACTGTCAATGTCTGTCAAAATAGTGCACGGCGCAGCCACGAAGGAGCACGCATTGAAAATATATTTGTATTGGTGTATTTGATCGAAGTGACAATCTATTAGTGGTACTTATTGAATGAATTTCATTTAATTGTTAAAAAGTGTGAAAATCAAAAGAGCAGAGTTTTTGCTAATTGTATAGGGCAACTCTGGTGCGAGATTGATTCTTTCCGTTTCAGTTTCTTGTCAATTTCAAACTTTTGTCCCTTTCGACCTTTTGTTAAGTCCAACGTTTTGTCCTTTTGACCTTTGGTCCTGTTTGACGTTTTGTCCTTTCGAACTTTTGATCCGTTCGACGTTTTGTCCTTTAGACCTTTTGTCCTTTTCGACCATTTGTCGACCTTTCGTCTTTTGACGTTTTGTCCTTTCGGCCTTTTTTCCCTAACCCTACCAAATAAAGGGACGATTGATAAATCCTTTTCGTTCCACCTTTGTCCAACATGCATCGTACAATTCTGCAGTTTATATTACTTAATTTTTCAATAATATATATACACTTTCGGTACCAAGTTTGAGAGATTATTTGCAATGCAATGCTGCAAGATTCGTCTGAGCAAATAAGGTTTATCTGCTTGGCCTAACATACTGAGCCATGTTGGCGACTGCCAACACCAGTCTCCTCTCCACCAGACATTAGCGTGGTGTTGTGTATGTCGATTGTCACCGGAGGCGTGTGCTTCTATTCGATCACAAGCACAGATATATCTTAGTTCATAAATATAAGCCGATCTTGCACTTCGCCGATTCATTTAGCTCAATCACATGGCACATGGCGGAAGTGTCGAACATCTTCCGTATCCGGAGCAACTGATTCAGTTTTATCTCTTTCTATTCTCTCCATTCACGTCAATCGGAGTTCTATTTAGTACTTTTGTACTCTGAACCGGTGATCCCTAGTGTATTGGTTTCGAACAGAGATGCCCAAAAAATGTCATGGGATTGCTTCTACTAATTTATTTATAGGTATTTTCCAAAAGTTATCTTCAATTCGGTACAATTTGGATATATTTTTGCTTTTGAATAACTTTATCTGTCAGCATCTTTTCTGTTGCAACATCAAAAATGAACCATCAGGCTATTTGTTAACCTCAAATTAGTTTTGTTTGCGGTTGTGTCTTCCCACTGGCCAAATACCATAAACAAATTGAATTCCTACTGCTGTACATGGAATGCAGTAGACAGTGCCTTTGACAGAAAAACTGAACTTCCATCCCTAACTGTTCTATCCGGATTGGAGTGGCAGATTACATTTCGGAGGGAGGACAAGTAATAGATTTTTGCGGTTTCGCAATACAAAACCATCTCGTATACGTACACGGATATTTAGTGTAACTGTGGCAGTCTGTGCACAATCACAAATGGTGAGAAGGACAACGAAATGACATTCTCTTTTCAAGCCTCAGAATAAGTGCCTGTATTGTAGTGCATGGAAGACCCAAATAGCTTCCAGTAGGTATCAGGCGGTCTTAAAATAAGTCATTAGTGGATGGCAATTAATCAACCCTTGATGCGCTCACATCAGGAAGTAGATGGATGTATCCAGCATTTTCCCGCTTGAACTGGCATTGGAAATCCTCGGGAGTTAACCCCAGCACCTGTTATATGGGAAAGTGAACTGCTGGTAGAAGTTAGACCAATGAGCAATTGCACAGTCATCGTCCGTGCTGGGAAAAGGTAATCTCACCGAAAAAAAAAACCAACCAGCAAATGAAAAAGTAAAACAATGGTGAACTCTTCTCAGTCAAGCCCGGACAAACGAAAGCAATCTGTAATGAGTAGAAGAGAAAAATATTTCCCTCGTGCTCAGGTGCAAGAATGATTTTTTTTTAAATGTATACATTTTCTATATTTTCTTTATAACACATATCTAAATAAGTTTGAAAGATTTTAGCAATTGGGAGGATATTTAGTCGTGGTGTTTCACGGCACAAATAGTACGGCGTAAGACAACAATATAGGTACAACAGCACCATTTTTGTACTTACGAGTTCATAAGGCACTGGTTTTAGTATTCTTTCAACAATTTACATAACACTTAAAAATTTTATTAACAAGCTTGAAGCTCATTACTTTAACCTAATTAGTTGATCCGGAATATTTAGACGGTTTGTAGGTTGCTAGCATATATTTTTTCTGCTAAACTGTGCCTTTTGTCTGCTAATGAAAAACCCAATGAAAAACATTTTTGAGCATTCGGCTGTGCAAATATCATATTTTCAATACCGCCATCGGGGGTGACAATGGGTCTGGGGGGTGAGAATGTGTCATCGCTCTCACCGGCAGCCTGGAGGTCGGATAGCAAAATCGTTCAAAAAGGTCTCTTATATTTTAGTCTTCTTGCTCTCAGATACATTCAATCTATTCTACAAGCATTCTAAGTAGTTGAAACAGTGACCCATTCTCACCCCCATTTGACCCATTGTCACCCCCGACGACGGTATTTATAGAAATCCCAGGCGCGAAAAAAAATCTCTTCTATCGTGCATCCTAAATTCACCAACCATTCACGCTCCGCCACTCATTTGTAACGATTATATCCTTCAATTTGTTCTAAACAGAAATAGCAACACCACAACCAGTGATGGCTATTTGTCTTTCTTCCAAGTGGATTGCCATTGCGGTTGAACTTGCTTTTCAAAGAAGCTGACAAAGTTTGAAGGGATCGCCCCAAACCACAGTCCGGAATCGCCATTCCAAAGTTTCCCATCGTCCCCCATCACCCAGAAAGCGAACACAATCTGTTTGTCTTTTCCCGACTAATGTCAATTGAGTTTTCAATCGAAAACCTCACTGTTGGTGGCAGCCTTGCGGTAGTAGGACTCACTCAATGTCCCCCGGCTACTGCCAATGTCAGTTTGGCTGCCCCCCGGTCAGGACCGGCATTGTGTCCAACCAACATGGTTTCCCAAATTTAGGATCGACTGTTGTATGGGGATGGATATGAACTTTGCCAGCTATGCAGAAGTGGCTGCCTCGCTGGTGCTGGTTCTCAATAGTCCTAGCTTTTGGTACAACCAACGACGATGCTGACTCATTCCGATCCACAGACTTTTCTTCTGTTTGTATGTGAGTTTGTGCGGTGCGATTGGTTTTGCGGTTTTCGATCTCCGTTCTCGGATGTGCTGCCAGTTGGCGCCGGCGGTAGGACCAGGAAGGACCAGATGGCCGCGT
The DNA here is from genome assembly GCF_024139115.2 of Armigeres subalbatus. Classification (NCBI taxonomy): domain Eukaryota; kingdom Metazoa; phylum Arthropoda; class Insecta; order Diptera; family Culicidae; genus Armigeres; species Armigeres subalbatus. Next base: position 228,770,782 of record NC_085139.1, read on the forward strand.
GTGTGTGCGGCCGGAAGAGTGGGAGCGATGCTGAGGGTTCCTGCTCTTATGGATTTTCAATCAGGTTTTATTGCGGTCGGGGTTTTATTTGCTCTCGATTTCTCATCGCCGGCTGTTCGATCATTGCCGAAAGAGGGATTGAAAAAGGATACGTATCTGCTGATGATGGTGTATGCATTTTGGGATTATCATTTAACTGGACTACAGGCCACTATAACAATCGACTGGCATGCATCAACAGTAGGATTTGGAGTTTGAGTTCTGAAGACATGTATATTACTTTTGTAAGAGCTATGCTTTGTTTTAGACTGTATTTTTACCTTTCTCGCATGTACTACAAAGCATGAATCTGATTGCTATAATTTAAGTCAGGAAATGACTATTTAGGACCATTTGGGACATTTTTTACATATACTAATAAATCATATCGAAGCAAATAATTAAATATATGTCTGTTTGTGATTCTGTGTGTGTTTATGTGAGTAAAGCAAAAATTAGCAAAACTTTTCGGATACCGTTTTTTTGTGCACCCTAACGAAATATTATATCCTAAAATACTTTCAGAGAAATATTTTTGACTCCGAATTCATAATCTAAAAAATATTCTTGAAAGCTTAACGGATTCCTGGAATTTAATAGAAGTTTCAATGCCTTACTATTCTGTAGAAAACTTTTCAAGCTTCTAAATAAAACCTTACTAAGTTTTCATGGTTCTGAAGGAAGTTTTCACGCTTCTGCAGGAAGCTTTCTGTAGGAAGTTTTTCAAGCTTCTGTAGGAAGCTTTTCTAGCTTCCGTAGGAAGCTTTTCAAGCTTCTGTGAGAAGCTTTTCAAGCTTCTGTGAGAAGCTTTTCAAGGTTCTGTAGGAAGCTTTCCTAGTTCCTGTAGGAAGCTCTTCAAGCTTCTGTTGGAAGCTTTCCAAGCTTCTTTAGGAAGCTTTTCAAGCCTCTGCAGCAAGCTTTTCAAGTCTCGGTAAAAGCCTAAGCTTCCAGAAAGTTAAGCCTGCTTCTGCAGGAAGCCTGCTTCTGCAGAAGCCTAAGTGCAGAAGCTTCCAAGCTCTGTAGGAAGCCTGCTTGCAGGAAGCTTCTGCAGAGCCTGCTGCAGGAAGCCTGCTTCTGCAGGAAGCCTGCTTCTGCAGGAAGCCTAAGCTCTGCAGGAAGCTTCCAAGCTTCTGCAGGAAGCCTGCTCCAGGTGGCTTCAAGCTCTGCAGGAAGCTTCCAAGCTCTGGCAGGAAGCTTCCAAGCTTCTGCAGGAAGCCTAAGCTCTGCAGAAGCTTCCAAGCTCTGCAGGAAGCTTCCAAGCTCTGCAGGTGAGCTTCCAAGCTCTGCAGGAAGCCTGCTTCTGCAGGAAGCTTCCAAGCTCCTGCAGGAAGCCCAAGCTCTGCTTCTGCAGGAAGCCTAAGCTTCTGCAGGAAGCTTCCAAGCTCTGCAGGAAGCCTCCAAGCTTCTGCAGGAAGCCTGCTCTCTGCAGGAAGCCCAAGCTCTGCAGGAAGCCCAAGCTCTGCAGGAAGCTCCAAGCTTCTGCAGGAAGCCTCCAAGCTTCCAGGAAGCTTCCAAGCTTCCTGCAGGAAGCCTGCTTCTGCAGGAAGCCCAAGCTCTGCAGGAAGCCTCCAAGCTCTGCAGGAAGCCTGCTTCTGCAGGAAGCTTCCAAGCTCTGCAGGAAGCCTCCAAGCTCTGCAGGAAGCCTGCTTCTGCAGGAAGCCCAAGCTTCTGCAGGAAGCCTCCAAGCTCTGCAGGAAGCCCAAGCTCTGCAGGAAGCTTCCAAGCTCTGCAGGAAGCTTTCCAAGCTTCCTGCAGGAAGCCTGCTCTGCAGGAAGCTTCCAAGCTTCTGCAGGAAGCCCAAGCTTCTGCAGGAAGCCCAAGCTCTGCAGGAAGCCTGCTTCTGCAGGAAGCCTGCTCTGCAGGAAGCTTCCAAGCTCTGCAGGAAGCCTAAGCTCTGCAGGAAGCTTCCAAGCTTCTGCAGGAAGCCTCCAAGCTCTGCAGGAAGCCTGCTCTGCAGGAAGCTTCTAAGCTTGCAGGAAGCTTCCAAGCTCTGCAGGAAGCCTAAGCTTCTGCAGGAAGCCTGCTTCTGCAGGAAGCCTGCTTCTGCAGGAAGCCTAAGCTTCTGCAGGAAGCCTCCAAGCTCTGCAGGAAGCCTTCAAGCTCTGCAGGAAGCTTCAAGCTCTGCAGGAAGCCTAAGCTCTGCAGGAAGCTTCCAAGCTCTGCAGGAAGCCTGCAGAAGCTCTGCAGGAAGCCTGCTCTGCAGGAAGCTTCCAAGCTTCTGCAGGAAGCCCAAGTTCTGCAGGAAGCCCAAGCTTCTGCAGGAAGCCTGCTTCTGCAGGAAGCTTCCAAGCTTCTGCAGGAAGCCCAAGCTCTGCAGGAAGCCTGCTCTGCAGGAAGCTTCCAAGCTCTGCAGGAAGCCTGCTCTGCAGGAAGCCCAAGCTCTGCAGGAAGCCCAAGCTCTGCAGGAAGCCCAAGCTTCTGCAGCCTAAGCTCTGCAGGAAGCCTAAGCTCTGCAGGAAGCCCAAGCTCTGCAGGAAGCTTCCAAGCTCTGCTCTGCAGGAAGCTTCCAAGCTTCTGCAGGAAGCCTCCAAGCTCTGCAGGAAGCTAAGCTTCTGCAGGAAGCCTGCTCTGCAGGAAGCTTCCAAGCTCTGCAGGAAGCCTAAGCTTGCAGGAAGCTTCCAAGCTTCTGCAGGAAGCCCAAGCTCTGCAGGAAGCCTGCTCTGCAGGAAGCTTCCAAGCTTCTGCAGGAAGCTTCCAAGCTTCTGCAGGAAGCCTAAGCTTCTGCAGGAAGCTTCCAAGCTCTGCAGGAAGCCTGCTTCTGCAGGAAGCTTCCAAGCTCTCAGGAAGCTTCCAAGCTCTGCAGGAAGCTTTCCAAGCTTCTGTAGGAAGCTCTCCAAGCTTCTGTAGGAAGCTCTCCAAGTTTCTGTAGGAAGCTCTTCAAGCTTCTTTCTGTAGGAAGCTCTTCAAGCTTCGTGCGTGATCCAATCCAGACGAAGAAAATTGATGAACTCGCTGACTGGCGGAAATATTACACACACCAGATTGTGAGTATTTTTTACAGTATTTCTATGAAATAAATTTAAAAAATATACTCAAATAACACATGCTAAAAACTGATCATCCATATTAAACTAAATCAAACCCCTCAAGCTACAGAAGCTTGCAAAGCTTCCTACAGAAGCCAAACACAAGCTTCCTACAGAAGCTTACAAAGCCTACAGAAGCTTACAAAGCTTCCTACAGCCACAAAGCTTCCCACAGAAGCCACAAAGCTTCCTACAGAAGCTTGCAAAGCCTACAGAAGCTTGCAAAGCCTACAGAAGCTTGCCAAGCTCCACAGAAGCTTGAAAGCTTCCTACAGAGCTTGAAAAGCTCACAGAAGCTTGGAAAGCTCCACAGAATCTTGAAAGCTCCCACAGAACTTGAAAAGCTTCCCACAGCTTCCCAGTGAAAGCTTCCCTCACAGCCTGAAAGCTCCCACAGAAGCTTCCACAGCTTGGAAAAGCTCCACACTTGAAAGCCTGAGCTTCCCAGAAGCTCCCAGCTTCCAGAAGCAGCCCGAAGCTCCCAAGCTCCCACAGAAGCAGCTTCCCACAGCTTGCTCCACAGCCTGCAGAAGCTTCCCACAGCTCTGGAGCTTCTGCCTGAAGCACAGCCTGCAGAGCTTGCTTCTGCAGGAGAGCCCCACAGCCTGCAGCTTGGAGCTCCCACAGCTCTGCAGCTCTCCAAGCCTGGAGCTCCCAGCTCCTGCAGAAGCTTGCAGGAAGCCTCTCCCACAGCCTAAGCTCCTGCAGGAAGCCTGCTCTGCAGGAAGCTAGCTTCTGCAGAGCTTGGAGCTCTGCAGGAAGCTTCCAAGCCTTGCAGGAAGCTCACAGCTCTGCAGCTCCCAAGCTTGCAGGAAGCTGCCTGCAGCTCCTGCAGCTTCCAGCTCTGCAGGAAGCCTGCTCCTGCAGGAAGCCTGCTCTCCAAGCCTGAGCTCCAAGCCTGCAGGAAGCTCTCCAAGCCTGCAGGAAGCCTGCTTCCTGCAGGAAGCCTGCCTGGAGAAGGCCTGCTCCTGCAGGCTTCCAAGCTTCCTGCAGGAAGCCCAAGCCTGCAGAAGCCTCCAAGCTTCCTGCAGGAAGCCTGCTTCAGGGCCTAAGCTTCTGCAGCCTCCAAGCTCTGCAGAAGCTTCCAAGCCTGCAGGAAGCCTGCTTCCTGCAGGAAGCCTGCAGGCTCTGCAGCCTCCAAGCTCCTGCAGGAAGCTGCTTCCTGCAGGAAGCTTCCAGTGCAGGAAGCCTGGCTGCAGGAAGCCTGCTTCCTGCAGGAAGCCTCCAAGCTCTGCAGGAAGCCTAAGCTCTGCAGGAAGCCCAAGCCTGCAGGAAGCAGCTGCAGGTGCTGCAGGAAGCAAGCTCTGCAGGAAGCCTAAGCTCTGCAGGAAGCCTAAGCTTCTGCAGGAAGCCTGCTTCCTGCAGAAGCTTGCAGGAAGCTTCCTGCAGGAAGGCAAGCTCTGCAGGAAGCCTAAGCTTGCAGGAAGCCCAAGCTTCTGCAGGAAGCCTGCTTCTGCAGGAAGCCCAAGCCTGCTTGCAGGAAGCCCAAGCTCTGCAGGAAGCCTGCTTCTGCAGGAAGCCTTAAGCTCTGCAGGAAGCTTCTGCAGCTGCAGGAAGCCTAAGCTCTGCAGGAAGCCTAAGCTTGCAGGAAGCCTGCTTCTGCAGGAAGCCTAAGCTTTGCAGGAAGCCTAAGCTCTGCAAGCTTCCTGCAGGAAGCCTAAGCTCTGCAGGAAGCCTCAAGCTTCCAGGAAGCCCAAGCTCTGCAGGAAGCCTAAGCTTCTGCAGGAAGCTCCAAGCTCTGCAGGAAGCTCTGCTTCCAGGAAGCCCAAGCTTCTGCAGGAAGCCTTCCAAGCTTCTGCAGGAAGCTTCCAAGCTCTGCAGGAAGCTTCTGCAGCCTTCCAAGCTCTGCAGGAAGCTTCCAGCTCTGCAGGAAGCAAGCTCTGCAGGAAGCTCCTGCAGAGCTCCAAGCGGCAGCTGTAGGGAAGCCTAAGGCTCTGCAGGAAGCCCAAGCTCTGCAGGAAGCCTGCTGTGGAGCTGCAGGCTGAGCTCAAGCTGTGGGAAGCTTCTGTGGGAAGTGGGAGCCTGCTTCTGCAGGAAGCTTCCAAGCTCTGCAGGAAGCTTCTCCAAGCTCTGCAGGAAGCTTTCAAGCTTCTGCAGGAAGCCTGCTCTGCAGGAAGCTTTCCAAGCTTCTGTGGAAGCTTCCAAGCTTCTGCAGGAAGCCTGCTTCTGCAGGAAGCCTGAAGCTTGCAGGAAGCCTGGCTTCTGTGGGAAGCTTAAAGCTCTGCAGGAAGCTTCCAAGCTTCTGTAGGAAGCTCCAAGCTTCTGCAGGAAGCTCCAAGCTTCTGTGGAAGCCTGTTCTGCCAGGAAGCCCAAGCTCTGCAGGAAGCCCAAGCTTCTGCAGGAAGTTCTCACAAGCTTCTGTAGGAAGCTCTCCAAGCTTCTGTAGGAAGCTCTCCAAGCTTCTGTAGGAAGCTCTCCAAGCTTCTGTAGGAAGCTCTCCAAGCTTCTGTAGGAAGCTCTCCAAGCTTCTGTAGGAAGCTCTCCAAGCTTCTGTAGGAAGCTCTCCAAGCTTCTTGCGTGATCCAATCCAGACTAATAAAATTGATGAACTCGCTGACTGGCGGAAATATTACACACACCAGGTTGTGAGTATTTTTTACAGTATCTCTATGAAATAAATTAAAAAATATACTAAAATAACACATGCTAAAAACTGAACATCCATAAGAAACTAAATCAAACTCCTCAAGCTACAGAAGCTTGCAAAGCTTCCTACAGAAGCTTACAAGCTTACAAAGCTTCCTACAGAAGCTTACAAAGCTTCCTACAGAAGCTTACAAAGCTTCCTACAGAAGCTTACAAAGCTTCCTACAGAAGCTTACAAAGCTTCCTACAGAAGCTTGCAAAGCTTCCTACAGAAGCTTGCAAAGCTTCCTACAGAAGCTTGAAAAGCTTCCTACAGAAGCTTGAAAAGCTTCCTACAGAAGCTTGAAAAGCTCCCTACAGAAGCTTGAAAAGCTTCCTACAGAAGCTTGAAAAGCTTCCCACAGAAGCTTGGAAAGCTTCCCACAGAAGCTTGGAAAGCTTCCCACAGAAGCTTGGAAAGCTACAGCTTGGAAAGCACAGCAGCTTCTCCAAAGCCCCACAGAAGCTGAAAGCTTCCACAGAAGCTTCACAGAAGCTTCCACAGAAGCATTCCACACTTCCCACAGAAGCGAAAGCTTCCCACAGCTAAAGCTTCCCACAGAAGCTTGAAAGCTCCCACAGAAGCTTGGAAAGCTCCACAGAAGCCTGGAAAGCTTCCCACAGCTTGAAAGCTTCACACAGAAGCTTGAAAGCTTCCAGCTTGAAAGCCCACAGAAGCTTGAAAGCCCACAGAAGCTTGAAAGCCCACAGAAGCTTGAAAGCTCCAGAAGCTTGAAAAGCTCCACAGAAGCTTGAAAGCTCCCACAGCGAAAGCTTCCCAGCTTGAAAGCTTCCCACAGAAGCAGCTCACAGAAGCTTGAAAGCTTCCCACAGAAGCTGACACAGCTTGGCTGCCCACAGCAGCTCCCACAGCCTGAGCTCCACAGCCCCACAGCTCCCACAGCTCCCACAGCCTGAGCTCCCACAGCTTGCTCCCACAGCAGCCTGCTTGAAAGCCTGAGCTCCAGCTTCCCACAGCCTCTGCAGCTCCACAGCAGCCTCCCACAGCTCCAGCCTGCAGCCTGCTCCTGCAGAGCCTGCAGCTCCCACCTGCAGAAGCTTCCTGCAGGAAGCTCCAAGCCTGCAGGAAGCAGCTTCCTGCAGAAGCTCCAAGCTTCCTGCAGCCTCCTTGCAGGAAGCTCCAAGCCTGCAGGAAGCCTGCCTGCAGGAAGCTTCCAAGCTCTGCAGAAGCCTGCTTCCAGGAGGCTTCCAGGAAGCTCCAAGCTCTGCAGCTTCCAAGCTTCTGCAGGAAGCCTTCCTGCTTCCTGCAGAAGCTCCAAGCTCTGCAGGAAGCCTGCTTCCTGCAGGAAGCCCAAGCTTCTGCAGGAAGCCTCCAAGCTTCCTGCAGGAAGCCTCCAAGCTCTGCAGGAAGCTTCCAAGCTCTGCAGGAAGCCTGCTTCTGCAGGAAGCTCCTGCTTCTGCAGGAAGCTTCCCAAGCTTCTGCAGGAAGCCCAAGCTTCCTGCAGCTTCCTGCAGGAAGCCCAAGCTCTGCAGGAAGCCCGCTTCTGCAGGAAGCCTGCTTCCTGCAGGAAGCCTCCAAGCTCTGCAGGAAGCCCAAGCTTCTGCAGGAAGCCTAAGCTCTGCAGGAAGCCTAAGCTTCCTGCAGGAAGCTTCCAAGCTCTGCAGGAAGCCCAAGCTTCTGCAGGAAGCCTGCTCTGCAGGAGCCTCCAAGCTCTGTGCTTCCAAGCCTGCTCTGCAGGAAGCCTCCAAGCTTCCTGCAGGAAGCCTCCGCTCCTGCAGTGGTGCCTGCTTCTCAGCTTCCCAAGCTCTGCAGGAAGCCTGCTCTGCAGGAAGCCCAAGCTCTGCAGGAAGCCTCCTGCTCTGCAGGAAGCCCAAGCTCTGCAGGAAGCCCAAGCTTGCAGGAAGCCTCCAAGCTTCCTGCAGGAAGCCTCCAAGCTTCCTGCAGGAAGCCCAAGCTTCCAGGGCTTCCAAGCTTCCTCCAGCCTGCAGGAAGCCCAAGCTTCCTGCAGGAAGCTCTGCTTCCTGCAGGAAAGCCCAAGCTTCCTGCAGGAAGCCTCCAAGCTCTGCAGGAAGCCTGCTTCTGCAGGAAGCCTGCTTCCTGCAGGAAGCCTAAGCTTGCAGGAAGCCCAAGCTTCCTGCAGGAAGCCCAAGCTTCTGCAGGAAGCCCAAGCTTCCTGCAGGAAGCCTGCTTCCTGCAGGAAGCTTCTCCAAGTTCTGCAGGAAGCCCAAGCTCTGCAAGAAGTTTCCAAGCTTCTGCAGGAAGCCTCTGCTTCCTGCAGGAGCCTGCTTCTCAAGCTTCTGCAGGAAGCCTTCAAGTTTGCAGGAAGCCCAAGCTCTGCAGGAAGCCTAAGCTCTGCAGTTCTCCTGCTTGCAGCAGGAAGCCTAAGCTCTGCAGGAAGCCTGCTTCCTGCAGGAAGCCCAAGCTCTGCAGGAAGCCTGCTTTGCAGGAAGCCTAAGCTCTGCAGGCTCCAAGCTTCTGCAGAAGCCCAAGCTCTGCAGGAAGCCTGCTTCTGCAGAAGCTCCAAGCTCTGCAGGAAGCCCAAGGCTCTGCAGGAAGCTTCCAAGCTTTGCAGGAAGCCTGCTTCTGCAGGAAGCTTCCAAGCTCTGCAGGAAGCCCAAGCTTCCTGCAGGAAGCCTGCTTCCAGGAAGCTTCTGCAGGAAGCCTGCTTCCTGCAGGAAGCTTCAAGCTCTGCAGGAAGCTTTAAGCTTCTGCAGGAAGCCCAAGCTCTGCAGAAGCCTGCTTCTGCAGGAAGCCTAAGCTTCTGCAGGAAGCCTAAGCTTCTGCAGGAAGCCCAAGCTCTGCAGGAAGCCTGCTCTGCAGGAAGCTTCCAAGCTTCTGCAGGAGCCCAAGCTTCTGCAGGAAGCCTGCTTCAGAAGCTTCCAAGCTCTGCAGGAAGCCTAAGCTTCTGCAGGAAGCCTAAGCTCTGCAGGAAGCCCAAGCTCTGCAGAAGCTCCAAGCTCTGCAGGAAGCCTAAGCTTCTGCAGGAAGCCTAAGCTCTGCAGGAAGCCCAAGCTCTGCAGGAAGCCTGCTTCCAAGCTCTGAAGCCTGCTTCCAGGAAGCTTCCTGCTCTGCAGAAGCCCAAGCTCTGCAGGAAGCCTCCAAGCTTCTGCAGGAAGCCTCAAGCTTCCTGCAGGAAGCCCAAGCTTCCTGCAGGAAGCCTAAGCTTCCTGCAGGAAGCCCAAGCTCTGCAGGAAGCCTCCTGCTTCTGGAGGAAGCCTCCAAGCTTCCTGCAGGAAGCTCTCCAAGCTTCTGCAGGAAGCTCCAAGCTCTGCAGGAAGCCTCCAAGCTCTGCAGGAAGCTCTGCTTCCTGCAAGCTGTGGCTCTGCTTCTGCAGGAAGCCTCCAGGCTTCTGTGGGAAGCTTCCAAGCTGCAGGAAGCTCCTGCTCTGCAGGAAGCCCAAGCTCTGTGGGAAGCTCCAAGCTTCTGTGGAAGCCAAGCTTCTGTGGGAAGCTTGCTTCTGTGGAAGCTTCCAAGCTTCTGTGGGAAGCTTTCTGAAGCTTCTGAGGGAAGCTTTCCGCTTCTGAGGGAAGCTTTCCAAGCTTCTGAGGGAAGCTTTCCAAGCTTCTGAGGGAAGCTTTCCAAGCTTCTGAGGGAAGCTTTCCAAGCTTCTGAGGGAAGCTTTCCAAGCTTCTGAGGGAAGCTTTTCAAGCTTCTGAGGGAAGCTTTTCAAGCTTCTGAGGGAAGCTTTTCAAGCTTCTGGAGGAAGCTTTTCAAGCTTCTGGGGGAAGCTTTTCAAGCTTCTGGGGGAAGCTTTTCAAGCTTCTGGGGGAAGCTTTTCAAGCTTCTGGGGGAAGCTTTTCAAGCTTCTGGGGAAAGCTTTTCAAGCTTCTGGGGGAAGCTTTTCAAGCTTCTGGGGGAAGCTTTTCAAGCTTCTGGGGGAAGCTTTTCAAGCTTCTGAGGGAAGCTTTTCAAGCTTCTGGGGGAAGCTATTAAAGCTTCTGGGGAAGCATTTAAAGCTTCTGGGGAAAACTTTTCAAGCTTCTGGGGGAAGCTTTTCAAGTTTCTTGGGGAAGCTTTTCAAGCTTCTGTGAAGCTTTCAAGCTTCTGTGAAGCTTTTCAAGCTTCTGTAGGAAGTTTCCTAAGCTTCTGTGGGAAGCTTTTCAAGCTTCTGTGGGAAGCTTTCAAGCTTCTGTGGAAGCTTTTCGAGCTTCTGTGGGTTTTCAAGCTTCTGTGGAAGCTTTTCCAAGCTTCTGCGGGAAGCTTTCCAAGCTTCTGCGGGAAGCTTTCCAAGCTTCTGCGGGAAGCTTTCCAAGCTTCTGCGGGAAGCTTTCCAAGCTTCTGCGGGAAGCTTTCCAAGCTTCTGCGGGAAGCTTTCCAAGCTTCTGCGGGAAGCTTTCCAAGCTTCTGTGCAAGGATGCTAACGATCATTCAGTAATTTGTGTTCGATCATTTAGTGGTTTGCCAATAACACATTCCAGAAGCTGTATTTCAAAATATGTTGTATGGTGGACTTCTAGTGGGAAGGTTTTTCTACAACTCTGCCTAAAAGTTCGTTGTTTGAATTCCACTAGTAACGGAGTTATAGCTATGTTTCAGTAACTTAGACTAAATGATAACAAAATTCCAATAATTTAGTTTAAGTTACTGCAACTAGCGCTCTAACTCCGTTATTAGTTGTATTCTAATAACGAACCATTAGGCAAAGTTGGAGAAAAACCTTCGAACTAGAAGTCTACCATACAACATATTTTGAAATTCAGCTTCTGGAATGTGTTATTGATAAACTACTAAATGATCGAACGCAAATTACTGAATGATCGTTAGCAACCTTGCTTCTGTGGGAAGCTTTCCAAACATCTGTGGGAAAGTTTGCAAGCATCTGTGGGAAGTTTTGCAAGCTTCTAAAGGAAGTTTTGCAAGCTTCTGTGGAAAGCTTTCCAAGCTTCTATGGGATGCTTTGCAAGCTTCTGTTGTAAGCTTTGCAAGCTTCTGTGGGATGCTTTGCAAGCTTCTGTTGTAAGCTTTGCAAGCTTCTGTGAGAAGCACCAAGCTTCTGTGGAAGCTTTCCAAGCTTCTGTGGAAGTTCCAAGCTTCTGTGGGAAGCTTTCAAGCTTGCAGGAAGCTTTTCAAGCTTCTGTAGGAAGCTTTTCAAGCTTCTGTAGGAAGCTTTTCAAGCTTCTGTAGGAAGCTTTTCAAGCTTCTGTAGGAAGCTTTGCAAGCTTCTGTAGGAAGCTTTGCAAGCTTCTGTAGGAAGCTTTGTAAGCTTCTGTAGGAAGCTTTGTAAGCTTCTGTAGGAAGCTTTGTAAGCTTGTAAGCTTCTGTAGGAAGCTTTGCAAGCTTCTGTAGGAAGCTTTGCAAGCTTCTGTAGCTTGAGGAGTTTGATTTAGTTTCTTATGGATGTTCAATTTTTAGCATGTGTTATTTTAATATATTTTTCAATTTATTTCATAGAGATACTGTAAAAAATACTCACAATCTGGTGTGTGTAATATTTCCGCCAGTCAGCGAGATCATCAATTTTCTTAGTCTGGATTGGATCACGCACGAAGCTCGTACGATGACGTGTTGTTTGTTTCTTCGAAGTAAACAACGGCGCAATCAACAGACACGAACTCGCTATAGTTTTTCTTCTCCAATCGATTCACTATTTCAATCCGCATTGGGTAAGTATTTCGCCGTCTCGAGGAACCGGAAGTCTAGCTCGAATCACGGAATCTGTTTGCCCCGGCAGCCTCCGTGCACGTTGCTTTCTCACCAGGGATAGAACAACTGGAAAAGTAACATTCATTCAAACAATGTTTAAAGTAAACACATTCAGGAACTTTAGCTTTCCGTGCCACCACTATGAGCCAATCGATATCGAAAATATTTAGCAGAAGTGATTTTCTCCGGGAAAAGGGCTGTTGAATTAATTCCACTCACGTCGGAATTCACTCCGGCTCTGGAAACTTTTCCTGGGCCCACAGATCGATCACCAATCGGAAGTTATTTCCGCGCGTCGAAACAGTCATTCGACGTGGAGACGTGAGCTTCGGATTAATTCCTCTCACTTCAAGCGGAACTTTACGAGGCACGCATTTTCAGCAGACTTTCCACCAGAACTTAACACCGTGCTGCACAACGGGCCGGAGCTGACGTTATTGATATTAATTAACATTTATTACTGTTTGCATAATAAATTCTAATTTAAAAGCAGACTTCTTTGGCAGGGAAGAACATGGGCCGCTTGATGGGGTTTGTGCACGTGTGTTTGAGTTTGAAAACATACAAACAACATCAACAACACGTTGCGACCAACTCAAGAAAGGGATTAGCGAAACTTTCGCTTGCATGGGGCTAAAATTAGCATAAATGTGGAAGCAAAACGTCATAAATAAGAAGCGGCAAGGCGGATAACGATGCAATGAAGGCATCACATAAAGGTATCCTTGGGTATCAGGCGGAATCACATCACATCGAACGAAGGACTCTTATTTATCGAACAAGTTTTCGAAATGTTCAAAATCCAAAGATAACTCCATTAATCACGTACTTATTCTGATCCTAATTCAAAACAAAGGTTGAGATCATTAAAAAAATATTTAAAATTTAAACCATATTAAACTCATTTCCTCTCTTGGATGAAAGTTAACGTGTAAAAGTAAAATTTAATTTGAATCGTTCGAAAGCATCGGCCGTCCGTAAACAAGACTACGGGTGAATAACCTTTTTGCCCTTCATCTTGATCAATATGTCTTGCAAAATATTACTTCTTTTTCGACAAAATTGATTTTTGAGTTTAATCATCGACTAGCCTGCCACCGCAGTCTTATCTTTCCAGTTATGCTTGCGGTGGCAGTAGCTGACACTGGCATGGCAGATATTCTGTATGGTTATGTTATGTCCATGCAAAATACCCTTACAAACCTGTGAGAAAGTTGTGCAATTCGGTCAACACAGTTCTTGTTTAACTAATGAGTATTGAAGTTCAGGTTTAAAAAGATCAGGTGACGAATATTTTCAAAGTGCTCGTTGAATTTATTGCGCGTTTTCCTGGTTCGGGTCGAATGTTTGTTCTCTGTGAGAAAGCATCGGGAATGAGAAAATTACGTTGGTAGGTACTCGCCTTCATCTGCAAAACTGATGGGACCCAAAATCCACTGACTGTGCGAAAGACAAACACACCATTAATAAGTTGTTTTATTAATCAAGCAAAATTAACTTGCGGCGGTGCCTCGGCAGCCCTGTATCATGATTTGCTTTGTGAGTGATTCAGTCGGGAGAGAATTTCAAATTAGATTAGAATGTGTGTATGTAATAAGAGTAAGGTGGCTGAAAATTTCATTACAGTTTTGAGATTTATGGGGCATTACCATATACATATCACGCCGCAATAGAAACAAAGACAAATATGATTTTAAAGTTTGTTGCAGATTGGCATCGTCAAGCTTGAGATTGATGAAAATTTACACTCATTAATGTTGATTAGCTATACGTGGTTCTGATGAAACACCGATGATAAACCTACAGCTGGAGAATTGAGAAGCACTTTCAACGTTTACTTTTATGAGCTCGTTGTAATGTTGTAATGTTGTACCTAATTCCTTACTTCTCATTTGTTCCAGCTCTAACCTGAGCCACGGCGAAATGACCCTTTTCTTTGGAAAGCAGTGTGAGTTATGAAAGTTTCCTCTACCGGGTGTGTAAACTATTCCTCCTTTGTAAACATAGTTTTTCCATTGCGTTGAGGCAAAGGAAATGAGTTGAAAATTTTAACCACACTTCCCACACATGTTTGTTCTTTTCTTAGAAATATGTTCCCACATATGCTGCGGAAGTAAATTCTTTCATCTCTCTCACTATCGACCGGCAATATTGTGGCTACCTCATCTTAGATTGTTGGGCTAACCTCAGCAACTTTAACTCTCTTTCCTAAATAGGGATTCCACAGGAGTACCGCAAGGGAAGGATGAAGGTTAAAAGGGGTTACCCGCCCGTACCCGGAGGGAGCTTCTTTCGTTGGTGGCCGTATTTCTTACCGAGCGGCGTCCGTCCGGTCGATTCTGTTTAGAAAGGACAGTGCGTTTGGTCCGCTGTTGCCACTTAAACTTGACACAATTTATTGCCTGTGAAAAATGGGTAGTGTTTTTGGGCTAATGGTTGTAATAATTTCTGTTGATCTTGGCGTTTTGTGATCCTACGAAGAACCATAAAGTTGTGTCAAATCTTAAATTTGAAAATTATATGAATGGACTGCTTTTCGTCCAAGGAAGTAAATAAAAATGCTCTGAGGTTCAATGGCTTAATATTTAGATTAAAATACAGTTTTCGAAAAATATTTATAAAAAAAACTATAAGAATGCACTTAAGTTTGGTTTTCAGTTTTTCAGTGCATCTTGAAGATTCAGGATCGTTTAAGGAGTTTTCTCTAGAAAACACAAAAAAACGGTAGATTTTTTCCTTTCTAGTATAAACTTTTGTACTATTGTTGTCCATAGGTTCATAGGATGTGCAAGCTGAGGATAAAAGGCCGTTTCTTCAACTATTGCATCATCAACGTGCATTGCCCACACGAAGGGTGACCCGACGACGAGAAGGAAGCGTTCTACGCACAGCCGGAGCAGACATACGATGGATGCCCACTGCGGGACGTCAAAATCGTCATCGGCGACATGAACGCGACATGACCGGTCATCGGATAGTCTGCACACAGTATCGAATGATAACGGCCAACGATGCATAAACTTCGCGGAATGGAGAAGTCTTTTATGTGCAGCACAGGCCGCTCCGGCCTTAGTCTGATAATAAATAAAATAAAATGCATAAACTTCGCAGCCTCCCGCGGAGTTTTAGTCCGAAGCAACTTCTTTCCCCGCAAAAGTATTCACAAGGCCACATAGAGATCACCTAACCAAGAAACAGAAAACTAAATTGACCACGTTCTAATCGATGGTAAATTCATCTCCGACATCACGAACGTTCACACGTACCGCAGTGTGAATATTGAATCCGACCACTACCTCGTTGCAGTATGACTACGCTCAAAACTCTCGACGGTGTACAACACGCGTTGAAGTCGAACGCCGCGGCTTAAAATTGGGCCGCTACAAGACGGTAGACTAGCCTAAGGATACGCACAGCAGCTGGAAATGGGACTCCCAACGGAAGAGCAGCTAGGCGCAGCGTCTCTTGAAGATGGCTGGAGAGATATTCGATTCGCCATTGGTAGCACCGCAACCGCTGCACTTGGCACGGTGCCCCGGATCAGAGAATCTACTGGTATGACGGCGAATGTAAGCAGTAAGTGGAAGAGAAGAATGCATCATGGGCGAGATTGCTGCAACACCGCATGAGGGCGAACGAGGCACGATATAAACGGGAGCGGAACAGACAAAACTCGATTTTCCGGAAGAAAAAGCGCCAGCAGGCAGATTGAGACCGTGAAGAAACTGTACGCTAATAACACACGAAAGTTATATGAGTAGTTGAATCGTTCAGGTTAGGGCCACGTGCCACAGCCTGATATGTGTAATGACATGACATAAACGGGAACTTTCTTACAAACGAGCGTGAGGTGATCCAAAGGTGGCGGCAGCACTACGAAGAACACCTGAATGGCGATGTGGCAGACGAAGATAGCGGTATGGTGATGAACCTGGGAGAACGCGCGCAGGACAAAATCTCCAGGAAATCCAGGAGGAGATTGGCCGGCTGAAGAACAACAAACCCTGGGGTTGACCAACTACTAGGAGAGCTATTTAAACACGGTGGTGAGGCACTGACTAGAGCGCTGCACTGGGTAGTTACCAAGATTTGGGAGGAGGAAGTTTTGCCGCAGGAGTGGATAGAAGGTGTCGTGTGTCCCATCTACAAAAAGGGCGATAAGCTTGATTGTAGCAGCAACCGCGCAATAACATTGCTGAACGCCGCTGAAAGGTTCTATCCCAAATTTTATGCCATCGACAAACACCAATTGCAGAAGAGTTCGTGGGGTAGTACCAGGGAGGTGTTCACCATTCGCCAAGTAGTGCCGAAATGTCGCGAATACAACGTGCCCACGCATCATCCATTCATCGACTTCAAAGCCGCATATGATACAATCGATCGGGACCAGCTATGGCAGCTAATGCACGAACACGGTTTTCCGGATAAACGGACACGGTTGATCAAAGCGACGATGGATCGGGTGATGTGCGTAGTTCGAGTTTCAGGGTCATTCTCGAGTCACTTTGAAATGCGCAGAGAGTTACGGCAAGGTGTTGGTCTTTCGTGTCTGCTATTCAACATCGCTTTGGAAGGGGTAGTACGAAGAGAAGGGATTAACACGAGTGGTACAATTTTCAATATGTCCGAGTAGTTATTTGGCTTCGCCGACGACATAGATATTATGGCACGTAACTTTGAGAAGATGGAGGAAGCCTACATCAGACTGAAGAGGAAAGCTAAGCGGATTGGATTAGTCATCAACACGCCGAAGACGAAGTACATGATAGGAAGAGGCTCAAGAGAAGACAATGTGAGCCACCCACCGCGATTTTGCATCAGTGGTAACGAAATCGAGGAGGTAGAAGAATTTGTGTTTGTGGGCTCACTGGTGACTGCCGAAAATGATATCAGCAGAGAAATTCGGAGCCGCATAGTGGCTACAAACTGCACGTACTTTGGAGTCCGCATGACGCTCCGATAGAATAGAGTTCGTCTCCGTACCAAACTGACAATCTACAAAACGCTCATTAGACCGGTAGTCTTCTACGGACACGAGACCTGGGCGATGTTCGTGGAGGATCAACGCGCACTGGGAGTTTTCGAGAGGAAAGTGCTGCGAACTATCTATGGTGGGGTGCAGATGACGGACGGTCCGTGGATGAGGCGAATGAACCACGAGTTGCATGAGCTGTTGGGAGAACAATCCATCGTTCACACCGCGAAAATCGGAAGACTGCGGTGGGCTGGGCACGTGGCCAGAATGTCGGACAGTAACCCGGTGAAATGGTTCTCGGCAACGATCCGACGGGTACAAGATGGCGAGCTGCACAGCGGGCAAGGTGGATCGATCAGGTGGAAGATGACTTGCTTGGTGGGGGTTTTCAGCGGGCTCTGTCAAACCTCTACAAAAAGCTGCATGTGTCCGCAAGCAGGCCTTATTAAAGCGATAGTGTACCGCTCAAAGCGCACAGGAGCCCAGTGAGTGCCAATTGGCACATCAGGATTAATACCAGCGAGATCCTGATTATGGCATTCTGGCCGCATGTTAACGGACTTTGTGTTGGATATCGTAATATCGTGAAAGCGAGGGCTGAAAGTCTGACATTCTACTCTTTTAGTAGAGCCGGGTGACACTGACACGAAACGGCGAGTGGGCCGTTAATGGCTAGGCTGTCTTCCATCCCCTAAAACCGTAGCGAGCCTTGTAGCACGCTGTCCAATCCTGCGCCAAGCTTTGCCTGGTGGGTGGGAGTAGGCTCAGATGCCCTTTGTTGACTTGCGCTGATCTGACACGTGAGTGTCAACCCTGGCATGGCCTTCCTGCAAAGATAACCATGGGATCATTAAAGGCGACTACTCCAATAGGATTTGATTACAGCCACAAGGGGGACCCAATTACAATGAGTGAAGCAAAAATAATTCTTTTGACGATGCGTTAAGCATGGAGGTGGTAAGTCCCTTTGCCAAGGGTGGTCTGGTGAGGTCTCCTCCCAGGAGAGCGGAGTGACGGAGGCTGCAACTAGCAGCACCGGAGTCTCCCCAGCAGTGACGGGGTATAGCCCTATCAGCACGCTCGGTGGGCCACTACCCGGGATGCGGGTGGTCGCCTAGCTACTCGATGACATTATCGAGTTCGCGGACGCAAGGCAGAACATCAGTAAGGTACTGAAACAGAACCCGGATTCTTCGCCAGGCTGTTCGAGTCGCAAGACAAGAACATGATGCGTTTATCATGCGGGTGGTGGGAAGAGATAAACCCGATAAAGGTGCCCAAACCGATGCCTTCTCCTTTCTTGGAGGAGCGGCCATTTCACAAGAGGCGATTGGTTTTGGCTTGACGGCCAATGAAGAAAAGACTGCCCCTAACCCGAAACGGCTCAGGCAGAAATCCGGCGAAGGCGCTCAGAGCAAAGCCAAACGATGTGCAACCATAAAGGCCAAACGTCGCGTCGTCTGAGCGAAGTAGATCGGGGTGCAGAGGAGGCCGAAGGGCGTCAACCCAAGAAGGTGACAAGGGACCGACAATACCTGGCAGCTGTTTAGTAGGGCAAAGCGGAAGTTGAACGCATCTCGACCCGTAAAGAAAGCTAAGGACAGAGTTGAGGCCTTGTTGGTGAAAACTGATAAGGCAAAGTACGCTGAAGTACTAAAATCAATGCGGGGGGCCGAAAAGCTTTCGGCGCTGGGTCAGGACGTGCGAAGCGTCAGACGCACCAAGACTGGTGAAATGAACTTGGTTCTGAAACGCAGAGCGCAGGCTAGTGGGACTGAATTCAGGAGTCCCAGTATACCGGGCGTTTGCCATTTCTCGGCAGGGTTTTCCTCGGCATGGTGGCGTCGCACGCGCTTGATAGGACAGCTACCAACGCATCCCCGCTTAGACCTTCAGTGTTGGCTTCCAGTACCAGGGCCGCAGTGAAAACTTCGGCCAATTGGCTCTCCACTCCGGACCTCGGATGTTGCACGCTATAGTTGATTTTAACCTTAACCCTCGTCCACCCTCCAGTTCAGGTCTGGTGCCAGACCAGGACTGACAAAGGCTAGACGAAGGATGAAACGTGCCCGCACCGAGGATGAAAGAGCGGACAGCCTTGAAGTGTTTCGAGCTGAGAAACTGGCCTTTAACAAGGCCATCAAGAGCAGTCAGACAACCTATTCGAAGGCGAAGGCGAGGATTATCGAGGTACTCTTCCCGTCCCGAGCCACAAGTCCCTGGCCTCCTGCACCGCAAGGCAATATGGGTGCGGCCGAAATGGTGGCTCCGGTGACGAACGAAGAGTTACTCGCGGTGGCCAAATCCCTGGTAACGAACAAAGCTCCAGGGCCTGATGGAGTTCCGAACAGCGCTCTCAAGGCAGCAATCATAGCAAACCCGAACATGTTCAGGCTAGCTATGCAAAGATGCCTAGATGAGTGTAGATTCCCCGAAAGATGGAAAAGACAGAAACTGGTGTTGTTGCCGAAGGCCGGGAAGCCGCCGGGCGACCCATCGGCGCATAGACCAATCTGTCTTATAGACGGGCAAGTTGCTGGAGAGGATCATCCTCAACAGGCTGACCCCATACTCAGAGGGTACGAACGGTCTGTCAAACAATCAGTTCGGTTTTCGCAAGGGTAAGACCACGTTGGACGCTATTAACTCGGTGTTAAAGACCGCCGAGATAGCGATCCAACAGAAAAGGCAAGGTATTCGATACTGTGCATTAGTGACACTTGATGCTGGGATGCCATCGCGCTCTCGTTACACCGGCTTAGTCTGCCGGTGGGCCTGTACCGGATTTTGGATAGCGATTTCCAGAACCGTGTACTATTATACGAGACCGATGCCGGTCAGAGAAGCGTTTCTATTACTGCAGGAGTTTCGCAAGGTTCAATACTGGGCCCGGTAATATGGAACCTTATGTATGATGGGATTCTGAAGCTAAAGTTTCTTCCTGGTGTTAAGATTGTCGGCTTCGCCGATGACGTAGCCTTTGAGGGCTACGGGGAGTCAATACCCGAGGTAGAACTGACCACAGCACACGTGATCAGCACGGTGGTGGATTGGATGAGCACTAGAAGCCTAGAGCTAACTCAGCATAAGACGGAGGTGGTTATCGTCAACAACCGCAAGGCGGTTCAACACGTGGGTGGAATCGCGATCGCATCAAAGCGGAGTTTGAAGCTCTTTGAGGTCGTGATAGACGACAAGCTGACCTTTGCCAACCATGCGACTATGCGTGCAAGAGGGGTTCGACTGCTGTTGCGGCATTATCGAGGATGATGTCCAACAGTTCCAAGGCCGGATCTATTCTTAGGTACGGCGGCCCGTCCTGGGCGAGAGCTCTGGGGGCAACCAGTTACCGCGGAAACTGGAGAGCACGTACCGCTTGATGTGTCTCAGACTGATATCTGCCTGCCGCACGATGTCACACAATGCAGTTTGCGTGATTGCAAGCATGATACCAATCGGGCTGGTCATCCGGGAAGACGAGGACTGTTTCGAGCTACGTGGCACCAGAGGAGCTCTTGAACGCATCAGGGTGACTTCGGTTGCCAGATGGCAGCGCGAGTGAGCTAACTCTTCCAAAGATAGGTGGACCCACTGGCTGATACCTAACATATCGAGCTGGGTGGAGAGACCCCATTGGGAAGTTTACTTCCATCTGACACAATTCCTGTCAGGCCATGGCTGCTTCCGGCAGTACCTCCACTGGTTTGGGCACGCGGAGAGCTCCGTCTGTCCTGATTGCCCAGGTTTTGACGAAACTGCAGAGCTCATACTGTTCGTATGTCCTCGTTTTGACGTCGAAAGAAGAGCTATTCTAGACGTTTGCGGTCGGGACACAACCCCGGATACCCTTATCCAGAGGATGTGCCAAGCGGTGGAGAAGTGGAACGCAGTTTCGACTGAATCCACTCAGATTGCATGCAGCTTGCAGATAATCTGGCGCGCCGAGCAGCAGTCGACCAGCATGACTAACTTGTGATTGGTTAATTAGAGCGAAACAGGCTGAGCGCGGGGAAGTGAATGAGAGCTTTGCACATGTCGATGTAAGAGTGTCGCAGCGGATGGCAACCGCAGTCGCTACCACGAGGCATGGCAGAAGAGTGAGCGCATAGGTGTTAGTATGGACTGCACATGTCAAGGTAGGATGGTCGTAACGTAGATAACGTAGTGGTGCCTATCGCTATCGACAACTCGAGACATGGCAGAGGAGAGTAGGGTGAGCATCCAAGTCAGCCTCGCATGGCATGTCAGAAGTGAGAACATAAGTAAGTCCCACATGGTGTGTCAGAGTGTGTCTCAGGAGGAGTGGCAGGGTGTGCTAGAGTGAGCACCCAAATAAGTCTCAAATTAGTGTGCTAGAGTGTGAATCAGGTGGCAGGGTTAGCATCCAAGTTAGTCTCACATGGCGCGTAAAGGGTGAGCCCCCAAGTTAGACCCATATGGTGTGTCAGAGGGTGTGTTAGAGAGAGCATCTAAGTAAGCCTGATACGGGATGAGTGCCTGTGTGAGTGTGAATGAGCGAGTATATTCAGTACTGCCTATCCTCCAGAAGTAATGCTGTGAGGCAGTTTCTGGGGGATCCAGGGTATTAGCAGAGAAGGTAACTCAAGTAACCTTCCGCTACTTGGGTGGGTGTATTAGGTCGGCCATCTGTCTACCTCACTCCTTGAGTCATAATTTCAAGTGTCTGTTTGCAGATTTGCCTTCACCCCTCTATAAAAAAGACGAACTGAGCTAATGTCTTTCTGCTGTGTCTGTATGTTTGTGTACGTATGTGTATGTTTTTAGTACCCTCTACCCGATATTCTCGTAGGGCGTGCAAAACACGCCACCCTTGAATAAGGCTAAATTTCCCTATTTTGATTGTACATAAAGCAAATACGATTGCCTTAAGGTACGCAATTATAGTTGGAATCCCTTACATTGAGGTGATGTAGGGGAGAGTCGGCCAATATGCGCCCCCTTAGCTAATCACTAAATTTAATAATGATTTCGTCCGAAAACATTCATTTTCGAAGTGTTTATCAATTATATAACATATCAGTCATTATATGATCTAAAACTTTCCATGTTAAGCCAGCAATATTGCAACAAAACAATTTTATTCCAAAATTGAGAATTTCAATTCAAAATGAACGATGCAGGGCAAAATGCGCCACCGGAAAACGAAAACCAGAATATTCCAATATTTTTCACCAAAATATTCAAACTGCTCTTCATAAGATAAGTGTCAACTCTATCCTTTAGGGGTTGTAGGACAAAAGGTCGAAGGTCAAAAGGTCGAAGGACGAAAGGTTGAAGGTCAAAAGGTCGAAAGGACAAAAGGTCGAATGATAAAAAGGTCGAAAGGACAAAAGGTCGAAACAAAAAAACTGCGTCAAAAGGTCGAAGGACTAAAGACCCTTCTTTTTTCTTCCTTCTTTATTATTTTGTCTCCCTTTTAACCTATATTTTCTTTTTTCTTTCTTTTTCCTTCTTCCTTTTCCTCCTTACTTCATATGCTTCTTTCCTTCCATTCTTCTTCCTACCTTTTTCTTTCTTACTTCTTTCCTTTTCTTCCTTCTTTCTTTTTTCTTTCTTCTCTTTTTCTTCTTTCTTTCTTGCTTCTTGTTTCCTTTCTTTCTGCGTGGTTTTTTATTTCTTCCTCCTTTTTTCATTTATTCTTTTTTGCTTCTCTCTTCCTTGTTTTTTTTCATCCTTCTCCATCCCTTCTTTTTTCCTTCTTCTTTTCTTCCTTCTTTCTTCTTCCTTTCTTCCTTCTTTTTTCTTCTTTTATTCCTTTTTTCTTCCTTCTTTCTTACTTATTTCTTTCTTCTTTGTTCCTTATTTCTTTTCTATTTTTACATTCCCTGTTACTTGCTTCTTTCTTTTTTTTATGCATCCTTGTGTCTTCTCTCCTTCGCCCTTCTTTTTTCCTTCTTCCATCTTCCTTCTTTTTTCTTTCTTTTTTGTTCTTTTTTCTTCCTCTGTTCTTTTTCATTCTTCTTTTTCCTTCCCTTTCTTACCTTATTTTTCCTCCCTCCTTTTTATCTTTTCACTTCTCATTTTTAACACTCCTTATATCACATTTCTCACTTGTCACTTTCTACTTCTCATTTCTTCCTTTTTACTTTTCACTTCTCACTACGTACTTCTCACTTCTTACTCACTACTCACTGCTCACTTCTCACTTCTCACTTTTCACTAATCACCATCTCACTTCTCAATTCTCATTTCTCACTTATCAATTCTCACTTCTCACGTTTCACTTCTCATTTACTTGCTCATTACTCTTTTCTTACGTCTCTCTTTTCACTACTCATTCCTTGTCTTTTTGTTCTTTCGACCTTTTGTCCTTCGACCTTTTGACCTTCGACGTTATGATACAAATTCGACCTTTTGACCCTTCGACCTTCTGTCCATTCGACCTTTTGACCCTTCGACCTTTTGACCCTTCGACCTTTTTTTCCTTTCGACCTTTTGTCCTTCGACTTTTTGACCCTCGACCTTTTGGACTTCGACCTTTCGACACAGATTCCCTTTAGGGTAGTCAATGTCTCAGACTGATGGTAGTAAACAGTTTTTTTGGTATCTAAAGAAAAAGCATCTGAGGACGCAATCGTCGAAATTGCGTTGGAATGAGCCAAAATAATATTTTATTTTTCAAATTTTTGTTTTTGAGTTTTTGACTGAGCTTTTTCGTTGAGCGGCTCACAAATGTTTTTTGAGTTCAGCTGCTTACGATTTTGAGACAAAATTTGGGTTGTAAACCAAGAAAAGGTGATGGTGCATATTAACCAACCCGCACATTTTATACATACTTCCCCTACATCGATTGTTTCGAGAAAGGCTTCATCACCCTTAGGTGGAATTATCGGGGTTTTCCACAACAAAAGAAAATAAGATTACATATCACGTAAGGCCGTTTCAAATATTTAATTTAAATTATGTCCGACTGGACTCCGAAAGGTCTCGGGGGGGAAATGGAAAAAATCAATAAAACTCCTCGGATTTGTTAAAGAATGTTTTGAAAATCCTCAAAATCATCCAACATTTTTGTTGTTGCCCCCTCAAAATATAATTTTTGGGCAAAAAAAAACGAAGGGGGAGGGCGGAGACATAATTGTTTTTAAATATTTGTATCGGCCTAATTATAGGGACTAGCATAATTTTTTTGTTATTATATTTGTTTTGAGTGATTTTTTGAGCAGCTTGCTGTGAGTTCAAAAATTAATGTTGATTTTATTTTCCAAATTTTGGTGAAAAATAAATGCAAATTCATCCGAAGATTATATAATTCAGTAGCAAATTCAGCCAAGATTAAGATACCAAACTCACAATAAGTAATTGTGATAACAGGAAATAATATTTTATTCATTTCTTGAAAATTGTGAAGCTGATCAATGTTACCCCGGTGATCAATGTTCCCCCGGATTACGGTATTCATTATATGGTTGCAATGGACCAAATCGGCAGTACCCAAAGGTTTTACGAAATCGAGCAATCAAGTCATCGACTAGAACTAATTGACCGTGAGCTCGTGACAACATCCACGGCATGGTAGATCAACCCACCGGGGTCCCCCCTCACATAAAAACAATTAGGAGCGCCTAATTCAGTTAGTGACTTGACACGGAACCTTTGTGAAGTATCACTTTCACGACGATCAATGGACGACGAAGCGGCACCAGCATTTCCTCAAGTAAGGGTTCATCGAAAGGTTCGAAGCCTTCAACGTAGCCTATTGTGGATACTGCAGCTCTACGACGAGGGCATTTCTCCTTTAGATAGATGACATCGTAATTATCGTAGATCTCAAGCTTCTTACCCAGCAACTCCTTTACCGACATCCTGTTCCAACCAACGAACAATCAACGAAATAATATGAACCGGAACATGAATCGGCAAAAACCACAGTATAATTCTGCCAAGCTTTCTACAACCTATTTATTATAAGAAAACTCCATATCACAATCTTCATATCGGCCTTGCCATAACAATTATCAACAATCTCCATAAAGGACCTCTAACAATTAACAGCTTGTAATAAATATTTTCTCATCGTCCCATTACGGGCATTCATAAAACACTAACCAGAATTCTGATCGGATATATAAAACTATCCCATTTCCTTCCTCGACATCCTCCCATTCATCGCACCGTTCAAACTTCATCGGAATGCATCAACTATTAAGATCCCATCCCCAGATTCCAATGGAAACACCAACTGAATTTCAGCTCCATTTGTGTCGAACTATTTAAAGCCAGCCACCGAAAGCCGATTAGGAGAGCAGTGTAGTAGAGCTGCTGCAGTGGAACATGGCAACAAATTGCCCCGTTCCTCCGTAATAGCCCCCAATTGCCCTCCACGACTAGACTCCCCAGCTTATGGGTAATTGAAACAGCTCTAATCCGTTGAACCAACCATCCCGGCCGGAGCCATACCACCACTGACTGGCTGGAACTGCTGGCTGTGTAGGTTTGTCTGCGTACGAAAGGGCCACATCCTCATCTGCGATGTTAGGCTTGTGATGATGATGATGATGACGATCGCACAGCAGCTATTCGATACTTTGTTGTAATAATAACGATAATCCGACAACCATACTCCGAACCCATTGCCTGGATGTCGTCATTCCGGGAGCCTGGCTGGTTCCAGAATCGGTTCCAACCGTACCCGTACGGCGTTAGGTGGGAAATATGCGGAAGCACACCGCTTGCTCGATAGTTGACATTATTGCTTATAGTTGTCGCCTTTATGGCTCTTATGATGAGCGGCAACGATTTGTCGCACTTCTCCCATCGAATCGTTGCTACGTTGGCGAGGATGAAGGGAAAGTTTTTCCGGTGATAATGATATCATATCGGATCGGCCCGCATGGGACTCCGGGAGGAATGACAAAGTTTGTCATTCTGATTATGGGCCATATTGAGTGGGAATTAGCCGAGCCAGAACTTTGTAATTGGTTGAATTGGTTGCAGGCGAGACGGAGACGGTTTCAGAGCAGAACAGCGACGAGCGAACGCGCACAATTGGCCACGTGTTGATTAGCTTTTGTGAACAATTGTGAAAGAATAGAAGTAATCGAACAATATTTGAGCTCACACTGCGATCAGTATGATTGAGATTCTCGACCTATTTGCAAGGCGTACGTTTCAGTAGTTTTAATTAAAAGCAATGATGACTAAGTCCTTTTAGTCAGCTTGAAAGAGAAAGGAATGTTAGTTTGTGATTGTTGTGTTACTTGCGAGTGAAAATGTCTTTGCATCCTCAACAATTGCCAATTATAATAAAATTGGCATAACTATCAATTTGAATAAAACTATTTACAGCAATTTGAGATAGAAGTAAAATAGAA
Source organism: Armigeres subalbatus (assembly GCF_024139115.2). Lineage (NCBI taxonomy): Eukaryota > Metazoa > Arthropoda > Insecta > Diptera > Culicidae > Armigeres > Armigeres subalbatus. The sequence goes on from NC_085139.1 coordinate 228,796,387, forward strand.
TCTTACTATGAGCGAAAGATGTCAATGAATTCTGCAAAAACCTTAAATAATACCGTCTAAGACGAATTAAGTACTGTCCATTTAATTCCACCAGTTAATTTTCGTTATCTTTGCAGATACGTATTTCGACCACAACTGTGTGGTCGTCTTCAGTGTCTTGTACTTGACTCGACTCGACAAGTACAAGACACTGAAGACGACCAGACAGTTGTGGTCGAAATACGTATCTGCAAAGATAACGAAAATTAACTGGTGGAATTAAATGGACAGTACTTAATTCGTCTTAGACGGTTGAATACATTCCACTAAAAGAGCTAAATATATTTTTCTGATTGAATAATAAACGTTTTGTTTTATGTCGACATATCTGTGTATGCTACCCGTTGGCGCTCTTCTTGCTTAACTAATTGTCATAAGCGTGATCAATGGTGGTGCTAAAATTATGCTGTGTTGTTGACAACAAATGAGCATGTAAGTTATCTGTATCGGCACTGCATACATAGCAGCTCTAAGTGGAGTGAATTGATGTTTTGTATTGTTTGCCATATTACAGTTGAGAGCAATTGAGGTGGCTGCAACAATTGAAGTGGGTGCTCTCTGATGAGCATGTAAATTGGAATGATGTTTATCCAACTTGATGTAAGTGTGCCATAGGATAACATAAAATACATCCACATTGGGTGGTATTTAATATATAAATTTAATCGATGATTGTGTTATTTTATGTGTTCATTAATAAAGTAATTTGTTTGAAAACTGAGGTGCACAGAAAAAAATAATGAAAAATAAACAGCGCGTAAAACTTGCATTGCGAAAATTTACGCTATTCTACGCTGAAATGGTCCTCTTGCCAACAAGATTGCTTACAACTTGTATGCAATATTGACGATTCACGTCGAATATTGTATACATTTAGGCTATATCCCGTATGGAATTACGCTACTAATGGCGTTCCATTTATGTGCATGATTTTTAGCGTAAATTTCAGTGGATTTTTCTATCTGTGTGCATATCGCCGATTTGGGAAGCAGTTTTGGTATTGAGAATCCGTTGCACATTTTTCCTTACCGCTGCAACATGTAATTTGAATCTCTAATTTTGTTTTTTTTTTGTTAGGGCGTAGAACCACTGCGTCCATTAATTTGAACTTTTGGGGTATACCCCTGATTAGTATTAACTATTCGCATCTTGAAGGTTGATCACCATTAATCAAATTAGCAACCTAAGACGCGTCTTTTCCTGGCAAAATTGAGTTGATAAAACCCACTACCTTTCCAGGATTTGCAATCCAAAAATCCTCCTGGTTGCATAAAGCCACTATTTAGAAATTTAGATCTACACTTGTACAATGCATCACAACTGCAAAGCAGATGTTCCAAGGTTTCACTTTCCACGTTACAGAAACGACAAATATCATTCTGGCACATATTTTTCAAATGATCTATACTCGGGCAATGTCTTGTTATTATGTCAGTAAAGGTGCAAAGAGCTCTCTTATTGAGCTCCAAGAGCTTGTTGGTTACTGAAACATCAGGAATTATAAATCTCTTTGATTGAGCACACTTTTTGGCGACCAACCAATTGGTCATCAACCTTTGTGCTTCCCAGGATTTCAATTCCATTTTAATGACACAGTATGATATACCGCAGGAAGGTTCTGGGCCAATTAACTGTGTGTTTGAACCTTGTTTCGCCAGATCGTCTGCCTTTTCATTACCTTCAATGCCACAATGTCCCGGAACCCAGTACAGATTTACGGAGTTCTCTTGGCACACCTTTCGCAATGAAAGAATGCATTCCCAGGTAAGTTTTGACGTACATTTAGCAAGCTACTTAATGCTTTGAGTGCCGCTTTACTATCCGTGTAAATACTTCGCATCCCTGGTAGCCACTTCCCAGTACCCGGCAGATTTCCGAAACATCATTACCACTCGCAATTTGATTCTTAGCGCATCCTTTATTCCCGCGGATTCCCCTTCAACTGGCTGTTGAACCTGCCTTTTTCAGCAGGAGATTTGGCCCATGCACTCGCCAAGTGCAATGGGAACTCATCCGGGCCGGATGAGTTGGGGTATGCTAAAACGGCTTCCTCCGGACGCTAAAACACAATTCCTCAAACTCGTCAACGACATCTGGGAGAACCGTACTTCCCTGATGAGTGGAGGAAAAGTCACTTGATCACCATCCTCAAAAAACAACATGGCGGGTCTGGATCCCTCCAAGAATCGACCGATCTCCCTCCCCTCCTGTGCTTGTAAGAGAGAATGGTCAACCGCTGGCTCAGTGAAAGATTGGAAGCAGATGGAAGATTCGGTTTCCAACAGCACGCCTTTCACCCAGGATATGGCACCAGCACCTGGGCAGTGTGCTGCAGAGCGCGTACAATGAAGGCACGCATGTTGATTTAGTCTCATTGAACATTGCCAAAGCCTTCAGCAGGACTTGGACACCTCTGGTCCTCATCAAATTACGGGAATGGGGCATCACTGGTAACCCAGTCAACATTTGGGTACATATAACTTTTGATATAGGTTATTATATAAGAACCAACTAAATCGTATATAATGCACAGATTGTCTATATACGTACCAAAGTGGGGGCGATATAGGTACATACGAGTTTTATTTCACGATTTTTTCCGACATCATACGAACAGTATTGCATGAGCATGAGCATGATTGACCGCCCACGGTTGCTCCTCCGTTATTGCCAGGTCAGCTGTAATTACACAGAGAACCAACAGATGAAGTTTGGGACTAACATCATCCTCAATGTGTAAGAACTGGTGACCCAAAAATAAGCAATACCAGCGCCGGCCGTGTCCGAATGCAGATCAATTGAGGAATGGGTAGGAGAATGTTGACATGATTCTCGCTTTGATAGAAGCCGACGAGTCATCTGCACTTCCACGAGAAATCACTGGGATGTTGGATATATGGGGTAGGGAGTGTGGCAGGGTTCGTTTTGGTAAACGGTATGCCGTGTATAGCGTGTAGTTTGATCGATGAAAACAAAACTAATAATTTTAATTTAAGGCCGCACAAAGCAGAACAAAGTTTCGATGACCGGCCGATCGTTCTGCTTCCTGAAGAAAACATGTCTGGACGCGATCTAAACTTTAACTTTCTAATTAATTTACACACCCGCACTACGCAGAACAAAATTTCGGTGACCGGCCGATTGTTCTGCTTACCGCACAAAGCAAAACACAATTTTGATGTCCGGATGATCGTTCTGCTTAATGAAGAAAACATGGACGCGATCTACGATCGTTATACATAACGTAGGGGAGAGACGTTCAATATGCGCCCCCTAAGCGAATCTTCGAATTTAACGATGATAATGGTCGAAATTATGTACTTCCAATGTGTTAACCACTAATTTAACTTACCATCTATAATGCGGAATAAAAATTTGGACAAAAACCAATTATATTCCGAGAAAACGATTTCATTTTGAAGCGCTGCATTTTCGTGCAAATTCAAACCATGCGGGTTGAAACGCGCCACCCCGAAGCTAAATCGCGCCAGCTTAAAAATGTAAACAAACAGCAGTAATCTGACAGAAAATCAAGTATCCATTTATGAAAAGTCCTATTCTCGTTTCCACTGCAATGAAATGTAAATTAATTTTTTTTTGCTAAATTTTCGTGTAACTAGTTGATGTGTGCATACAAGATATGTTTATTCTTTAATTTATTTGGTGGGCGCTTGTGACCTTGTGCATTACGGAGCCAAAACACGATTTTCTGTGCATGGTACATGTATCACACTTCCAAGAAGTGAGATCTTAGGGTCTACATGAGTAACCAACGATCTATCGGACTGCTTCGAATGTGATAGATGTCATTTGTGATACGTAGAATAGAATGCGTTCACATCATAGGTTCTTTATAGTCCAAGAAATCCCTGGAATAGGCCTTTGGGTCTACACGCGGAACCAAAGATTTCTTAGATTGTTTCAAATATGGGACTTGCCCTTTGTGATGCGCAGAATATAATGTGATCAAAGTATGAGTTCTTGGCCATTCAAGAAATCCCTAGAATAGGCCTTTAGGTCTACATGCGGAACCAAAGGTTACTTGGATGCGAAGTGGTATTACCTGTTGTCATGGGTTGTAGGTAGTCTACGAACTCCATACATTCAAGGTCTGTTGATTAAAATTCGTATTGGAGGCAGATATTGAAGAATAAACAAGTTGTGTGACCCCTTCTTGGTATATGTTTGTATTCCAAGTAGTTCTTGATGTTGTCACTGAAGACAGGTAGTCTACGAACACCATAGATTCAAGGCCTGGGGATCAACCTACATAATGGAGGCAGTTATTGAAAAATAAACAAGTTGTGTGACACCTCCATGGTATATGTTAGTATTCCAAGTAGCTCTTGTTGTTGTCGTGGGCTCCAGGTAGTCTACGAGCTCCATAGAGTCAAGGTATGTTGATCAACCTCCGTAATGGAGGCAGCTATTGGAGAATAAACAAGTTGTGTGACCCCTTCTAGGTATATGTTTGTATTCCAAGTAGTTCTTGTTGTTGTCATTAGTGCCAGGTAGTCGACGAACTCCATAGAGTCAAGGCCAGTGGATCAATCTCCGTAATGGAGGCAGTTATTGAAAAATAAACAAGTTGTGTGACCCCTAGTTAGTATATGTTTGTATTTCAAGTAGTTCTTGTTGTTTTCGTGGGCTCCAGATAGTCTATGAACCCTATGGAGTCAAGGTCCACGGGTCAACCTCCGCAATGGAGGCAGTTATTGGAGAATAAACAAGTTGTGTGACCCTTCTTGAAATATGTTTGTATTCCAAGTAGTTCTTTTTGTTGTCGTGGGCTCCAGAAAGTCTTCGAACTCCATAGAGTCAAGGTATGTAGATCAACCTCCGTAATGGAGGCAGCTATTGGAGAATAAACAAGTTGTGTGACCCCTTCTAGGTATATGTTTGTATTTCGAGTAGTTCTTGATGTTGTCACTGATGCCAGGTAGTCTACGAAATCCATAGATTCAAGGCCTGGGGATCAACCTACGTAATGGAGGCAGTTATTGAAAAATAAACAAGTTGTGTGATCCCTTCTTGGTATATGTTTGTATTGCAAGTAGTTGTTGTTGTTGTCGTGGGCTCCAGGTAGTGTACGAACTCCATAGAGTCAAGGTTTGTAGATCAACCTCCGAAATGGAGGCAGCTATTGGAGAATAAACAAGTTGTGTGACCCCTTCTTGGTATATAATTGTATTCCAAGTAGGTTTTGATGTTGTCGTGGTCCCCAGGTAGTCTACGAACTCCATAGAGTCAAGGTCTGTGGATCACCTTTCGAAACGGAGGCAGTTATTGAAGAATAAACAAATTGTGTGACTTCTTCCTGATATATGTTTGTATTTCGAGTAGTTCTTGTTGTTGTCGTGAATTTCAGGTAGTCTACTCCATAGAATCAAGGTACCTCTTTAATGGAGGCAGTTATTTGAAAACAAATAAGTTGTGTGGCCCCTTCTTGGTATATGTTTGTCTTTAAAGTAGTTCTTTTTGTTGTCGCGGGCTCCGTAATGGACGTAGTTATTGAGCATTAAACACTTTTTGTGACCTCTTTTTGGTACAGTAATATCCCGATTTTTTCAATCCTAGTACATTTTGGGGGGATGAAATAGAAAAAGGCAAAATATGTGAAAGAAACCCGTAATTTCTTGTCGAACAGGCTTACAAAATTCTTGACAGATTCTCTGTAATGGTCCATAATAAACCACAGGCGGTGAAAGTTATTTCATGAAATTTATTGTTGTTTTCGGTATTATTTGAAAACAATAGAAACGACAAAAATAAATAAAAACTTTTGTGGTGATAAAATCGGGTCGAAAACGAGGTAAAATCGGGGTGTATATGTTCGCATTCCATGTGGTGCATGTTATTGTCATGGGTTCGAAGTAATCTACGAAATTCGTAGAGTTAGGGCCTGCTGATTAACCTCCGTGATGAAGCCATTTATCGAAAAAATAACAAGCTATGCAACCTCATCTGAGTTTATTTATTTATTTATTTATTTCGTCAACCGACGTAGACTAGTACAAATACATATACATGTTTTTTTTTCTTTCGTAATGCTATAGTAGATTATGAAATACAATAAAAAACATAAAAAAAAATATTTTTTTTTTGCTAAAGTTGTTTGTAATTATGAATTTAAATTGTTGAATTTCTTATGTTTGTTTTTTGAAAATATTGTTTAATGTTATGCCGAGACATTGTTAAGTCAATAGCTTCGCAGTGTTGATTATAAACAGCCATCATTCGGTTAAGAGGTCCAAATTTGGCATAATTTGTTCGGCGGTGGTTAGTGAAAAATAATGTCCTATGTCGAAGTAGCCGAGAAGGTATGTAAAAATTTAATTTCGACAAAATTTCAGTTGAGTCAACACGTTGAGATGCTATATCGTTAACAAATGAAACCGTTGCAAACTCTCGACGCTGTTTCAATGTTTGTATGTTTATAAGCATGCAACGTGATTCATAAGATGGAAGAGGAAATGACGTCCAACCTAATTTACGAAGAGCGTATAGTAGAAATTGTTTTTGCACTGATTCTATTCTTTCTTCATGTGTGATTAAGTAAGGCGACCATACAATGCTACAATACTCCAGTATGGATCGTACATATGAAATATATAAAATACATATGAAATAAGTGAATGTATGCATTCCAAGTAGCTTTAGTTGTTTCCATGGTAGTAGGAACTATGTATGAACTTGATACAGTTATGATTTGCAGATTAACCCCGAACGGGAGGCTGTTGGTATATGTTTGCATTCCAAATAGTTCAAGTTTGTGTCATTAGCTCTAGGCAGTTATTGACAAGGTGTGCAACCTCATTTTGATATATTCGCATTCCAAGTAGTTCTTGTTGTCATGGGTTCCAGGTAGTATACTAACTTCATTCATATCACGTACGAAACTGTTTATTCCTTGGAAATGCAAAATGTGAATAAATTGAAAAGACATATTCCCGAATTTTCTTGGATGACCGTAAATCTATGCAATGGACGCATTGTATGTACCACAAGGGAGTTGTACCAATGTTGAAACAAGTCGGAAGATCTCTGGTTACGCGTGTAGATCTTAAAGTCTATTCCAGAGTTTTTTGGAGACTATGAACCTATGCAATGGACGTATTCTGCTATATGTGCCACAAAGGGGTTGTACCACTTTTGAAACAAGCCGAAAGTGCTCTGGTTACGCGTGTAGATCTTAAGGCCTATTCCAGGGTTTTCTCGGATGACCATGAACCTATGCAATGGACGCATTCTATTATTTGTACCACAAAGGGGTTGTACCACTTTTGAAACAAGTCGAAAGGTCTCTGGTTACGCGTGTAGATCTTAAGGCGTATTCCAAGGTTTTCTTGGATCACCGTGAACCTATGCAATGGACGCATTCTATCCTATGTACCACAAAGGGGTTGTACCGCTTTTAGAACAAGCTGAAAGATTTCTGGTAACGCATGTAGATCTTAAGGCGTATTCCTGAGTTTTCTTGGATCACCGTGAACCTATGCAATGGACGCATTCTATTCTATGTGCCACAAAGGGGTTGTACCACTTTTAAAACAAGCCGAAAGATCTCTGGTTACGCATTTAGATCGTAAGGCCTATTCCGGAATTTTATTGGATGACTATGAACCTATGCAATGGACGCATTCCATTCTATGTACCACAAAGGGTTGTACCAATTTTGAAACAAGCCGAAAGAGCTCTGGTTACGCGTGTAGATCTTAGGGTCTATTCCAGAGTTTTCCTGGATCACCGTGAACCTATGCAATGGATACATTCATTCTATGTACCACAAAGGAGTTGTACCACTTTTGAAACAAACCGAAAGAGCTCTGGTTACGCGTGTATATCTGAAGGCCTTTCCAGAGTTTTCTTGGATGACCATGAACATATGCAATGGTTGCATTCTATCCAATGTATCACAAAACAAAGGTCCAAGCTCCAGGAGGTTCTCGAAAAACTTTAAAGCTTTGAAAATGATAATGAACGTCTTACTGTGCGTCATCAAGGATCTTTACCACTTACCACCGTCTTCTTATCACCGTCACCGACACCGACTTCTTGATTTCTTGGCGTACCAAGAACATCTTAAGGCCTCAGCCTTCAAACAATGGGACGACCATGATAACGAAAACAATTTGGACGACCCTAATACCGAAATAGGTAAAAGACACATCTTAAGACTAAAAGTGTGTTAAATATCAAACTTTGCTTACCTTAAAGATTGCAAACTTTTTTTACGCTCCAAATTCCAAATAGCGCTCCCTCCTTTTACGCTCAAAATCACAAATAACGCTCCCTCTTTTTACGCCCTAAATTCGAAATAACGCTCCCTCTTTTTACGCTCTGATTCAATTTACGCTCCCCCGTTTTGGGCGCAAAAAGAGGTTTTGCAGTACTAGATTTAAAATAGTCCGATAAATCTTAAAGTGACGGGTGTAGATCTTAAGGCCTAAGTCCAGGGGTTTCTAGAATGACCCAGAATGTCTTACGATGGCTCATTCTATTCTAACCATCCAAAAGGATGGTGTTACGCGAATAGATCAGAGGACCTAACTCCAGGGATTTCTTGGGTGACCGAAAACCTCTGCCGTTGACTTATTCTATTCTTCACATCCAAAAGGGCATGTACCACATTTAAAACAGTCCGATTGATCTTTAGTTACGCCTGTAGATCTGAGGACCTAACTCCATGATGACCGAAATGACCGAATGACCGAAAACCTCTGCCGTTAACTTATAATATTCTACATCTACACATCCAAAAGGATTTATTGGTTGCCCAAAAATCAATGCTGAAAAAAACTCGCATCTATTCTTGCTTTTTTTTCTCTATTCTTCAATTTCACTCCTTGTACCTTGCACCTCTCACGTCTCACTTCAAACTTCTCACATCCCATTTATCAATTGTCATATTCCTCTTCATGCTTTTTTACTCATTTCTCACACAAAGTATTTCGCTTGTACTTCTCCCCTTCTACTACTTGCTTCTTGCTTTCACTGATCACATCTTATTTCGCACTTTTTACTGCTTGCCTATCGCTTGTCCTCGCTTATCAATTCTCATCATTTCTTCTCGCTTCTCCCATCTCACTCCTCATTTCTCATATCCCAAATTCCAGTTCACAATTCCCGATTGATTATAAAACTATTTAGGGCTTTTTAGTCGAATTCTGAATTCCTACTTCTCACTTGTTGTTTCTCACTTCTCACTTCTCATCACTCATAACTTCTCACTCATCACTTTTCACTTTTATTTTATCACTTTTCAATTTTAACTTTTTTTTTACTTTTTAATTGATAATATTTAAAAAATTAATTATTATCGGCACACGCCCTTCTCAAACTATGACATCAATTGTCAAGCACATTAGATGGGCGCGTTTTATCCTGCATGCAGAGGTTTTAATAAAATGTGTGTTTTTCTATGAAAAATGTAGTAAAGTTAACTTTTTAGTAACTTGGCACAATCTCTACTAATTTGTTTTTCCAGACATGTGCAAAGATTATTGAGAAAATGTTTTTATCTAGTGAAAAAGCCTTAAGGGAACGGAAGCTAAAATTTTATCAAAAAGCGGAAAAAAACAAATTTATTTTTAAAAATTTTGTTATAAATGTCTTGACTATTATTTTTAATTTGTTGATCTAAAAACATATTTAGACGCCAGCTGCCATCGGTTTTGTAACTTAATTTAGCCTATTAACCCAGAAAATGCAATGGCTCGTATTAGCTGACTGGCGCATTTTAAACCTAGTTCCCCTACACAAACAAACCTGCACTGATTGTTTCACTTTCTTATTAATTTACCCACCCGCACAACAGAACCGGACATGTAGATAATCGCGCGATCACCCTATGTCCAACACAAAGCACAAAAAAACTGATTGTTTCATTTTTTAATATTTTTTCCTCACCAGCACTGCAGTATCGGACATTTCGATAACCACGCGGTCGTTCCGCGTACAATGCAAAAAAGCTTACATTCGCATGCTACATCGAAAAAGTTTCCGAAAAAATAAATAAATGAATTAAAGAGTGGAGATCATGTGTGTCAAGTTTCTCCTATTATATTTATTTATTTATTTATTTATTTATTTATTTATTTATTTATTTATTTATTTATTCCAAATACTTGTAGAGTAAGGGTTAATCCTTATAATATTCTACAATCGGGTTTCTTGTTGCTCGGGCCACTTATTAAAATATTAATCGAATTCAATACTAATAAACATTATTTCAACATAATACTTATAAACACTATTGATTAAATTATAATATCCATTATCTATCGCTCATTCCATTCAATAATTCTCTCCATTCAACCAGTTCAAGCATAGTCTATGGAATCTTGTGTATGAATCTATCGATTTGATTTCAGAAGGAAGTTGATTCCAAAAAAATATTACACGAACAAAGAAAGTATCACCGTAATGCGAGGTGCTATGATGTGAGATCACATAGTGTTGCACGCGAAGGCTCGGAAAAGATTGCATTTTGTCAGCCAAATATCGAGGTCCTTGATAAATAACTTTATGAATTCCTAACCACATCGCAGTTTGAAATAATTTGGATAAGAACATCCTAAAAGCTTGAGTATCGCGATAGGTTGAACACTCAGCGAATACAATGGTTTAGGGCTACTCGTAGTCGATTATAAGAAGCAGCACATACATTTAAAATTAGCTCTAGCCCATAAGATAGATGTGGTAATAACAATGTTTTAAACAACTTTACTTTGGTAGGAGTAGGCAACATTCCTGCAGTGAATTTCAGATGTCGAAGCCCAGCGTATATCTTACCACATTGCGAATTAACTTGATCATCCCATTCTAAGTTATTTTGAAACGTAACTCCAAGGTTAGATGCCTTATTTACATATTCAATACGTTCATTATTTATTACTAAATGAGGTAATGTTGGACGCACCAGTCTTCTCGATATAAACATCGCTTTTGTCTTAGAGGAATTGATTGGAAGTAAATTATTCAGGGACCATAAAGACACATTTTTCAAATCAGCATTAATTAACCGTACCATTTCGTCAATACCTATATTGGTCGAGCAAAAGTATAATTGTACATCGTCGGCGAACATGTGGATCATGCAAATTTTTAAAACCGAAGGTAGATCGTTTATGAACAATGAGAATAAGAGGGGGCCTAAGACAGACCCCTGTGGCACTCCCGATATAATGTGTATAGGTCTAGATTGATTACCGTCAATCTCAACTATTTGACAACGTAAACTTAAATAGGATTTAATCAATAGTACCGCATTGCGGCTGAAATGAAACTGCTACGATAGTTTATTAAGTAGCTTAACATGCGAAACTCTGTCAAAAGCTTTTGAAAAGTCGATGAGAAGCAAAAATGCTACACCATTTTTATCAATAAACTGACTGATATCATCGTGCACTTTCAACAAAGCTGTCGAAGTACTATGTCCAGATCTGAATCCAGATTGGTATGGGCTCAAAAGATTAAATCGTCTTACATATTCCTGAATTTGACATTTCAAAATTCTTTCAAATACTTTAGAGAGGGCACAGAGTATACTTATCGGACGAAGATTACTTAGGCTAACTCCTGCAGATTTCTTCGGAATAGGGATAATTTTAGCAGTCTTCCATTTAAGTGGAAACTTAGAGGTGTTAATAAATAAATTGAACAAATACATAATAGGATTGATTATGAAAGGTAGAATTAATTTGATAAACCTGAGAGGTATAGCATCTAACCCTGTAGCGTTGGACGAGATAGAAAAAATGGCACTAATAATATCTGCTTCATTGCACTCAGCGAAAGAAAAACCATCTGCAATTAGCGGAGGAATTGAACAATAAGTAGAGTCTTGGGTGAAATTTTCTCCAAAATAAGCATTAATTTCATCACACGTGTTGACAAATTTAGTATTGCTTTTGGTTCCAGAAACAACATTCATTTGTTTCAGTTTTTTCCATAGTTCCTTGCTAGTGTTTCTTGAATCTAAGTTTGCAACTATATAGTCCGACTTTGCTTTGTTCACCATACTAGTTACTTTATTTCGGAGTCTTCGAAACTGAGTATGATCAGAGTCGCTCCTTGTAGTGATCCACTGACGATATGCTACATCTCTGGCAATTATACAATGTAAAATATTGTCATTAAACCATAGAGCATTGGATTTTTGACGAGGATAACGTAAAGGAACAAAGTATTCAAAAAGTTCAAGGATGCGCAAATTGAAGAAATCAAGTGCTAGATCAGAATCGCTTATGCTATAGAGCAAAGACCAGTCCAAACCGGTCAGCGTGTGTTCCAACCGGTCAAAGTTTATTCGATTATAATCTCTATAAGGATTTTGGATGTTCTCTCTCGAGCGCTTCAAATTAAGTGAAGAGAAAATAATATCATGTTGAGAAAATCCCGGTGCTGCTACTTGATTAAAGTTCCGCACAAAATTCGAGTTATTTGTCAAAATCAGATCAATTAGAGAGCTTCCACCAGAAAAGAAATGGGTTGGCTCATTGTTGATACAGAACAATCCAAAGCTGTTTAAAACTTCTCGAAAACGGTTGCTTCTGGCGCAATCTTTTTTTAAATTTGTATTAAAATCTCCAATTAATACGACATTAGAATAACTTAACGATAAATCTGCTAATTTTTGCTCTAAAACGTTTGAACAATCTATGCCTGGAGGACAGTAGAAAACACCAAGTAAAAACCTTTGATAGTTCATTCTTATTTCAACTAACATGTATTCTGTACGATTCTCAAAAGAATCATTAGAAGCATCAATTATTTTACATAAAATATCTGATTTATGATAAAGACAAATTCCTCCACCTCTGCAATGTTTACGATCGATTCTTAGCATGTGGTAACCCTCAACAGCAACGGTGGACTCTGAAATACCTTCATGTAACCATGTCTCAGTTACACAAATCAAATCAATTTTACTATTTACAAAGCAAGTTTTGAACTCTTCAAATTTACTTGACTGACGAGCACATAAACTTTGAGCATTCATGTGACATATGTTGATAGAGTTATCCGGCAACGCAGCATTCATTACTGCTCGTGGAATGTTGGCAATACCTCTGATTGAACGTGCAATGTTGATATCTTGACTAACCGGCATCATCGGAAAAGCATGATTTCATTAGGATTAAGTTGAACCGGCAGAAACAAGAGAGGCTGAATGGATACAGCGAAAAGATAATGAACCAAGAAACAAACATTCTGTAATTCATCTTAATATTAATATTAATATTTACAAGTGGTCATTGATCGCAAATTCGACGAATTGAAATAACAAACTACATTAGCAACATCATCCACCGTTAAACCCACACTTGTACAACAGCAACAGCAACATCATCGTAGTCAACAGCAACAGCATCTCCACGATCTCGATCTCGGATCACGGTTCCAGCAACAACATCATATCATGTTTGCAGAACAGAAAAAAAATTCTTCTGCATCAGCGGCATTAACTTTTAGGAAGGAAGATAACATGGAAATCTGTAGGATTGGATTCATGATGTGAATAATCGTTTATTTTTGTTTTTTTATTAAAATAATTCAACTGACAATAAATGTCTATAATGTGAATAATAAAAATATAACAAAAAGACATGTACATGTTCTGAAAATATTATTCAATGATAAATACAACAAGTACAAATTTTGAAAACGAGTTATTAATATTGGAATTGAGAACATTTTTTTTTTAATAGAAAACATTTTAATTTAAGCAAGATGTAGTGATCAATTTAAAATAAATATGCTTCTGAACTGGTGATATTCCGACATCATACAGTACAGTATTACGATTAAACATTAGAATAAAAAAAAATAAAGAAAAAAATCTACCAACACCAAGACTCGAATATGCGACTTTTGGATCTGCAGGCGGATACTCTATCACTTCACCATACTGCACATCTTGAAGTGAGTCGGATTTTTGTCCAACAATTTATATCTTTACAACTGCTTGAAACTTCTGCAAGCCATGTAGACTGAAGTGGTTTCGATTGTATTACGATTCACGTAGACATTCATTCGCACTGATATAGGATATTGCAAGAAATATAAGTCATTATGAGTTTTTATTCACACAATTACGATTGATTTTCAGGAGATCAAAGTAGCACACGAAAGAAATTGGTCGCAAAAATTTCTTCACGCGTCATTTTTTCCCTTTGTTTTTCGAAAATTTTAAATTTAGTTCAACAATTCAATTTTTGAAATGGTGGGAATTCGGAAGAATGCAGCCATACTAGCTGGTCAGCAAGATCAACCTTACAAGCAGTGCCACTACTGGTGTCATTATAACGATCACACGACGAATACGGAAAGTGGTTGTGGATGAAGTTATGAAGCCGGTGACAACAGATCCTGTCTCGCAAGAAGAACCTCCTCGCATCGCTATCGCTTGTTGTTCAGCAAACCAAAGTGCGGAAGTATTCGGGTCTACACATCGAGCGCGCAGCAAATATTTGCCCGGGTTTTCAATTATATGGACTTGGACAGTAAGTAAATATGTGGTGGTAAGTACCTTCCTGGAAAAAGAAAAGGTGAGTACGCTTTGACTTAATTTTATTTCATGATCACACAACATAGATTTCATATTTTGAACTGCTATTCCACTTATCCTTAAATACAATGCGATAAATTAAATCGTGTACAAACAGTGTGATTCCAGCGTGATACAGTGCCATCTGTCAAAACGCATATTGGATCACGGTACCAAAATAACCGTGACTTTGGACCAATTCTGCAGTGCTATTAGAATGTTGGAGCGGCGCAGAGAGAGAGGTAGTGCCGTGAAAAATTTTTGAAAATGTTCACCAGTTTGGTTGCTTTTATAATTTAATGTTTTCTCAATTTTTTTTTTGTAAATCAAGCCATAAAGTTTCTTGTTTCAAGCAAGATGTTGCTACATCGTGTAGATTCTGGAACGCAAAGCGCCTCATGCAGAAGTTCGGTGAGATCAAACCAGTTTTACTTATTGTTGATAAATAATCCTATAATATAACTTCATATAATTATTCGTATCGATATCGACTATTTACAACAACCAAACACATTTTCCAGGTGTGCAATACACTCTAGTACCTACTAGTTTTCAAAAAATAACATTGCTCTATATAGGGGTAATGACGGCTTTGGCAGGTTTTGTTCTATTATTGGCAGGGGTTTTTTATGACTGATTATGCTCAAATTTGGCCCAAACATTCTTTGCATATCAAAGAATATTGTGGCCAAATTTCATAAAATTCGGTCGACAAAAACCCCCTGCCAATAATAGAACATAACCTGCCAAAGCCGTCTGTTCCCCTATTAAGAAAGGGCATCAATATCGTTTACTCATTTGATCCTATGACTTCTTTTGTCATTCAATAGGTATTGCAATATTTTAATTATGTACACACTTAAAATTTTCCACCGATCTCGGCTGTGCAAATCTCGGTTAAAGTTCGTTAGCTGAAATATCGGCTGAATGGACGTATGATTACGGCGGCTCCTTTGAGTGCCGCAGTAAACAAATTGCTTTTTCAGCTGAGATATCAGCAAAAAGTCACGAACCGAGCGCTCGGCTGTGCGGATCTCGGTAAAAGAATCAAAAAATGCCGAGCTGAACTAAGTGTGTAGTGAACATGTCTTGTAACTATTTTTTCTAAGCTGTTGTTGGAGATGTTGTAAGTAAAAATTTGGTATAGTTGAGTTTTCGCTTGATTTTCATCGCTTTTGTTTCTTTTTCTTTGTCTCGTTCCAAAGAGCGAGTAATGGCGCTTAAATCTAGGCCTATATGTACACTGATATACATAAGTATTCGTCATGCTTTCATAGTAATGTATCTGAATTTATGCGAATACTTTTGCCCATCAGTGTATAAGCCAGGGCACCAGACTAAAAACTGTGTCCCATCCCAAGACGTCGAGGACCCATGGAGTGTTCATTAATCTTCTTAGCAAAGTCACTCCCAACGATTCGTCAATCATCTTTCCCCCTGCACACTTAAATTATTCCACCGATCTCGGCTGTGCAAATCTCGGGTTAAGTACATTTGCTGAAATATCAGCTAAATAGATGTATGAATACGGTGGCTCCCTTGAGTGCCGCAGTAAACAAATTACTTTTTCTGCTGAGATATCAGCAAAAAGTCTCGAACCGAGCGCTCGGCTGTGCGGATCTCGGCAAAAGAATGAAAAAATGCCGAACTGAACTGAGTGTGTGAATGTGAAACGGTTGGTACGGCTGTCCCCGTTTCTTCCTTTCGTAGATTCAAAACTCTCCGTTGATCATGTTATTTATTACTAAATAATCTGATTGCCGGGGAGTTCTGGATTTTCTCCCAAATTCAAGCCTGCACGGTGGGCCTGACCGTTTTAAGATATGCTGCAAATATTAATGCAGACAAGAAAATGCTCGGGAATACAACCGACATTTCCAGGAGGCTGTGCATGTGCTAAGACAAGACACAATTACGATTGATTTTATAAAGTTTGAATAAAGTTTGATTTGCAGTGCGATTAAGATTTTTAATGGACTCAAATGCGACTTTATTTGCTGTTTGTTATACGATGTGTTTACTGGGAACATGCTTGCCTTTATTAAAAACTTTTTGATCTGTAGGACCTTCACGGCTTTCATTGGCGGCTCTGCATCCGAAGAGTATGCCGAGGAAACTGGGGTCCCCCAAGGGTCGGTTCTTGCAGTCACCTTTTTCCTGATTGCAATGAACGGGATCTTCGGCATACTACCGGCCAATGATCACCTCTTCGTTTATGCCAACGACATCCTCCTGGTAGTCGTAGGACTAAGTCCCAGATGAACCATGAACCAAACACAGGTCCATTGCCTTTATTATGAACGCGGATAAGAGCATCCGTGGCCACGTTTGCCATGGCCGCCATCAAATCGGAGGACCGCATATCAAGCTTGGCAACGATCCCATACCCAACTGGAAAATCGTACGCGTTCTTGGTGTAGACATCGACCGGCGGCGGCTTACCTTCCTACCGCACTTCCGGGCAGTGAAGGTTGCCTGCAAGCCCCGGATCAGCCTGATGAAAACCCTGGCCGCAAAACACCGTTCCAACAACCAGCACACCAGGCTAAGTATACGCCAAGCAACAATCGATAGTCGCCTGCTATATGGATTAGAGCTGACCTGTTCTGCATGAAAAGACCGCATTAGAAGCGTGGCCGGCACCGGTCTCCCCCTAGTGCACTGCAGTGGCGCTGGTCCACAGGCACGGAGCAAGTAAAGCTATGTCCATTCAGAATCCGGAATCATTTATTGAAAGTGACCGCTGTAAGAATTCTTTTACAGCGGTTTGTCTACTTAGGCACCCACTTGCTGTGGTATAAATTTCACGATGTTTCGTGCAGCGTGTCAAAAATTATGTATTCCAGATTTAAGCCGAAAGGAAAGAAAAAAAATCTGCACACCCACGTTGATAATCCTGCTAATCGACGATGGAACCTACGTCAAAATGGATTTCGGACAGCTTCCTAGCCATAAATTCTACATGGCCACGGCACGAGGAGTAGTTCCTGCGAAGTTTAAGTTTGCAAAAATTTTGTGGGAATCATATCTATGCCAGTGGAAATTGATGTCTTGATTTCTTGTACATAATTCCCTTTTTCGTTGTTCGAGGCTGGCAGCATCGTAATCGATCTGGATGAACTACTGGATGAAGTACAAACTCGTGGTCGGTTATTATATTCACATAATAGCGCATTTTGTAGCTGACTTGGTATGTTTATAAAATATTCATTAAATACATTGCATATTTTAGTCGTATCTGTTACAGTGGTGTCTCCGATTATGATTTTCGTAATTGAACTTTTGACATTTGTTTTTTTTATTAAATACTATTTCGTCATAATGTTCCATACTTTTCTAATATTTCCACGATTTTTTTTATTTATATTCTATAGTATTGTTTTTGTTTATATCTTGGTAACATAGTTTTTCTGTCTACAATAGTTTGCTTTAATTTGAGCATTATTTGGCCACTCTAAAGTTCTTCGATGAAGCTGTTCTCTTATACGAATTTGCTCGAGAACATAATCATCTACCCATGGCACTTTACGCGAGTGTTTTTGTTTAAGTCTAATCTTATGCGAACTATTTATGACTACATCTGAAGTGAGAACACATAGTTCACTTAAAGTTGTTACTTGTGAAATTTTCTGACCGAGGTCAGAAGAAGCTTGTTCAAGATTAAATTTTGTCGCTTCGATGACTGGATTCACTTTCAAGAAGTCAGAAAAGTATTTCAGACTGATGAGCATTACTCTATGATCAGTGAAACTAACATCGTGTAGGCCTATTGTATACTCATTATGGTGGTTCAAAAAGTCGATTTTGCTCCACAGTGCTCATCTGATTCTTTAACATGTTCTGAGTGTCCTCTAAAAATTTGAGCTCATTTGGATTAAAACTGATTTAGCACAAGCCGTTTCAAGTTTGCATGCAAATTAGTATGGGGAACTTTATTTTTTCATTATACTGTTAATGACGCTTCCCCATCAAGCGCATGTTAAAAGAAAACTTCCATAGCTAAAAGGAATACTCAACAGCTTTCACTTAGTGAAAACGGCATCTCAATTAATCGTTGCAATAATTAGTAATCGAATGTTATCTATACCGTGGTTTTCTGGAGCTAATTGCATAACTCATCAACAGGCAACATTGATGCTCGTGGCGCGAAAGATAGCACATACAAATTCAGGCTACTATGTTGCACTGCACATTTCAGTGATGCCCTCAAAGAAGTTTAACGATCATGACTGAAGATTAGCAACTTGCCTTAAAGATTGATGTTATAATCTCCAGCACACACTTATCTATTATGAGTATCCAACAGCTTGTCGAAGAAAGCAATATTAGCGACAAGATCAGCATGAGGTGGCCTATACACAACAGCAATTTTCAAATTTGGATTCTTTAGTTGAGTAACAATAAGACTTCCCTCAAGAAACTCCTTTTTCACTATGGTTTCAAAACCAATCGAGCGATGAATTAAAATACAAGCTCCTCCTCCACTTCTCGTTAACCTCAGGCAGCATACTGCGGCATAGTCATCTAAGCGACATAGATACAAATCATCCGGTCGTAGACGAATCTCAGTCACACATATTATGTGAACTGTCGATTAGAAGTTGGATATGTATAGCTTAGGTTCATCAATTTTGTTTCTGATGGAGTTAATATTAATTGAAATAATATTCAGGTTGGCATTTGTGAAAATTTCATTATACGCCTTGTACCTAATAATGATATTATCATTAAGCCCAACAAAACGGAGAAAGTCCCTTTGGTCGGTGGTATCCATTGCACTTACAAAATTCAAAACAGGTCAGCAACAACAGCAGCGAGCAGCAGAGTCTAAGATCTTCTAGGACTCCGTAGCTTGTTGACATCCTCCATGACATCAATAATGTGTACGTTAGCAGCATCATCTCTTTTGCAGTAAACAATTCCCCTGTTGCACCATACATATTTGTATCCATGTGTAGATCTCAGAGATTTAGCCTCTCGAAAGATCATCCTCTCGAAAGATTTCTCTTGTTAGGTACTCGTTAATGAAGACTTGAGAGTGCTGGATTCGAGTTTTAGGTGATGATCGGCTAGTTCCAGCTTCCGTTGTAGCAGCGCTATCAGACCAATCTCATCGAGGTAGAGAGATTTACCGTGCTCGGAGAATATTGTTGCGGACCTTAGTGTTGTTAAATTCGACATGTATCATACCGTTTTGAACACGTCTGGTTTTCTCAATATCCGGAGAGTAAGCAGCCGCGATTTTGGTAACGATGAGTGTTTCACTGAGAGCAAGAGATTTGGGCACACCATTGATAATAAGTTCATTCTTTAATGCAGCTTGCTCAGCAACTCGTAATCTTTTTTGCACGTCAATCCGTTATCGAGATACATATGATTTTATAATTCCGGATTCTAAATGAACATAGCTTTAGCTGGTCGATGCCTCCCGTCAAAGTCGAAAACTCCAACTTTGTCAGGTCGGGAGCCTATCGCCTCAGTGCAGCGTTTTTTTTTCGCCGAAGCTGCAGCCATATTCGTCGCTGCCACCCTTCCAGCAAACAAACCGATTACGATTCTTACGGACTCTGCCAGTTTGGTGGCTGCCCTCCAGAGAAACACACCAAAGCATCCCTGGATCCAAGCAATCCTTGCAGCTATGGCACCAGACACCTGTTTTACCTGGATTCCCGGCAATTGCGGCATTAGGCGTATGGGGTATGAAGGTTCGCCCTACATCCGCTTCATCCCGCTGTACGACGTTAAAATCCACCGGCCCCTGGCACGACCTATCCTCGCAAAAAGAGCAGACCATCATGTCGAGACTCCAGACCGGTCATACATACTAGGGTCTCCCACCACTTCGGCGGAGATCCTTTCCGGACGCAATGCGAGGTTAGGAACAGCGTAGAACATTTTGTGTGCAGGTGCCCAAAATTCGACCACCCCAGGAATGTTTT
The DNA here is from genome assembly GCF_024139115.2 of Armigeres subalbatus. Classification (NCBI taxonomy): domain Eukaryota; kingdom Metazoa; phylum Arthropoda; class Insecta; order Diptera; family Culicidae; genus Armigeres; species Armigeres subalbatus. The sequence continues at coordinate 228,816,916 of NC_085139.1, forward strand.
TTTTCTACATTTTTACCAAGGTTTTTCAAAAGATATACACGTTCTGGAAAAAAAGATCCTCTCTGAAAAATTCGGATTTTGAAATTTGCCAAATTTTTAAATGGCCTTCGAACCTTTCCAACTAAAGGGCTGAATACAATAAAGGAACGAATAAGACAGAAAATGGCTAATGAAATAGGAACATATATGGCAGCCCTATCCTTTAACATAAAAGTCTAATAGTTTGGTTTATTTCTTTTTCTTCAATTTTTGTTTTGTTTTGCCTCTGTCTTTCTGTCCCGTAGAGCGCCGTAGCTCTGGCCGTCTGGAACCACTCGTCGTCGAGCCCGACGACACACCACATCGTCCCCGACGCCAAATGACCGGATGAGCTGCTGAAATTCCTTGATTGTGATGATTCCCTGATTCCCGAATCCTAACCCCCGTCCATCCTTAAACATTGTAAACCTAACCTCGAGTCACCACGAGTACGTTGGCTTATTTCCCTCTCTTACTAATTTAATAAGAATATGTCGATTGTATATATCACAAATAAACGTGGCTTCTATTGAATGGACTTCATTAGTGTGTAACACTACCATTCTAACAACGAAACAAGCTTCAGTGAGTGAAACTAGGGATGGGCTAAAAACAAACTGTAGAATTAAAACTAATTGAAAACATTTTTAGAATCCTTGAAAAAGGTCACCGTTGGATGCAAAAGAAAACATGTTTTTGCTGCTCTACAAGGTTGCAACGGCCGAAAACGACTTGATTTTCAATTGGATTAATTAGTTTTAGTAAAATTATAACGCCAACTGGCGATGCCCTTAGCTGGCAAACAGGGCGGCTACTCCGGCCGACCCTCTCCTTAATGTAGCTCTGCTTCATCACCATCGGCGGGACCCAAGGTTGGCCTGCAAAGGGATCTCTTCAAGTTCACTTTCATCTGTGGATTAATAAAACACATACACAGATAAAAATATGTTGTGATTTAAAATGTATTTTCATGCACATATTTGGAGCATGCGAATAAACGCAAAATTCAATCGGTATTAGTGTTCTTACAAATCAAAATGAATTTAAACTGTGCTTTATGGTGGCTCAAAAACACCTTTTCAAATTTTTTGATGGGCCGCCCTCTTGTTCGGTTCTATTTGATGCCCTGATTTTCTCGACAAAATTTCAGCATAATCGGTCAACGTTTGGGCGGTGCTAAACTCGTTGGAAGTTTATATGGGAAAATGTATGCAGAAACATCCAGAAACAGTGATTTGCAGTTGGACGGCACAGTTTACGATCAAGAATCATGATACTCATTCACTGCCGTTCTACGCATAATTGTCCCATGTTACCTTTCATGAAAAAATCCAAACTCGGGTCAATTTGTCCCACTAATTTTAGAATCGATTGGATCCTGAAATTTAACAAATATTTTAGGGATGTTATTAGCATAGGCAACACTTTTCCAGTACATAACACGAATCACTACTTATTTAAACGGTTTACAGTCTCAATTATCATCAAACAACAACTTCATTTTTTTCAGTGGGACAAATTGACTTGAATTTGAAATTTTTTATCAAAATTAACATGGGACAATTATGCGTAGAACGGCAGTTCAGTTCTTGTAGAATTTAATACAGAATGCTGAAAACCGCGAGAAGATCAGAGTTTATTAGATAAATATATTAGCATTTTACTGGAGTGTTGTAGGGGTGAATTTATTTCTTTTCAAAGGTTAAAGAAACGAAATTTGCTCAAACCCCGCTTCAGAGAAATGCTAATAACTTAGCCGGACAAACTCTAATCTTCTCGCGGTTTTCTGCACAACATTCTGTATTAAATTCTTCCAGATCTGAATGAGTATCATAGTTCTTCATCGTAAGTTGTGCCGTCCAACTGCAATTCACTGTTTTGGATGTTTCTGCATATATTTTGCATATACACTTCCAACGAGTTTAGCATCGCCCAAACGTTGACCGATTTGGCTGAAATTTTGTCCAGATCAGGGCATCAAATAGAGCCGAATAAGAGGGCGGCCCATCAAAAAAAATTGAAAAAAGTTTTTCCCATACTAATTTGAGCCACCCTACTGTGCTTGCTTGTAAAATTCAATTAAATTCAATTGAGTATCGATCGTTTATTCGTTTGTTGGGAACAGCTGCAATTTTACACGTCGTTGAATTAACAAAATTATTTGCTGTGTAAATAAAGCTTACTCCTCCGACTTCCCAATCCATACGTGGCCCACTAAATCGCATGACTTGAATAACTTCAATCGCTTAGGCTTTTCGATATTCTTTTCTTCTAATTGCACGAATTTATACAAGCAGTGGCCTAGCCACAAAATGGTCGTGGGGTGGGGAGGGGGCTTCGACGGTTTCTGAACATTTTTTTAATTTGAGAGGGTTTGAAAAAAAATTTCTTCTAAAAATTTTGTCTCTGGGGAGAAGGGGGGTTATGTCCAAAACCACTCCCGTGGCTACGCCACTGCATACAAGGGTAGCAAATTTAGAATTGCATGTAACGATTTTGAAGAGATGCTACGCATCGCTCCTGTTATAGCAATAATGGACAAACCTTTGCAGTTTTGTAAACTTCTTCTGTGCAGAAGCCTCTTTTGTTTTTGGCCACCATACAAGAGCAGCATATGTCTGTTTTGGACGAATAATCGAAGTATGTATCCACTTTATTATTTTTGGTTTTAAGCCCCATTTTCTTCCAAATGTTTTAGAACATTTCCAGAAGGCACTAGTTGCCTTTCCGATCGCACACTCAATATGAGCATTCCCGCTCAGTTTAGAATCCAGAATGACTCTCAGCTACTTGACCTGTTCACTAAGCTAAATTTCTAGTCCTCCTAGCTTTAGAGCTTTAAGATAAAACTTCCTTTCCGTGTGAATGATACAATTACACTTTTTGACGAATTAATGCTAAGGCCTCCCTGAATACACCATAATTGGGTAAGTTTTAGAGTCCGCTGCGTTCTTTAAGAAATTATACAGTGAACTCTCCCTTACTCGATATTGAAGGGACCATCGAGTTAGGGAGTTATCGAGATACGGGATATATTTATGTTTTTCCGAATGCCATTTAGCCGAATAGTTTAAATTTGTTTCCTTATAAAGTGAATTGAGAAATGAGATGTTCAGAGTGAATAGTGAACAGCGAGAACTGGGAAGTGAGAAATGAGATGTTCGAGTAGTGAGAAGTGAGAAGTGAGTACTGAGAAACGGAAGTGAGTATTAAGTAGTGTGATCTGTGCAGTAACATGTGAGTAGTGGGAAGTGAGACATGAGAAGTGAGGAGTGAGAAGTGAGATGTGATAGTTGCAAAGTGAGGATAATTTGATATGAGTAGTAAGATAAACAGAAGCAAAGGGTGAGCAATGAGAGATGATAATTGGGCAATGAGAAGTGAGATGTTGAAAAGTGAGAAGTGAGTGGAGGGACATGAAGCAGACTCCAGACTCCAAACATTTCATCATACTTGTCTTCAATATTTTCACAGATTAGCCGGCGTGGCCGTGGCTGAAGAAAAATTCATTTTTTTCTTTAATTACTACGAATCAAATAGCGGTATAGCCCACAACGCACACACTCAACCGTCGTCGACTCCTGTGGGCAAACTGCGGAGGCGATGAGGAGAAATTTTGAAAATAATATCTAACTTTTCTGATTTCCATCAATATTTACTTCAATATATTGGGATCGTACTCACAGCATCAATCTTTTTCTTCAATATGCAAGAGTTTGTCCAACTTTTCCTGTCATCTGGGGTCTGCTTAAGACATGAACAAGAAGGAAGACACAACACGGAAGTTGATAAAAAGAAGGAAATAGAAAAAAAATCGTTTCTCACTTCTCGTTTCTAGGCTCTCAGTTTTCACTTCTTACTGCTCCCTACTCACTCCTCATTTCACATTACTTACTTCTTACTTCTCTCTTCTCACCTCCCTCTTCCCACTATTCACTTCTCACTTCGCACTTTTCACTATTTATTTCTCACTTCGCACATCTCACTTTTCAGTACTACTTCGCACTACAAATGTCGCACTTCTAACTTCTCCCTTCTCACTTCCCACTATTAATTCACCACTACTACTTATCTAGAATTTCTCATTGCACACTTTTAATTTCTCACATTCTTCACTTCTCACTATTCATTTCTCACTTCTCACTTCACACATCTCACTTCTAACCAAGGATGTTAACGATCATTCAGTAATTTGCGTTCGATCATTTAGTCGTTTGTCAATAACTAATTCCAGAAGCTGAATTTCAAAATGTGTTGTATGGTGGACTTCTAGTGCGAAGGTTTTTCTACAACTCTGCCTAATGGTTCGTGGTTTGAATTCCACTAGTAACGGAGTTATAGCTATAGTTTCAGTAACTTAGACTAAATGATAACAAAATTCCAATCATTTAGTTTAAGTTACTGTAACTAGCGCTCTACCTCCGTTATTAGTTGAATTCTAATAACGAACCATTAGGCAAAGTTGTAGAAAAACCTTCGCACTAGAAGTCCACCATACAACATATTTTGAAATTAAGCTTCTGGAATGTGTTATTGACAAACTACTAAATGATCGAACGCAAATTACTGAATGATCGTTAACATCCTTGCTTCTCACTCTATACTTCTCATTTTCACTTCTCACTTATACCCTCATATATCTCACTTCTGACTTCTCATTTCTCACTATTTACTTTTACTTCTAACATATAATTTTCCCTGCTTGCGTTTCACTTCTCATTCCTCATTTCTCAATTCTCAAGTCTCACTTCTCATTTTTCATTTCTTCTAATTTCTTCAACTTTCTTCAAATATCTCACTGCTCAATATAAACTTTTCACTTCTCACTATTCATTTCTCACTTCTCACTTCACACATCTCACTTTTCTCTCCTCCCTTCCAGTTTCTCACTTCTAACTTCTCACTTTTCATTTTTCAATCGCCACTAATCACTTCTTACTTCTCACTTCTCACTCCTCATTTCTCACTTTTCACATCTCACTTCTCATTTCTCACTTCTAACTTCTCATTTCTCACTTCCCACTTCTCATTCTCACTTCTTCACTTCTAACTTCTTATGCTATCGTGCATGTAACTGTTTCAGACAACATCGAGTTAGCGAGGTAAAAATACATTGGAAAATTACTTCGACTTAGAGAATATCGAGTAAGGGAGATATCGACTTACGGAGGGAACGCAGTATACTACATTCAAGGGACTTTGAATTTCATCGAGTAAGGGAAAATATCGAGTTACAGAATATCGAGTTAGGGAGAGTTCACTGTATTGTCAAATTTCCCTCACTATGATGAGAATATCATCAGCAAATCCTACAACCTCGAAACTTTTTTCTTCCAAGCCTTTTAAAAGGTCGTCTACGACTAAAGACCACATTAGTGGTGAGAGGAATCCTCCTTGAGGCCAACCTGTGGCCCGTACTGTGCTAGACGAAGTTCCCAGCTCAGAAGAGATTTCTTTTTATAAAAGCATGGTATGAATCCATTTCGTAATGTTCGTGTCGAAGTTTTTTTTTTCATGGCACGATCCATTGACGAGTAATAAGCGTTATCGAAGGCTCCTTCAATATCTGAGAAAATACAAAGCGCTATTTCTTTTGCCGATAGAGCTATCTTCACTTTAGATACCACTGTATGCAGTGCCGTGATTGTTGACTTACCTGACTGGTAGGCAAACTGGAACTTAGACAGTGCAGTGGTTTGATCATTTAATTTGAGCTGATATAATCACTCAACACCTTTTCCATAGTTTTCAACAGAACTGATGAAAGACTAATGGGCTTGAATGATTTAGGATGCGTCTATGGGAAGACGAGGAAATACCTGCTAGCTGGTTTGAAGGCCTCATTTGCCCTCTCTTTGAGAGAGGGCAAATGTTACGTCATTTGTTACCTTAGATGGATTAAAGCAGGGGGATGCACTCTCGAATCTACTGTTCAATATAGCGCTCGAGGAAGCGATTAGGAGAGCTGGTGTGCAACGAAGCGGTGCCATTATCACAAGATCGCATATGCTCCTGATATTTGCGGACGATGTCGATATTATCGGGATCTATCGCCGTGCCGTGGAAGAGGCTTTTGTGTTTTAAGACAGCGAGGATTGGACTCACGATAATAACGAAGTACCTGGTCGCTGGCAATCACCGTGGGTTCATTAGTGGTGGTGGTAGCGAAATGGTGCTAGATGGTGACAAATTTGAAGTGGTAGAAGAATTTGTATATCTTGGATCATTAGTAACGTGCGATAATGATGTTACCCGCAAGGTGAAAAGGCGTAATGCAACTGCAAATAGAGCTTATTACGGACTTCGTAACCAGCTTAAGTCCCGTAGTATTCAAATGAAAATAAAACTCGCGCTGTATACTACTCTGATTATTCCGGTGGCTTTATACGGCCATGAAACATGGACGTTAAAAGAGGCAGATCGGAGAGCTTTCGGAGTGTTTGAGCGTTAGGTGCTGCGGACAATTTGTGGGCTTCGTGGCCGTGCGGTTAGCGACGTCAATCGTCTAGACGCATGGGCTATGGAGCGTGGGTTCGATTCCCGCCCCTGTAAGGAGGAAACTTTTCGTGATCGAAAAATTCTCCACTGGTCCACTGGGTGTTATTTGAGCTGTCCGTTGTTTAGGTGTTAAGTGTTCAGTCTGTACGACCTATGGTCGAAGACGGTGTCCCTGTCTTTAATAAACAATACTCGGCGGTAGACAGGAGAACGGTATCTGACGGCGTCGCATGAACCACGAATTGTACCAGGTGTATAAAGGGCTGGATATTATCAAGCTTATACAACACGGCAAACTACGGTGGGCTGGTCACATTGTTCGTATGCCGGAAGAACGTCAAGGGAAGATAATATTTAGTTGATAACCCGGAAGAGGCCGCAGGCTTCGTGGAAGGCCTCGTACACGATGGCTTTTTGCAGTTGAAGAGGACCTGAGGGCGCTCAATGTTCAGGGCGACTGGAAGCAGGATTGACCCGGGATCGAGTCCAGTGGAGACCCGAGTAGACGATAATAGCTCAATAATATCAAATGTTGATAAGATAGCAAAATGAGATATGGACATGATTGGTATAAGAGATAAAATATCAGGCAACAATATCAAAAATTTACACTGAATAAAGGTTCCATTTCCCGACCAATTTGCTTGTCCCGGGATTCGGGATAAAATTTGTTGCTTGTCCCGGGAAATCCCGGGATCCCGGGAAATTTTGCAATGTGCTTAAAAACGCAATTATGTGGTTAAGAATAGAAATACTAGAATAAGAGATCGGCGAAGACGCCATCTTGTTTTTAATCGAACCGTCAAAAGCGGTTCCATTTCGACTTGTTCACTTTTTGCATCCATAAGAAGCAAGCAAAAAGTTCAAGTGCTGCCATTATTATTTTCACGATTTCATGCATTTTCATACGTTGCCATTTCGACAGTTTTTCACTCCGCCGGTCTCTGGTTATAGGGTTGCTAGTTAAGAATATGTTTTATTTATCAATAAAAAAATCAATGGTTCAAATCAAGTAACTGGTCTTATCAATTTGAATTCGTTCTCTGAAAATACGACTTCAAGAAGCAAATGTTATTAATGCTTTCATCGGACAATGAGGTTCGCTTTTTAGAACATATATTTCCGGAGTTCGAAAAGATGCGCTCGCTATCGGTTGACATCGGTTTGATTGATTTTAGGCCGCCGAAAATGATTTCAAGATTCGGGCTCAACTTACCATGTAGCTCAAAAAGTGACAGCTCTTTCGCAATCACTTTTGAAAAATCAATCATTGCCGAATCAGTCTGGGACGGGTTGGCATATTCCTTTATAGCCGATTCCAGATCTTCACGCATGCTCGATGGTGTCGATCCTGAATCGTCATGCATACAGGACAATCCAGCATTTAACTCGACAGCATCATCATCGGTCTGTCTTTGGCAGTCTTGCAACAATCGAACTCCCAGTTCCTTGATGAACTTAATCATTTGCGTTTTCGATGAGCTTTCCAGTTCTGCTGGCACTTGCGTTGACAACGGAAGACCTTGAAGGAACTTCAGCGATGTTATTATTTCTTTTTGGCGCCTTTTCGTGATTGCATCGAAGAGGTCATTTCCAACTTTGAAGTTACTGTTTTTAAGCTTCGTATACAAGAAACTCAAGCTGCTTTCCGCAGACAGGAATGTAGCATCTCGTCTTCCCAATGCTTCTGAAGCGAGTCTGATTGGCTGAAGAGCTTCCTGAAGGTTTTTTGCAACCTCGAAATCACTGTCCAACATAAGACCTGAAAGGCCTATTTCGGAAAGTGTCTCTTTGATGCAATCAAAACCGCGAATGAAGTGCTCCAGCATCGTTTCAGTCGAGTTCCAACGAGTTTTGACGTCCACACACAGTTGAAGTGGTTTATGCAACATTTTCGTGATGTTTTCTTGAAGCAGTGCATTCTGAACAGGTGATTTTCGAAAAATGTTCACGACTCTTCGAATACGTTTCAGAGACTCTCCAAATCTCGTGGTGTACAAGTCTAAAATTGAAATAAATTAGCTGCTTTCTTTAATATGTACAGGACATCGCAAACCCCCAAGTGAATCGCATGGTTGTAACACTGCTAATGAAGGTAATCCGACAATAATCAATACAATAATCAATAATAATCAATAATCCATCTTTAATACCGAATTTCCGGACCATATCCTTGAACATTTCCAAAACCTTTTCAGCAGGTAGTGATCCACGAATTTTGCCGAGACCCAGGTTGTAGAATGAACCGTCATCGAAATGGGCATTCACGTTTTAGTAGCGCTTGTTGCTTAGACTTGTCCACTCGTCCAAAGTGAGACTAACCAGTTTACCGCTATCGATACGCTTCACTATTTCATCTCGCCATTGCTGCTGAGCGTATCCATAGTATTCGGCGACCAGCTTCATGACGGATGTATTCGACGTTGGCAGAGAATATCCACGATCTGCGACCGATTGTCTGATGAACTTGCTGTTGGTGATTGCATTGATCGAAAATCCGTCTTCTGCTGCCAGCCGAGCTACAATTTCCGCCAGTGACTGACGTTTAACGAACTTGAGCATCGATACTTGTTTCACTGGGACATTCGGTGTGGATGATTTAAATTTCGATTATTGGGAAGCATCAAAGCGAAAAAAAAAATATAAGAAATGTGTGTCCCGGGAATCCCGGGATTTTCGGGACGGTGGAAAATCTTATCCCGGGATTCGAGAAATCCCGAATTTTCCAAGATCCCGGGATTTTTTGTCCCGGGATATCCCGGGTTGGAACCTCTAACACTGAAATATCAAGTTATACTATTTGTAATAAGTGATGAATATCATGTGCCATTCGTTTGGGCCAAACATACTTTTGCATATAAACAATAAAGACGGATCCATAAAAAAATTAAAACGATCCATAAATATCTGAACGTTCCTTGAAATGCTGCCATAAATCCATAAAATAGTTCAGGAAATTCCAAAAAGAATAATTTTTCGTTCCATAACTAAGCTAAAATTTGGCAATCAATAGGGAAATATGTTCCATTAACAAAAACAATATAATTTTTTTTATTTTTTATTTTTTGGATCATATGACCAAAATTATGGATAATATTACTGAAATTATGGATCATCATCAGGATAAAAACTGCGCAAATTTAAAATTTTGTGGATCAAAACATAGTTTTTATGGAAAAAATTTATGAATCATAAAAATATTTTTTATGGAATCTCCCGAACTATTTTATGGATTTATGGTAGCATTTATGGAACATTCGGATTTTATTTATGGATCGTTTCTCATTTTTCATGGATCGTTTTTGCACATTGAACGGTGCAAAGTAAGGGCTCCATTCGGCGTAGGTTCATCGAAGAGCTGTAACCCATCAAGTATCAAGTAAGTAAGATGGTGCAATCAAGTAACAGGAAACTCGAGTACAAAACTTCATAATCGAATGGTTTTTATTGTGAGTCAACATGCAGTTCCTTCAAAGTGTTGAATGGTGCTGTGGTAGAGTGAAGGACTACCAATGACAAGATCCATAAATCGAATCCTGTTTTATATTTTTATTTTATTTTTTTCAGCGGGAGTATTTTGCAACACTATTACAATTTCACTGCAATCGAAGAATGTTTCCGTAGGCTCCACCCCTTGCGCTTTTTAGTGTGCAAGAGAGTTATATTTGATGACGCATACGCAAAGATTGTTTCTTTCCGAATAGTTGCAACACAGTGAAATGTTCAGTAGTGAAACAAGTTGTGCTGCTTGAGAAGTGAGAAACGAGATTCTTTTTTCTTCCTTCTTCTGTCATATTTCTCCTTTCTGTCTTTTATCTGTCCACTCGCTTGTCACTACTCAACATCTCGCTTCTCACTTCATAATCATCATCTCTTCTTCTCACCCCCTGCTTCTGTTTTTCTAACTACTAACATACTTCTTCTTACATTATTATTCTCACTTCACAACTACCACGTCTCACTTCTCAACACTTTCTTCTCTTCTCATTTCTCACTTGCTACTACTCACATATTACTGTACACATCTCATTACTCAATACTCACTGTTGTTTTTCAGAACTCTCTTCTCACTACTCTGTACTCATTTCGAACATCTCATTTCTCACTTCTCATCTCTCGCTGTTCACCATTCACTTCGAATATCTCACTTCTCACTTTACTCGATAAAGGAAAAAATTTGAACTGTTCGGCTAAAAGGCATTTGTCCAAATATAAATGTGCTTCCTATATCGATACCTCCCTAAATCGATGGTCCCTTCAATCTGGAGTAAGGGAGATTTCACTGTATTTGAGTTAAATACAGATATAGTTGGTATTTAGAAACGGTAGCGGATGATACTGAAATATGGTGACATGGAAAGTAGAAATCCGGAGCATTAAATACCATTTTCCTCTATCTGCTTCTGATAATCTTACTCCACTGTGGCTCGCCCCGGGTGCATAGGCATGCGTCTCAGACATGATTCGTGACCGAGACAAGAGATTCTAGATATGTAGCAGCAATTGTTCACCCCCGCTCAGAGTCAGCATTTTTCCAATGTTCCGGACTTGAGTCAGCTTTACAGCACAAGATGACAAAAGCCAAGAAAAACGATTACTGTGTGCCTGTCCTTGGTGGGTTGATGGTCGGTGCAAATTATTAGACCATCGGGGGGAAAGCATAGGTTTTTATGAGATTGTGTGCTGGCTGGAGAGAGAGAAAGATGGCTTGATCGTGTTTCAAAATGATGGTTTCTAGATTAAAAACGCTTCAAGGGGGTCGCTCTTTTGTTCGCGAAGTACTATTGTCCTTTCAAGGATATATCTGCATGCAATACAGAGACTATTTAAGAATGAAAGGACATTAAACTGTGTTTAAATGACGAATATCAAGCATTTAAGATTGGCATTTTTGATAGGCTCTCGTTTCATTTCATTTCAATCATTTCATTTTTGATAAATCATTCTGTAATAGCTGATTGTTTACATCGTCTACTGTCTATTTATTTATCTATTATCAATCCATCATGAGTGGAACCTTCTCAAAAGACAAATATGATCCATAAAACAAGGGCCCATGTTCCATAACTTTAAACAAATGTACCGATAATATCATACAATTAAAAATGTATTTAAAAATGGATTGTTATTCCAATCGGCAAAAAACATTTTGCCGCCTCTATTCCGCTATACCCAACCGGTGATTGTTAGATTTTCTAACTCTGTATAAGAACCTACCAAAACCTGTAGAAGACCTGAACATATGCCAAAATGCTTCTCTTACAATATTTGTTCGTGAGCTTACATTTTTCGTATTAGAATCTAACAATTTCGCATATGCCCAGTTCTTATGCAGGTTTGTGTAGGTTCTTATACAGAATTGTAGGAAAATCTAACAGTCGCTGGTTGGGTACCTACGTACTGAGCGGACTAATACGAAACATAGTAGAAGTTAACGGATACATAATTAACCAGTTTTGCTTAAATTTTCAACAAGTTTGGTTGTGCTGTTTTTCCCGAGTTCAGCTTTTATTCCCCTAGCAGACAAAAATTGAAAACGAACATTTTTTAACCACTATTAAAAAGCCAATAATCCATAAACAGCATTTCATCTACACCTAAATTGGCAATTGCTGAAACAATATACGCAGCACCGACAACATAAATTTCTCATAGCTAAAAACCGTGTCAATTAATATAATTGATTTTTTGCGTTCATCGGTCGTTGTTGGTTGTACACACGTGCGTTGATGATGCCGCTGTCCCGACCGAGGTGGGCTGTCCGCCGCCGATGAAGCCGGAAAATTATGTTTGTTATTCGATTAACCCCAATTTGCAGGGTGCCTCCTTTCACTGTACTCTGCTACCGGTTCTATGGGACTATGCCGGGGCACACGGGCGCACAGACACACATTAGCGTGGATGTTTGAGCTTAGAAAAAGCACCTCTCGCTCGCGTTTCCTGTGTTGTTCCTGCTGGCAGCGGTGATACATTGGCTAAACGTCCCCTCCCCCTTTTCTAATAGTCACTGTCAGTCTATTATGAGCGGAATCCTTCTCTTGCCATCCTCACACCGACCGTTTTGAAGTCACACAAAATAAACCGTTTATATTGAAATAAATTTTAATTAAAATTGACACGTCTGTGAATTGTTGCTGCCAGTACCGCTGGTCTGTTTGGGGACCTCACGCTCGCTACTTCCATGCTGTTGGGGGAGGGAAGTGATGCACGGATGTGACAATAATTTATTGACATGATTGCGCCGTGCCACAACCAACACACCTGTCTTGCTCATCCCGGTAATAGTTTAATATGACACGCCAAGGTAATGTTCGGCCAAAGCGACTGTAGCTATGCATAATATTTACACTGGATGTGCCACAATGATTGACGGATGGCATCTGCCGTCTCCCGCGTGGAGACAATAGGCTTTAGTGAAACTTATCATCATTCTTTAGCAATGAACTCACTGCTGAACTTTACTAGAATCTATTTTTTCTTATGTAACGTATTTTGTGATAGCTTTAAAATTAAATAAACGCATAATATACTTAATTTAGCACATTCGTTCGATTTTTCAGTCTAAATATTTTGTAATATGGCAGTTGTTTTCACCCTCGGTAATCTAGCATGCTTCTAAGCGGACGTTTGTGTATAACTTAGCTAATTAGAGTGAGACTTTACTGATCCTTGTTAAGCTTATGGTTTTTGAAATAGTGCTTTAATTTGCTTCCAGATTTTGCAGGAAACTAACCAATTTGGAGTAAAAGGAACATGAATAAATGCCATACATTAATCGTAATGCGATATATGCAAAGTATGTAGAGACCAACTAATACCATACGAATGTTTGATGATAAACAGACCAAAAAACAAACAAAGACTATAACTGTTCCGATTAACCAATTTTGACAAAAACTTCGACAGTAAAACCTAGATTAGCAGTTAATTCCCTCGTCGCTTGTTCTATGCTGCAAAAGAATCAACTGACACGCGACCGGTAAACCACGGCGCCGAAGTTAATATCCTTCTCAGCTCCCACACCGAATTTGGTTTACAATTACGAATAATTGGCAGGAACTGCCAGCAAACTCGTCAAAAGTCGCGCTCCAATCCACTTCCGTTAATTGGCCAGTGCTGCCGGTGGGTGGGGGTAGGTGGATGGCGGACTTGGCAACCTTTAAACCGAATGCAATGGTGGCAACCAGCGCGGCGGCATGCAAGAAGTTGTTGCTTGGAGTTTAGTTTTTTTCGCCGTTCGAATAAAACTATTCCAGACTGGAACCTTGCGTATGGGCAGAACTAGAATTCGGTGAAATGAGGGGCACAACCTTGTCTCTCAACTCAAATTTGTTGACCATTATGGAAATTGAGAAAACTCTAAAAGCAACAGCATCCAACGACGAAATATTCCTAAGAATTCATGTACCGCATGTAGCATAGTTGGGCTGCCCTAAAGTTGCCACTGAGAGGTCGTACCTCGCTGTCTACCTTGACGGTTAATTCCCGTAGAAAAGTGGAAAGTTTCACTTGCTTCTAACTCCGTTCGTTTCGTTGGGCGACTTGTTTTTTTTTCAGTTCTCTCTCTCTTTCACCGTTAAAAAAATCCTCTTCCTAGTTCCTCATAAAACTCTGCACACTCACCATTGCACAATGTTCCAAAAAGGCTACTTTCGGGGCAAAATTATTTACTTTTCGAAAGTTGAGCCAATGCATGCTTTGATGGTGTTGCGTGGAGTAAAGATTTGCTACAGAAGTTTATTTGAATCTAGGATATTTGGACGAAACATTGTCAGCGTCTTATGTGGACAGAAATGGCTTTAAGGCCATTTGGCATAACGGTCATTTGGTGTAATGGACATTTGGCATAATTGTTATCAGCGTCAAAAGTGATGGTCATTTGGCATAACGAACATATCGATTATGTTTTTCGTGTTGACTAAATTAGCTGCTTGACGAAGTTTTCCTGGTAAAACCCCGGAATGGTGAATATATCACAGGTCAATAATAATATTAAAAAGACATAATCCTTTCGTAGAAAGCATGCATCAGAAGAGTATTAATAAGGGTATGCGATAACACAATTTTTCCTGACGAAACGAAACGAAACGAAATTAGAAATGCAACTGTTGGATCGGAACGAAACGAAACGAAATTCAAATTTTATTCCGAAACTTCGAAACGAAACGAAATCCGGGTCCAATTGATTCGAAATTTTACGAAACGAGACGAAATTTAATTTTTTTTTCGCGAAATTTTTATTAGACGGTTCTTTTAGCATTATATAAATAATGCAAAAAAAAAACGAATAAAAAAATCCGCGGAGAAAATAATTTTGTTTAATATTTTTAGAGTCAAGGTCGTAGATTTTTTTCTCTAAAATAAAATTTTGATGCGACAACATTAAAAAATTCGGAAAATTATTAGGATTTTCAAAACATTCTTCAACAAATCCGAGGAGGTTTTTGATTTTTTTTTTCATTTTAATATTTATCTTTTATTACCCCCTCCCCCTTGACCTTTCCGGCATCAGTAGAACATAATTTTTATTAAATGTAACGGCCTTAGAGTAAAATCAGCAGTGATTCAAATCGTTCGGGGCTGTCAGTTGAAATATAAATATGAAACATTAATTTTCCCAGCAGCTGTTTTATTTGATTTTTTTTTATTTTGTTGCAGATTTGAACCACGAATGAATCACGAGATTCAAATATTAGAAACCTCGCAGTTAATAAGGCCGATACAAATATTTAAAATCAATTTTGTCAAATGGTCCGATCCAGCCAACTTTCAATATGAAATGATAAGACAGGATTTCCATTTGAATGCAACTTGATGGTTGAGAATAAGTGCAAAAAAAATGGCTGGACTATTTACGCGCTTTTTGTACAAAAAATAGCATTTCGGCCATTGCTTATTTTATGCCAACAACTCGAACGCAGACCTTTACGATTATTGCTGAATATTAACCTTTCCGTCCCCAACGTCTGTTTTTAAGGGCTATCAAAAATCCAAACTGCTGTAAAAACCGCATTTCTTGACCGATTCTTTCGCAACAAGTTGCATTCCATCCGGATGTATCCCAATTTTTGATTTATACTAGTTTCGAGGCTATCCACAGTACGGTTTCAGAAGTATTCCAGATTCCGTTGGGGTCAGTTGTCCCCGGAATAAGTGACAATTTACAATTTTAAGTCAAAACAGGTCGTGCAACACCTCAAACTTCATGATTTCACAAAGCAATGATGGGAATGATATTTTTGGGGTTCCTGGCCCACTCAGACTCAATCTGGCCACATCGGTCATAATCCTGGGACCAACGGAATGGCCATTTTCTAAATTGATTCAAAATAGGTCGTACGACACCTCAAACTTCATGATTTTACAAAGCAATGATGGGAATGATATTTTTAGGGTTCCTGACCCACTCGGATTCAATCCGGCTACATCGGTCACATTCAGGGGCCCCACGGAATGGCCATTCTCTAAATTGATTCAAAATAGGTCGTGCGACACCTCAAACTTCATGATTTTACAAAGCAATGATGAGAATGATATTTTTAGGGTTCCTGGCCCACTCGGATTCAATCCGACCACATCGGTCACAATCCAGGGACCCAGGAATTCCACCGAAAATTTATACAGAAATTATACCGTAAATGAAATCAACAATTGAATTTTCAGAGGAATTCCTATATTAATTCCCAACAAAATCCTGACAGAATTCCGGTGGAAACAGCAAGATTTCTACTGGGACATCCTCCAGGAGTTTTTCTGAAAATTCCTCCTGGAGTTCCTCCGGGAATTCCACCGGCAGTTCCTCAAAGAATTCCTGCAGGATTTTCTCCGATAATTATTGCGGTAGCTCTATCGGCAGATCCTACGGGGGTTCCTCTTCCGGGAATTTCTCCAGAATTTCCTCCTGGAATTCATTCAAGCTTTCTTTATGGAATTCATTTAGGCTTCTTCAGGAATTTATATAGAAAATCCTCCAGAAGCTCCACCGAGAATTTCTCTGGGAGCTCCTGAAGGTAATCTCCGGGAGGTCCTCTGATGATGATGATGATCCAGCTCAGCTACATACCCCTAGAAAGGTTTCAGCTAGACGAGATTTGTGTATAAGATGAATTATCCAAGAATTTTTTCGAGCATTCTTCTGGTAGTTTCACTGGCAGTTCCTTCGGGGGTTCATTTGAAAATTCTCCCGGGAGTTTTTTCAGAAATTCCTCCGGAAGTTATTTCAAGAATGCCTCCGGGAGTTCCACCAGTAGCTCTTCCAGGAAATCATGCAGGCTTTTTTCAGGAAATCATTTAGTCCTTCTTCAGAAATTTAGCTGGAAATTCCTCCCAAAGTTCTTCCAATAGTTTCTCTCGGAATTCTGCTAGGAGTTCCTTCTGAAATTCCTCCGGCAGCTCTTACGGGAGCTCTTTCGGCAGTTACTACGAGAATTCCTCAGGGAGATTCATCGGCAGTTACATTCCTCCGAAAGTTTCTACGGCAGTTCCCCCGAGTGTTCCTCTAAGAAGGAACTCCTGGAGTAATTTCCGGAGGAGCTTCCAGTGGAACTTCTGGAGGAATTTCTTAAAGAACTACAGGAAGAATTTCTAGAGTAACTCTCGTAAGAACTCTTGGATGAACTCCCAAATGAACTTCCGTAAGAATTCCAGGAGGAACTCCTGGAAGAGTTCTCAAAAGATCTCCCAGAGCAACTCCCAAAGAAATTCTCCGAGAAACTTCTGGAGGATTTTGTAGATAAATTCTAAAAAAAAGCCTGAATGAATTCTCGGAGGAGCTACTGCTGGAACTCCCGGAGAAATTTTCAGAGGAACAGTCGTTGGAATACCCGGAGTTGAATTTCTAGAGGAACTTCCGAAATCCCATTTCCCGTGAAATTCCTGCCATATATCCTCCTGGATTTCCCTGTGAAGTTCTTGGAGGGATTCCTAGAGGAAATCTTGGAAAAACTCCTGGAGGAGGTCCCACAAGCACTTCCGGAAGAAGAAGCACTTCCACAAGGAAGTCCTGAACTAATTCTTGGAGAAGTTCATGAAGGAATTTCTGGATAAATATCTGAAGGAATTCCCGGAAAAATACCAGGAGAAATTATTGCAGAAATTCCCAGATGAAATGCTGAAGAAATTACCGGATGAATTCCCGGAGATAGTTCTGAAGAAATACTTGAAAGAACTCTTGAAAGATATCTTGGAGGAACTCTCAAATTAATATCCGAATGAAATTCTGGAGTGAATTTCTAGTGTCCGGAAAGCATTCCAGGACAATTCCGCAGAAAAATTTCGGGAGAAATTCCTGAAGGAATTCCTGGAGAAGTACCTGAAGCAATTCTCGGGAAAATACCTGGAAGAATTTCCGAGGAAATATATGGACGAATT